>NC_086330.1:258870248-259482967 GCF_032445375.1 Bacillus rossius redtenbacheri | reverse complement strand
CAAGAATGCGTATGCTATTAAATTATAGTATATACATTTAACTCTCATTCTAATGAAAAACAAATCATATCTGTACACTTACTTAAAATCCATCCAATCGTCATATATTGATCAAGCATTATTCACAAAAACAAATTAAATATACATGTCCTTCCAAAAACCTTTCCTTCTTTTTTAAACCATTATAGTCTCTCTTTTCCATAGAGGTACTTAGCTTATAACACAGCAACAACGATAAAAAAAAATTAAATGCTGAGAGAAATAAGACAAAGATAAAATAAATAAATGAAGTAATCACAAACTGCACAGATATGCAGTAACGACTGTGATGGTGACGTCACAGACTGCCGCTTCTTTGAAAGGAAATGAAAACATACATAACACTTGTACATTCTGGAGATTATTGTTCTGTTTTCAGTTTTCATTCAAACTCCTGGTCAATGTTGGCACTGCCTATTTTTAACTCTATTGCTAAATAACAACAAAAAAAAACCTTCATTCTGCGCACGAGCGCCACTTTTAGCACATAACACAGCACAGTTGATGAGTTGATTTAGAACAGCGCACACTTGCGCTTTTCCGTTGTAGAATTTTAACTCGTGGAACCTTGATAGCTGATTAAAGCTGCTTCCACTGCAACGTTCTTGTAGAAGTGACAGGAACACAGGCACCTTGGTAAGTAGATTTACCGAGAGTGCTGAGGCGAGAGATGTGATGGGGTTCGGGCCTGCACTCAACAATAGGCGGAGGTGCGCAGGACCCACTGCAACGACGACCGTCACACGGACAACATCACGGCCTCTGACGATCCATGACGTTGTCGACCTCGTGAGGATCCCGAAAACCAGCCGCTTCACCTCCTGAACCAGCAGACTGGTCTGCCGCTACTACAGCCCAGGTCGCGTCAACGCCCTGCCATGACTGCAGTTGGATGTGGTTCCACCAAGTCGTGTCGCAGTGCAGGATTCGCCGGATATTTTCCACTCTTACACACCACACCATCCGTCGTCTTCTCACTATCGCATCACTTAATAAGTCCCAGCTTTCATTCACTACCTTCGTCGCACACCTAACATAGTGTGTCCAAACCGCAATTAGCCATGCCAATTACACTCTTGGCAGTGTAACTTTCTGCTTACATTTAACCTTCGGTACTTCAAGTTGGTCGTACAGTCTGGCTTATACCCTCTAACTTAATAATACTCACTTAAGACTATAAAAATTTGATACTATACTTGCATTACCGATAAATCATAACACTAATATATACCTTAAAATTCACATTAATAATGCGTGAGGATATTTAAAGTATAAAATTACATTTACAGAAAGGTTACTCGTATTTGTTTGTTTAGTACAATGCGAAAATGTGGCTTTCTGCCTTGCTTATCTCCAAACAACTTAAATCAATTACATTAATTGGAAAATCATAATTAAATTCACCTCATCTTACAAATTATTATTTACAATAGCAATTAAAATGTTTTTCATAACAGGCTGGTACGAGATAAAATTAAAAAAAATATATAAACACACATTTTAGTGAACGGCTCACAGCTTGCGACTACATATCTTCCGTGAGTGTGCTTTTACACGTACGTTTTTGCGGTCTTCAGTAATAACAATACCTATTCTTACCGCTATTTCAATGTATCTTAAATGCTGTTAAAACATATGGAATCTCATTTATTTCAACCGTATAACCATTTTGCTACAGCAAATTATGACTGTTTTTACCATCTGTTGAGACTCTGCTTCGCATCTCACCAGTGTTATAGTTTCTTAATCTTGTCGATAAAGTTTACCAAATAAAATAGTGAATAAATTCCTCTCTGATATTTATTTTCAGTGGTGAAAAATTAGAACCTATTCTACTAATTTTTTTTTTTCATAATCTATCTTTGAATATAGTGTTACACACGAAAAGAAAGTGTGCTTTCCTAGTTTGCAGTCCTATGAGGACGCCATCCTAATAGCTTTCACAATCCTACTGAAAATTAAGAAGAAAAATAATGGCGTTGTGAAGTGTAAATAAAATTTAAAATTACGTGTTATCTTTTAATTTTTTTTTTCATTGTCAAAGAATAATGTATGGAATTTCTAAACATGGAAAGTTTACGCACTAAGTAAAATCTAATGTTACTGACGTACGCATGTCGGCTTGTAGTTGTATCTTACTAATCTTGAATGCAGTGTTGTGTTTTCACATCCATTCATGACGTGGTACATCTTGACAGAATATAGGCATTCCTAATTTTTCATTGCAGGCATGCTGGCTAATTTATTGTTTTCGTACACAATACAGCTGTTTTAAAGGTTATTTATATAACAAAAATCTTGCCAAAATTAAACAACAGCTTTCGTGTACACATATTGACTTCGTTGTTAACGAATAGTTTCATGTTGTAGGTGCTGCCATGTTATGTCTAAACCCCTTGGGTTGACATTCAAAACGCAGTAATAGCATCGCGGCTATATAAACATGTATAGGTCCTCTGACCTTCGACGAACTGCGCACAAATTCCTGACGTAGATGACGATGCATTCTTACGCCGGACATCGACGGGGCTCGGCCTCGTCGACACAAACACTGACAGTCACCTCTTCACGCGACTCCTCGGTGATTACAAACAAGGCAATAACAGTTCCCATGATACAGCTGAATAATATGTCTGAACTCGAGACTATCGTTTCGATACAATTTAATTCCACCAGCTGTATATTGCATTTTCTTCACAATAAACTTTCGCATATCAGCGTGCCGAAACTTAGTTGTTTATAATAATAGGTGCCTTATACTCTCTTAACTGCGTTAGATTGTACCTGCCTACGACACGTTTCGTAACAGGATCTGCAAGTGTGTAACAAATTTCGTTGTTAACCTCAGTAATAACAAAAGGACCTGTAAATAATAAAAATAATTTTCGTGTTACAAATTCCCATTTACGGCTTATTACAGATGTTTTCCTTAGAACCCATTCTCCGACTTTAAATCCTTTTCTTTTGGACGCAGTCCTCTTCCTCTGTCTTGCCGCAACTTCGGATGATAATTTCTGTTGTACGAATTGCTGAACCTCCTCTTTAGTAGGTAAATCATCTTCATTCTGTGTTCGTTGCGTATTTCGGTAGGTAATCGGGGTTAATTCCTAATTGTTGCGGAAGTAGCTGCAGTTGTAGGTACCCAGACACCGCCGTTGGCTGTGTTGTGTACTGTCGGCTGGAAGCTGGCCGCAATCGGGTTAATTGGCTCATTTCTAGCGAAGTAACTGAGCTGCTGCTGTTGCTGCAGTGGTGTGGTGAACGGTGGAGGGAATGAAGTGGAAGGTGGTTTATTGACAGAGTTGTTTTCCGCTGAGTGCGTACTGCGCTGTCGGTATTGCTCAGTAGGGGACTGACTTGGCAGTCGGTACTCTGCACGATAGGATCTCTGCTGCTCGGACGTCTGGAAATACTTGCGATGGTCATCGTATTCGTCTTCCGAGTAGGCGCGCCTCCTTCTGTCGGATTCCCTGTGTGTCCGTAGCTCCGGGGATGGTGAGCGTCTGTTGTTTCCCTTCTTGCTTTCAAATTGATTCCGTCGTTCGCCCTCATGGTCGCTGCTGTGATTCCTGTTGCTGGACCACCATGTTTTTTTCCTGTAATGCATAGAACGTCTTTTCTGGTGTTTACCTTGATATTGTCCCTTAAAAAATTGTTTGTGATAGGGATTCTCATCTTGGTATTGCCAATTCATGTAGTTTACGGAAGCTCGCCTGTCGTCCTTTGTTTTGACGTCCCGGTTCTGCCATGTATTGTGCATAGGCACATGCTTCTGATAAGCGTTACTGCGCTCTGTTTCCTCCCGTGACGTCTGACTGCGGTTGAGTCTCTCCAATTTATCAAACATCAACAGTTGTTCTCTAAACTCACCGACCTCACCATATGTTCTACCAGCTAGCTGGATTTGGTATTTTAGCGGGAGCTGAGTAAGCACCGTCGCTATAAATTCGTCATCAGACATAACCAAATCTAGATAACGAGTCCTCTCATACATACTAGAAATGTGGGCTTCTAATGACATGCCCTTCTTGGGGTCATATCGTTCAGTGTGTAATTGGGCCCTCAAGTTGCCTTGCGTCCTCAGACTCCAGTATTGTTGCCTGAACATGTCGATGAATTGCTGGTATGACGTGGTAGTTGTTTGTAACATTTCATACCAGTAGAACGCATTTCCTCTGAGCGCAGAGCCTAAACATTTAAGTTTTTCGGTGTCGTTAAGACCGAATGTACGGGCATATTCCTCAAATTTATTTAGGAATCGTATGGGGTTTTCTGTTGCCTTGCCCGTAAAGGTTGGCATAGATTCACTCCACTGCCTAGCTGGGTGGTGTAGTAGTGCAGCCTGATCGATGGTAAGACCGCCCACGGTAGCATTCAGCACGGGTCGCTCAGATGTTTGTGTAACTAGTGACTCTGCTGGTCCGTTAGCGCCCCTGTTGCTGTGTACTGGATTGTCACTCGGTTGTGTGGGTAATCTAGGGAACTGGTCTGTGTCTAATCCCTGAAACCGCCGCTCCAGCTCCTTCACTTGACTTTCCAGGTGTTGTTGAACACTGAACTGGTTATTCAATTGACTTTCGACGCGCTGGCACAGCTGTACCGTACGACAGTCAGCCGCCTTCTCTGCTACCTGCGTACACTCGTTACTCAGTGTATCGATCCGACTAGATAAGGTTGCGGTAGCCTCTTCTACTTGTTCGAGACGCAACTGTAACTGTTCAGTCTGTCCGTGCATTTCTTCCCTAAGTACAGTATGATTGCGAACACACTGATCCTGGATTCGTTGACGTTCTTCCCTGGCCGTAACTAGTAAAGCTGTTGTACTAGACTCCAGATCATTTATTCTAGAATGACCTTGTGCTACCTGTTCAGTTAACCGCTCTAGTGCTTCTTTCTGCTCTGACAAACGCATTTCAATACATTCCTGTACGTTATTTACGTTACCCTGCATTTGGTTTATCCTAGCTGAAAGCTCAGCCTGTCCCTGATCTATCTTAGCTGAAAGATCAACCTGTCCCTGATCTATCTTAGCTGAAAGATTATTCAGCGCTTGTAGTAATACTTCCATGTCAATGATGGTAGGTGTGGGTACAGATGCTGCACTAAAATTAGTGACAGTAGCAGGCTGAAAAGTAGCTACACTAGCTGCTACATTATCTGATGGCGCTAGACTATGCAAGCCACCGGTTGTGATATCCATGTCATAAGTGGGTAACTCAACATTAGGTGGTGGTGTAGATGGAGGTATAGCCGGTTGTGTATCTGTTATTGGCCGCTTCACGCTCTCACTCTCTCCTGCGTGTGTGTCTAACAATTGGGCATGATTTTCAAGTGATCCTGACATACTCAATTCTTCCGAATTTGCGGTCAATGCATCGCTGTTGGATAACTGTGTTCCTATTTCTACATTCTCGTCAACATCAGTTGATCCTTCGGTTCGATTCCTTAAGCTATAAACAATGGGATTAAGACGTGGCATAGCTCAATAGTGTATGAAACAAACTAGGTAATCATAAAGACAAAATATATACAACAAAAAAAAAACAATAATAATAATTATTATTATTGTGTCGTCTCACTACTCGTGCCCCACGGATGGGTTCCACTTCTTCTGTGACGCCTAATTTCATTAAATATTACCATTTATTATCATTAACAACCATATCTAAGGTAAATTTATTAATAAGCCAGACGGTACAACCTTTAACTTGTTAATGTCCTGGATTTAAGTTGGACATGGCTTACTCAAGAGTCCTTAGGTTGGTGACATGTTATGTTTTAATAATAGTAATAAATAATATTTTTATTTTTCAATGTCCAGTTTTTTTTCTAGCTCAGGGAGAAAATTTTGAAACTACTTACTCAACCTCTGGGTGTGAGACGATTTATATTGTGATTATTATTGATAAAAAAATATTAATAACTTCAATTCATTTGCGTCAAGAATGCGTATGCTATTACATTATAGTATATAAATTTAACTCTCATTCTAATGAAAAACAAATCATATCTGTACACTTACTTAAAATCCATCCAATCGTCATATATTGATCAAGCATTATTCACAAAAACAAATTAAATATACATGTCCTTCCAAAAACCTTTCCTTCTTTTTTAAACCATTATAGTCTCTCTTTTCCATAGAGGTACTTAGCTTATAACACAGCAACAACGATCAAAAAAAATTAAATGCTGAGAGAAATAAGACAAAGATAAAATAAATAAATGAAGTAATCACAAACTGCACAGATATGCAGTAACGACTGTGATGGTGACGTCACAGTATGTGACTGTTTATGATTTTAATATGAATAAAGTTATTCGTGAAAATGTCTATAACTGGAATATATCCATTCATGATAAGATTTCTTATTGTTTGCATGATTTAAAATATACACCATGAATAAACTTATCATTAAAATTTTGTCAGCAATCGGTGATAGTAAATTTGGGTAACACTAAGAAGTCATCAATGCTTATCATTTTCCATCGTACTAGTTCAGTGAAAATTACAAATACTTGCAGATTTCGGAAAAATTAGACAGTAGTTTATGATTTAGCTACTCTTTGTGACATTGGGCAATCGTTGATATCGTAATAATATATCATTTATTCCGTAAAAGTTTTTTGCATGTTTAGCAAAACTCATACATAAAATATAATACTAATAAAATACCCCGGGAATCACTAAAATAAGTAATGGTTTATACATATATTTTTACAATATATAGGCTGTAAGTACAGCTGGTTAATGCAATTAAAAATTATAATGAACTTAAATATTTATGTGATTGTAGAAATCATATTAATATTAATTATAGGTTAAATTAATTGAATAAAATGTCGCCGACAATACTTAAAGGAATCAATATTTATTAAATAAATAAATGCCAAACGTAATAACCTAGATTTTATTTGAATGAGTTAATTAAAATCATTTAACGTGGGTATTTTTAACACATAGCTTACATAAATCTTGAGCAGTTAGTTAAAAAGCACTTCTAACATTTGGACTTCAATTCACAATTTATTGCCCAGTGAATCCTGGTGATTAATTCCTTGTAAGAATATAAAGATTACACATTAATAGCCAAATCCCTATTATGACATACCGTATTTTTTTTAAGATATCCTGGTATATATACAAAATGTATGTCTTATATTATTTAAAAAGTAAGTTATAACAATCGAACATATTTATTCTATAGTTAAATATAAAACCATAACTTGATGTTTGATAATGCGGTCCCCATGCTGCAGCTGTTCTGGACGGGCAGCTCCGGCGGTACCGGACTTCATCTTCGACGACATCTCCACCTCACCATTACCCATGTCCAAGGTGAGCCGGTTTCCAGGACGACATAATACACTACTTGGTCAACATTTTCCCTGTCACCATTTCCTGAAGCAGCTTTGTCACAGGCCCGAGAACCACTCGCGTAGCCGTCACCGACCACTCTTCTCCACTCCTCGCCGCCAGCGACGAACCCTCTGGCTTCCTTCATCTGCTGATGACGTGGACAACCACAAGACCAAGCTTATAGAGTCTGAATACTGTTTAATGTTCATTGATATGAGGAGTTGTGACGAGGTTGTCAACCATTATGCTGGCGAGTGGGTTTGTTCTGTAGAGACAGTGTACGACGACGAGGCACTTGGAGTGTGCGATCGCCTGCAAGTGTTCTAGGGCCTGGTGCTTCGGCGGACATGCGGACTGGCGGCTGTGGTCCCTGCCTTTCTTTCACGGCCGCCGTGCTTGTGAGGACTGTCGCTGAAGGTACCTGCAGAGTGGCCGCATCAGGTCAATATGTGCTGGAGCCACTACGCAACTGCTTGTTGTACAGGCTCAAGGCGCTTCAGCATTGCTGAGGTTCACGGGGACCTGGCAGTCCGCATGATCACCGCTAGGCTCCACATGAGCAGAGTGCGGTCCATGAGCTGGGGGGAGGGGGACATGCGGTAGTCGTATAGGCTCGCTTGCTTGCTGCTGCTTTGGCACGAGACCGTCAGTTTGGTATTTGTTTTTGTTCTTAAATTAAAATAATAATTAATATTATTTTGGTTTAAATAAACTTATGCCTAAGTGTTACATTGTTTACTTTTTACGGTATACTTTTGGGATGTCGTTATAATATTTTAGAATTTTTTTTATTCTATTAAGATTTTATATTCACTTTCTTGTGTAAAATATGTTGGGGCTTCATTTTGCGTGTTGTGTTAGGTTTTTCAAAAACCATATTTATGTGAATTTAAGATTATATATGACATTGTAGGTGGCCCTCTTTAAGTTAAACGTACAGATTTATATTGATTGTAAACAGAGTATTTTATTCTTTTTTTGTTACTACTGTTAGTGGTGATGAGTATTATTATTTTTTTTTGTTTAGAGATATACGTATTTTCAACTCATTATTTTGATAGATTTTTAAGAGTGATTTATTTTGTGTTTATTAATTTAAATAGAAAAATTCGATGTGTTTCGTCAGTATTCTCTTTGTGTTGCCAGTAAATGAAATTATGACATGAACTATTAATAAATACGTGTTTAATTATAATTATTTTATTTTAAGTTTATTTAATTATTTATATTTACTCCCACCGCTGTGATTTTCGTATATGTTTAACATTTTTTTAATAATATATATATTTTATTATTGATATTTTTCCATCATTTGTCGTATATTCTCTTCTGCATAGATGAGCAATAGCAAAACTTTCTTTAGCACCAAAGATTGTCACATGAGGAATTCTCTTTATATTGAGAAAGTATGAGATGTAGAGCGAGAAAGAGAGATACATGTTTATTCATTGGGAAAAATAGAAGCATAGTTCTATAGACTCTGACATTATGTATATCATGTACCTGACATGCTACTTTGCCCGCCAGGTGTTTATTTGATACTATCAGGGCTTTTTAATAATATTTTCCTTTTTTGTACGCTCAACAATACAAGCCTTAATGTTTTATGGACTTACAAGTATTGCTCTCTTGTACCCCGCACACATATAATACCACCTTGACATACCTGCCTTAATTTCCTATCTCAATCTCTCGTTACCTGTTCCACTGACCCTTGGCACCTTTTTTCCGGTGACAGTTAACGCTTTATCCCTCCCGTCAAAACACCAGGCCAATAATATCACTTCTCTCCCCTCACCTGTTGGGAAGGAGAGGTGGGGCTGTAGGAACATGTCTTAGAACAAAATTTTGTACAAGAACAAGAGAGTCAGGGTGGAATGGCCCTAGGAGCCCTTGGTAGGCATGTGTAAACTGGTTTTTGGGGAGGGGAGGGAGCAGACGTTCTTCCAGATGGAACTGTGTGTGTTTTACATCAGCATCCTTAAGGTAGGTTACTGCATACTTGCATAAACATGCAATAAAAGATACTGCCTATGATTAAAATTTCTAACCAATACTATGTATTTAGAGAGAGAATACATACAAATATTTGAGAAACAGTGAAAAAAAAACTATTAAACATGAACAGTCATATCAACAAGCAGAGCAATAATGTTCTCTAACTGCCAATGATGTGGAAGACTCATGTGTGACACTTCATTATTTCTATATTTTTATAATATGTAACTACCAAACAGCTCCATGCAACATACACATCACACACCGCATGTGGTTTCCTGGTTCAGGTAAGTCTTCAGTGTTTATACAAATGTTAATCAATCAACTAACATTTAACTTAAACGTTGGTACTTGAAAACTCACTAGTGTTTGCACGAATATTATGTACAGTCCATTTCCGGTAATTAGATCAATTAGGGATTATCTATAAGAATCTTCTTTGATTCTATAAAAAATAAATTAATTGTTTCTTCTAGAAGAGGTTAGTTGGAATAATTGTAGTAAAAGCAGCACTTAAATTAAGTTGTACTTAAAATATGTTGTTAATCACTTCCATATGTATATTAAAAATGTTCAGATTAATTGAAAATTTCTATAAACGTACTAGCAGTTTTCATAAAAAAAAATATTAAGTGTCCAGATATACTAGGGAACAAGATATAAAAAATCGTGCAGCCTTATCTGGGGCGTTTTACCTTGTAACAGACACTGTAATTTATTGTTATATAAAGGTTGAATTTATTTGAATGAGAAAAAAATTGTTTAAATGCAATGAAATCCACACGCATTTAAGTGATAAGTGATAATTAAGGACAGCAGGTGGACGTGTACTCGACACCTGCCCTCATAGCGCCTCGCCTTGCAGAGTGCGCCTGGGTCGAGGAGTCCTGCACGGCCGCATGGAGACCAGCGAGACGCCAGAGGAGTCACGCCGCCTGGACGCGCTGCAGAGGGCAGCTCTCAGTGTGGCAGAAACACCAGCCACGTTGGTGACAGCACGAGAACTGCACGTTTGAACACATTCAATGATCATATGAGTGCTTTCTCAGGCATTTCCTGCGGCAGTGTGTCTCTTACGAGAACATTATTTTGTTTTGGATAACGTAGAATTGGTTTCGTCAAACTATATATATATATATATATACATACATATATATATACTAGCTGACCCGGCGAACTTCGTACCGCCTTAGCGTAGCAATGATGCACTACTTTATTTTGTATAGCTGACCTATCTTAGGTATGAGTACCTATTCAATTTGAACTGGAATCTATAATATCCTCCATATAAAAATGAATCCATAATTCCCTGGTATCATAATAACTGAAAAGGACCTTACTAATTTAATTAAATAAAAAACAAAATATATATTGTCAAAATAGTGTTTATTCCATAGGATTCAATAATTCCACTAATGTTTTTACAAATTGCTATTGAACAACTTGGCATTTTTAAGTAAACAATGAGCTCAATACCACGCGCGCTCTATAAATCAACTAATAGTCTCTGTACCCCTCACTGCTTCTCTCTACTCTAATGCTTTTTGATAAACTATATTTTTAGTTTTATGTTCTGGCGCGTAAATAAATAATGTTGATGGTTTTCCGACACGGGAACAGGCGACATATAATTGGCCATGTGAAAAACATGGATTTTCTAGGTTGATGCCACATACACTTAGCGACTGCCCTTGCGATTTATTTATTGACATTGCAAATGCAAGCCGCACTGGAAACTGTAAACGCTTAAAGCTGAATGTCATAAGGTTACTTTAAAAATATTTATATTGTACAAAGTGTTGGGTTAGTTTGGAAATAATTTTATGTATGGTGGTTCAGTATTCTTAAATTTTCTAATTTTCCGTTAAATTTTTTCTTTCATAAGAACCTTCTCGTGACAATAACAAACACAACAAAAAAAGAATTAGTGAAATCGGTTCAGTCATTTACGCGTGATGGCGTGACCAAGGGAAATAGGAATTCATTATTCTTAAATTTTCTAATTTTCCGCACAATTTTCTTAATTTTTCTTTCATAAGAACCTTCTCCTGACCATAGCAAACACAACAAAAAAAAATTAGTGAAATCGGTCCAACCGTTCACGCGTGATGCCGTGACCAAGGAAAACGGGTTTCATTTATATATATATATATATATATATATATATATATATATTTAGAATACTCAAGTACTTCCTAGAAAGTACGACGCGTTAAACTCCAATAATCACTGACAACTTACAGCTCAGATAAAGCTGACCAACCACACAACTTAAGTATAGTAGGCATAATCCTTTCGTCCGTAGTAGGAAGCTATACCAATCAAATTGTATAAGTTCTGTATGTGTTATTCCAAGAATAAAGTGAATTTCCAAAGAGGAATTCTAACACATTGGATGAGTTAATTATATTATATAAAGAAAGGAAACATCTGCCTATGAGTATGACTTATCTACAGTACTGGAATTCATTCACATATTGATATATAAATTTATATATTTATTTCAAAATAATACATTTGTGATTTTGTTAATTTTTTTTTAGTTTTGGATAGTTAGATGAATATTTTTGGCTCTCAGGACAATTGTAAGCAAATCTTTATAGATAAATTTTTAATAATTAATTACAAGTTTGTGAAAGTAAGCTAGTGTACAGGTATGGAACTGATCAATTATTCATGGAAAAAAATAGAGTTAATAAGT
This sequence comes from Bacillus rossius redtenbacheri, assembly GCF_032445375.1. Taxonomy (NCBI): domain Eukaryota; kingdom Metazoa; phylum Arthropoda; class Insecta; order Phasmatodea; family Bacillidae; genus Bacillus; species Bacillus rossius. The sequence goes on along the minus strand of NC_086330.1, from coordinate 259,470,869 downwards.
ACCGTCATATCCTCGTAGTTTTTCTCAAGTAAAGCTGAAATCCGGTCAAATAACACGCTTGCAATATAAAATAACGCATTAGTGCTAAGTGCATTTGTTATTTTGAAGAAACTTGATACACCACACTTTTTCAACGATGGATATGAATTACTGCTAGTATAAAAACACAAGTAAAATTAAATATAGTTGTAATGTAAAACTTCATTTTCTAAAATTAAAACTATAATTTCCGTTTCAAAATTTTGAATACAGAAATTTTCAACTTATAAAATTGTATATAAAATTATAACAGTATTTAGAACAAACATATTTTTCTTAAATATTATTGTATAGGATTACAGGACGTTTTTGGCAAATCAGATAAATAATATTTAAACAAGAACAAAATATATAAACTTAACCTAAAATATTTTAATGCAAACCATTTGAGCTTAAGAATTAATTGTACAAGGTTTTTTAAATTTTTTATATAAATATATTTGTACCATAGATACAACCAACGTGTTAGTAAAATGTTAAATCAATAACAGAATGACACTGTTTATCTTAACTAGTATAGTGAACACATTCGTAACAGCTTAATATAAAGTTGTAACTCTCTATGTAGGCTATTACTTATGATATAAATAAGTATAATTTCAAATTAGTATATATAGTGTTTCAATGAAATGAAATACAAATAGCTGTTTTTAATATGTAGTGCTGATAAGAGATACACTGATGTGGTGGAGGTGGCACGTAGCCCCAATCTGTTTTTATTAGTACTTTTATCTTACAAAACCGGCAGTTGGAACACATAGGTGAAACCGCCTGTATGTAGAAATAACTGTCGGGTTAGTTAGGATTCGCAGAATAATTAACACGAATAAATAGGACAATAGCACTCTTAAATAGCCATTGAATCACAAACATCAATGTCGCCAAGTTATCTAAATAAACATACTCCAACAAAACCTAACTAAACGAACATAAACCAAACACAGAACCAAAGTTCAGATGGATTAAAATTGCCAAGTATCGCGATTTTGAAATAAAATTTTGTTGGGATTGTAATCATTTTAACCCAAAATTGTAGCACTAGATGCTTCCAATTTTTTTAAAATTAGAATCATATTGCTGCTTAAGCATTTTCACTAAAATGAATAAGAATTCTGAAAGAAAATTGACATTATAAACGACTAAGTTTTTCATGATAGATCTAAAACAGTTTTTATATTTTTGTTCGCAATGTTTTATATTATAACTATTAATTTAGTTGGGTTAGTAAGTGATATATCAAAGTAATAACTTAAAGTCTACGTCTTTTACTCGATAAAATTGTTTAAAATTTTAAAATTTACCGTAATAGATATAGCATGTCGGTAAACTATTTTTTTATTTTTAAGGGCTTAAATTAAAAGTATCTTAATAAATATTTTATTTCCCGGCTTTACTCTCTTGGTTAATTTTTAAATTGGTAATTATATGAAGCAAAACACGTGCGAAACATTTTTAAAATTAAACAGTATAAGTTAATTTTTGTGCTTGGACAAGTTGTAGAAAAACAAAATGTAACAACCATGTATAAATTATATAAAATGTAACTTAATATGTATTGATGATAGAGCAAAACATTCGAATAGGTTTTCTTAAAATACAATAATTATACAATCTTTAGGGATAAGGCTGAGTATAATGATAGTTTTTCAGTGGTAGCTCAAAAATTACGATATTTATATTTAAGATATATTTGGATATATTAAAGTTCCTTGTCAGTATTTGCTTTCTATGGAAACATTATTCAGTAGAAAGAAAACATTAAGTGGGCATTACCGAACAAAATTCCTGCTAAACATGAATCAAGTAAATCGAAGAAAAAAAACCCTTCCTATAAAGCATGGCCAATAGGAGATTGGTATTACAATTTCACAGTTCAGGGAAGAACATTTTGGTTTAATTCAATTTGTATATTTATTTTTTGATATTTAAATAAACGGATTGTTTTGATTTCCAAGCACACTATCAGGCTCGCCACCCTACTAATGGTGTAGTTGTGGGTGTTAACGTGGGTACCATCCTTGGACGTCGACGGGGAAAACATCTAGAACTGACCCTGAACATCCAATAGTCTCAGAAGCATCACTAACTGTAAGTCACAAAACAGTTTTGCAGGTATTTTGGCAGTGCAACAGACATGCTGAGATATTAACGTATCATTTTATAGGTTGGAACAATTTTTTATAAAACACAATAAACATACACCACAATTTATTTACATAGCTTCGCGAATAACACCAAGCCAATACATATTTTTTAAGAGAGCCCTTGAAAAATAATAAATAAATTTTATGTTTCCATTTTGTGTCATGTTCACTTACTATCAGTTCATTTAAATTATGCAGCAGAGTAATACCAGGAATTGTAATTCTATAGTTCCGATATCAGAATGTATAATTATATAAAAATATTTAAAAACACATAAAGATATTCAACATGGTGTGTGTGGTCGAGTCTTGAAGTGTTGTATCATCCGCCTCCATTTAAACTTAACTGAATTTATTATTTTAACTTCCATTATAAGAGATCGTCCTTATTTGTGGCTTATACTGTAAATAAAAATTCATATTATTTAGGCTATCTCAGACGTTTATCAGTGGCTCAATTACCTTGCTGAAAAATTAAGAAGTATATCACCGTATAATTTCACTATTTTTTTTTCTGACAACTAGATGCGAAATCGTTGGTAGCAAGTAAAAATTTCGTCATATTTTATATTTTTACTACGGTTAACAACCTTAGATTTTTTGATAAAATGTGTACTTTATACTTTTTTCATTAAAAAACCATAAATATAAATTATTTTCTCAAAATATTAAAATTAATTTACGTAAAACGTGATACTCTACTAGCAGTCATTTGTTTGTTTCAGTTAAATGCCTTTCAATTTATGGATAAATTATTCTAGTTATTTGAGTTAGTAAAACGTTTTAAAGTAAATCTTGTATACTTGGTATTTATATGGTAGGGCATTTATATAACATGTTAGAAGCCCCGAGAACAATTATAAGCATTCTTACTATTATTTTAAATCAATGTGTAAAATAGCGAGCTTTATCTTATTGCCATATGTAATGTAGTCATAACAATTTCGAACGGAGCTATGTATTGGCACATCGTGGTATTAGAGTTAATTTTGTAATCAGACAGTTTACGGACGTACAAAATAATTATTTTCACTCCAATTAAATTCTGTTTCATGATTAAGTTAATCATAATATGGAATGCAATTGTTTTCTTAGTATAATGTACTCTATTAATTTACAAAATGGTTTTCTTTTTTCGTACTCAGTTCTTTATTAATTTATAAAATATAGTTAAAATAAAATATGGTTTTTAAGAAATCTCATATAATTCGTCGCACATTGCAGGTGATTTTGGAGTTAGTTTGTAAATGGAATTTCGCCCAAAACAACATATACATACAAGGAATTACTGTAAATTTAGGTTCGTTAAGTGATTTAAAAAACTCAAGAAAAAAGTTTTTATTGATAGTTTATTATATACCGACTTAACACTTTTACATAATCGCCATTCAGACCCAAACAATTTCGTAACGCTGCACCAATTTCTTTAAAACCACTGCATTGAAGTTCGCCTCTTAAAATGTAATGGACGCCTTGTCCATAGGCATCACAGACTTCGAACACGCAATGCATGCAGCTTAAGTACAGGAGCTTTACCCGAGTCGAAAAATTAAGGCGTCCGTTATTTGGACAAAAAAGGCTTCATTTTTGTTGATTTCATGAAAGGTGGATCAAAAAATACAGCAAATATTAGAAAATTGCGATTGTTTACTAGTTTAAAAAACGTTTATGCAAAAGTATTAAAAATCTTTTGCAACGTTACGAAAAAAGTTTGGAACTGAATGACGATTATGTGCAAATGTGAAGTAGATGTGTAATAACCTAAAATTGCAAATAAAATTTTTTTTTCGCAAGTAAATTATTTTTAATAATTTAACTGACATTACTTTACGAATAATTCACTGATATACTAATAATACTACAATCTTCGTGAAAAATATAAAATTTATAATTCTTTATTAATTTTTCTATATCAGTAGTTTATTTGCCAGATAATGATGGATTAATCTTTACTCAGATTGCCAAAGTTATCCATATTGATTTCTTCCACGGCTACTAAACATATGTATTTATAAAATGGATGTATTGTTATACAAGTCACTTCACCTTCACTATAGCTCGGTAACAGTCGACACTTTTAGTATCATGTACCATTCAATCTAGATCACTGTACGCGCTACTTTGTTCTCTATCAGTTCAACAAAATATGTATTTCCTCCAGGCCAGAACCCCTGGTTCCTCCCGATAGTAAAATATCTGTTGTAAGTTAATATTATCGTGCACATTCACCAAATTCGTTCAGAATGAATCCATTTGCAGAAAATATGTTTAAGTACTCATTTCTGCGGCTAGCATGTGCATATAATATACACACGCTCTTTAACAAAAAAATAAGAAAGCTAAATTTAACATTTTAACTATGTCTAATATCAAATATTCTTTCAAGCCTTTATCATTCAAATATTTTGTACAATATAAGCAAGGTGTGACATGAAGAAATGTAAGCCATTGGTTTAACGGTTACGGTATAATCTAAATCAAAGAATTCTAATGCAGTTTACGTAAAGGGGCTGATTAAAAAAAATACTGCAATTTTATTTTCAATATTGAGTTTAATACGTCAGAGCAGCAAGCAAAAATGCAGTAATAATTGTAATGGGTTTAATTGGATTTATATCAAAAAATATGTCCACTAAATATGCTCCAATTACGGTAAGCGTCTCGATTAATTCCTGTAGCACATAGAATTCCTACCAGGAAACTCAGTTTTACAAGATACGCTAATCCATAGATTTTCCAATGCAGAACTTAATAATACATGTACAAATTTGTAAGTGAGGCCTAAGTAGTTAAGTACATAAATCAGCTTAGAACATTACATCATGGTAATGCACAAATGTTGAAGACGATTGAACATCTTAGATTAGACTGTGCTTCAAATATTTGAGTAACAACACGATGCTCATAAGTTTTAGTCATGTCTAAGATCGAACCAACGACCCTCGCCTCATGAGCGTGACACGGTATCTATTAGGTCCAGCGAAGGCCATAAAGTCTGAGTTAACTTTTTTCTTTGTCACTAGTGTTAAAAATATTTTTGAAATAATAGCACGTATAATATATTGTATACAGTTAATAATTTAACGTAACTCAATTTTACGCACAGACGCGCAACAAACGATATGCACACACACATATTTCCTTTAAAATTTAATAAATTTATAACTTGGCATTTGCTATAATGGCACCACACATGATCCTTCTTTAGATTTTTATATCAATAAAACGTTTCTCCGGCATCCCAAACACTACATTTGAAAGTTTCATTTAAAGTAATTGAGAAACCTTCAAACTGAAATTTTTATTTGTCACAAAAAATTATTAACTTACTCTTAGCTTAATATTATTGAAACATAAATTTGTAAAAAGAATTATTGGCACATATGAAGAAAAAAGAAACCAAATTTTCAAATACTTAATTCATGTTAGAAATTTGAGACTTTCAGAACTATTTTATTTAAATTTTGTTCATGTACGTTATTCAAATCGATCTTGTTTGTAAATTATTCCTTTCACGTAGGAATTTTTTTTTTAAAAGATTGTTTGATACACTAAAATATATAATTGTACATACAGTACAACTTCCATCATTGAATATAAAATTGGTGGTCAGTTTATATTATAACATAGAAGTTCATAATATAATATTTTATTAAGAACTTCAGTTTAGTTTCTGTATTTTTTAATACAAACATATTTATTCTGTCAATTATTACTGCAGAACTAAGAATTTTGAGTCCCAATGTATTAATGTGACAATATGTTTTAAGTTGTTTGATTAATCTTTCGTTTATTTGCTTTAAAATCTACTTTAAAATTATTATTTAAGATTATAACAGTCAAAAAGCATTATATTTGTGCCATATTTAAAACAATGTTATGTTTAAGGCTATATCCAAAACAATGCTTACATCAAGAATTGTTATGGTTTCTAAGGATACTTGTTTGGAATATTCTTTGATGCGTTAATGTGGTTTGCGGTTTCGTTTGATATTAGTAGCTGTTAATAGGTTTGAAGTATTCTAAGTTGTGTATTTTTGTTAAGGGAGTGTATTCGAAGCTCTTTTGAAGAAGTCTGATCTTTTTCGTACAGAAAAGTACCAACGTTTGATCAACACCTAAAGGTATGTTAAATCACAAAATTTTGTCAAGTTACTTTCCTTGGGGTAAATTATTGATTTATATATATATATATCTTTATTACTAAAATTTCTAATAAATATGAGTAGCTATAAAAAAGAATACATTTTCGCAAAGATTTCTCAAAAGCTTTTTAAGAAACAAAATTGTTTTCAAGCATTATTTTATTAATATTTTCTGCCCTAAAAGAGCTTAGGCCCCTACACTGTGTAAACATTCCATTCTAATTTACGAATAATACTCTTTTTAGAACACATGGATCTACGTAAATTTCTCATATGTAAATGTAACTTTAAGGATAATGATTTTCTCACATTGAACATGGATTACCTGCAAGAACTTTGCGGCGCAATAAATCTAAAGCTAGAACTCTTATTTCTACAACGTTCATGACTGCTTTCAGAAACAAGTTTGCATCAAAGCACCTTATTTGTTTGTGTTTGTTTGCAGTTGGGAGAGATCACTAGCTAGGAACAAGAGGTGCGGCGTGGTGCAGGCATGCGCCGCAAGAGACGCCTGGAGCAGGGGCCGGGGGACGGCGACGGCGGCTTGCCGGTTAAGAGAGCGCGTCTCGCCGGAGACCACCACGCCTCCTCGTGAGTGACTGCCCCGAGTCTCTCAGTCAGTAGTTACTTGCCCTGCTTGCCCTGCTTGCCCCGCACACGGAGCAACGCCTCGTGACACCGAGGTCCTGGTGAGACGCGGACGGCGCATTGGGGAAATACTCGCAACACCGCCTCTTGCGATGTCCGCCACACACACCATGTTTTCTGACGGGTATCGAACCTTGTTCACCTTGGGAGGATTCAAGAACATTAGCGTTGCCAAGGTCACATCAATACGTGCAGATTAGTTTTAAAATTACAAAATATATCTAGGCAGACTTTAATATCTCAGTTTAAAAATTAAGGATCTTGTAAATGTTTCTGCAACATCCTCATTAAGTCCATAAAAATCATAAATAAAACATTTTGGTTTGGTTTAAATGAATGTGAAGAGCGCTAAATTAATTTAGACTAATTTCATTACACTTGGTAGTAATTTAAATATCCTCAAACAAAAAAAGCTATTAGTTTTACAATATAAGGAAAAATATTCAGGTGTGCATTATAAAATTGCATGGTAGGGGAGAACAAATTAAGAACATGTTAATGGCCCTTGATAATGGCTGCCATAAAGAATGCAGAAAAGTTGAGTTATGCATGATTTACAAGAATACATTTGTAACTCTGGGCACGAAAGATTACAATATAATTTTAAATTTTTGTTTCCATGAATATGTTATAAAATTCCCTCAATATATGGTATTTTTTATAATTGTTACCAAAATGATTTATTCATTTAAATGATATCAAATTAATCGCGGAAGTTTGGTCTTATAATGCAAACGTGAGTTACTTTCATAACATCTACAGAACATCTACTTTTTAGTGGTTATATGTGTAGCTACACTGTCTACTCTGAGTCAAACCAGGAGTGTTCTTTTGTGCTTTGGATACGCATGGTGCTGCAATAGAGTAACATCGGTAATGTGACTTCTTTTTATTTTTAGATTTTGTGGTATTTTGACTTACTTAATGTAAAAAACGTTAATATTAGCAGTGTAAAACTATTTTACTCAATTTAAATAACGCTATACGCATGGAAAGTTTTACTTAAATATTCCGAAAGAAAATGGTGTATGAGCACATACAGCTAAAACTTAGACATTATTTAATATCCTCTACAAAATATTAAACCCACCATTTAGAGATAAATTAACATAACGCCGAAAGGAATGCAATTTTTGTTATAAAATTTTTAAAATTTGAAATAACATCAAAATAAACAAATATAAACACTGTATGGTTCCAAATTTATAGTTGCCGAATATTGTGGGTAGTTTTAACAATGCAAATTTTTTCATACACAAGTATAACTCTACCTAGATTCCTTTTCCATTCGTATGTACAATATGCTAACAGGCCGAAATTTCAACTTTAGGTTAAGCATTTGGTAAAGTAAATTGTTGGATCGCGCCACTCCCTCCCCCCTGGACAATCCTTGGGACAAACCAAAGGCACATCACTCTCTAGATATAAGACAAATTCTTATATTTATTTACTAAAAAATATAACGGACTAAATAATTTTTAGTATTTTAAGTCAAGGAATACAATTAATGATGTTATTTAAATACTCTAAAAAAAACTGCTGATATTTGCGTTACGGTATATATTACATAATTTGTATTTATTATGAGAGTGCTAGTAAGTTAGGGGAATGTTTTATAAGGGGCTTTACTAACATTAATACATATGAATACACATAAAGCGGTGATTAAGGTCACATATGAAACGAATGATAAAATTTGAAATTAAGGAAAAAAGTTAGTACCAAAATTAAAAAAATATATAATAAATATTAAGAAATAATCTTTAGAATAAATAAATGACATATTTGTTTATTAAAACAGTAATTTACGATTTAGAACCACCTGCTTGTCTATCATGATTAAATAACTTAAGAATAATGTTTATCAGAATGAAATCATGTCTCGTAAAACAACATTTGTTTTAGTCTTTAATATAGATGTTGTTTATTTTATATTCATGCATAGTTAAAGACTATAATTTTCTGTGTGCCACATTATTTTGTGTTTTTAGTACAACATTATACGAGAAGTGTTCCTTTGGCACTTGTGTTACGTACTGAAAGTTAAACATGTGATGACTAAAAAAAGAATATATGCAATATTTTTAAAATGTTTTAAAATATTTAATTTAAAAAGAATGTACCTCAACGCGAAAATAGAAACAGGAGGTTTATTACCCCCAAGCCAGCAGACCAGCCAATTGAGCAAGTATTAATCTAAAATATCTAATGGCCAGAGTGTTGCATGTAGCCGGGGACTGCACCGAGGCTTATCTGGCGCCACGCAGTCTCCTGCAGGCTCGGGCAGGCCACAGAGTGAGCACACGCAGGCGCGAGGCTGGCACGAGCTCAGGCGCCCGGGTTCCATTCCCGGCAGGTGCTTCCTGCTTGCAAGGGGGAGACATGGGACTGAGCCGAGGTGCTCTCTGGCACCACGCAGTCTCCTGCAGGCTCGGGCAGGCCACAGAGTGAGCACACGCAGGCGCGAGGCTGGCACGAGCTCAGGCGCCCGGGTTCCATTCCCGGCAGGTGCTTCCTGCTTGCAAGGGGGAGACATGGGACTCAGCCGAGGTGCTCTCTGGCGCCACGCAGTCTCCTGCAGGCTCGGGCAGGCCACAGAGTGAGCACACGCAGGCGCGAGGCTGGCACGTGCTCAGGCGCCCGGGTTCCATTCCCGGCAGGTGCTTCCTGCTTGCAAGGGGGAGACATGGGACTGAGCCGAGGTGCTCTCTGGCGCCACGCAGTCTCCTGCAGGCTCGGGCAGGCCACAGAGTGAGCACACGCAGGCGCGAGGCTGGCACGAGCTCAGGCGCCCGGGTTCCATTCCCGGCGGGTGCTTCCTGCTTGCAAGGGGGAGACATGGGACTGAGCCGAGGTGCTCTCTGGCACCACGCAGTCTCCTGCAGGCTCGGGCAGGCCACAGAGTAAGCACACGCAGGCGCGAGGCTGGCACAAACTCAGGCGCCCGGGTTCCATTCCCGGCGGGTGCTTCCTGCTTGCAAGGGGGAGACATGGGACTGAGCCGAGGTGCTCTCTGGCACCACGCAGTCTCCTGCAGGCTCGGGCAGGCCACAGTGGGAGCACTAGCAGGCACGAGCTCAGGCGCCCGGGTTCCATTCCCGGCGGGTGCTTCCTGCTTGCAAGGGGGAGACATGGGACTGAGCCGAGGTGCTCTCTGGCGCCACGCAGTCTCCTGCAGGCTCGGGCAGGCCACAGTGGGAGCACTAGCAGGCACGAGCTCAGGCGCCCGGGTTCCATTCCCGGCGGGTGCTTCCTGCTTGCAAGGGGGAGACATGGGACTGAGCCGAGGTGCTCTCTGGCGCCACGCAGTCTCCTGCAGGCTCGGGCAGGCCACAGAGTGAGCACACGCAGGCGCGAGGCTGGCACGAGCTCAGGCGCCCGGGTTCCATTCCCGGCGGGTGCTTCCTGCTTGCAAGGGGGAGACATGGGACTGAGCCGAGGTGCTCTCTGGCGCCACGCAGTCTCCTGCAGGCTCGGGCAGGCCACAGAGTGAGCACACGCAGGCGCGAGGCTGGCACGAGCTCAGGCGCCCGGGTTCCATTCCCGGCGGGTGCTTCCTGCTTGCAAGGGGGAGACATGGGACTGAGCCGAGGTGCTCTCTGGCACCACGCAGTCTCCTGCAGGCTCGGGCAGGCCACAGAGTAAGCACACGCAGGCGCGAGGCTGGCACGAGCTCAGGCGCCCGGGTTCCATTCCCGGCGGGTGCTTCCTGCTTGCAAGGGGGAGACATGGGACTGAGCCGAGGTGCTCTCTGGCGCCACGCAGTCTCCTGCAGGCTCGGGCAGGCCACAGTGGGAGCACTAGCAGGCACGAGCTCAGGCGCCCGGGTTCCATTCCCGGCGGGTGCTTCCTGCTTGCAAGGGGGAGACATGGGACTGAGCCGAGGTGCTCTCTGGCGCCACGCAGTCTCCTGCAGGCTCGGGCTGGCCACAGTGGGAGCACTAGCAGGCACGAGCTCAGGCGCCCGGGTTCCATTCCCGGCGGGTGCTTCCTGCTTGCAAGGGGGAGACATGGGACTGAGCCGAGGTGCTCTCTGGCGCCACGCAGTCTCCTGCAGGCTCGGGCAGGCCACAGAGTGAGCACACGCAGGCGCGAGGCTGGTACGAGCTCAGGCGCCCGGGTTCCATTCCCGGCGGGTGCTTCCTGCTTGCAAGGGGGAGACATGGGACTGAGCCGAGGTGCTCTCTGGCGCCACGCAGTCTCCTGCAGGCTCGGGCAGGCCACAGAGTGAGCACACGCAGGCACGAGGCTGGTACGAGCTCAGGCGCCCGGGTTCCATTCCCGGCGGGTGCTTCCTGCTTGCAAGGGGGAGACATGGGACTGAGCCGAGGTGCTCTCTGGCGCCACGCAGTCTCCTGCAGGCTCGGGCAGGCCACAGAGTGAGCACACGCAGGCGCGAGGCTGGTACGAGCTCAGGCGCCCGGGTTCCATTCCCGGCGGGTGCTTCCTGCTTGCAAGGGGGAGACATGGGACTGAGCCGAGGTGCTCTCTGGCGCCACGCAGTCTCCTGCAGGCTCGGGCAGGCCACAGAGTGAGCACACGCAGGCGCGAGGCTGGCACGAGCTCAGGCGCCCGGGTTCCATTCCCGGCGGGTGCTTCCTGCTTGCAAGGGGGAGACATGGGACTGAGCCGAGGTTCTCTCTGGCGCCACGCAGTCTCCTGCAGGCTCGGGCAGGCCACAGAGTGAGCACACGCAGGCGCGAGGCTGGCACGAGCTCAGGCGCCCGGGTTCCATTCCCGGCGGGTGCTTCCTGCTTGCAAGGGGGAGACATGGGACTGAGCCGAGGTGCTCTCTGGCGCCACGCAGTCTCCGGCAGGCTCGGACAGGCCACAGTGGGAGCACTAGCAGGCACGAGCTCAGGCGCCCGGGTTCCATTCCCGGCGGGTGCTTCCTGCTTGCAAGGGGGAGACATGGGACTGAGCCGAGGTGCTCTCTGGCGCCACGCAGTCTCCTGCAGGCTCGGGCAGGCCACAGTGGGAGCACTAGCAGGCACGAGCTCAGGCGCCCGGGTTCCATTCCCGGCGGATGCTTCCTGCTTGCAAGGGGGAGACATGGGACTGAGCCGAGGTGCTCTCTGGCGCCACGCAGTCTCCTGCAGGCTCGGGCAGGCCACAGTGGGAGCACTAGCAGGCACGAGCTCAGGCGCCCGGGTTCCATTCCCGGCGGGTGCTTCCTGCTTGCAAGGGGGAGACATGGGACTGAGCCGAGGTGCCCTCTGGCACCACGCAGTCTCCTGCAGGCTCGGGCAGGCCACAGAGTAAGCACACGCAGGCGCGAGGCTGGCACGAGCTCAGGCGCCCGGGTTCCATTCCCGGCGGGTGCTTCCTGCTTGCAAGTGGGAGACATGGGACTGAGCCGAGGTGCTCTCTGGCACCACGCAGTCTCCTGCAGGCTCGGGCAGGCCACAGAGTAAGCACACGCAGGCGCGAGGCTGGCACGAGCTCAGGCGCCCGGGTTCCATTCCCGGCGGGTGCTTCCTGCTTGCAAGGGGGAGACATGGGACTGACCCGAGGTGCTCTCTGGCACCACGCAGTCTCCTGCAGGCTCGGGCAGGCCACAGAGTAAGCACACATAGGCGCGAGGCTGGCACGAGCTCAGGCGCCCGGGTTCCATTCCCGGCAGGTGCTTCCTGCTTGCAAGGGGGAGACATGGGACTGAGCCGAGGTGCTCTCTGGCGCCACGCAGTCTCCTGCAGGCTCGGGCAGGCCACAGAGTGAGCACACGCAGGCGCGAGGCTGGCACGAGCTCAGGCGCCCGGGTTCCATTCCCGGCGGGTGCTTCCTGCTTGCAAGGGGGAGACATGGGACTGAGCCGAGGTGCTCTCTGGCACCACGCAGTCTCCTGCAGGCTCGGGCAGGCCACAGAGTAAGCACACGCAGGCGCGAGGCTGGCACGAGCTCAGGCGCCCGGGTTCCATTCCCGGCGGGTGCTTCCTGCTTGCAAGGGGGAGACATGGGACTGAGCCGAGGTGCTCTCTGGCACCACGCAGTCTCCTGCAGGCTCGGGCAGGCCACAGAGTAAGCACACGCAGGCGCGAGGCTGGCACGAGCTCAGGCGCCCGGGTTCCATTCCCGGCGGGTGCTTCCTGCTTGCAAGGGGGAGACATGGGACTGAGCCGAGGTGCTCTCTGGCACCACGCAGTCTCCTGCAGGCTCGGGCAGGCCACAGAGTAAGCACACGCAGGCGCGAGGCTGGCACGAGCTCAGGCGCCCGGGTTCCATTCCCGGCGGGTGCTTCCTGCTTGCAAGGGGGAGACATGGGAATGAGCCGAGGTGCTCTCTGGCGCCACGCAGTCTCCTGCAGGCTCGGGCAGGCCACAGTGGGAGCACTAGCAGGCACGAGCTCAGGCGCCCGGGTTCCATTCCCGGCGGGTGCTTCCTGCTTGCAAGGGGGAGACATGGGACTGAGCCGAGGTGCTCTCTGGCGCCACGCAGTCTCCTGCAGGCTCGGGCAGGCCACAGAGTGAGCACACGCAGGCGCGAGGCTGGCACGAGCTCAGGCGCCCGGGTTCCATTCCCGGCGGGTGCTTCCTGCTTGCAAGGGGGAGACATGGGACTGAGCCGAGGTGCTCTCTGGCGCCACGCAGTCTCCTGCAGGCTCGGGCAGGCCACAGAGTGAGCACACGCAGGCGCGAGGCTGGTACGAGCTCAGGCGCCCGGGTTCCATTCCCGGCGGGTGCTTCCTGCTTGCAAGGGGGAGACATGGGACTGAGCCGAGGTGCTCTCTGGCGCCACGCAGTCTCCTGCAGGCTCGGGCAGGCCACAGAGTGAACACACGCAGGCGCGAGGCTGGTACGAGCTCAGGCGCCCGGGTTCCATTCCCGGCGGGTGCTTCCTGCTTGCAAGGGGGAGACATGGGACTGAGCCGAGGTGCTCTCTGGCGCCACGCAGTCTCCTGCAGGCTCGGGCAGGCCACAGAGTGAGCACACGCAGGCGCGAGGCTGGTACGAGCTCAGGCGCCCGGGTTCCATTCCCGGCGGGTGCTTCCTGCTTGCAAGGGGGAGACATGGGACTGAGCCGAGGTGCTCTCTGGCGCCACGCAGTCTCCTGCAGGCTCGGGCAGGCCACAGAGTGAGCACACGCAGGCGCGAGGCTGGCACGAGCTCAGGCGCCCGGGTTCCATTCCCGGCGGGTGCTTCCTGCTTGCAAGGGGGAGACATGGGACTGAGCCGAGGTGCTCTCTGGCGCCACGCAGTCTCCTGCAGGCTCGGGCAGGCCACAGAGTGAGCACACGCAGGCGCGAGGCTGGCACGAGCTCAGGCGCCCGGGTTCCATTCCCGGCGGGTGCTTCCTGCTTGCAAGGGGGAGACATGGGACTGAGCCGAGGTGCTCTCTGGCGCCACGCAGTCTCCTGCAGGCTCGGACAGGCCACAGTGGGAGCACTAGCAGGCACGAGCTCAGGCGCCCGGGTTCCATTCCCGGCGGGTGCTTCCTGCTTGCAAGGGGGAGACATGGGACTGAGCCGAGGTGCTCTCTGGCGCCACGCAGTCTCCTGCAGGCTCGGGCAGGCCACAGTGGGAGCACTAGCAGGCACGAGCTCAGGCGCCCGGGTTCCATTCCCGGCGGATGCTTCCTGCTTGCAAGGGGGAGACATGGGACTGAGCCGAGGTGCTCTCTGGCGCCACGCAGTCTCCTGCAGGCTCGGGCAGGCCACAGTGGGAGCACTAGCAGGCACGAGCTCAGGCGCCCGGGTTCCATTCCCGGCGGGTGCTTCCTGCTTGCAAGGGGGAGACATGGGACTGAGCCGAGGTGCTCTCTGGCGCCACGCAGTCTCCTGCAGGCTCGGGCAGGCCACAGAGTGAGCACACGCAGGCGCGAGGCTGGCACGAGCTCAGGCGCCCGGGTTCCATTCCCGGCGGGTGCTTCCTGCTTGCAAGGGGGAGACATGGGACTGAGCCGAGGTGCTCTCTGGCGCCACGCAGTCTCCTGCAGGCTCGGGCAGGCCACAGAGTGAGCACACGCAGGCGCGAGGCTGGCACGAGCTCAGGCGCCCGGGTTCCATTCCCGGCGGATGCTTCCTGCTTGCAAGGGGGAGACATGGGACTGAGCCGAGGTGCTCTCTGGCGCCACGCAGTCTCCTGCAGGCTCGGGCAGGCCACAGTGGGAGCACTAGCAGGCACGAGCTCAGGCGCCCGGGTTCCATTCCCGGCGGGTGCTTCCTGCTTGCAAGGGGGAGACATGGGACTGAGCCGAGGTGCTCTCTGGCGCCACGCAGTCTCCTGCAGGCTCGGGCAGGCCACAGTGGGAGCACTAGCCGGCACGAGCTCAGGCGCCCGGGTTCCATTCCCGGCGGATGCTTCCTGCTTGCAAGGGGGAGACATGGGACTGAGCCGAGGTGCTCTCTGGCGCCACGCAGTCTCCTGCAGGCTCGGGCAGGCCACAGTGGGAGCACTAGCAGGCACGAGTTCAGGCGCCCGGGTTCCATTCCCGGCGGGTGCTTCCTGCTTGCAAGGGGGAGACATGGGACTGAGCCGAGGTGCTCTCTGGCGCCACGCAGTCTCCTGCAGGCTCGGGCAGGCCACAGAGTGAGCACACGCAGGCGCGAGGCTGGCACGAGCTCAGGCGCCCGGGTTCCATTCCCGGCGGGTGCTTCCTGCTTGCAAGGGGGAGACATGGGACTGAGCAGAGGTGCTCTCTGGCGCCACGCAGTCTCCTGCAGGCTCGGGCAGGCCACAGAGTGAGCACACGCAGGCGCGAGGCTGGCACGAGCTCAGGCGCCCGGGTTCCATTCCCGGCGGGTGCTTCCTGCTTGCAAGGGGGAGACATGGGACTGAGCCGACGTGCTCTCTGGCGCCACGCAGTCTCCTGCAGGCTCGGGCAGGCCACAGAGTGAGCACACGCAGGCGCGAGGCTGGCACGAGCTCAGGCGCCCGGGTTCCATTCCCGGCGGGTGCTTCCTGCTTGCAAGGGGGAGACATGGGACTGAGCCGAGGTGCTCTCTGGCGCCACGCAGTCTCCTGCAGGCTCGGGCAGGCCACAGAGTGAGCACACGCAGGCGCGAGGCTGGCACGAGCTCAGGCGCCCGGGTTCCATTCCCGGCAGGTGCTTCCTGCTTGCAAGGGGGAGACATGGGACTGAGCCGAGGTGCTCTCTGGCGCCACGCAGTCTCCTGCAGGCTCGGGCAGGCCACAGTGGGAGCACTAGCAGGCACGAGCTCAGGCGCCCGGGTTCCATTCCCGGCGGGTGCTTCCTGCTTGCAAGGGGGAGACATGGGACTGAGCCGAGGTGCTCTCTGGCGCCACGCAGTCTCCTGCAGGCTCGGGCAGGCCACAGTGGGAGCACTAGCAGGCACGAGCTCAGGCGCCCGGGTTCCATTCCCGGCGGGTGCTTCCTGCTTGCAAGGGGGAGACATGGGACTGAGCCGAGGTGCTCTCTGGCGCCACGCAGTCTCCTGCAGGCTCGGGCAGGCCACAGTGGGAGCACTAGCAGGCACGAGCTCAGGCGCCCGGGTTCCATTCCCGGCGGGTGCTTCCTGCTTGCAAGGGGGAGACATGGGACTGAGCCGAGGTGCTCTCTGGCGCCACGCAGTCTCCTGCAGGCTCGGGCAGGCCACAGAGTGAGCACACGCAGGCGCGAGGCTGGTACGAGCTCAGGCGCCCGGGTTCCATTCCCGGCGGGTGCTTCCTGCTTGCAAGGGGGAGACATGGGACTGAGCCGAGGTGCTCTCTGGCGCCACGCAGTCTCCTGCAGGCTCGGGCAGGCCACAGAGTGAGCACACGCAGGCGCGAGGCTGGTACGAGCTCAGGCGCCCGGGTTCCATTCCCGGCGGGTGCTTCCTGCTTGCAAGGGGGAGACATGGGACTGAGCCGAGGTGCTCTCTGGCGCCACGCAGTCTCCTGCAGGCTCGGGCAGGCCACAGAGTGAGCACACGCAGGCGCGAGGCTGGAACGAGCTCAGGCGCCCGGGTTCCATTCCCGGCGGGTGCTTCCTGCTTGCAAGGGGGAGACATGGGACTGAGCCGAGGTGCTCTCTGGCACCACGCAGTCTCCTGCAGGCTCGGGCAGGCCACAGAGTGAGCACACGCAGGCGCGAGGCTGGCACGAGCTCAGGCGCCCGGGTTCCATTCCCGGCGGGTGCTTCCTGCTTGCAAGGGGGAGACATGGGACTGAGCCGAGGTGCTCTCTGGCGCCACGCAGTCTCCTGCAGGCTCGGGCAGGCCACAGTGGGAGCACTAGCAGGCACGAGCTCAGGCGCCCGGGTTCCATTCCCGGCGGGTGCTTCCTGCTTGCAAGGGGGAGACATGGGACTGAGCCGAGGTGCTCTCTGGCGCCACGCAGTCTCCTGCAGGCTCGGACAGGCCACAGTGGGAGCACTAGCAGGCACGAGCTCAGGCGCCCGGGTTCCATTCCCGGCGGGTGCTTCCTGCTTGCAAGGGGGAGACATGGGACTGAGCCGAGGTGCTCTCTGGCGCCACGCAGTCTCCTGCAGGCTCGGGCAGGCCACAGTGGGAGCACTAGCAGGCACGAGCTCAGGCGCCCGGGTTCCATTCCCGGCGGGTGCTTCCTGCTTGCAAGGGGGAGACATGGGACTGAGCCGAGGTGCTCTCTGGCGCCACGCAGTCTCCTGCAGGCTCGGGCAGGCCACAGTGGGAGCACTAGCAGGCACGAGCTCAGGCGCCCGGGTTCCATTCCCGGCGGGTGCTTCCTGCTTGCAAGGGGGAGACATGGGACTGAGCCGAGGTGCTCTCTGGCGCCACGCAGTCTCCTGCAGGCTCGGGCAGGCCACAGTGGGAGCACTAGCAGGCACGAGCTCAGGCGCCCGGGTTCCATTCCCGGCGGGTGCTTCCTGCTTGCAAGGGGGAGACATGGGACTGAGCCGAGGTGCTCTCTGGCGCCACGCAGTCTCCTGCAGGCTCGGGCAGGCCACAGTGGGAGCACTAGCAGGAACGAGCTCAGGCGCCTGGGTTCCATTCCCGGCGGGTGCTTCCTGCTTGCAAGGGGGAGACATGGGACTGAGCCGAGGTGCTCTCTGGCGCCACGCAGTCTCCTGCAGGCTCGGGCAGGCCACAGAGTGAGCACACGCAGGCGCGAGGCTGGCACGAGCTCAGGCGCCCGGGTTCCATTCCCGGCGGGTGCTTCCTGCTTGCAAGGGGGAGACATGGGACTGAGCCGAGGTGCTCTCTGGCGCCACGCAGTCTCCTGCAGGCTCGGGCAGGCCACAGAGTGAGCACACGCAGGCGCGAGGCTGGCACGAGCTCAGGCGCCCAGGTTCCATTCCCGGCGGGTGCTTCCTGCTTGCAAGGGGGAGACATGGGACTGAGCCGAGGTGCTCTCTGGCGCCACGCAGTCTCCTGCAGGCTCGGGCAGGCCACAGTGGGAGCACTAGCAGGCACGAGCTCAGGCGCCCGGGTTCCATTCCCGGCGTGTGCTTCCTGCTTGCAAGGGGGAGACATGGGACTGAGCCGAGGTGCTCTCTGGCGCCACGCAGTCTCCTGCAGGCTCGGGCAGGCCACAGTGGGAGCACTAGCAGGCACGAGCTCAGGCGCCCGGGTTCCATTCCCGGCGGGTGCTTCCTGCTTGCAAGGGGGAGACATGGGACTGAGCCGAGGTGCTCTCTGGCGCCACGCAGTCTCCTGCAGGCTCGGGCAGGCCACAGTGGGAGCACTAGCAGGCACGAGCTCAGGCGCCCGGGTTCCATTCCCGGCGGGTGCTTCCTGCTTGCAAGGGGGAGACATGGGACTGAGCCGAGGTGCTCTCTGGCGCCACGCAGTCTCCTGCAGGCTCGGGCAGGCCTCAGTGGGAGCACTAGCAGGCACGAGCTCAGGCGCCCGGGTTCCATTCCCGGCGGGTGCTTCCTGCTTGCAAGGGGGAGACATGGGACTGAGCCGAGGTGCTCTCTGGCGCCACGCAGTCTCCTGCAGGCTCGGGCAGGCCACAGTGGGAGCACTAGCAGGCACGAGTACAGGCGCCCGGGTTCCATTCCCGGCGGGTGCTTCCTGCTTGCAAGGGGGAGACATGGGACTGAGCCGAGGTGCTCTCTGGCGCCACGCAGTCTCCTGCAGGCTCGGGCAGGCCACAGTGGGAGCACTAGCAGGCACGAGCTCAGGCGCCCGGGTTCCATTCCCGGCGGGTGCTTCCTGCTTGCAAGGGGGAGACATGGGACTGAGCCGAGGTGCTCTCTGGCGCCACGCAGTCTCCTGCAGGCTCGGGCAGGCCACAGTGGGAGCACTAGCAGGAACGAGCTCAGGCGCCTGGGTTCCATTCCCGGCGGGTGCTTCCTGCTTGCAAGGGGGAGACATGGGACTGAGCCGAGGTGCTCTCTGGCGCCACGCAGTCTCCTGCAGGCTCGGGCAGGCCACAGAGTGAGCACACGCAGGCGCGAGGCTGGCACGAGCTCAGGCGCCCGGGTTCCATTCCCGGCGGGTGCTTCCTGCTTGCAAGGGGGAGACATGGGACTGAGCCGAGGTGCTCTCTGGCGCCACGCAGTCTCCTGCAGGCTCGGGCAGGCCACAGAGTGAGCACTAGCAGGCACGAGCTCAGGCGCCCGGGTTCCATTCCCGGCGGGTGCTTCCTGCTTGCAAGGGGGAGACATGGGACTGAGCCGAGGTGCTCTCTGGCGCCACGCAGTCTCCTGCAGGCTCGGGCAGGCCACAGTGGGAGCACTAGCAGGCACGAGCTCAGGCGCCTGGGTTCCATTCCCGGCGGGTGCTTCCTGCTTGCAAGGGGGAGACATGGGACTGAGCCGAGGTGCTCTCTGGCGCCACGCAGTCTCCTGCAGGCTCGGGCAGGCCACAGAGTGAGCACACGCAGGCGCGAGGCTGGCACGAGCTCAGGCGCCCGGGTTCCATTCCCGGCGGGTGCTTCCTGCTTGCAAGGGGGAGACATGGGACTGAGCCGAGGTGCTCTCTGGCGCCACGCAGTCTCCTGCAGGCTCGGGCAGGCCACAGAGTGAGCACACGCAGGCGCGAGGCTGGCACGAGCTCAGGCGCCCGGGTTCCATTCCCGGCGGGTGCTTCCTGCTTGCAAGGGGGAGACATGGGACTGAGCAGAGGTGCTCTCTGGCGCCACGCAGTCTCCTGCAGGCTCGGGCAGGCCACAGAGTGAGCACACGCAGGCGCGAGGCTGGCACGAGCTCAGGCGCCCGGGTTCCATTCCCGGCGGGTGCTTCCTGCTTGCAAGGGGGAGACATGGGACTGAGCCGAGGTGCTCTCCCGGGTCACCCAACTCTTCATGCCGCGACTGCTCGGTACCCCAGGGATATTCGACCACATCATTCCTAAATTGCGAGAACATTTCCACGTCATGTGTTGTATTAAATGGCTAGTCAATAAACTTTAGATAACACGTCGTTTGGTTATATGCAAATGTTACCGGTATGTGTCGGCTTCTTTTTAGTTTGTATTATATTGAATTTTACATATAATTATTTCGGACATCTGTATCATAATTTGCCCTGGAGTTTTAACATAGCGCAATATAATTGCGAAGTTATTAAGCTTAGTTAAAATATATGAAAATATAAAAATGATCAAGTCCAACCCGAATAATAGAAGAAGAAACTGAACAAATGCTATCAATTCTAGACTAAGTAATTAATGTTTTATGATTTTTCTGCTATGACCGGTGAGAACTATAATTGCGTTTTCATGGACAGGAAATATTGTCCTTATACAATAATTTCGTTGCTTTCATGTTCTCACAGTTTCTTGTAAAGTGTCCTGCTCTTGCATTTTCTTGCTAGAAGAGAGGAAGTTAAGATGGTAGCGCGACGTGAAGGTTGGTCAGGCAGGTAGGTACTTGATTTACAAGGTCTTTACTTAGTAAACATATAAAGCAGTGCCATCGTTTTGTCAGCTCTCTTATATCAATGTAAAAATTGGTTCTGCTCATATTATGTTTAATATAATGTATTATTATTGTAAATGTTGCTGGTGTAAATGACCAGTCCTTGAGATGAGGTTACCAAATGTGTACGTCCTCAAGAAGGAGCGAGGACTGGTTGCTGGTTGTCACCGCACTGTGCTTGCAGGGAGCAGTCGGGTGCGGTCCGGGCGAACACGGCTGTGCCTGCGAGCTGCAGCGCTCCCGCTGCCTCCCGCCTGGAGACCACGTGCGTAGCCTGCCCTCTTGCGAGCTGGCAACATCTACACCCTTGCCAATCATTTAGAAATTATAGGTTATACTGACTGGGTTATTTATTATTGTTCCTGCAACGCAGTGTAAAATAATTGTAACTATTTATTTAAAATTTATTGCTAATCAAAAAAAATAATGTTTGATGTGAGTGACAAAAATATATAAAACTTTCAGTTTATTTAACAGTTTCTCACAATAACTGTGTTTGTCACAAATTATTATCTCCCAAAATATAATGTTTAATTTTTTACACAATTGCTTAATTATATTGCACATATTCCAGATTGAACACTTGAGACCTAAAAGTGGTTTAGAAGTATAATATTTTAACATTGTCCATATTTGGTTATCATTATGGGAAAGAATATTTCATGGTTTCTCTCATTAAGGTTTTATATAAGAAAGTGGCAAAGAGGACCTATAACCATACCCTGATAACTTAAATGCAAACCAAATCTTTATGTTTTTTATTGTTCATATAACATATTAAATATAACTACATTAATGATCTAATTATTATGAGTGAATTTTAATAACAGAATGGTTCATTCAAGGTATGATGTGTTCGGGTAAAGGAGAATACTACGAGACATTTTACCGCTTCTCTACAAAGTTTGTCACATTACCGATTTGCCAGGAATTCTGCTTTCATCACACCGGGAATCGAACCCGGATAGACTTTGTATCTGGGCACTCCACCTTCTCAAACCTGCATAGAGATCATAATTGAGGGGCTTTAGTCGAAGGTAGATACATATCAGGTAATGAGCTAGATAATAGGCCTATACCCATTTTAATCGAGACTTACATATCGTACTAACAACATATGTGTAGAACAGTAATCATTCTTCACCATGACACGCTAAAAGAATATATATCATTTCACTGAAAATTGTTCTAACTTAGAAAATATATTTTATCAGTCAATTTTAGCAATGAATGTATTTTGTGAGCAACATGCAACTCGGAAACGTAAACTTCTTTTTTCCGCTGTTCCTGCAGGCAACAAGCGGAGGACTTTGGACGGCGGGAACTCCCCGACGAGTATCACGTGAGTTACTTTTGGAGTACAAATGTCATACGCATGCACATCTCAGTCACTCGTTATACAAAACCAAACACACTAGCAAACACATGACAGTACAACAATATAAAATAATGTTTTGATCTTTACTTAGTATTTTTAATATATACTTTACCAATAATTTACTACTCTCATTTATTGTTTAATGGGCCCCTGTAAAACGTATTTTCTGTTTCCGTAAACTTTCGTACATTAGCCTTCAACTTAATTTTCCTTGAAACGAGAATCTTAAATAATGTCGTAAAAGAACGTTTAATAAAATAAACTAAAATACATTTACTAGACAGCCAAATGCTGTGCACATCCTGTAAATTATTATACTAGCATTGAATAAAAGTGCAAAAACTTACTGCCGAAGAACGTAATTTGATATCCTTTTACATCTTAGTTTATGCCGGCATAATTTAAAGAAATATTTCTGTCTGCATCAGAAAAGATCAAATGCTTATAATTCCTAAACAAAAATAATAATTGCAAACAAATATTCACAGTATTAGCCAACTGTAAAGGTTTACTTTTTAATTTTTCAGTTTTTATCCTTCACAAAAATTTCAAGCTCTTTTAATTAAAAAATTAATAGAAATAACAAGGGATTTGTTTTAAATTAAACCTATTTATATAAAGTCATAAAAAAAGTTTACGATGCATCATACAATACTTTCTTAAAAAGTGGTTTCACATACAATTATTTTAGGAATGTCCATATTTTTCCGTAATTTGGATAGGTACAATATGTTTATCAATTTACTGAATTCCAAAATCTGCTAATATTTTCTCAATATAACTAAATTATTTAATACGTTTAAACAATACAGATATTTATTTTATATTGCCTAAAAACACACATACCTGACGATTATAATACTTTTAAGTTTACTTAATTTTTACTGAAATATAGAACTTATTTAATATTAAATAAAAAATGAAGCATTTTTTTAGAAATGAAAATAAATATTTTGCGTACATAAACCTTGTACGTATATTTATTGGAAGTATTCTATATATATATATATATATATATATATATATATATATATATATATATTACAAATTTTTGCTTTACAGGAAAAGCCGCAGTTAAAGTGTAACTAAACTTAGAACCGAAGACAATAATATCGCCCGATTATTACATTGATTAACCCGATAATATAGCTTTAAGGTAAAGTGCTACTCCATAAAATAGTGTCAGCCCTTCTCATTAGTCTTGCATATCTCAGCCCATTTTCAGGCGAGAATATAGTTACTCTTAGTTGAGGAATTAATGAGATTTTAATTTTTCTTTTCCGTCTTTACGGCCTGTAAACCAACATTATGCTAAATTAAATACAACATTCCCTGCATGATGACTCAACACAAACCGGATGGTTGAGGAACTAAGAGAGTGTATTTAGTTCACTTTTGGAATAAGAAATTGCCCTAGTCTGCACAACTACGTCAAAACTTAACTTCATGGAGAATAAAATTCTCTGTATTTTTTTAAATGTATTGTTTTGGCATTATATGCTTGTTTGCAATTATTGCATTCCTGCCTCATACCAAAACATGATACCAGAAACAGATATACTTGCAATGCTAACAGTGCAGTCACAAGGTACCTCCAGATGCCTCTTATTGCCACTAAACTTTTGTCTGCGGGCAGGACAAACTAGCATGGCGGACCAAGGGTTGCAGACCACTGGTCTAGAGGGACTGGCTGGGATACGAATGCTAGGCCACAGTCCTACCCCGCGCCGCCTACCCAGAACAGTATATATAACCCTGCCCCATTCTTTATATAGGCCTAGTTGCCCCACCAATGGACGTTACAGCTTCACGTCCTTCCATTTGTTCAGGGAAACTTCAAAACAGTTTTACCAAGCATATCATATTACAATTTTTACATTTATCTAGTTTTATTTTCACCACTAGTGAACTATGAATTGGTATGTGCATTGCTAATTTAGTTACTACTGCATGAGACATTTTAGTTATAAAAATTAATTAAATAGTTATTTGATAACTTGCTGGCAACATAAGCATAGTCCTGGCAGTTAGATTTTACGGCAATGCTGGTAAAGCATTTTGCTGTCACATCACAAACATTTCTGTAGTGATCTTTAAAAGCTGCTTGCAAGAGTAAGATTAAATAAGGAGAGTTTGTTTGGACATACGCTTATGTAGTTACACTGTAAATAAAAACATTAGAAACAAAAAATGGACAAATATTCTTACAGTAAGAAAACAAACCGAAAACAATGTCAAAAAATTAAAATCATAGACAAAACTGATAATCCCGTAAAAATTAATAGAGAAATTATCCCTGCATAAGCACTGACTTAGTGTGCTCAGAAGTACAAGACGATTGCAATAGGCACAGTGAAAAAAAAAAAAAAAATCAACAAGGTTGGAAAATACATTAAAAAAACAGAATAACCCAACGATAATACACAAACAGATAAAAACAACGATGGTTAAAAAACAGATATTATGAACAGCTCAACGACATTAAGAACGCACATGCGAACCAAACAACGAAATCTATAAACGTGTGCGCGGAGTCCACGCGCGACAGAAGTGAACCTTCTGGCATTACATATATTATTACTTACAGCAAACGTAATTCTATTTGACTGAAGTCGCAGAACAAAATAAATATATGCAAGTATGCGAGCGATAAATACTGCTATTGCACCAGTATGCGAGCCTGAAAGTATACAAGTGTGCAAGTATGCAAGTGTGCAAGCAGTCAACTGTGCAAGTATGCAAGTATGTAAGTGTGTGAGTTTACAAGAATACAAGATTGTAATTATGCATGTTTGCAAGTATGTGGCGTAATTTCTATCTATCCCATTCCGTCTCCTCTTCGCCCTTTTTCCCCACCGCGTACCTACTTAACTCGGAATATTCGTAACGCTCGAAAATCGTAGCCCCCTCAACTGAGAAGTTTCACAACAAAACATATCCTGACAACTCAACGGATACAACCGAGACTAACAATGTGTGTTTATTAAGACACAACAGCTGTTGTGTGCCTGAGATTGGGAACAGATCTCAGTTCCTGTACAGTCGTAACCTGTGTGTCTAAAGATACCTATTTTGTTTGTGTTTGTTTTCTTTGTTGTGTTGTCAGAATATTTGTTTTATTTTATCGTTTTGTTCGCATGTGCGTCCCTGCTTTGTAGTTGTGCTGTACACATTAACTGTTTTTTAATCATCGTTGGGTCCTCTGTTTGTACCTATGTTGTCCAACAATTTTGTTCTTTTTTATTCTCTGTTCTTGTCACAACATTCACATGTTTGTAAGATTAAAGTGTTCGATTGTGCTGTAATATTTTATTTACTAACTCCTTGAACAGTAATTTATGTTCTGTCTATTTTTTTTGTCATAAGCTGATTTGGCATGTTTTCTGTGTGATTGCATATTAGATTTTTAGTTACGTTTCTTATGACCTACATGGAAATAATCAATGGCCTTTGTCAAAACAAAATCTTCAATCATTCCAGTAGTGTTTAGCAAAGAGCAGACAAAGTCTTTCAGCGTTTATTTTGACAGGGTTTCTTTAAAATGAAAAAAAATTTTGGGTTTATTAAATTTGTAAACTGTTACCCCATTTTTAGAAAACTAAATTTACTTTGTGTGGTTTTCAATTAGGTAAGCTCTTTTTGCTATTCAAAAGAATCATGTCGGTTTCAGTATCCAAATAAATAAGGAATTAATTCAAACAATAATCAATTTACAGCTGGGTGGAAAATAATTCTCTACAATCTATAAATCCGAGAGTGGTTTAAGTAGGCCAGTTGGCGTCTACTATTACTCCAATACTCATCACCCTTCATGCGCGTCCTGGAGACGATATGTTATTACTGAATGGTTTCTGAGCACTGTAAGAAGCGTGCAATGCGTGACTCCCGCAGCTCGGAGCACCAACCCTGGCGGGCTGGCAGACCCCGGAGAGGAGGTGCCTGTCTCCCATGGACACCAGCTCGCGCCTGGAGAGACACAGCCCTGCGTCCAGCAGCCTGGGTCAGTACGGACTGCACGTCTCTCCCTGGCATCAGCACATCAGCCATCATAGATGTCGATTAGTCAAGGATTAAAAAACATTTGTTGTATGTGCACGATTAATTAGCTTTTCGATTTACTAAACGTAAGTAGGGGAGACCGTGGCAAGTTGACAAAAAATTTAACATTTTTTTTTCCTTATTTAAGGTAAAATATTCACAGATTTGGTTACTAAAAGTGACTTATTCAAATATTGAAAATTATTACAAATTAATAGAACATAGATCATGTTTTATTATTTCTTACAAATGACAGGTGGGGAACCACCTGACAGAAAAACAGCTGGAAGTGATTAGACAGCAACTGTGACAACTTACCCAAATGTTGTAGTAATTTAGCGAGGGTAATGTCAGAAATAAAATTAATCCGTTACAATAAGACATATTCCATTAAAATTTTTTATATGAAAGTATTATCATAAAACCATTTTTTACTTAATTGCAACTGTCTTTAGTTCATTATATGTCTCTGTTAAATTAAAAATAAAAAAAATATTAAATACAATATCAAACAATATTTTAAACGATACCTAACTCAATTTAACCACTTTATTCTGAGGAATCAGATTCACAATATTGGCACAAAGAAAAGAAACGTTGTGAGTTACTATTGTGTGTACACTTTTCGTGAGACCACATTTGACAGCGAATAAGAAAAACCCATTCTTCTCGTGGAACAATTTGTCTGAAAAGTTCTTCACACACTTAAAAAATGTATCTGTATCTTTAGACGATTTAGCTGCACGATTGGAGCTATCATGATTTCCGTGATTGCGTAGATTTTGTTTTACAATTTATATCTATTAAAGGATGTTTTCTGATTTTTTCTGCATCCAAAGCATCTTTTACCGTAGTGTCAGTCAGGGTAACTGATCTTCTGGTTTTTCTTTAGAGACAGTTCGTTTAATTCCTCCAGCCTTGGGAAATAGTCTGACATTTTCCGGTGAGAATGAAGTTGAAGAAAAGATAAATGAATCAGGAGACACGAATTTATCCAACTCTGAATATTTACGGCACTAGAAGAATGGTCTCACATTTCCTTGTTTTTGGTTCAGTAGTAGATCCATTTGGATTGGGTCTTCCCGTGGCATAAATAGGAAGGAAGTCTATATCAGAAATGAGTTTGATGGAAAAATCCCCGTCGTTTTGAAATCAGATGATTTATTGCTTGTTGTGATAGCCTGCATAAGTGCTGTGGAAATTATCGATGGGATATCATATGTGTATATGCTTACAGCAGATCCAGGGTGGTTTATTAAATACGAATCTCAAGCAGTTTTAGAACCAACTTTATTAGAGTTCCGAACACTCTTCGATTAAAAGGGTGGATTAGGTGGTAAATTTTTAGTGGTAAAGGTAGCATAACGATGCCATTTTATTTAGCATAATACGGAGTTGAGATAGAAAGATGAGAATAATGATCATTGAGTAACATTTGTAACAAAATGATGAATAAAATACAGAAATTTTTCTTCTTTCATCCAACCAGATTGATTTTACTGTTCCTTGGCATCCTGATGTACCAACCCTGATAAAATGCCGTTCTTAAAATTAATACGTGGGTAAATGAATAAATCAGTTACGCTATTTCCGGTAAATAAGTATTTATGTATGTACTGTAGCAAAATAACTTTAAATAAGTATCAATTGACTAAAACTTAAAATTTACCACCTATTGTTATGTGAGTTAATAAAATAAAAAATAAACTTATTGTTAAATTGAATGGTATATAGTTATATTATGATATAAAAAAGTCCCTGACTTATGACGTTGGCCATTGTCATAAGCCAATTTATGAATGACAGTTTTATATCCATCCCTAATATATTATACTTGAAATACAAACACTTTTATTATAAAAGCCAGTAATATATTTAACATTTATTCTTAGCATACATATTTTCATCGGCTGTATATTTTAAACAGATTTGTTTTGAGCACAAACCAATGAAGGAAGTATCAGTGGATACATTTTTTTGAGAGCCAGCAATGAATTTTTATTTATAAAACTAAATATTTGTGGTTTTATTACAAAATAACTACAGCTGTTTGGTTATTAAAAATTATTTATTATAACTTGGTGTAAATTTATACTCATTTTTGTATTTTTAGTAGTCTATTGCTAAGTCGGACAAAACCTTCATACCATTCTATCAGAATTGTAAGAATTGTGGTTAAATGTTTAAGTGAATTGGACTAGGAATTGATTTCCAAAATGCAAGACATAGTTTTTCAGGATCTTTATATTTCTGATGATAATATGGAAAAATATCAATATGAAAATGCGTACATTCTACTTTAACATTTCTCTTATAATATATCAGTGTAATTATTTAATATTCATTAAAGCTGTTTTCATGATAGAATATAAAAATAAAATAAAATTATTTATTGAGCCAGAACTCGAGGAGAGACTCTGAACGAATGACACTTGTTGGCAGGAATGGAGTGGTCCCCGCAGAGACAGTGGTGGTGGTGAGTATTCTACGCACTCAGTTTAGTCTCTTAGCTGAAAGTGTAGTTCTTATTTGATTTCATGACTGTAGGTTTAATAATGGGAGGTTTATAAATGACAACAAGTATATTGCCACAATAATTGTATTTTTAAAAACATATTAGAAAAATTAAAGAAAATCAAAACTAATACAGGATTTGAAAGATGTTTTACGATATAATTATATTCTTTGTTATAAAACCATACTGTTTAAGCGTACACGATATGAGCCAAGATTACTAGCTGCTGGTCAGCAAAGGACTTGATCATCTGAGATGAGGACAACAGGTAAATGACCGTGCATTACAGACGTGTAATAAATGCTTCCACACATTTTAACGGTTTTTTCGCTACTGATTAATTTTTGAAATTAAATGAATTATTTTAATTTTTTATGCAGAAAAAATATAATCAATTAAAAATGTTAAATGTATCGCATTAAAACTATATACCCTAATATATTGTTAAAAATAAATTAAAAAGCAAAGCAAAAGGCACAAATATAATATTAACTCGCTCAAACAAAGATACCAACTAAATTCTGATATTTTTTAAAATTGAAGCTGAGTGATTTTGTTCGAAAAAAGGTTATTTTGCAGGCAAGTAGATAGTGAACTGACCCAAATATTTGTGTTTTTTTAAAACCTTTTTTGAGTAAAGTATTCTTAATTACTGTGAAAGTGTATTTTAGTAAATGTATTTGTCATAAACTAAAGTTATGTTTCTTCTTTATGCGCAGGCAATACCCGGAGGATATCATTATGGAAGATGCACCAATTTACGTGAGTAACTTTTTGAATACCAATTACTTCGAGTCTTACAGAAATTTACTAAAGTTAAATATAAATAGCATTTTTGTACGTTTCATATACTATATCTTTATAATAATGATATCACCAAAAGCTTTATATTAGTCCGGTCAAGTAAGGTTATTTCTATTGCCACTACTGGACACTCCTGTAACTACTCTCGTAAATAATATTTATTAATTTTTATTCACTCTGTACAATATAGGCAGAAGACATAAAATTTTGATGAAAATAGAATTTCGTTACACAAATAAGTTTTAAAACCTTTTTAAGGGGACTGAATAATGTGTATAAGTAAATTTTTGTATGGTCACTTTATAAAAAAAAATAGGTAGCATCAAAAAAGAAAGTTTAGAACCAAGATTTACAGATTATAAACATTATTTGATTATATTTTCTACTGTGGCTAGTTGTAGAAATAATAAAAATGAGATGTTAGTTAGCGTTGTAAACGAAACTTCTAAAGAAATTTATTTCGTACCATGTTAAAAAAGGTATAGTAATTAATAAAGTATGTAAAAATTGTATATTGTAAGAGCTAAGTGACTTATCTATTTAAGAAATTATACTAAACTTTTAGGTTTTTATTCTTTGAATTCGATGCTATTGACTTTACTCTATGGTTTTTTTTTATATAATAAGATTAATGTCAACCCATTTTTATTTCATGAAAGGAATAATTTCTCTATGATATTTGGCTCTTTTGACCTTGGAATCACGAGGAAGGTCAATTACTAATGAGATTTAAGAAAATCATCTCCATTCTTCATTACCGTACTCCTAATGGCATAATTACGATACATCTCGATGACATTTTGCTACTGTATTATTTATGCTATCTCTGTCTCCGTGGTAAAGGCAGTTTCATGGATTTTGTTGGATTTTCCTTTATTCCCATTAATTTAAATGAGTACTTTGACTTTAAGGAACTGCAATTTAGCAACCGAGTATCAAGAAGGCACAGGGATAAATAATTTTTGGTCAAGTATTTACTTTGGTGATGCCATGTTTTTCACATGAAACAACTATGCGTGTTTTGCTCCAACGTCGGTATGCTGGATAGTTTGATTTTTTACACTTGGGGTGGACACACGCCAAACATTGTGCTTTTCAATATATGCTTCAAAGTATATATTTAACAAATAATATTTGGTCTAATATTTGTTTTATATTTCAAATATATATATATATAGCTGACATGAAATCTTGAATAATATCCCCATTGTAATAAGAGAAGCCCATTTGTGAAGCGTTGAGCCTAGACAACGCCTAGTACTTCAGCTAGAGATTCTATAAAGGGTCGTTTATATTATAGATTACATGTCAAAGAAAACCAAATTCGAGTTTAGAGTACTTTATAACCGTTATTCACTAATTTCGGCCCATAGGTTTTGCGATCAATCCTCTAATTTATTTAACAGAAATAATCAAAAAGTAAGTATAATAATTTTACATCATAGCTATAAATTAACGAATTGAGTATTTTATTTTGTTACTACTGAAATATAAAAGGTTTTATTATTCAGTTGACTGATTTATATTGCTGCAATTCTCTTATATCTCATAATAAAAGTAAAAATAAATATGTGGTACACAGTACACATAAAAAACATTATAGTTTTTGTCGCATGCTTAAAAAGTTTTATTTTTTTTAATACGAAAATCAATGTACGTTTTAATATAAATTTGCAACTTTAGACAAGTATTGAAATTGTATTGCTTTAATTTTATTACCAAAACTGTTTGTCGCACTATATATTTATTAATAATACATATTAGATTAGGCTATAAAAACACAATTTAGTAATTTAATTCAATTGGTATGAAATAATCGCACAGAGATATATTTATTTAAAAAATTAAATTTATATATTTCATTCCTGCATAGCTTAAAAAGAAAAGATTTAAATATGAATGTGACTTCTTTTAATTTGCAAGCTGTACAAGAATCCTAAATCTCTTGACGATATGTATAAACCAAAATTGGATTCTTAATTAAGTTGAACCAAGTTCTAGTCACAAATAATGTGTTTGTTTATAAAGGTAAATTTAAGCTGTATTAAAAAGTATGCTTTTTTAGTAAATGTTCAATAAATTGTTTATTCTTTGACTTCAAAGAATTCTTATAAAAGAAAATGTAAATTGGTTCAGTGGTTAGACAACATGTCCCTAAAACGTCAATTGATCCCGCCTCTATATTTACAAATCGAGAATAAAAGTGATATTGTAATAGTAAACTGTTGTTTTTACTACTAACAATTTGCCTACTCTACCATTCCTCCAATAATTACCACCCCTCATAGTCTACAATAACCGCATATTATTCATGTAATAATATGTTATTATATTGTTTATCAACGTTTAAATGTTTTTATTATATAACTGACTGCAATTCTATTCTAGTTTGCGGTTTGGCATGATTGATTGAATTTATATTACTTTATATTTCATTCAACACTGATATTTACAATAGAAATGGGATTGCTTTATGATTTAGCTGTTAGTAATACCAACTATATGAATTTAAGAAATTAATTATGCAAATTATATAAATTAATAAAATCGCATACATTATAAATATAGTTTTAATTGTATATATATTTGTTTTCATGTTTCTTGATTTTGCTTAGCATGTACGAGACAGCAAATTAATTATTCGTGTGACTTCATTTTCTTATAATTTTTCAATTATGTCCAAGCTGATAAAATACAGTTGACGATAATATATAAACAAAAATACTTTCTAAATTCACGCAAAAAATGTAAAGAGCACAGCAAGTGTTTAGGATAAAAGTAGGTAAAATTAAACTCAATTAATCAGTAATGTTTATTTAGTGTGATGTTCCACAAAGGTGTGCTGTTTCATACACCTATCACATTTCGTCAATAAAATGCTGTAAATGCTGTTGACTGGTTGGATAACACGTCATTGTACGATTCCCAGCTCGATCGTGCAAATATGTTTCAAAAGTAGAAAATAAAACTAAAATGAGTACAGTAAGCTCATGATTCCCTACCCTATAATTAGCCTCACAGACAGTGTCGATTCTAGGTAGGTAATGTTGCTATTCACGTGTGTATCAACTGGAGGCATGTTAAGGACACAGAGAGCATGTATGCAGCAGCTGGAAGCACCTGGCCGCGGCGACCTGTTTGCGGGCGGGCGGTGCTCACCTATGGACTGTTCATCGCCACCGAGAGCGTGCCCCAGCGCTGCAGTCGCCTGCGGTCCCGGTGAGTGCGGCCTGCGGTATCTCCCAGACACTGCCTGCTCTCTCGCCAGCACAGTCGCTCTGTGCGACCAGCACTCAGTGGCGTATCCCTGTGCATCGTATTGGTACATGCAGTTTTATACCAGCAATCACTCCTAGCACAAGCATATGTGTTGAATAAAAAAAATGTTTAAGCCCATCTCATACGATTCCCAACTTCGGCTTTAATTTATGTTATACAAGTGGGCATAAATGTTTGTTAAGCATACTTCATACGCAATTATTAGAATACTTACAGAAAACCAGCCAACGCAGTAGACAAACAAAACAAGCATATCGGGATGGGAATAACATTTTGCAGTCAAGTTAACCAAATATTAAATACAATTTATTTTTTGTTAAATTAGATAAAATGGTGAATGATTTCTTGATATTTTATCTTGTATACTTCACTTGCAAAAATATAACAAATTTGATTGAGTATTTAAAAAACAAACGCAGAGCAATTTTTAAATTAAAAAGATTTAATTTTCTTTGATAGGTTAGTTTCATAATCTAGTAATATAAATGTTCAAAGCATACAATATAAATTGGGTTTGCTTTAATGTAGTTAATTTATATATATTTATGATATTTCATTGATCAGACAGTTCATTTAACTAATTTACAGTATTAATAGTACTAATTTCATTGTATAGTAAATAGTATGCCCATATGTTACTTGATTACTAAATTATTTCAATACTTTGAGAAATCGTAAGCTACAATATTTGAAACCCAGTGAGATAAAGAAACACGCATAGTTCACATAAAAAAATCCCTACTAATAATATTATAAATGTGAATGTAAGTTTGTTTGTTACGCTTTCACGCGAAAACTACTTAACCGATCATCATGAAACTTTGTACACATTTTCTTGGAGGTATTAGAAGTAACATAGGATACTTTCTATTGAAAAAAAAAATAATTTTTACGAAAGATAAAAAATGGTTTGTCAAAAAATCTCAAAATCTAGCTACTTTAACGCCATCTATCATTCCAGTTATGAAGTTCCAACCATGAGTACTGCAATACCTTTGCACTGTATTATCGACGGTCAAAATTCAAAATTCAAAATTATTTTTTTTACAGAGAAATATATTTTATTGATTCATTTCTATTGTAATGATCTCTGATACTTATTTAGTGGCTTCAATATGAGCGAAGCCGCGGGTAAAAGCTAGTTAAATAAGCTTGTAAAGTAAAGGAAAACCATTTCGATTTTCATTTAGTATAACAGGTGTGGGTTTATTTGTAGATTTAGTTAACTTATTAATTTATTATGGATAATCTTTTTTTAAATAAAGGTATAAGCTTTTTTATTTTGAAATTATTTGCTTAAATTACTTGTAAACATATAATTTAATTATATTTAAAGTAAAAATTAAGTATTTAGGTCTTCCTTGTGTGAAATAAAAAAAACCAATGGACTAAGCTATTTATTTTATAATATAATAGCAATATGATAATCAGTTTGTATTAATACGAGGGCTGTTTTTTTTCAACCTACGAAAGGCTATATAAACAAAGAAAATTTACGTAACTTAGTAATTCTACCTCCAAAAGTACAGTAGGGTCTTATTTTAATACATAAAAGCCAAAACTATCGAGGCATTTGTCATATCGTAACACAAGCTTATCTATGCATGTTTCGAAGAAGTTAGCCGCCAGTGAATAGAGATAACAGGACAAGTGCCTTGATCTCCCGCTCCCTCACGACACCACTGTGAGGCGGGTGGACTAATTGTGCGGAGTATTGTGCCTTAATATTCATATTCTTGCGATAATTCTTGACGCGGGAGCCAGTGACCCGCAAAATTTCAACGGTAATGAGGACTGCACTAACAATGAAATATTCGTTGCCATAGAGATGAATGAAGCATAAACAAAGCAACAGCCGTTGCCATGGTGATTTCCTACCAAAAACTGGAAATTTTGATATATTACGCCCCGGAAACTCCCCTTGGGATCGGATTTCCGCAGAATCCGTTCTTAGTGAGCGTATACATCACAAAATGAGTAACTTTGCTAAATTTAAAGTAAATCGGGTGTATAGTTTTAGAGATCTCGTGACGAGTGAGTCAGTGAGTGGTATTACGCTTAATAAACTTCTAGCGCCTGCGGCATTGTCAACACACACTTCGTACGTGTATTGCATGTTGTATCTACCCCCTCCAACGCATTTGATTCTTCATTGGACTTTAAGTAAAGATCCCTAATTTTATTGGTAATATAATATAGCCTATAGACTTCCTCGATAAATGTTCTATCCAACACTGAAATAATTTTTCAAATCGGACCAGTGGTTCCTGAGATTAGCGCGTTCATACAAACTCTTCAGCTTTATAATATTAGTATAGATAATGGAAATGTATAACAACCAGTAATGTGTTAATATTGGCAATGTGATATTAAATAATCATACAATAACATTATTCAAATGATCCAACAACAGAGAAAATATTTGCGATTGTTTTGCCCTTAATATAAATGCGGGGCAAGAATACGCATTGCGCACTTTTGCCCCCTCTCTACAGGCGCACTCTTGCCCCACACGTAGTTGTACATTTCCACAGTAGATCGCAGCACAATGCATAAACTGTTTCTTACGATCTTGCTATGAATATGTAACAAAAACAGTGTGAAATATGTCTGAATAACTGAAATTATATTCTTACATATATAATTTTTGAAGAAGCTTAAGTTCGCGAAGCACAAAATTACATAAATGTGTGTGAAAATCGTACATACCTTATAATGAAGCAAGTAACTGGCGCACTTCAATGAAATTACACCAACTTGCTATCCGCCATGTCACCTTCATCCAGCAAAACATTGTGACCAACTGCTGAAAATTGTTCATGGAGAAACAGCACGTGCGTACTCTTACCCGACGCGCAATCTTGCCCCAACTTACTCTATGTCAAAGCGTGCAAAATCAATTAACCTTAGTAATCAAAAAACCTAATTAACCTTATTAACCAAATAAATAAAACTTTAACAACCAAATTAAACCTCACTAATCAAAAAATCGTAAAAAAGCAATAAAACCTTACTAACCAAAAAGCCTTGATATAATGATTGATCAAAATGAATGTTCGCAAAATGTAATTAAATTCGCTTTAACCAAATCTATTCTCAAAATCCGCTACCTTTTTTTTAAAAACATTTTTTTAAATGTAATAGATTCCACAAAACTGCATGAAATGAATTACAGTTATGCGAACTTACCTTGAAAACATCACAATATGGAAATCCTTAAACAAATTCCTCGAATCTCGTTTAAACACATTTGATTGCATTTGTGGTTATGTCTAAGCCTGCAAAGTTAATTTGCCTTAATAGAATGGCTGATCAAAATGTATGTTTTCAAATTTTAATTAAATTCGCTTTAACCAAATATATTCTTAAAATCCACTACCATTTTTACGAAGAAAAAAGAAAGATTTTAAATGTTATAGATTTCACACAACCGCACGGAATGAATAACAGATATTTTTACACTATTTCCACAAATAGTTACCAATGAAATATTCATAATTTATATAAAACTTCGCTAAGCGGACGGGTCTCGCCAAGGAGGAAGACAAATCTATGGCGGCCAAGGAGAAATGACACAAACACGCCAAACATCAACCAGCGGCTAGTTTGGTTTTCTATTAAAGTGTTTATTAATATATTTTAAACAATTACTTATTTCTGGATAAAATATACCCTATGTCCTTAGTAGTATGTAAATGACGGTCCGGGCACAGGGTTCAGGGTTGAGGAGCTGGAGCCGGGTCAATGACCGACTGCTCTGACGTCACGGCGGCCATTATTGACTCAAAAATTCCTCAAAATTCCTCAAATATGACTCAAAATTCCTCAAAAATTCCCGTTTTCGAGGGAAAATTTCCCGATTTAATTTTAAAAGAATCTAAAATTCGACTCTTCCTAAAAGCGGCTTAAGAGTCCTGAAGGCAAGCCATTCGTAAGCTACTTTCAGGAATTAGACCTTGACCTTGACCTTTACCGTTGCAATTTTCGTTATGCCCGCCATTATTCAAATCCGCAATTTTTATGTTAGAAAATTGGGACAAATTTTAAAAATCATTAAAAAATTTAAATAATCGAATTAAATAAAAATCTTAAAAACCACTGTTGCAGTTATCGTTACGGTCGCCATCTTGGATTATATAAATGTTGCATATTTCGTTACACCCGCCATCTTGGTTGAGTACCATGTCATTCTTACACTTTACGTTACGACCGCCATATTGGATGCTATTAATGTTGCAATTATCGTTATGGTCGCCATCTTGAAATTTAGACGCCATCTTGGAAATCCGTATTTTTTTATGTTAGAAAATCGGGAAAAATTTCAAAATTCATTAAATTAATTGACAATAAATATACTGATTGATTCGAACACATCCCGTCATTGGTTCGATCCCTAGACGATGCAAAACATTTAATTTTATGTAAAAAATAATAATTTTAATAAATAATGATCAAAGTCCTAAAAGAAGCAAAGTTTCCAAATCAACCATCATCCTATAAGCCAGTACGACCGTCATCTCGGATATTTGTATATGTAATCCAATTTTAATGGGAAAAAAATTTAAAATTAATTAAATAATTCACTCATTAATTAACATATTGATTCGATCGATTCCTGTCCTTGGTTCGATCTCTGGCCGATACAAAAAATAATATCTTAAAAAATACATCAAAAATTACAGGTTCGAAAATAAAACACTGTAAGTTCTTTTACGAACATAATATTTATTACATAATTTCTATTCTACTAAAGGATCAGTTGCGAAAGCCAGCAATCTTATAATCATTAGTTCCGCATCGGTGTGAAATGAATAATTCTTAGCTCCAATCGGTTTATACTAGAAAGAGTCCAACCGTAACCTTTACTGACATAGTCCTCCTCTTCTTGACAGAGTTTCTGGATACCGTGTTTAACAGTTTGCTTCACATCGTCAGAACTGTAAATAACTGCAGCCGAAGTCTTGAATGCACACTTCTTCACTTTGTCATCTAATGGATATGGCTTCCCATACATACAGTCCAACCACAAGTTATATTTTAATGGTCCGTTTGTTGCTACGTCATCAGTAAGCTGATTGATTATGTCCTCTCTGATATCATCAAGAAAATTACAAATGTCTTTCGACTCACCTAACGTATTTAGATAATAGAAGTCCTTCAATGTTCCACGAAATGCAGACTGCACCAAGTAGAAGCCATTATCATTCACCTGTAGAGCACCGATAACAGTCTTAGGTTTAGTTCCATGTCCAGACGCCATACCAATCGGTTGCTGCTCGTCCGTTTTTTTGCCTGTACGTTCACGAGCCTTCAACCTAAACCGAGGAGTCGAAATTTCTGCAGGTAGTTCAGCAGTAGGCGCACGGACTTTACCGTTGCATTTTTTCGAATGTCGTCGCAAACTATCAATTCGAGTAAACCATTCATGACACTCATCGCAGCGAAACTTTATACGAGAAGGATTCTTCTTGCATTTGCTCCGCTCATGTCTTCGTGCATCATGGGAAAATGCGAACGACATATCACAGTAGCTGCAAGGATACCGTGCTGATGTAGACGAACCTTCCAGACTCGATCCAGATATGGACGTTGCAACAGTAGTACCATTTCCAGGCATACTCTTATGCACATCAATCATTAGTTGTTGCACCGAAACCTTTACTTTCTGCCGCACAGCTGGTCCTTTTCATGTCTTCATGTGCGTTTTCATATTATCTGTTCTGGCAAACTGCTTAAGACATTTCTCACAAACAAACATTTTACGATATAGGTTCTTGGCACATTCGCTCTTCTCGTGTCGTCGAGCATTGCTGTTGTTTGAGAAAATTTTGTCGCAGTAGCGGCACCGATGTTCGTTAGTTGTTGACGATTCTCCATCCATTAAAGTCTCCATCGAGGGCAAAACATCGTTTTTCGAGGTTTCCTGCACAGCCAGCACTACCGGCATTAAAGTCTCTTCTGCTGGTGGTATCACGTCTGTTGAAGTCTCCTCCAGTGTTGTCGTCGTCGTTGCCAACGGAATCTGCTCCTTCTCCGTCGTAGCTGTCGTCAAGGTTCCCGTAGACGATGGTACAACCTCCATTGAGTTCGACGTTAAAGTCGGTAAAGATGCCATCGAGTTCGCAAGAACAGGTAATTACGTGATTAATGCACCAGAAGAAACAAACTAGGTGATCCGTACACCGTCGTCGTCAGTTACAAACTGAGCGACCTGCTGTCTAGGACTCGCTTATATACATGCACAAGATGGAATAATACGCTAGTCAAATCAAGAACCATCTACAACAATACTAGAGTCAAAACAACATTAAAAATAGAAGCACTATCAACAAAAAGGAAGCACATTCTGGAAGCACAATAAAAAGGCAGCACATTTGGAAGCACCGCCAACGAAAAGGCAGCACATTTGGAAGCACCGACAACGAAAAGGCAGCACATTTGGAAGCACCGACAACGAAAAGGCAGCACATTTGGAAGCACCGACAACGAAAAGGCAGCACATTTGGAAGCACCGACAACGAAAAGGCAGCACATTTGGAAGCACCGACAACGAAAAGGCAGCACCATCATCGAAAAGGCCGCACATTTGTCATTGGCTCCAATATTCATTGGCTCCAATATTCATTGGCTCCAATATTCATTGGCTCCAATATTCATTGGCTCCAATATTCATTGGCTCCAATATTCATTGGCTCCAATATTCATTGGCTCCAATATTCATTTGATCCATCAGTCTATTGATTCTATCAGTCTAGTGACTCCATCAGTCATTGGCTCCTACTGTCATTGGCTCCAACTGTCTTTTGTCTCATCAACTCCAAATATATTTGGCTAGAATTCTACGAGTCTAAGAGACTATGAGGCCACAAGGCTACGAGTCTTAAAGGATCTAGCTGGTTAGGAGTTATACATGGCTACGAGACTGCATGGCTAAAAGACCGCGTGGCTACGAAACTACATGTCTTTGAAGCTACAAGAATACAAGTCTACTCGGCTCCTACTCCAGAAGCATTATGTTATTATATTGCATGGCTACTTGGTTACGTAGCTACAATTCTATGAGATCTCAAGACATAATGACTACGCGACTACGAGCCATGATGTTACGAGACTACACGACTACGAATCTTCAAGTTTACAGACTGCAAGGCTACTTGGTTACGTAGCTACAATTCTATGAGATCCCAAGACATCATGACTACGCGACTACGAGCCATGATGTTACGAGACAACACGGCTACGAATCATCAAGTTTACAGACTGCAAGGCTACAGAGCTACGAAGCTTCTAGAACACAAGTTTATGTGACTGCGAGGATACAGGACTTCAAGTCTGCATGAGTTCTTGACTACGAAGCTACTCGTCTACAAGGCTCCAATTACCGTATCTTTCTTCAACGGAATTTTCTCTTTTGCTCCAACTGCACCATCAGCTTTATGTTATAAGATTACAAGGCTACTTGCTTACGTAGCTTCCAGTCTACGAGGCTCCAATGCATCATGACTGCAAGACTACGAGTCTATACGACTGCAAATCTTCAAGGTTACGTGATCTCGAGGCTATAGGACTATGAAGCTTACAGAACGCATGGTTACGAGACTGCCTGACTAATTGGCCGCGTGGCTACGAAACTTCATGTCTCTAACTGACTAAAATAGCACCATTCAGTGGTGAGAGTTAATTTATCTCATGCAAAGGTACTTCTTGCAAGTAGTTCCGCTTTTCAACAACAGATAACGCCACGTGTTGCTTGCAGGTAAATAATATTTATTTCTTTTATGCCGGAAGCAGGATGCTCACTAACGCCCGCAAAAGAAGCGTCGCTTCGCAAGACACCAAGGAGAAGGAAGTTCGTCTTGTACGTTAGTGCTTCACAGATGTCTCATGGTATATTACTAGACTGAGTAATAATATTCTTTTTTTATTTCCACCTCATAAAAATATTGCAAGTGTTGATTTAGTAGCCGAAAATCACTAATTAAATGTAACTTTGAATAAAATGACATGTCTCATTAAGAGTAAAACTCCTTCATGGAGAGATCGGGTTCTCAGAAATAACCAGAAGCACTTGGAGAAACCACAGGAATGATCGCAAGCACACGGAAAAGATCATCATAATATTGACAAGAATAATTAATTTAAAACACTCAGTTTTGCATCTGGCATTAGTCTCAGTAACTAATATGAATCCTGATTCGGTGTCTGACGTTGTATCGAAAGGACACAGGTGTAAGTTTTGCAGCAAAGAATTAATCTTGAGAAATAATGGAAGACAACACGAGAAGAATGACTGTGTTACAAATCCACTACGCAATATGATAAGTTGTGTTCGATGTAGTAAGTCGTTTACGCGGAGAGAGAGATAAAAAAGAATTGACAGTACTTGTAATGCCAAGCCTGCGTACAAGCTAGAGGACAACGAAGGATCTATTTGACTAAGGAAGAGTGATCTTCATTACGACAATAATTTTCCTTGTCTTGGGAGAGATTATGTTCGTGGCACTTTCAATCTCGAAAAAGAACTTCAATTGAAGGACGTTGATGATTTATGGAAGAATGAAGACAATGGAAGAATCCTTAACGTGAAAAGTGAGAATACATCCCAGCCCAAATCAAGTAGATGTTTCCTACTTTGTAAAAATTATGGATCCCTAAAAAGGAAGCATGAAGACGATGAAGACACTTTGACATCAACGATATCGAATTCTTACGGTGATCTGGGTGAAGACGATGCCTTCTAAGGTGATTGCTACAGTGACTCTGAGGCTGATGACAAAAGCATAGACTGTGATGAAGCACCTAAATCTGACAAGATCGAAGAATGTGGTGGTGTCCTGAGACCAAAACGATGGAAACGACGTGTTATAATAAATAAATCAGATAAAGCTTATTCTGATCACTGGAACGAATGTGATATTAAAAGTATTTATAATAAACAAGCAAGTAAGATGGTGGTAGAAGAGATTGATTACACCTCATGGAAAGATCCAAAATTATTGGTTGACCGGCTAAGACTTCTACATGGCTCGCTTTGTGCAGGAAATTATTTGTGCATCGACGAAATATCCTTCATTCTCAAAGAACTGAGGAAAGCTGGCTACCTACAATAATGGCTTGATTTACTTGCATTTGTATAATGTTGAGAAATAAATTAAATATTGAAAGTAAATATTTAATGTTTTTATTTCTTGTATTCTGATTTCTAACTAAGACTTAGTTTCCAAATGTGCGGCCTTTTTGTTTATGGTGCTTCCAAATGTGCTGCCTTTTTTGATTGTGCTTCCAAATGTGCTTCCTTTTTGATTGTGCTTCCAAATGTGCTGCCTTTTTGTTGATGGTGCTTCCAAATGTGCGGTATTTTTGTTGATGGTGCTTCCAAATGTGCTGCCTTTTTTGATTGTGCTTCCAAATGTGCTGCCTTTTTGTTGATGTGGCTTCCAAATGTGCGGTATTTTTGTTGATGGTCTTCCAAATGTGAGGTATTTTTGTTGATGGTCTTCCAAATGTGCTGCCTTTTTTGATTGTGCTTCCAAAATGTGCTTCCTTTTTGTTGATGGTGCTTCCAAATGTGCTGCATTTTTTGATTGTGCGTTCAAATGTGCTGTCTTTTTGTTGATGGTGCTTCCAAATGTGCGGTATTTTTGTTGATGGTGCTTCAAAATGTGCGGTATTTTTGTGGATTTTGCTTCCAAATGTGCTGCCTTTTTGTTGATGGTGCTTCCAAAATGTGCTTCCTTTTTGTTGATTGCGTGTAGTAAAATCTGTGGTGACTGAATATTTACTAGTTCAAAACCTCTTGGTGTTACTAAAATATGTTTCACGGTCACTTGGTCCTTCAGTATGAAAAAATTTCACGATGGTCTAATTGACTGTAATTAAGTAAAGACGAAGAAGGTCATGCGGTCCTGAAATGACTAGCCTATACGTCTGATATTGTCATGACTCGGTCTCATGGACTGGAAACACTTGGCCTGTATGTGTGGCTTTGTACATGACCTGTTTATAGGTTATTCAGATTATTGAAAAATTAGACTTTCATGTAAGGCATAGCGGTACTGTATTTAACTCGTTGGTCAGGTATATTGAATTGAGTTGTTTTTCGTAGAGTGAGTGTTTAATGAACTCCGCGAAAGGTAATGGAAAACAGAATTTAATTTTATTTAATATTCAGTTACACCTGTCACTGGTCAAGAATCAAACCAAGAACAGGAATTGATATTATCAATTCGAAAATTAATAATTGATTTTTTTCGGTAAATTTTGGAATTTTTCTCATCTTTCTAGCTAAATAATTACATGATTGCAAGATGGCAACCAAATTTCATGATGGTGGGCAACTCAGTAATAATAAATGATTACTGCACTGTAGCGGGTTAGAATAAAACTAGCATGATGGTAAGACGAATACACACACACAAGATGGTGTCCAGCAGACGAAAACATGATGGTGGCAATGACCACTAGCAGGTGGTAGCTCCTGGTAGCATGTACTGAACATTCAATGTCGGATCCATGATGGTCGAGAAGGTCAAAGTCAAAGATCAAGGTCAAGGTCAAATTTCAAGCCAAGGTCAAATTTCAAGGTCAAGGTCAAATTTCAAGGTCAAGGTCAAATTTAAAGGTCAAGGTCAAATTTCAAGTTCAAGGTCAAATTTCTAGGTCAATGTTCAAGTTCAATGCAAACAGTTGAGGACAAAGGTATGGTGACAAGAAATATTATACTAACATGGTATCAGCACACTCTAGCAGACGAAAACTAGATGGTGGTCTCCAACAGATGAAGACAAGATGGCGGACATGACGTCATATCAGCTGACGCTATATGTACCTTGGTATTGGTGGTGGTAGATCAGCCTGTAGGTGG
Organism: Bacillus rossius redtenbacheri; assembly: GCF_032445375.1. Taxonomy (NCBI): domain Eukaryota; kingdom Metazoa; phylum Arthropoda; class Insecta; order Phasmatodea; family Bacillidae; genus Bacillus; species Bacillus rossius. Next base: position 259,427,231 of record NC_086330.1, on the reverse strand, counting down.
CTTCAGTGGAGGAAGCATCTTTTGTTGTTTTTTTTTGCTCTTAGCAGTTTCGAACCAAGGACAGGAATCTAACTAATCAATCAGTATTATAATAAGTAAATTTTTTTATGAAATTTGGAATTTTTCTCGAATCTCTAGCATTAATATTACGGATTTTTAAGATGGCGACCGTAACGAAAAGTGCAATGGTGTTTTTTAAGACTTGTATTATTTAATTCAATTGATTAATTTTTTAATGATTTAAAAAAAATTCCGAATTTCTAATATAAAATTTACGGATTTTCAAGATGACGACCGTAACGATAATTGCAACAGTTACGTCTTAATACATGATAGTGGTTCTGTCTCTGTCTGTATTACTTAAAATAAAAAAAAATAAATTACATGTCCGAATATGCATGTTATTTTAATATATATACCTTATTTCATTCCCGGTCTGGTAAATGTCTCGATGGCTGAACGGTTAAAGGGGTATGTTATCCAACCTAGAGATCAGAGCTGCGATGGTTCGAATCACAGCGCTTCCAAAGTATTTTGCATAAAAAATTAAATTTAATATGACGATAAGTACCATAATAGTTATGGCAGGTATTGGAACATCGACCTTATGTGATGAGACAGAGCGACGCTGTCGCTCTCTAGGAACAAACAACAGAAACAAAATTCGACGGTAGCCAAGATGGCGGCCTCCGGCAAAAAAGAAAAAATCAATATGGCGCCCATTACGAAAATTTCATCAAGAGTGAGTGGGGCGCTCGAATTTGAGATGGCGGATACAATATGGCGGATCCAAGATGGAAGATCCAATATGGCCGCCAGGGTAAAGGTCAAGGTCAAAGTTCAAGGTCACGATCATTCAAGATAGCCGACGTTACGCTCATTGTACGCTTGCACCGCCGTGACGTCACAATGTAAACAATCTTCCATCCACCCCCTGGACACTGCGCCCGGATGCCCTATAAATATTCTAGTGACGCGTACAGGCTGCGCGCGCAGCCAGTATATATATTTTTTATATATAAATATATATATATTTATATACATACATACATAAACACACACATATACTCATTCACATCACGAGACCATGTCAATGACGACTTACTATCCAAACCTTGCTATACAAGTTTTCAAGACAAAAACTATTTTTTTTCCGCACAAATAAATAACGTAATTTACAATTGGGAAAATATTTAGAAATTGAATCACTAAAATTTAAATAAACTTTATTTACTAACTAGTAGGTATTTAAACTATCGATACTAAAAAAAAATTAAAACCATTAAAATATCAGACCGCAAAATTATTCACTTCTTAATTTAGTCCATACCTTCCTTCCCCCATGAGCTCGACATAACAGTGGCTCTCCCTACTGCTCGTCTCTTACTTCGCACCACTGTCCCAACAACTGCCTGTTAGAGTAGTAATACACAAGTCTGTGGCTGGGACCAAGTAAACGTTTACATAGCCCACCTCATGATTAACCTCAGGGGCTCGTCAGTTTACAACAAATATTTATAAAAAAATAATTAATTTTTTTTCGTGTAGTTACATATGTATTTTCCTTTTTAAAATTCCTTAAATATTTCACCTTGTGTGATATTTAAATAGCACTAACGCTGTTTCTTTATCGACTAATACAATTATTTGGACATTATTTGATTAATCTAAAAGTAAGAAAAGTTTATAATTTGATGATGTTACTTTGCAGAAATTGAGTGGTCCCCCCAACATGTGACATCGGCAGACCGACCTGACTCAGCTACCTACCGGCCAGGATTGTGAGTATTCAGCACATACAGATTTATCACCGTAGCTTAAAGTATAGATACTTAAAAGGTAACAGAAACAAATAAGTTACATTAATCATTTAGATATTCTTCGGCATTACTCTGAAAATTAATTACCTGTTCTTAAATAAATAATGAATTTTAAGTATCAAAAACCTTAGGCTAGGTTACCATTTGTTGGCAGGAAAACACTCACCCGTCCTTATGTTGTCAGTGGGTGAGACAGTGTCATATATATATATATATATGTAAATTATGTAACACTAGGCCTCTTAATTTTGTTTGGTGATTAATAGATTTCATATGATCGCTAAATGTCATTATCTTCCCATTTTTTCATTAATAATATAAATAAACGCTTTTTAAAATAAATGTTTGCATTGAAGATCAATATTTCAATACTTAAACCGTTAATAAAAATGTAGCAAAGCCAATACTTAGAAAAGTAGGCCATTCATATGAACAAATAATTTAAAAAATAACTAACTGATTTTAACTGCAAGTTTTCGTCGAAATAATTAATTTGCATGAAGGTATTATGTAAAATCTCCATTGTAATCGAGGCTTAAAATATAGAGTTTTTAAGGAATAACTTCACGAATTAATCTTTTACTTTATTTCATAAAATGGGAGAGAATATTTAAAACATTTGTTCACATGCGCCATTGCTAGCTCGCCCTGGATAACATAGAAAAAAACCATCAGGATTGTGCAACAACATAATTAAACACACAAGGACACGCAGAAGTATTCAATACAAGCTATTTAAGCTCATGAGGGAAGCGGATGTTACTACCTGCAAATGTTTTCTTGGAGGGAGCCTTCAGAATTGGACTGTGCTGTTGTCACTGTATTTGTCTAATATTTATTTTAAGTTTAATCACAGGGTTCATCAGAGTGTTTTTTACCCGCAGGCAACCAACGATAGAGGTCATAGACCTGACCAGTGAACCCGATGACGAAAATACATTTCAACAAGTGAGTTACCTTCTGGTTATTTAATACTGTTACTTACATTTAATGCCTAATTATAACATATTATTTTATCACATGAAAAATTTCAAGAATTACTAACACAAAAAACGTAAAAATAGTATAAAACAAATAAACAAGTATAAAAATGTGCAAGTAAAATTTTAAAATAAATGATTTAACCTAAAAAATAACCAAACAATGGATTCTGAATCGGATGTAATATGTCACATCGATTGCGATAGATTTTATGCAAAATCAGACTTAGTTGGTTGACGACTCTTTCTTTATTTGGCAACATGGCCTCAAAATGTTAGAAGATTTTGCCCTGTTCTCAATACTCTCAGACCAACTATACATATCACATATGAAATGAAAAACGAAGGAAACCTTTCTTTCCTAGATGTGCTAGCTTCTAGGAATAACTGCATAATCACCACTAAAGTGTGCAGGAAAACAACTCATATAGTCCAATAACTTCATGTCAATTTCGACCATCCAAAAAGCACCAAACTGGCATAATACACACTTCAATCAACCGAGCTGTATTAATTTGTTCCAAAAAGAAATCAGTTGCTGATGAACAAAATCACTTAAAGTAAGAACTTCTAGCACATAGCTACCCAGTCGACATCATGAAATAGCACATGACATGAACGAAATTCCAAATCTCTCAACCAAAAACTATAGATAAATCAACTGACCAAATAGGTATTCACTATGTTCGTGTTCTCTCAAGGAAAATAGTCGTTTGAGAAACAAACACAGACTAAGAACACTATTTCAAGTCAAATTCCACTATCAAAAGACTTGATTACAAGTGCAAAATCGACCATAAATATGTTTCAATATATGATTTTTGTTAGATCCTCTGCCAATATGGCTTCATGTGCAAATAATATTTGATAGGTTTTATAGTTCTACCAACATTCCATATGTTTTTTTAAGATTTGTCGACATTTTTAGTACGACATTTTTATATTTAACTTCTCGAAAATTTTAGGAAGGAATAAACATGATTAAATATTACTAAGTAATAGTAACAATTTTGAATGTGTTCTTTTACACGATGGTTATGAAATGTCCGTGTGAAATGTAAACATAGACAGCAGGGCTGTTTGCGGGATAGAACATGTACACAGTTTGAGTATTGCTGATGAGACATAAGAGTATGTGAAGTGTCAGAGTGAATGTTGCTCGCAGAGTCGCAGAGTCCCACACCGCGGCCAGGCGATTCCGCCTGCTGTCAGACCGGCACGTCTCTCCCGTGAGTACCGTACTGCCTCTCCGGTCTCGTGGTGCACTGCCACTCTCTTGGTAGCAGATTTACTGCAGCAAACGCAGGACCTTTTATATTGTGCCTGGATTAAAATGTAACAAGTAATAGTTTTAAAAGTTTTAATTATTATTTTTGACATGATATTGTATTATAAATAAATGAATGCCAACTGCACGCACACATAATTGTCACGTTTCACCTGAGCCGAGCGTGCAAGAACCGGTGAACCACCGTGCGAGAAAATCTTCTATAATATCAAGCAGGTTAAGGCGGGCTTTAGAATTAATTGTTCGTGATTATATTTAGACAATTTATTTAAATTAAATTAAAAAAAACTGTAAATTTTCTTTGACAATTTAAAAGTATGCAATTTTCATCAATGTTTTCTCATGACGTTATCGCGTTAAATTATCGTCCGTAAACAAAGTTTACTGACAACCCTTTTTTAAAACCACATTTTATATGTTATATGATAAAATGAATATCGAATTTTTTTTTAAATTTTAAAATTAGACTTTATAAAAGGTTTACTTAGTTGTGTAACCAGTCCAATGATTTACAGTTATGTTGTTAATAATTTGATTATTATTGTTAATAAAATGTATATTTTGTGGGCCAATTAAATATATTAAATTTTTTATTGTAAAGAGGACAACCACAGTTTTCTATATAGACCATACTTAATTGCCAGACACAACACATTTTAACCTCAGGGTCTTCAAAGTATTATTCCTTGGAATTTTTATTAATATGTCTTAGTATATAAAACACTTACATGCTGATATTAATTTCTTTATTTCACTATGAAGTTAATTTTTATTGCTGATTGCCCAATAACTCTTTAGTTGCTAGGGACAAAAAAAAAATGTAATTAGATGGAAGGAAAAAGAGGAGATGCCATCGCCATATTGCAGCGGGAAGACGTTTCTCGGGCTGGGGTGAACCAAAGCCTTGTTGCAACCCGAGAAATTGTAGAATGAGTCATTTGCTGTCGCAATTATATATATATACATACTCACACACATATACACATTCACATCACGAGACCATATCAATGACGACTTACTATCCAAACCTTCCTATACAGATTTTCAAGACAAAAACTATTTTTTTTCTCACAAAAATAAATACGGATGTTTACAATTGCGAAAATATTTAAAATTTGTATCACAAATAATTAAATAAACTTTATTTACTAACTAGTATGTATTTAAACGATATATACTAAAAAAATTAAAACCATTAAAATATCAGACTGAAAAATTATTCACTTCTTAATTTAGTCCATACCTTCCTTCCCCCATGAGCTCGACATAACAGTGGCTCTCCCTACTGCTCGTCTCTTACTTCGCACCACTGTCCCAACAACTGCCTGTTAGAGTAGTAATACACAAGTCTGTGGCTGGGACCAAGTAAACGTTTACATGATTAACCTCAGGGGCTCGTCAGTTTACAACAAATATTTATAAAAAAATTAATTAAATTTTTTTTGTATGTATATATATATATAATTATATATGTAATTTCCTTTTTAAAATTATTTAATTATTTTATCTTGTGTGATATTTAAATAGCACTAACGCTGTTTCTTTATTGACTAATACAATTATTTGGACATTATTTGATTAATATAAAAGTAAGAAAAGTTTATAATTTGATGATGTTACTTTGCAGAAATTGAGTGGTCCCCTCAACATGTGACATCGGCAGACCGACCTGACTCCGCTACCCACCGGCCAGGATTGTGAGTATTCAGCACATACAGATTTATCATCGTAGCTTAAAGTATAGATACTTAAAAGGTAACAGAAACAAATAAGTTACATTAATCATTTAGATATTCTTCGGCATTACTCTGAAAATTAATTACCTGTTCTTAAATAAATAATAAATTTTAAGTATCAAAAACCTAAGGCTAGGTTACCATTTGTTGGCAGGAAAACACTCACCCGTCCTATTGTTGTCAGTGGGTGAGACAGTCTCATATATATATGTATAGTATGTAAAACTAGGCCTCTTAATTTTGTTTGGTGATTAATAGATTTCATATGATCGCTAAATGTCATTATCTTCCCATTTTTTCATTAATAATATACATAAACGCTTTTTAAAATTAAGTTTTTCATTGAAGATCAATATTTCAATACTTAAACCGTTAATAAAAATGTAGCAAAGCCAATACTTAGAAAAGTAGGCCATTCATATGAACAAATAATTTAAAAAATATTTGAGTGATTTTAACTGCAAGTTTTCGTCGAAATAATTAATTTGCATGAATGTATTATGTAAAATCTCCATTGTAATCGAGGCTTAAAATATAGAGTTTTTAAAGAATAATTTCACGTATTAGCTTTTACTTTAATTTCATGTAATGGGAGAGATTATTTTTAAACAATTGTTTACAAGCGCCATTGCTAGCTCGCCCTAGATAACATGGAAAAAAACCCATCAGGATTGTGCAACAACGAAAATGCATACACAAGGACACGCAGAAGAATTCAATACAAGCTATTTGAGCTCATGAGGGAAGCGGATGTTACTACCTGCAAATGTTTTCTTGGAGGGAGCCTTCAGAATTGGACTGTGCTGTTGTCACTGTATTTGTCTAATATTTATTTTAAGTTTAATCACAGGGTTCATCAGAGTGTTTTTTACCCGCAGGCAACCAACGATAGAGGTCATAGACCTGACCAGTGAACCCGATGACGAAAATACATTTCAACAAGTGAGTTACCTTCTGGTTATTTAATACTGTTATCTACATTTAATGCCTGATTATAAGATATTATTGTATCACATGAAAAATTTCAAGAATTATTAACACAAAATACGTAGAAATAGTATAAAACAAATAAACAAGTATAAAAATGTGTAAGTAAAAAATTTAAATTAATGATTTAACCTAATAAAAATCCAAACAATGGATTCTGAATCGGATGTAAAATGTCACATCGATACCGATAGATTCTATGCAAAATCAGACTTAGTTGGTTGACGATACTTTCTTTATTTGGCAACATGGCCCCAAAATGTTATAAGATTTTGCCCAGTTCCTCAATACTCTCAGACCAACTATACATATCACATAAGAAATGAAAAACGAAGGAAACCTTTCTTTCCTAGATGTGCTAGCTTCAAGGAATAAATGCATAATCACCACTAAAGTGTGCAGGAAAACAACTCATATAGTCCAATAACTTCATGTCAATTTCGACCATCCGAAAAGTACCAAACTGCCATAATACACACTTCAATCAACCGAGCTGTATTAATTTGTTCCAAAAAGAAATCAGTTGCTGATAATCACTTAAAGTAAGAAATTCTAGCACATATCTACCCAGTCGACATCATAAGATAGCACATGACATGAACGAAATTCCAAATCTCTCAACCAAAAACTATAGATAAATCAACTGACCAATTAGTTATTCACTATGTTCGTGTTCTCTCGAGGAAAATAGACGTTTGAGAAACAAACACAGACTAAGAACACTATTTCAAGTCAAATTCCACTATCAAAAGACTTGATTACAAGTGCAAAATCGACCATAAATATGTTTCAATATATGAATTTTGTTAGAACCTCTGCATATGGCTTCATGTGCAAATAATATTTGGTAGGTTTTATAGTTCTACAAACATTCCATGTGTTTTTCTAAGATTTGTAGACATTTTTAGTACGACATTTTTTTTTTCTCGAAAATTTTAGGAAGGAATAAACATGATTAAATATTACTAAGTAATAGTAACAATTTTGAATGTGTTCTTTTACACGATGGTTATGAAATGTCCGTGTGAAATGTAAACATAGACAGCAGGGCTGTTTGCGGGATAGAACTTGTACACAGTTTGAGTATTGCTGATGAGACATAAGAGTATGTGAAGTGTCAGAGTGGATGTTGCTCGCAGAGTCGCAGAGTCCCGCATCGCGGCCAGGCGCCACCGCCCGCTGTCAGACCGGCCCGCCTCTCCCGTGAGTACCGTACTGCCTCTCCGGTCTCGTGGTGCACTGTCACTCTCTTGGTAGCAGATTTACTGCAGCAAACACAGGTCGTTTTATATTGTGGCTGGATTAAAATGTAACAAGATATAGTATGAAATGTTTTAATTATTATTTTTGACGTGATATTGTATTATAAATAAATGAACGCCGATAGCACGCACGCAAAATTGTCACGTTTCACCTGAGCCGAGCGTGCAAGAACCGGTGAACCACCGTGCGAGAAAATCTCTTATAATATCAAGCAGGTTAAGGCGGGCTTTTGAATTAATTGTTCGTGATTACATTTAAAAAATTATTTAAACTAAATTTGCAAAAACTGTAAATTTTCTTTGACAATTAAAAAGTATGCAATTTTCAGCAATGTTTTCTCATGACGTTATCGCGTTAAATTATCGTCCGTAAACAAATTTTACTGACAACCCTTTTTTAAAAACCACATTTTATATGTTATATGATAAAATGAATATCGAATTTTTTTTTTAAATTTTAAAATCAGACTTTATAAAAGGTTTACTTGATTGTGTGACCAGTCCAATGATTTACAGTTATGTTGTTAATAATTTGATTATTTTTGTTAATAAATTGTACATTTTGTGAGCCAATTAAATATATTTAAATTTTTTATTGTAAAGAGGACAACCACAGTTTTCTATATAGACCACACTTAATTGCCAGACACAACACATTTTAACCTCAGGGTCTTCTAAGTATTATTCCTTGGAATTTTTATTAATTTGCCTTAGTTTATAAAACACTTACATGCTAATATTAATTTCTTTATTTCACTATGAAGTTAATTTTTATTGCTGATTGCCCAATAACTCTTTAGTAGCTAGGGACAAAAAAAAATGTTATTAGATGGAAGGAAAAAGAGGAGATGCCATCGCCATATTGCAGCGGGAAAACGTTTCTCGGGCTGGGGTGAACCAAAGCCTTGTTGCAACCCGAGAAATCATTGAATGAGTCATTCGCTGTCGCAATTATATATATACATACTCACACACATATACACATTCACATCACGAGACCATGCCAATGACGACTTACTATCCAAACCTTCCTGTACAGGTTTTCAGACAAAAACTATTTTTTTTTTTACACAAATAAATACGGATGTTTACAATTGCGAAAATATTTAACAATTGTATCACTAATAATTAAATAAACTTTATTTACTAACTAGTAGGTATTTAAACGATATGTACTAAAAAAATTAAAACCATTAAAATATCAGACTGCAAAATTATTCACTTCTTTTTTAGTCCATACCTTCCTTCCCCCATGAGCTTGACATTACAGTGGCTCTCCCTACTGCTCGTCTCTTACTTCGCACCACTGTCCCAACAACTGCCTGTTAGAGTAGTAATACACAAGTCCGTGGCTGGGACCAAGTAAACGTTTACATGATTAACCTCAGGGGCTCGTCAGTTTACAACAAATATTTATAAAAAAATTAATTAAATTTTTTTTGTATGTATATATATATATATATAATTATATATGTAATTTCCTTTTTAAAATTATTTAATTATTTTATCTTGTGTGATATTTAAATAGCACTTATGCTGTTTTTTTATTGACTAATACAATTATTTGGACATTATTTGATTAATATAAAAGTAAGAAAAGTTTATAATTTGATGATGTTACTTTGCAGAAATTGAGTGGTCCCCTCAACATGTGACATCGGCAGACCGACCTGACTCCGCTACCCACCGGCCAGGATTGTGAGTATTCAGCACATACAGATTTATCATCGTAGCTTAAAGTATAGATACTTAAAAGGTAACAGAAACAAATAAGTTACATTAATCATTTAGATATTCTTTGGCATTACTCTGAAAATTAATTACCTGTTCTTAAATAAATAATAAATTTTAAGTATCAAAAACCTATGGCTAGGTTACCATTTGTTGGCAGGAAAACACTCACCCGTCCTTATGTTGTCAGTGGGTGAGACAGTCTCATATATATATGTATAGTATGTAAAACTAGGCCTCTTAATTTTGTTTGGTGATTAATAGATTTCATATGATCGCTAAATGTCATTATCTTCCCATTTTTTCATTAATAATATACATAAACGCTTTTTAAAATTAAGTTTTTCATTGAAGATCAATATTTCAATACTTAAACAGTTAATAAAAATGTAGCAAAGCCAATACTTAGAAAAGTAGGCCATTCATATGAACAAATAATTTAAAAAATATTTGAGTGATTTTAACTGCAAGTTTTCGTCGAAATAATTAATTTGCATGAATGTATTATGTAAAATCTCCATTGTAATCGAGGCTTAAAATATAGAGTTTTTAAAGAATAATTTCACGTATTAGCTTTTACTTTAATTTCATGTAATGGGAGAGATTATTTTTAAACAATTGTTTACAAGCGCCATTGCTAGCTCGCCCTAGATAACATGGAAAAAAAACCATCAGGATTGTGCAACAACGAAAATGCATACACAAGGACACGCAGAAGAATTCAATACAAGCTATTTAAGCTCATGAGGGAAGCGGATGTTACTACCTGCAAATGTTTTCTTGGAGGGAGCCTTCAGAATTGGACTGTGCTGTTGTCACTGTATTTGTCTAATATTTATTTTAAGTTTAATCACAGGGTTCATCAGAGTGTTTTTTACCCGCAGGCAACCAACGATAGAGGTCATAGACCTGACCAGTGAACCCGATGACGAAAATACATTTCAACAAGTGAGTTACCTTTTGGTTATTTAATACTGTTACTTACATTTAATGCCTAATTTTAACATATTATTTTATCACATGAAAAATTTCAAGAATTACTAACACAAAAAAAGTAAAAATAGTATAAAACAAATAAACAAGTATAAAAATGTGCAAGTAAAAAATTTAAAATAAATGATTTAACCTAAAAAATAACCAAACAATGGATTCTGAATCGGATGTAATATGTCACATCGATTTCGATATATTTTATGCAAAAACAGACTTAGTAGGTTGACGACACTTTCTTTATTTGGCAACATGGCCCCAAAATCTTAGAAGATTTTGCCCAGTTCCTTAATACTCTCAGACCAACTATACATATCACATATGAAATGAAAAAAGGAAGCAAACCTTTCTTTCCTAGATGTGCTAGCTTCTAGGAATAACTGCATAATCACCACTAAAGTGTGCAGGAAAACAACTCATATAGTCCAATAACTTCATGTCAATTTCGACCATCCGAAAAGCACCAAACTGGCATAATACACACTTCCATCAACCGAGCTGTATTAATTTGTTCCAAAAAGAAATCAGTTGCGGATGAACAAAATCACTTAAAGTAAAAACTTCTAGCAAATAGCTACCCAGTCGACATCTTAAAATAGCACATGACATCTACGAAATTCCAAATCTCTCAACCAAAAAATATAAATAAATCAAGTGACCAATTAGTAATTCACTATGTTCGCGTTCTCTCGAGAAAAATAGTCGTTTGAGAAACAAACACAGACTAAGAACACTATTTCAAGTCAAATTCCACTATCAAAAGACTTGGTTACAAGTGCAAAATCGATCATACATATGTTTCAATATAAGAATTTTGTTAGATCCCCTGCCAATATGGCTTCATGTGCAAATTATATTTGGTAGGTTTTATAGTTCTACAAACATTCCATATGTTTTTCTAAGATTTGTCGACATTTTTAGTACAACATTTTTATATTTAACTTCTCGAAAATTTTAGGAAGGAATAAACATGATTAAATATTACTAAGTAAGTGTAACAATTTTGAATATGTTCTTTTACACGATGGTTATGAAATGTCCGTGTGAAATGTAAACATAGACAGCAGGGCTGTTTGCGGAATAGAACTTGTACACAGTTTGAGTATTGCTGATGAGACACAAGAATATGTGAAGTGTCAGAGTGGATGTTGCTCGCAGAGTCGCAGATTCCCGCAACGCGGCCAGGCGCCTCCGCCCGCTGCCATGACCCGTACGCCGCTCCTGTGAGTACCGTACTGCCTCTCCGGTCTCGTGGTGCACTGCCACTCTCTTGGTAGCAGATTTACTGCAGCAAACGCAGGACCTTTTATATTGTGCCTGGATTAAAATGTAACAAGTAATAGTTTTAAAAGTTTTAATTATTATTTTTGACATGATAACGTATTATAAATAAATGAACGCCGGCTGCACGCACGCAAATTTGTCACATTCCACCTGAGCTGAGCATGCAAGAACCGGTGAACCACCGTGCGAGAAAATCTTCTTTAATATCAAGCAGGTTAAGGCGGTCTTTACAATTAATTGTCCGTGATTATATTTAAACAAATTATTTAAATTAAATTTGCAAAAACTGAAAATTTTCTTTGACAATTAAAAAGTATGCAATTTTCATCAATGTTTTCTCATGATGTTATCGCGTTAAATTATCGTCCGTAAACAAATTTTACTGACAACCCTTTTTTAAAACCACATTTTATATGTTATATGATAAAATGAATATCGAATTTTTTTAAATTTTAAAATCAGACTTTATAAAAGGTTTACTTAGTTGTGGTACCAGTCCAATGATTTACAGTTATGTTGTTAATAATTTGATTATTATTGTTAATAAATTGTACATTTTGTGAGCCAATTAAATATATTTAAATTTTTTATTGTAAAGAGGACAACCACAGTTTTCTATATAGACCACACTTAATTGCCAGACACAACACATTTTAACCTCAGGGTCTTCTAAGTATTATTCCTTGGAATTTTTATTAATTTGCCTTAGTTTATAAAACACTTACATGCTGATATTAATTTCTTTATTTCACTATGAAGTTAATTTTTATTGCTGATTGCTCAATAACTCTTTAGTAGCTAGGGAAAAAAAAAAATGTTATTAGATGGAAGGAAAAAGAGGAGATGCCATCGTCATATTGCAGTGGGAAAACGTTTCTCGGGCTGGGGTGAACCAAAGCCTTGTTGCAACCCGAGAAATCGTTGAATGAGTCATTCGCTGTCGCAATTATATATATACATACTCACACACATATAAACATTCACATCACGAGACCATATCAATGACGACTTACAATCCATACCTTCCTATACAGGTTTTCAAGACAAAAACTATTTTTTTTTCTCACACAAATAAATACGGATGTTTACAATTGCGAAAATATTTAATAATTGTATCACTAATAATTAAATAAACTTTATTTACTAACTAGTAGGTATTTAAACGATATATACTAAAAAAATTAAAACCATTAAAATATCAGACTGCAAAATTATTCACTTCTTTTTTACATGCTTTATATTAGCTTCACCTGTATGTTTGTCTGTCCGTCTGTAACTCTGTCTGTCCGTCTGTAACTCTTTCGACTAAGAGTGAGTGACTCATCACTGTGAAATGTCCCACCCATTTCATTACGTTCGTTAGTCGAGCGGTCTAAGGCGCGCGACTTCTGTGATGTCAGTTTTCGGATTCAGCGATCGTGGGTTCTACTCCCGGCCACGCCGAAAAAAAAATGTTTTTTTTTTTTTTTTTTTCCCGGTAAATTCTAATATTATATCCATACATCTAACTGCAAATGATTCGTAGAGACTTTACCATTTCTTTGTGACGTTGCAACTCCAAATAGTTATCTCAGATGGTAATAGGTAATGTCGGTAACTCATTTCCCTATGATAATTATACATAAATATAGTTTAAAAAACTAAAAAAACATGCTTTTAAAGAATATCAAACTAAAAAGTTAAAAATATAGTTTAAAAAACTAAAAAACATGCTTTTAAAGAATATCAAACTAAAAAGTTAAAAATAAATATAGTTTAAAAAACTAAAGAAACATGCTTTTAATGATTATCAAACTAAAAAGTAAAAAATAATTTTAAAATTAAATTTATGACAATAGTATATAAGCAATACTAGTATAAATGAGAAAAAAGCATGGGGCGCTTAATATTCAAAAAATATGGCACAAAGCACCTCAAGCTTTTTTCTCATGTATACTAGTAGGTATTGCTTATATACTATTGTCATAAATTTAATTTTAAAATTATTTTTTTACTTTTTAGTTTGATAATCATTAAAAGCATGTTTCTTTAGTTTTTTAAACTATATTTATTAGTCCATACCTTCCTTCCCCCATGAGCTCGACATTACAGTGGCTCTCCCTACTGCCCGTCTCTTACTTCGCACCACTGTCCCAACAACTGCCTGTTAGAGTAGTAATACACAAGTCCGTGGCTGGGACCAAGTAAACGTTTACATAATTAACCTCAAGGGCTCGTCAGTTTACAACAAATATTTATAAAAAAATTAATTAAATTTTTTTTGTGTATATATATATATATAATTATATATGTAATTTCCTTTTTAAAATTATTTAATTATTTTATCTTGTGTGATATTTAAATAGCACTTATGCTGTTTTTTTATTGACTAATACAATTATTTGGACATTATTTGATTAATATAAAAGTAAGAAAAGTTTATAATTTGATGATGTTACTTTGCAGAAATTGAGTGGTCCCCTCAACATGTGACATCGGCAGACCGACCTGACTCCGCTCCCCACCGGCCAGGGTTGTGAGTATTCAGCACATACAGATTTATCATCGTAGCTTAAAGTATAGATACTTAAAAGGTAACAGAAACAAATAAGTTACATTAATCATTTAGATATTCTTCGGCATTACTCTGAAAATTAATTACCTGTTCTTAAATAAATAATAAATTTTAAGTATCAAAAACTTTAGGCTAGGTTACCATTTGTTGGCAGGAAAACACTCACCTGTCCTTATGTTGTCAGTGGGTGAGACAGTCTCATATATATATGTATAGTATGTAAAACTAGGCCTCTTAATTTTGTTTGGTGATTAATAGATTTCATATGATCGCTAAATGTCATTATCTTCCCATTTTTTCATTAATAATATAAATGAACGCTTTTTAAGATAAAGTTTTTCATTGAAGATCAATATTTCAATACTTAAACCGTTAATAATAATGTAGCAAAGCCAATACTTAGAAAAGTAGGCCATTCATATGAACAAATAATTTAAAAAATATTTGAGTGATTTTAACTGCAAGTTTTCGTCGAAATAATTAATTTGCATGAATGTATTATGTAAAATCTCCATTGTAATCGAGGCTTAAAATATAGAGTTTTTAAAGAATAATTTCACGTATTAGCTTTTACTTTAATTTCATGTAATGGGAGAGATTATTTTTAAACAATTGTTTACAAGCGCCATTGCTAGCTCGCCCTAGATAACATGGAAAAAAAACCATCAGGATTGTGCAACAACGAAAATGCATACACAAGGACACGCAGAAGAATTCAATACAAGCTATTTAAGCTCATGAGGGAAGCGGATGTTACTACCTGCAAATGTTTTCTTGGAGGGAGCCTTCAGAATTGGACTGTGCTGTTGTCACTGTATTTGTCTAATATTTATTTTAAGTTTAATCACAGGGTTCATCAGAGTGTTTTTTACCCGCAGGCAACCAACGATAGAGGTCATAGACCTGACCAGTGAACCCGATGACGAAAATACATTTCAACAAGTGAGTTACCTTCTGGTTATTTAATACTGTTACTTACATTTAATGCCTAATTATAACATATTATTTTATCACATGAAAAATTTCAAGAATTACTAACACAAAAAAAGTAAAAATAGTATAAAACAAATAAACAAGTATAAAAATGTGCAAGTAAAAAATTTAAAATAAATGATTTAACCTAAAAAATAACCAAACAATGGATTCTGAATCGGATGTAATATGTCACATCGATTGCGATATATTTTATGCAAAAACAGACTTAGTAGGTTGACGACACTTTCTTTATTTGGCAACATGGCCCCAAAATCTTAGAAGATTTTGCCCAGTTCCTTAATACTCTCAGACCAACTATACATATCACATATGAAATGAAAAAAGGAAGCAAACCTTTCTTTCCTAGATGTGCTAGCTTCTAGGAATAACTGCATAATCACCACTAAAGTGTGCAGGAAAACAACTCATATAGTCCAATAACTTCATGTCAATTTCGACCATCCGAAAAGCACCAAACTGGCATAATACACACTTCCATCAACCGAGCTGTATTAATTTGTTCCAAAAAGAAATCAGTTGCTGATGAACAAAATCACTTAAAGTAAAAACTTCTAGCAAATAGCTACCCAGTCGACATCTTAAAATAGCACATGACATCTACGAAATTCCAGATCTCTCAACCAAAAAATATAAATAAATCAAGTGACCAATTAGTAATTCACTATGTTCGCGTTCTCTCGAGAAAAATAGTCGTTTGAGAAACAAACACAGACTAAGAACACTATTTCAAGTCAAATTCCACTATCAAAAGACTTGGTTACAAGTGCAAAATCGATCATACATATGTTTCAATATAAGAATTTTGTTAGATCCCCTGCCAATATGGCTTCATGTGCAAATTATATTTGGTAGGTTTTATAGTTCTACAAACATTCCATATGTTTTTCTAAGATTTGTCGACAATTTTAGTACGACATTTTTATATTTAACTTCTCGAAAATTTTAGGAAGGAATAAACATGATTAAATATTACTAAGTAAGAGTAACAATTTTGAATGTGTTCTTTTACACGATGGTTATGAAATGTCCGTGTGAAATGTAAACATAGACAGCAGGGCTGTTTGCGGGATAGAACTTGTACACAGTTTGAGTATTGCTGATGAGACACAAGAGTATGTGAAGTGTCAGAGTGGATGTTGCTCGCAGAGTCGCAGAGTCCCGCAACGCGGCCAGGCGCCTTCGCCTGCTGCCATGACCCGCACGCCGCTCCCGTGAGTACCGTACTGCCTCTCCGGTCTCGTGGTGCACTGCCACTCTCTTGGTAGCAGATTTACTGCAGCAAACGCAGGACCTTTTATATTGTGCCTGGATTAAAATGTAACAAGTAATAGTTTTAAAAGCTTTAATTATTATTTTTGACATGATAACGTATTATAAATAAATGAACGCCGGCTGCACGCACGCAAAATTGTCACATTCCACCTGAGCTGAGCATGCAAGAACCGGTGAACCACCGTGCGAGAAAATCTTCTTTAATATCAAGCAGGTTAAGGCGGTCTTTACAATTAATTGTTCGTGATTATATTTAAACAAATTATTTTAATTAAATTTGCAAAAACTGAAAATTTTCTTTGAAAATTAAAAAGTATGCAATTTTCATCAATGTTTTCTCATGATGTTATCGCGTTAAATTATCGTCCGTAAACAAATTTTACTGACAACCCTTTTTTAAAACCACATTTCATATGTTATATGATAAAATGAATAACGAATTTTTTTTTAAATTTTAAAATCAGACTTTATAAAAGGTTTACTTAGTTGTGTTACCAGTCTAATTATTTACAGTTATGTTGTTAATAATTTGATTATTATTGTTAATAAATTGTACATTTTGTGAGCCAATTAAATATATTTAAATTTTTTATTGTAAAGAGGACAACCACAGTTTTCTATATAGACCACACTTATTTGCCAGACACAACACATTTTAACCTCAGGGTCTTCTAAGTATTATTCCTTGGAATTTTTATTAATTTGCCTTAGTTCATAAAACACTTACATGCTGATATTAATTTCTTTATTTCACTATGAAGTTAATTTTTAATGCTGATTTCCCAATAACTCTTTAGTTGCTAGGGACAAAAAAAAAATAATTAGATGGAAGGAAAAAGAGGAGATGCCATCGCCATATTGAAGCGGGAAGACGTTTCTCGGGCTGGGGTGTACCAAAGCCTTGTTGCAACCCGAGAAATCGTAGAATGAGTCATTCGCTGTCGCAATTATATATATATACATACTCACATACATATACATATTCACATCACGAGACCATGTCAATGACGACTTACTATCCAAACCTTCCTATACAGGTTTTCAAGACAAAAACTATTTTTTTCTCACACAAATAAATACGGATGTTTACAATTGGGGAAATATTTAAAAATTGTATCACTAGTAATTAAATAAACTTTATTTACTAACTAGTAGGTATTTAAACGATGGATACTAACAAAATTAAAATCATTAAAATATCAGACTGCAAAATTATTCACTTCTTAATTTAGTCCATACCTTCCTTCCCCCATGAGCTCGACATAACAGTGGCTCTCCCTACTGCTCGTCTCTTACTTCGCACCACTGTCCCAACAACTGCCTGTTAGAGTAGTAATACACAAGTCTGTGGCTGGGACCAAGTAAACGTTTACATGATTAACCTCAGGGGCTCGTCAGTTTACAACAAATATTTATAAAAAAATTATTTAAATTTTTTTGTCTAGATATATATGTATATATATATATATATATGTGTGTGTGTGTTTCCTTTTTAAAATTCTTTAAATATTTCATTTTGTGTGATATTTAAATAGCACTAACGCTGTTTCTTTATTGACTAATACAATTATTTGTACATTATTTGATTAATAAAAAAAGTAAGAAAAGTTTATAATTTGATGATGTTACTTTGCAGAAATTGAGTGGTCCCCTCAACATGTGACATCGGCAGACCGACCTGACTCCGCTACCCACCGGCCAGGATTGTGAGTATTCAGCACATACAGATTTATCATCGTAGCTTAAAGTATAGATACTTTAAAGGTAACAGAAACAAATAAGTTACATTAATCATTTAGATATTCTTCGGCATTACTCTGAAAATTAATTACCTGTTCTTAAATAAATAATAAATTTTAAGTATCAAAAACCTTAGGCTAGGTTACCATTTGTTGGCAGGAAAACACTCACCCGTCCTTATGTTGTCTGTGTGTGATACAGTGTCATATATATATGTATAGTATGTAATACTAGGCCTCTTAATTTTGTTTGGTGATTAATAGATTTCATATGATCGCTAAATGTCATTATCTCCCCATTTTTTCATTAATAATATAAATGAATGCCATTTCAAATAAAGTTTTGCATTGTAGATCAATATTTCAATACTTAAACCGTTAATAAAAGTGTAGCAAAGCCAATACTTAGAAAAGTAGGCCATTCATATGAACAAATAATTTAAAAAATAACTGAGTGATTTTAACTGCAAGTTTTCGTCGAAAAAATTAATTTGCATGAAGGTATTATGTAAAATCTCCATTGTAATCGAGTCTTAAAATATAGAGTTTTTAAAGAATAATTTCACGTATTAAGCTTTTCTTTAATTTCATGTAATGGGAGAGATTATTTTTAAACAATTGTTCACAAGGGTCATTGCTAGCTCGCCCTAGATAACATAGAAAAAAACCATCAGGATTGTGCAACAACGAAAATGAATACACAAGGACACGCAGAAGTATTCAATACAAGCTATTTGAGCTCATGAGGGAAGCGGATGTTACTACCTGCAAATGTTTTCTTGGAGGGAGCCTTCAGAATTGGACTGTGCTGTTGTCACTGTATTTGTCTAATATTTATTTTAAGTTTAATCTCAGGGTTTATCAGAGTGTTTTTTACCCACAGGCAACCAACGATAGAGGTCATAGACCTGACCAGTGCACCCGATGACGAAAATACATTTCAACACGTGAGTTACCTTCTGGTTATTTAATACTGTTATCTACATTTAATGCCTGATTATAAGATATTATTGTATCACATGAAAAATTTCAAGAATTATTAACACAAAATACGTAGAAATAGTATAAAACAAATAAACAAGTATAAAAATGTGCAAGTAAAAAATTTAAAATAAATGATTAACCTAATAAATAACCAAACAATGGATTCTGAATCGGATGTAAAATGTCACATCGATACTGATAGATTCTATGCAAAATCAGACTTAGTTGGTTGACGACACTTTCTTTATTTGGCAACATGGCCCCAATGTGTTAGAAGATTTTGCCAAGTTCCTCAATACTCTCAGACCAACTATACATATCACATATGAAATGAAAAACGAAGGAAACCTTTATTTCCTAGATGTGCTAGCTTCTAGGAATAACTGCATAATCACCACTAAAGTGTGCAGGAAAACAACTCATATAGTCCAATAACTTCATGTCAATTTCGACCATCCAAAAAGCACCAAACTGGCATAATACACACTTCAATCAACCGAGCTGTATTAATTTGTTCCAAAAAGAAATCAGTTGCTGATGAACAAAATCACTTACAGTAAGAACTTCTAGCAAATAGCTACCCAGTCGACATCTTAAAATATCACATGACATCAACGAAATTCCTAATCTCTCAAACAAAAATATAGATAAATCAAGTGACCAATTAGTTATTCACTATGTTCGCGTTCTCTCGAGGAAAATAGTCGTTTGAGAAACAAACACAGACTAAGATCACTATTTCAAGTCAAATTATACTATCAAAAGACTTGATTACAAGTGCAAAATCGATCATACATATGTTTCAATATATGAATTTTGTTAGATCCTCTGCCAATATGGCTTAATGTGCAAATTTTATTTGGTAGGTTTTATAGTTCTACAAACATTCCATATGTTTTTCTAAGATTTGTCGACATTTTTAGTACGACATTTTTATATTTAACTTCTCGAAAATTTTAGGAAGGAATAATCATGATTAAATATTACTAAGTAAGAGTCACAATTTTGAATGTGTTCTTTTACACGATGGTTATGAAATGTCCGTGTGAATTGTAAACATAGACAGCAGGGCTGTTTGCGGGATAGAACTTGTACACAGTTTGAGTATTGTTGATGAGACATAAGAGTATGTGAAGTGTCAGAGTGGATGTTGCTCGCAGAGTCGCAGAGTCCCACACCGCGGCCAGGCGACTCCGCCTGCTGTCAGACCGGCACGTCTCTCCCGTGAGTACCGTACTGCCTCTCCGGTCTCCTGGTGCACTGCCACTCTCTTGGTAGCAGATTTACTGCAGCAAACGCAGGACCTTTTATAATGTGGCTGGATTAAAATGTAACAAGTTGTAGTTTTAAAAGTTTTAATTATTATTTTTGACGTGATAACGTATTATAAATAAATGAACGCCGGCTGCACGCACGCAAAAGTGTCACGTTCCACCTGAGCCGAGCGAGCAAGAACCGGTGAACTACCGTGCGAGAAAATCTTCTATAATATCAAGCAGGTTAAGGCGGGTTTTTGAATTAATTGTTCGTGATTATATTTAAACAAACTATTTAAATTAAATTTGCAAAAACTGAAAATTTTCTTTGACAATTAAAAAGTATGCAATTTTCATCAATGTTTTCTCATGATGTTATCGCGTTAAATTATCGTCCGTAAACAAATTTTACTGACAACCCTTTTTTAAAACCACATTTTATATGTTATATGATAACATAAATATTGAATTTTTTTTTAAATTTTAAAATCAGACTTTTTAAAATGTTTACTTAGTTGTGTAACCAGTCCACCGGTTTACAGTTATGTTGTTAATAATTTGATTATTATTGTAAATTAATGGTATATTTTGTGAGCCAATTGAATGTATTGAAATATTTTATTGTAAAGAGGACAACCATAGTTTTCTATATAGACCACACTTAATTGCCAGATATAACACATTTTAACCTCACGGTCTTCTAAGTATTATTCCTTGGAATTTTTATTAATTTGCCTTAGTTCAGTACACTTACATGCTGATCTTCATTTCTTTATTTCACTATGAAGTTATTTTTTTTTTCGCTGATTGCCTAATAGCTATTTGGTTGTTAGGGACAAATAAAAAATAAATAGTTGGAAGGAAAAAGAGAAGAGAGGCCATCGCCATATTGCAGCGTTAAGACGTTTCTCGGGCTGGGGCGAACCAAAGCCTTGTTGTCGCCCGAGAAATCGAAGAATTAGTCATTCGCTACCGTATGTTAAATAGTATTCTCCAAACCACTGTTTGGGAGAATAGTTTGAGACGGCACAATTCTTAGATAGGGAGTATCGGCGATCTAGTGGTAACTTCCGCGTCGGTCCTGTCAGTCCTGGTAGTGGTTCCTGACGATTGATGCAGCACCACCTACGATTTGTCACTACACTTGGTGAGACCGATCCTAATTGAACAGAGTTTTTAGGACGAGAGGGAAGCTGATCTTCTACCAAACCTCCGGTTGTACCAGAACTTCAGTAGTTCGCCACTTTCAGCTTACCCTTTCAGCGTTCCAGTGTCGCGGTAGACCACCTGGTGGTCCAGAGAAGAGAGAATCAAGCCTCCGACAGCTTGTAGCTAGACTCGGCATGGCAGTTGATGTGTTCATGAGACCCTGTTAAAATTTTTTAAAAACATACAGGTCTTGCCAATAATCTAACATTCACTTTAATATCTTTGGTTGATTCTCTGGCTCTAATCAACGTGAATTTCATATTGGCAGTAATTTCACATCAAACAGTTAAGACCATATTAAAATCACATTTTTCCAGCTATTTCTATTTTTATTTTATTGATGCTATTTTTAATTACTTTTAAAACAGACCTGGTTATAGTTAACGTAATTGTTCACACTTCACACATCATATAACTCTACCAACTTTCTTTCTCTCTCAAGTGGGACACATTGCAGTGACGTGTTAGCTGGACTAACGGCCTGGATAATTACACCAGTAGCAGTGCTCCTGATCGCTACTGGAGAGAGAGGAAGCGACAAAAACCCTGAGAATATAAATATTTTATTATAATAATTATTGGCAGTGTAGTTTTTTACGGTGACATCTACACCGTAAAACCCCGCAACAACCCCAAAAGTTCACAGTTGATAGCTGTTAGATCTGAATAACATTTTTCTAATTAAGAAAATCACTAATAAAACCATTTTTAACAATGTTCCCTAAGCTTATAGTTCTATTGTTTTTATTTTATTTTTTTATTTTTAAATAATACACCATGGTTTAGTGAACCAATTGTTTAAAAATAAATAAATAATATGGACATAGTGTAAAATACGTGTGATTATGTTGAGAGTAGCTAGGCGAGTATATATTACTCAGTCTAAATGAATGCTTTTTTTTAGAAATTCAATAGCATTTTGCAAAAATAATTTGGAATGTATTTTAATTTTAATGTTAGGATATATACTATTTTTAATGTAAGAAAAACAAACCAGGTGAAAATTTCTTATGCCTACGGAAATGATAATGATTTATTAGAACTTTAACACATAATAATAAATCTCACAATATTGCAAAAAACTAAAAAATGTAGAAACATTTTAACAATGAAAATCAAAACTTGATTTTTACATAATTACTGTTATTATAACTCAGTAAGTTATGTCAAAATATATTACTTTTCTGGCAAGATAGTAATTCACAGATTGTATTGAATGGTTTAAAGAAAAATTTTCACCTGATTATCGTAGTATCAGTTTATTAGAAAAATTTCGGTGGCAATTATTTTAGATATTTTTTAACAATAATGTTAAACCATTACATGGATTACATATATATTTTAATTTTTTACATAGTATATACTAATATGTAATTTAGAATGTTTTTATTATCATCAAGATCACCTTCTGTTTCCTTTGTAGGCGCAGCAAACAAGACAACGAAGTTATTACCATTGATTTGACTTCCGATGGCGAAGAATGAAATGAGAGTGGAACTGAATAATTCTGGGACAACATAAATGACGTCACGTAGCTTCAAACTTGTGTTTTATTTGGGGTATCCATCAATTTAGACAAATCCTTATCGACCAGCAAGTAATATGGTTGAGCGGTGGAAACGGACCTTAAAATGAATTCTTATGGCAATCAGTGTCAGCAAGAATGGGACAGTAGTCTGCATGTCATGTAGCTATAAATTTACAAGTGTCAATTTTGTTACTAAATTACCTCTGCTGAGGTTATCTTTTTGGGGCGAGAGTACCTACATGCCTTTAATAATGTTTGGGGATTTGAAGTAAAATAGGAAGGTTTGTGAGGTGGTATCAAGACATGGAAATATTGGACTAAGACTACGGAATAATTATATCAATATTATAAACTCATTAAAATAAACAATATATTATAAGGATAGAGATGAGGAGACTCATATGATCAACGATTTAGTGTAAATTTATATTAACTTGTTACTAGATAGCTGTCTAGTCCACAGTTTACACGTATCACAGGAGCAATGCATAACAGTATATCGGCCCTCACCTTGCACCTGTCCACACATAGTCTCATGCCCCTCTGTCACACAGTCGCATGTGCAGTCACTCCGTGCAAAGGGGGGTTCTCTCGTCCTCCTCGCCAATGTCGCACTTAACTCAAATCGCACTTTTGGAACTCTCGCAACTCCCGCGGAGGCCAGCGTCGCCGCTTTTACACCCATGGCAGTCATTGTGGAACCGACTGGAGTGGATGTGACGTGTCGCGTCAGCCCGGGCCGACCTGACAATTGATGCATCCAGAGTAATGACACTTATTCACACCACTCTATTCGGAATCCCGAGGAAGCCAGGGGATAGATTACCTGAGTCGAGGAAGGATTGTGCGGGGGCAGGTGTGTCGAGACAAGGCCACTGTAAACCTTGAAGCAATGCAAGTATGACGTCAGAGGTCGTGCGGGGCCGCTAGTCTCCTGTCACGCGTCGCCCCCCTTGCCATCCACGGTCCAAACAATAATAATCGTCTTAACAACAGTTATTATATCACAGAGGAAATTTTTGTTAAAGTTTGAAACAATTAAAAACAATTCCAATTGTTAAGCCGTATAATTAATCCGTGCCAAAATATTTTATATTAAAGGATATAATTTAATTTAAAGATTAGAACTGCAGAAAAAAAAAATATGGAGGGATTCTCATTTAAAAACGGTTACATTGAAAACAATAGGTACTATTTTCAATTTGTTCTTTTGATGAACTAGAGTAAGAAAATATATTTCAGAAATTCTTACTTTAGATATTTTTTTTTAAAAATATTTTATATATTTAAAAATATTCATAAGATCAGATTAAAACTATTTATGCTCTTTGGGTTTTACTTCCTGAAGCAAGGCCAGAGAGTGTAGAAGCCTATTAGATTTCTCACTTCAAGAACAGAATAAGACACGCTTATATATATATATATATATATATATATATATATATATATATATATATATATATATATATATATATAGGTAGCTGCCCGATCTGGCTTCGCACAGCTATACTAATGGAAAAAAAATTAAGCCAAATCCCCCATTTACAGTAATGGTAAATAAAAAAAATTCAGTGAAAATTTATTACAATGCTGTATAATGTACCGGAGAGAAAATGAATAGCACCGATGGTTTCCCGACTCGTGCACGCAACGTACAACTGATGTACCCGTACTTCGCTACGGCAGTCTACAGGCAGATCACTCTTGCGCCGCTCATTATACATGCCCCTCCTTGTGGGTACGCCACTGCCGCGCGATGACCGTTGCCACGGAGACGCAGAAGGCATGAACAATGCAAAATCCTGTTCTCATGCAGACAAAGTACCCACTGTTGCCTGGTTTTAACCACCCATGGGATCTAATTTTCGGAAAATGTCATCCTGCGTAACATAAGGAACATTACTGTGAAGTTTCAAGTCTGTAATATATATATATATATATATATATATATATATATATATATATATATATATATATACACTTGAAAAAAGGGCAATTTTTGATATTTAAAGTACCCGCAAAATTTCAACGGTAATGAGGACTGCACTAACAATGAAATATTCGTTGCCATAGAGACGAATCAAGCATCAACAAAGCAACAGCCGTTGCCATGGTGATTTCCTACCAAAAACTGGAAATTTTGATATATTACGCCCCGGAAACTCCCCTTGGGATCGGATTTCCGCAGAATCCGTTCTTAGTGAGCGTATACATCACAAAATGAGTAACTATGCTAAATTTCAAGTCAATCGGGTGTATAGTTTTAGAGATCTCGTGATCAGTGAGTCAGTGAGCGGTATTTCGCTTTTATATATGTGTGTATATATATATATATATATATATATATATATATATATATATATATATATATATATATATATGGTAGGTGACCCAATAGTGCCCATACCTAAGCTCTCAGTAATTTTCTTAAATTTTCTTTAGTGTTTAAAACTTTTAATTATATTTATGATTGTGATTAATTTTTTACAGTATAAAAAAATTACAGCCTTGTATTAGTCACCACAACCGAGTAAAAATTCAAAATATAAGAACCAGCAAATGGGCCACCTTTGGAACACGGGTACCAAAGGTGGCCCACCATGAGTTACCTAAGGTGGCCCATACTGGTTTTAGACTTTTAACCTAAAACTAAAGTGATTTGACAACAAAATACCTAACAAATGGATATTCATTCATATCACATATGATCGACAGGCATAAAAATTTATTAATAATTACTAAAAACATTATTTATCAATAACAACAGATATTAAATTAATTGTCTGTAGGCGTAACACAAAAATATGCATTATTAATAAGTGATACATATTTATAGAATCAATTTTCAGTCTGAATCTCGACAAAACATACAACGGAAATTTGGTATTACATCGTTACGAGCAATACCTTCACATGATTCGTGCACATAACGCAACAGAGATAGCATAGACTCATATCTTCAACTCTGTCAGTCTTGCATAGGTGGCAAAATCAGGAATCATTGGGCTGGTTTTTCTTCTGAGAAGATGTGCTGGGCAGGACATAATGTGTCACTGATATCTTTCTCTTTTTTGTTTCTTTCAGATCAATTTTATCTTTAACCTCGGTCTTCTTACTTTTAGCTTCTGAATTTATCATGTTCGACTAGAATGTTTTTCTTCGGTTGCAGAAATAATCTCGTTGGTCTTAGTATGCACCTCTTTGTTTTCATATTTGTTCTCATTTCTCTTCGAAATTGTTTTTCTTTTACCCACATTCTTCTTGTAAGTAATTTGCTTGCTGTTCTTTTTGGATGCAGACGCGGCATTTTGGAAAAGACTAGCTATAACCTTTTGACCTCTGCAGTTTATTGATTTGCGTCTTTCTTTAATTTTAGTGATACATTTTTTTTTCTTGAAATTGGGTGTTCTCAAAATTTAAGTTATCGTAGGTGATAACTGACACTATTCAGACTCTGAATGGTCGGTAACATCAAGATTTTCAGAGCTTGAATCATGCTCAGAGTAATCTGAATCTGAGAAAGAGCTTCCACCTTTACATTCTTGGGTGTTTTAACATGAATTTTGTTTTGTCTTCAAGTATGTTGTACTCCAACTGCAAGATGGCTCCCCTGATAAAGCCATTTCTTCTTTGGTACTATTTTCATGTGTGAAGAAAGCATCATTTTCTGGTGGTTGAATGGAAAGAGTAACTTCTAAGAGTACGAGTGGTTGGAAAGTGGGTTCACTTGGTGCAAATGCCTCATCAAAGATGGCACTGGGATCAAAGGGATGTATTCTAGTTGCTCTAAAGCCACTGCGGATATTTGCTGGCGTGACAGACGTAGCCCAGGCCCTGGAAAAAAACACTTCCGAATCGATATCTCTTGATAAGTCGACCAGCAGTAACAACTTCTTCTGTCAGTATTATTTCCAGGCCCTATTTGTGTCCAAAAAAGTGTAACCTCATTGTCCCAGTTAACTTCATATGACTTGAACACACTTTTGTCTAATGGTTGAAGCTCATGTGTTGTATTGCTAGGCAGACAATATAAGGTTATCTCATGTGCTTCTGCAACAACAACTATGTTGCATCAAGGTGTAAGGATGCTCCATCAAAAATTAGGAGGGCAGGGCCAGGAGTCTTGTATTTTGCAAAGTGTTCAAGCCACTTGACGAAAGTCAGGGAATTCATCGACCCTTTTGGAGTCATAAATACCTAACTCCCTGTAGGTAAATTTTCAGTCCACTCTGGTTTCAAACGATTTCCTTTGTACAGGATGACAGGAGGCACTGCATGACCTAACACATTTACACAAGCTACTATTATACAGTTTTTGCCATGTTCACTAGCCATATAATGTACACATCTAGCTCCTTTTTTCGCTAAAACAATTTGTACTTTATGAAGACAAAGTCTGTTTCCCTTTTCATCTATGTTATAAATTGACTGTGGCTTATCCATCACTCCAAGCTCTAGCATAACATTTTTTTAATTTGTCAAAATGATAATTAACAATAAATCTGTTTATTTTTTGTGGTCTTGCAGGGTTAAGATTTTGTGACTTCCTTTCGGATACAGTTGGATGCCTTTGCAAGAACAATCCAAGCAATTTTTTTCAGCCGATGCTGTGTTGAGATAGAATGGATGTTTTATTTAACTAAGCTGACAAAACTTGAACACAGTTCTTTTTATGACTTTTGGAGTGAGTAGCACTCATACATCAGCTAATCTGAGGATCCGCTAGCACAGCTCTAATTCCTGGTCAATAGAAATACCAGGTTTCCTACCTGTAATTTTCTGACGACTACCTGACAACAGATGATTTCGCAGAGTCCTCCTGGGGATGGCATATGTGATGGCAGCGCTTCTTACCGACACTTTGTCTTTTAAAACACTGTCCATTGCCTTCGTGAGATCCTCTTGTTTCCATGATATTCCCCGCTTTCTTTTCATGATGGTCTAAAATAGAAACCCAAAATATTACAACAATGGCTACTAGCACGGGATTCTAACATAAAAAAATAACAATTTTGTCAAATGGTAAAAGCTATAATCTTGAAATTACTGTTTATTACAATGATATAACTTTTCACCTTTAAATATTTATGGATCTATGGATTTAAAGGAATGCAGAATTAAATTTAATTCATATTTGCTCTATACAGCTATCTATATTAATATTATTCTAATTATAAAACAAATTTCAAACAAGGTTCCCAAGGTGGCCCACTATGGCCACCTTAGGAACCTATCCCACGACGTTTTCAACAGTATTTTGGTATCGTAGAGAAAAAATAAAACTTACATGTTATATATGCTTACATATTCATAACACCCATTAAAATATATTTCCGAAACTATATAACAAAAATGAAATTTCTAAACATTAACTTGTTTTATTTAAGTTTCAAACTCACCTTGAAAATAACAAGCTTGGCCTGCGTGAACAGCCCAACTCCAATGATGGCTTACAAAATGGCGGCCGTTCAACCGAGAGGCTTAGTTCCTCGTTTCTCTACCTAGATCGCGTCTCCATCCAACAAGATATTCTCATATTGCGGCTAGTGGCAGTGCCAACATGAATAACTAACTGCGGGCCACCTTGAGAACCCGGGCCACCATTGGGTCACCTACCTTATATATAGATACAAGTCCTTGTCAGAATTGTAACGGGAGAGGAAAATTATTGATGGTCCGAAAAATGAAAATTAATTAAAAATAATAAAAATAATTCTAGTAAAAGAAAAAAAAAAACTAATTAAACACAGAGAGAGGATAAAAAACAAATGTTTAGGTTTGCGATTTAAAGTGATAAAAAGTATTTAAATACTAATTGAACTCTTATGAGGGTATTGATTGCTTCGTTGTTAATATCACACGGGTGTTTTTTACTTGTATGGGAAAATTAAGAATGATAAGGCATATAGTGCGTGGCAACAATGTTAATAGGCAATAGGAAATAAACTTCTAGCACCTGCGGCATTGTCAACACACACTTCGTACGTGTACTGCATGTTGTATCTAACCCCCTCCAACGCATTTGATTCTAAATTGGACTTTTAGTAAGGATCCCTAATGTTATTGATAATATAATATAGCCTATAGCCTTCCTCGATAAATGTACTATCCAACACTGAAAGAATTTTTCAAATCGGACCAGTGGTTCCTGAGATTAGCGCGTTCAAACAAACTCTTCAGCTTTATAATATTAGTATATATATATATATATATAAAGATTTACCTAACGATACAGATCGATTTTTTAAAAATCATACTTATTTTTGAACATTTTGAAAAAAGTTGAATTATTCATCAACTTTGAATTATTACAAAATTAAACCAACAAATTACCTATAATATATCAAATATTTTGGTTATATTCCTTCGAAGTTTTGCAGATTATTTAGAAGTACTCCGGGATAGAATGGCCATAAGGCTGACATTGGCGTAACACACGTTGTTGTGTTCTTTTCTGTGCTGCTAATGAACAAATTACATTAAATTATAGTGTAGCGCCCCGAACTTCACGAATCCCGACAGATTACAAGACGACGAGAAAGTCAAAACAATTATTATAAACCAGGCCGGGTTCTAGTATCCACAGTGCAGAGCACCAATAAAATAGTGTAATGAAGTATTTAAGAAATTTCTGTAATAGCAAAATCTTGTTAGGTAAGAGTTTCGGTTATGTTTATTCAAAAACATGAAAAGGCTAACTACGTGATACGTCATAAATGTTATATAAAAATTGAAACAGCATAGGGAAAAGTACAGATAATGGTTATTAAATTGGCATGGCAAAATTAAGGCAAACGTGAAACAGTGCAAATTTCAGACATTAATATACCTCGTGCCTGTAGCCATATATGACACACCACATATATGAATCATGAACGATGCACGCATGCATTTACAACACTTACTTTACGTTAATCGCACCGCGGCACGTAATAAGTTATACCTACAGTATTATACGAGCCTGTACTGCTCCAAGGTATTCAATTTCGAAAAGCATGACGTGAATGCTTTGACAAAATCTAGTGTCATTAGGATCTTTACGTCATGAACAAGCGTTGACTTGCACAACGCACAAGAGATTCGCAACAGGCACAAGAAAACCTGCATGACATTACAATGAACGGAGCAAAAATGCAAAGAAACAAAAATAGGTTAAACATACATACCGAAAATCTGGCGTCCGGAACACTATCAATAACTGCATGGCCTCGTGGTGGTTCGTTGACTTCAGTGTACAATAATTAAATTAATTATTTAAAACACTATTTACAGAAACCAATTTAGATGATGGCGATCCAAATAAAATAAATAATAAAGCAAAAATCACATGAAGTAAATTTACATTACTTTACCGCAGCCATCGTACAACACACACTTATGACGACCCATGGAAATAATTGACAAACTGAAAAATAAGTAGAACCAGGCCATGAAAGGGTGAGGCTCCCATCGTAAAGTTAATCCACAAACACAATAATCAAAATCAGGCCTAAAAAGAAGGTGGAGGCCTCGCCGACACCCGTATTTATGCCTTACGCACGCACCACAGCGCATGCGCCAAGCATAAGAGGGGTGGTGCACACACAAAGTGACGTCACAGCACTTTGGGTGGGGAAGGAGAGGGAAAAAGAAGGGGAGGCGGCCGGCGCGCGAACAGATCTTCGTGGAGAGGTCCACTTGAATAAGAATAATTCACCTCCATAGTTAATTAATAACTTCCAACAAAATTATGTCGAAATAAAAGATTTACATAATTTTTCATGAAACTAGGTAGTGATTCTATTAAAAGAGAAACGAATCCATTACTGATACAGCATTTTAGTCATCTGTTAAAGCAAGGGATGTCCGTACTATACATTTTTTCAGATATGTTTAGGACGGTTATAAGATATACAGTTTTTTTTTTAAATTGTTAACATTCATACAAAGAAAAATATAATTATTTTTGACGCGATAACGTCTAATAAATCGAGGAACGCCGGCTGCATGCACGAAAAAGTGTCTCGTTGCGCACATTGTTCCATTACGCTGTGTCCCGTTACGCTCATTGTACGGTTGCGCCGCATCTATCTCTCTTCCACTCGATTGGCCATGCGTCCGAGGAGAAGTGGCAGCACACAACTTACATCTACACGTGAACTGTTTCGTCGACTGGTTATAAAGTGAAGTGAAAAGTTAATGTGGTTTTCATTGCTTATTACAACAATTTCGGCAATAAAGGTGAATTATTCTTGCATTTTAAAAATCTGATTACTAGTACAATTTAAAGTACCTATTTATTCTTTTATTATTAAAAAATGATTAAATTTTATTATATTATTATAAAGTTGTTATGACGTCACATTAAACTATTGTCCGTAAACCAACTTTAAACCAATTTTTTTTAAAGCGGTTTTTATTTATTTTGCTGTATGGTAGATAGTATCAACAATAATATTTTTTTGTAAAGGAATATTTTATAATAACAAATATTTTTATTTACTCTCATTTTTAAGGTTGTATCTAATAAGAATATTGGTTAAAAGATTTTTTTTTAGTATACATATACAACTTTAGTGGAAATAAACACTGAAAAATTATGCGGTACAGATTACATTAACTGAAATTCACACAATTGAAAACTATTGTGACAGTGTCAAAAAATTGTATTTGCGTTATACAAGCTGGCTGGTAAGATGCGTAGCGCTGCAATGGATTTTGAGACGGCGCGGCGGGCAACTGGTAGACGTGTTTGCAACATTGTAGCAACCTATGTGATCGCCGCCTCATGCTTGTCAATGTAATAAGTGGTGGGAGTCCCGCGTGACCTTGAACCCGGGAGAATTACTGCAATGTCTTCATACAAGCTTTTACTGGCCATATCAACGTCTCTGTGGCTGGCGAGAGCAGAAATTTGGATTCTGACCGAAAACTTTAGAAATGTGTGGGTTTCCATGGAGCGCTAAGCATTTAATTACATAATTGGAATACTAGAGTAAAAACTGTTTTTAATAAATATTTAGATGTTATAATAAGGTTTATATATTGAACGTTTAAAATTATATTAGATAGTATTTATATCAATCTCATATATTTTATGGAATATCGAAATAAATTTGGTTTTAATTACAAACTTTTGAAAGGCCAACAGAAGTAATTTGTGCCCATTCCACTAACTCGCATTACCGACATTACATATATTTGCCTTTTTCAAAACTCCAAGGCCACTCTCAGCAAAGCGATGAAGTTATATTCCCAGCGGGTGGTAACCCTGAATTTTTCAAACAATACGTGTTGTAGTAGACTTCCTGTATATAGTTATAATTTTTGTGAGTTACTTACTCTTCCTACTATCATTTCATGGTCACACCTCCTCTCGTAATCCTTCATCGCCCCCAATGAACCAGTTGTCGACGATATTTTAGGCTTTAATTAATTCATCTGTAACAATACCACCAGGAGTGACCATTCAGATACTAGGCTCTTAATATGCACAGCAAGCCCTACACACCCCCGATCAGTGGCGGATCTGGGGGGGGGGGGGGCACCAGGGGCACGTGCCCCCCCCCCCCCCGAAAATCCAGTAGTCTGCTATATTGATATTGCCGATAAAAATGAATGTTTCTGCAAACTGCACTGCAAGTAAAGTCTTTGCTGTAGAATTATGTTCCTATAACAGAAACCAAAAATACATTCCGTTTAAAAAAGCGGCGGCGGTAGTCTGCGTCGTAAGAGCGCACGGGAAACCCCGTCTGGCGCCGGCACCCATCAGGCTGGCGGGCGGCAGCGAGACGTTGTATGGCTGTCCTCTTCCTCCCCTCTTTCCATTCTACACAACCTTTTAAAAGTCTATCCTTCCCTCCTCTTGTGCAACCTTCAGCATGAGAAAGTGTCAACATACTCCTCCACCCGAAACCACGTGGTAGGGTACAGTAAATGAATATGTTTAAGCCCTACACGATGTCTATTTATCGTTATTAAAACTTTATAAGTTATGGCAAAATATACAATTTACAAAAACAATGACTAGTTATACTTTAATCACATATCTACTACATTTTCGAAATTTCTTAGACGAAAAAATCTAGCAGGGCTGTAAAAATATTTATTTTACAGCCTCTACTTTCCACTCCCTCCATATTCTAACATTCCTGGCGCGTGACGCATAGCAACCGTAAGCCTTGCAGCGTGAGAGAAGAAAGAAAATAAATCGAGTAGCGCCTGACTACCTCCCCTGGCTAATCACCTGGCTGTCAACTCGTCAGTTGTCACATGCTTCACATCTACAGGTGGGTGAGGTTCGCTCAAAAATGGTATAAGTGACGCAATGTGTTAAGGGGAAGAAGGGGTACACCCATGATGTAAAGAAGAGGAGGTGAAACCGTGCGCAGGTTTTCCCCCTCCACGCGCTCCCTTGCTACGTCACCTTGGTTGTAGCCAGCACTCTTCTTCCAGGCGCTTCCCATCCATTTCATCTGCGTCTCGTGCGAACGTAGTTTTATGTAGTTGAAATACTAAATTGTGCAGTGTTCGGATGTCACAATCATTTCAAAAAGACTCGAGATTCTGGCATAAAATATTTTTCTTTTCCAAAAAATGAAGATCTTTGCAATAAGTCGGTGAACGTATGCAAAAGGAAGGACACATTCTGTGTTAGCAGAGGTAAGTTTAAACAAACGTGATTTTAAGTAGAAATGTCACGTTTTATAATACGAGTATTTATTTTTAATTTTTTTATATGATTAACTGTAGGTTAATATTAGGTCAAGGAATATATTTCGTGCGAAATACTGAGTTATTATCTATAATAATAAAGTATTTCGCGGTAAAAAGGTTATTTATTGAATTAATTTATTAAAAATGAAATTTCAACGTATTAATAAAAACTCAAATCAATTGTTTTTAAAATGTTTGTGTTCGGGCATCAGCGAGAACTACAAAATTTATTTCAATGTAAATTGTTTTGTTTGTAATAGAACTAACCTAAACACTAGGTTGTGTAGTATTAATAAAGAGGGGGAAATATTTCATCAATGCATGTAAACAAATCGATTAAAAGTAGGAATGTGAACCCCCTATACATCCAAAAGAAACATACGCATTTTTTCTATTGTTCAAAATGTTCTCTTTAATGGAGTGGGGAGGACATATGATATCATTACGTTTAAATATATTTAAGTATACACGCAAAACTGTGAGATAAGAATTATAAAATACACAAAAAAAAACAGGCTTACATACAACCCCTTTTGAAATTCGAGGTCTATCTAATCTGTTTGTTTTAAATGAATTCATTTAGGCTTTGGAAGAAGTTAGTTTTTATTTCATTACGATATGTATTTAACTTAATAATGTTAATGCAAAATACCGCTCAAAATGCGGTGCGTGAAAGTGAATTACTTTTCTAGTTACATGTGATGATACTGATTTTAATAATATGTTAGTTACCTAAAGGTATTTTAAGATTTCAGCATTACAATCTGCTTGTGTTGTGTTATGTTGTTGGTTTACACACAATAATGAAAATTAACATAAATGAATTCATTGTTATCTAATGTTGTCTTTGCAAATTTTTCCATTCAAGCATTTAGATAATGGTACAATTTTGTTTCGTCTCTCCATGTAAGAGTTTGTGTTTACGCCTTAAATAGCATTTAACGCGTTAAAAAAACTGACGTTTTAAGTACTTAAAAATAAGGTTTGCAGGGACCACCACTCAGTACATTCTCAGCGCACGTGCGTGTGTGCCCATAGGTGAATCCGGGAAGGGGGGGGGGGGCACAGGGGCACGTGCCCTCCCACCCATCTAAGGTTAAATTTACATTGATTAATAACGACTTTTGCAGTAATAAACAGGTATCATACTAAGCCCAGACTCACGGTCCCTCCCTCCCCCCAGTAATTCCTGGATCCGTCACTACTGTGTCTACAATTTTGTAGGGAAGCAGCTTTTCCGTAAAACTAGATATAAGTGGAAAAAAATGGTATTTCCGATTTTAATGTTTCAACGATTACAATGATTTTATTATGTTTCAATATTTTTATATTTTTAATGTTTTTACCACACCATTTCCCTTGAATTTATTGCCTTCAAATCATTTTAGTATTACAGAATCCAGGAGGAATTTTGAAACGCTAATTTTAAGGGGAATTAGATGACCTTAGATATTTATTTTGTAATTTTTTTTCCATGGAAAGGCTGTGACTCTCTTCAATTGTGTTATCAAATTATGCAGTGCCTGCAAATGCACAATGTACAGGAGGTAAAACAATGACTTGATGTAAGTTTTTGGACATACGCCATTGCAGATAGCAGTTCCCGAAACGTCGCTTGTTTCTGTTTTGGTAAAACTATTGTATTTGTTTGTCTTTTCGTTTTGTCGTGTTTTTGTCTCGTTTCAACTGTTGTGCTGAATTGTTTTGGGTTCAATATTTTTGTGTTGTCATCATTTGTGGGTTTTTTTTCGTTCTCTTAGTACATTTTTCTTTGTTGTTCTTTGTTTGTTGGCCATATTCCTGTTTCGGAATATTTTGTGGTGTTCATATGCTTGTTGACAACAGCAATTGTTTGCTTAATTTTGTGTGTTTTTTGTCTTTTTTGGGTATTTCTATTTATTTATTTTATTTATTAGTTTTTCTTCAACATAAAAAGTTCTTAGCAATGGCGTATGTCCAAAAACTTACATCAAGTCATGCACTTACATTGCACACATCTTTTTAAGATAACAGGTAAAACAATACTTATTTTGTTATATTCTCAGTAATCAAAATTATAGCAAGCAACATTTTTGAGTTTTCGGAAGTTAACGTTATAAAAATGGAGAAAGAAACACCTACAGCCAAGATACACGCGTTAAAATTACATTCAAATACCTATGAGGGACGAGAGTTATTCAAGCCATTATGAATCGATTTTGGCTTTAATAAAATGTAGTGTAGAAGGCATACATTACTATCACATTATTCAATATCTTAAGTTGAAATTAGTCAGTTTAATAACATTCTACTAATATATTTGTACCTAAAAATTTTGTAATGCCTGCAAGCTGTTTTTTGCTGAAGATTGTAGAGCTATTTGGTTTAATAATATGTTTTAAATATAGTTTTTAAATATACTTGCTATCATCATTTATCCTTTTGTTTATAGTTTGTAACTAAATAAAATTAAAATTAGTAAATAAATATAAAGCGCTTATGTTTATGTAAATTACAAATACGTATTTATAGAAACTTTGCTTTGTGTCAGATTTTTTTTTTGTAATATGTTTGTATTATTCTTTGTCGCCTGCATCCTGGATGTTTATTATATCTATTTAATTAATATTCATAATAAATATTATCGAAGTATATTCATTCCAATTCCCATTACCATCCTGTGTTTACAAGACCCAATAAACTTTTTGAAGTGATGAAACAGCAGAAAAATATTGCTTCGTTGATTTTATTATTAATATAAACCCCGCATTTGGATGCTAATACATTTATTTAAACTGTATGTTCTAAATGCATGCTATACAATGTACATAGCAAAGTATTTTTACGCTTCGGGGTAACTCTAACTATTCAAACGATTGTAAATTAACTGTCTCTGCGTCGTATTCCCGTAAGCGCGCTGCGTGTAGACTGGGCGGTGCGACCAAGGTGACGTAGTGCGCAGTGGAGGACGAGTTTGGGCGGCCGGACGGTTTCACCTCCTCTTCTTTACATCATGGGTACACCACCTATGTCACTGGAGCGGAAGTTTATCCCTTCCACCACGCACCAGGCTACCTGCTTACACGTCTCGACAACACACCGCGACGGTACGACATTGTTGAAGCAGACGAACTTGCAGCCTTGTGAGAGTGTTCTACGCCTGTGCTTCGTTTAGACAATTTATGATGTATCTATTCTGTGGTTATTGAAATTCTTTATGGAGAGATTATGGTACGTAATTAGAATTTATATTTTTTTTTGTTTATGCTTAATTAGTTTGTTATTTAATAAAAACCTTCAGAGCCAAGTATTACTAGTTAGTACATGTAAAGTAAATGAAAATTAAGTTATATGTTGATGATAGTGCTAGTGCATGGATTGACCTGTAGCCATTTTTATACTTTACCCATAATGTGCATTATGTATTACTGTATTATGTGACACGAAATTATTTTTTTACAGGATTTACCAAAAAACAAGCGGACGAACATAAATAAGATCGACTCGTACTTTCAACTGATTCAAAAAAAGAGTAGACGACATCAGTCACAAGAGGACAACTCTCAGCATCATCATGATGAATGCCTTCATGCTGTCACTAAACACGGTAATAACGAAAATACAAGTTTGTTTAATTCTATCTTGTCACTCATGGTTCTCATACGAGAGTGTAAAATTAACATTATAAAACTCTGCATTGATAAAGCCAGTGAACTGTAATTGTTACACCACCATAACTTACTTCTTATAGTTATTATTTTCCTTTGACAGTTTGACAAAATGGACATATATTATATTAATAATTAACAATGCTGGGATGCTGTAAGAATTTAAATTAACATTCCAATGTGACCTAATTACACTCATTTCTAAAGAAAAGATCAACAAATTTGTACATAATAATCTATATAAATATTAATTTATTGTTTTAGGACCAGTTACGAGTGAAACAGTCATCTGTGAGCCTTCTACATCTAAGGTGTTCACGACAGACAGCAGTGCACACAGTGAGTCCACAACCTTCGAAGCATATCCAAAGGATGTTCTTACAGAGTCAGCACCAAAGAACCTGAATTATATAGCTGATATAGGACTCCATGCTGGGAAAAAAGTAGATGATTTCACCAAGTGTCTGCTCCTTGAAAAGCCATGGCATCCTACAGATGACTATTGCTACCCGTACTCAGTACACTCAAAAGGTGAGGGGAAAACTGTTAGACGGTATCTTTCTAAATCGCACATTGATAAATACCATTGGCTGGTATACTCTGATGTCAGTAAAGGTTTATTTGTAAATACTGTGCTCTTTTTGCACAAGAAAAAGTAGGACACAACAAAGGTGTAAAAGTTAACAGACTTGTAACGGAGGCTCTTACAACTTTCAAAGACCTCACAGCAAAAGATGGCTACTTAGAAACGCACGAAAGAAGTAACTACCACCGAGCTTGTGTTGCATCAGGCAAGGATTTCCTCAGGACATACAAAGCTCCTGAAAAAGAAATTCTAAATCAAATTAGTTCTCAGCGACTACTTTTAGTTGAAGATAATCGTGCCAGGCTACGCCCAATAATAGAGACGGTAATATTTATGGGGCGTCAAAATATATCTTTTAGAGGTCACAGGGACGATGGGGAACTGTGTTTAGATTCCGAATCAAGGTCTGTCACCAACGAAGGTAATTTTAGGGCATTGCTTAACTTTCGAATTCAGGCTGGGGATACAAAACTAAGGGAACATTTAGAGATTGCTTCTTCTCGTGCTACTTACATCAGTAAGACTACCCAAAATGTCATAATCAAGTACTGTGCAGAAGAAATTTCTAATGTGATTATTGAAAGAATCAAGAATGCTAAGTACTGGTCAATCATTTTTGACGAAACAACAGACAGAGCACATGCCGAGCAAATGACGCTTATAGTTAGATATGTATATAACAGCACTGTAAGGGAAGATTTCATATTCTTTGTAGATGCATTTAAATCATTGCAAAATCCACATGTAGATAATCAAGGTCCAGATGTAGTACGAAAAGAAGTAAGGTTAACAGGAAATGCTTTAGCCCGGATAGTTATTGACTACACAAAGGGCCTTGGTCTTGATCTCAACTACTGTGTTGGTGTTGGTACAGACGGATGTGCAGTTATGACTTCCGAGAAATGTGGTGCTGTGTCAGAACTTCTCCGGGTTGCTACGAATGCCAAGCATGTATCGTGCTACAATCATGCATTAAATAATTCTATCTCAAAATCATCAAAGATTCAGAGTGCAAGGAATGCTACAGCTGTTATGAAAGAAGTTATTGCTTTCTTCAGTCAGTCTGCTAAGAAAAATGCTGTCTTGAAAGCTCATGTAGGCTCCCATCTTATACGCTTCTGTGAAACTCGCTGGGTTGAAAGGCATGATGCTGTTATCCTTTTTTTTAATGCCTTGCCAAAAATTGTAGAAGCCTTGGCAGAAATCAGCGAGTGGTCCGAATCTGAGTCTGCAAAAAAAGCTGTGCTCTATGCCAACTCTGTATCCAGCACAGAATTCATTTTTTCATTAATTAGCTTGATTGATGTACTTAAGCGTACTCTGCCACTTAATCGTCACTTACAGTCACCGTCGCTTGATTTGAGAGGAGCCTCTGCTGCTGTACAGGATACACTGGCTACACTGCGTACACTGAGACATGATAGTGAGAAATGTTTTTCAGTAGTGTACAAAGATGCCACATGTACAGCTACTCAGCTAGGAGTTGACCTCACAATGCCACGCCTTGCTGCAAGACAAATGCACAGAGCAAACTACGACACCAACAGCACCGAGGAATTCTACAGGAAATCCATTTGCATTCCACTGTTGGACAATGTTATAACTGACCTGGAGCAACGATTCTCACAGAAATCATTACAATGTTATGATTTGCGCCTTTTTTTGCCTATTTTCATATTGAAGGATGGTGACCGTGACTTCGAGTCAAGAATAGGAGCTCTTGTTGATTTTTACAGCCCTCTTCTTCAAGAAGGTGTCCGAGATGGCAGAACTGTTGCTACTGTTCTAGATGGTGAAATGTGTATTTGGAAGGAAAAGTGGAAGAGAGAGAGAGCAAACAAGGCCACCCATTTCCAGAAACTGTGCTTGATGTGATTGACTCTTGTGACATTGATTTATTTCCAACTATTCGACGCTTCTTGGAAATACTTCTCACTTTGCCTGTTAGTGTTGCAAGTGCAGAGAGATCTTTCAGCAGCCTACAACTTGTTAAATCATGGCTACGAACGCGAATGACAGAGGAAAGGTTGAATGGCTTGTGTATGTTATTTGTTAATCGTGATATAAATGTTGACGTTGATAGAGTTCTAGAACGTTTCTCTAAAGTGGGTAAACGAAGGATCGCTTTGGATTTTATTTTGTAATAGGCATGCATTTTGCCTAGAATGGTTACCAAACAGATTCCTAATCAGTATTCAATAAAATTGTTTTTTGTATTTATATTTATGTTACTAGAAGTGACTCAGTGACTGAAAGTGATGTATTATGTACATATTAGATTGTTTAATGTGCTTTAAAATGTGTAAATGTACTATTCTGTAAAATTAACTTTTTTTTACATAATGAAAATAACTTGTCATTGAAACTGAAACTAATAAAACATATTAATATAATGAATTTCTTGTATAATTATAAAATCTGTTGATTGGATGTTATGTGTAGTGTCTGAAGATTAAACATTTTTAGTATTTTTTTTACATATATTCTCTAGCTACTCAGAAATCCTAGAGTGCCCACTCCGAGGTGACCTTCTGGATCCGCCACTGTCCCCGATAAGACTAATTACAGGTGGGTAAACATAACAATACAGTTAGAGTGGCCAGTTACCCACCATGAGTGGTAGTGAGTAACCATAATAATATATGCCTGGAGGGTTTAGAGAAACAACGTAAAACATAATCAATTTGGTCGAACCAAGATTCTAACCTGAACAACAACAGAACAAGTCCACTATATTACAACTGCCAAACTCGAGCTGAAGCTGTGCTGAAGCCGAGCTGAATTTCTTTGTTTAAAAAAAGAAATCAGTCGCTGATGAACAAAATCACTAGGAGTAAGAACATCTAGCAAACAAATGCCCACCCGACATTATTAAATATCACATGACATCAAAGAAATCCCAAATCACTCAACAAAAAACTCCAGGTAAATCAAGTGAAAAAAAAAAAAAGTCGTTTGGGAAACAAACACAGACTAAGAACAGTTTTGAAGTCAAATTCCACTATCAAAAGCATGATTACCAGTGTAAAACCAACCCTAGATAAGTTCGAATGTCAGAATTGTGTTTAAGATCCCCTGCCAATGTGGCTTCACGTGCAAAGGAAAAATTTGGTATATTTTATAGTTCTACGAAAATTCCATATTTTTTTATAAGGTTTGCCGACATTTTAAGAACGAAAATTTATATTCGCCTTCTCTAAAATTTTAGGAAGCAATAAACATCCTTAAATATTACTAAGTAAGAGTAACAATTTTGAATGTGTTCTTTTACACGATGGTTATGAAATGTCCGTGTGAAATGTAAACATAGACAGCAGGGCTGTTTGCGGAATAGAACTTGTACACAGTTTGAGTATTGCTGATGAGACACAAGAGTATGTGAAGTGTCAGAGTGGATGTTGCTCGCAGAGTCGCAGAGTCCCGCACCGCGGCCAGGCGCCACCGCCCGCTGCCATGACGCGCACGACGCTCCCGTGAGTACCGTACTGCCTCTCCGGTCTCGTGGTGCACTGCCACTCTCTTGGTAGCAGATTTACTGCAGCAAACACAGGTCCTTTTATCATGTGGTTGGATTAAGTTTAACCAGATATGTTGGTTAATATTTAAATAAGGATTAATTATTTATATCATCTATGATTATATGATAAAAATTATTTCAATTTTTTATTTTAGAATCAGACATAGTTTAAACATTTACCTAGTCGATAGCTGTTTGATCTTTCTTCTTTCTAATTAAGAAAATCTCATATAAAACTATCATCATGTATGTTCCCTTGGCTTATATTTCTATTGTTTTTAAAATTTTAAATAATACTACATTGTTAAATAAACAATTTTTTATCATTAAAAGAATTTGTTACATTAAAATACGTATGATTATGTTTATGTTTAGAGTAGATAAGCGAGTATTTATTATTCAGTCTAAATGATTTCTGTTTAGAAATTTAAAAGAATTTGCAAAAATTATTTGGCATGTGTTTTAATTTTAATGTTGGGATATATAATATTTTTAATGTGAGCAAAAAATAACATGAGAAAAATTCTTGTGCCTGCGAAAATGATAATGATTTTATTAGAACTTATACAAATAATAAATCCCACCATATCGACAATAGCTAAAAAAAAAAAAAAAAAAAAAAAATAGAAAAATTAAAACAACAAAAATCAAAACTTGATTTGACATAATTACTGTTATTATAACTCAGTAAGTTATGTTAAAATATATTAATTTTCTGGCAAGAAGATAGTAATTCGCAGATAATATAGAAGGCTTTTAAAAAAAAAAAAAAGTATTTCACCTGATTATATCATTATCAATTTCTTAAAAAAAAGTTCCATCTTGAATAATTTAGATGATTATAACCAAAAGTATTAAATAAAACATAGAGAATAATTATTTCTAATCTCTAGGTATAATATATACTAAAATGTTATTTTATTTGTAGTCAATATAATATATATATATATATATATTACCTTCTGTTTCCTTTCTAGGCACAGCGAACCAGTCAAACATGTTATTACCATCGATTTGACTTCTGATTCCGAGAACTAAATCATGAGGAGGGTGCTTTATGATTCTGCGACGGAAGATAAAGGACGTCACGAGACTGCAAACTTGTGTTTTATTTGGGGTATCCATCAATTTAGACAAATCATTATCGACCAGCAAGTAATATGTTCTAGTGGTGGAAAAGGACATTAAAATGAATTCTTATGGCCATCAGATTCAGCAATAATGGGACAGTAGATTGCATGTCATGTGGCGTTGAATTTACAAGAGTCATATCTGTTACAAAATTTCCCCTGCTAAGGGTTTTTATTGGGACCAGAGTACCTCTAAGTATTCCATTATTAATGCTTGGGAACTTAAGTAATCGAGATTGGTTGTGAGGTTGTAGCATGACATGTAAATATTAGACTTAAACTATGGAAAAATTAAATTAATATATTATAAACGCATTAAAAAGCAAGATATTATAAGGATAGAGATGAGGTGTCTCATAAGATCAACGATTTAGTGTTAGAGAAAATACATGATCTGAGTTATGCAAATGAAAACATTAGCTGTAAATTTGTCCTAAAGTATAAAGGATCATTGAAGATATAAAGTTTTATGACAGCTTAGAAATTGTTTGTAAAAGATAAAAAAAGGATATTTGTTTTAAGACTCCTGTGGATAATGTTAAACTATTTAATGAACTTGAGTAGTAGTATATGAAAGGTTAAAGACATTTGGCTGCCGACCAACCCCAGTATAGTATTGTCCTTCAGTATGTGACGCTCTGCAACCGGCCACTTTGCGTCAAGTGCTTCCCTTCAGTGAATAACGCTTTGCAGTGCGCCACACTGCGGTAAATGATGCCCTTCATTCGGTGACTCTCTGCAACCGGCCACATTGAATCAAGTGCTTCCCTTTAGTGAATAATGCTTTGCAGTCAGCCACAATGCGGTAAATTATGCCCTTCAGTGGGTGACTCTCTGCAGTTGGCCACACTGTGGCTAAGTGCTGCCCTTCATTATCTGAAGCTCTGCAGCCAACCTGTGAGACAAGAG
This sequence comes from Bacillus rossius redtenbacheri, assembly GCF_032445375.1. Classification (NCBI taxonomy): domain Eukaryota; kingdom Metazoa; phylum Arthropoda; class Insecta; order Phasmatodea; family Bacillidae; genus Bacillus; species Bacillus rossius. The sequence goes on along the minus strand of NC_086330.1, from coordinate 259,383,131 downwards.
CTTCCCTCCAGTGGGTGACTCTCTGCAGCTGGCAACACTGCATCAAGTGCTGCCCTTCAGAGAGTGACGCTCTGCTGCCGGTCACACTGCGGCAAGTGGTGCCCTTCAGTGGGTGACGCTTGGATGCCGGCTCAGTGCGACAATTCCTGTCCTTTAGAGGGTAACTCTCTGCAGCCGGCCACTCTGTGGCAAGTGCTGCCCTTCATTGCGTGATGTTCTGCAGCCGGTCAAACTGCAAGTGCTGCCCTTCAGTGGTTGACGCTCTGCAGCAGACCTCACTGCGGCAAGTGCTGCCCTTCAGCGGGTGATGCTATGCTGCTGGTCACACTGAGGCAAGTGGTGCCCTTAAGTGGTTGACGCTCTGCAGCCGGCAAAATTGCGACAAATGCTGCCCTTCAGTGGGTGTTGACCCACAGCCGGCCAACTAAAATAAGTGTGGCCCTTCAGTGGGTGACTGCAGCCGGCCACACTGTGGCATGTGCTGCCCTTCATTAGGTGACGTTCTGCAGCCTGCCAAACTGCCACATATACAGCCGGCCCACCACAAAAAGAGCAACCCTTCAGTGGGTGATGCTCTGCAGCCTGCAAATTGCGAAAAGTGCTACTTTCAGTGGGAGAAGCCCCGCCACTGGCCACACTGCAAAGAATGCTGCCTTTTAGTTGTGGACGACTTGTAGCCGGACCCACTGCGAAAAGTTCTGGCGTTTAGTGGGTGATGCTCTACAGCCGAGAAATTTGCGACATATTCTGCTCTTCAGTTGGTGAGGCCATGCAACAGGCCACACTTTGAGAAGTACTGTGCTTCAGTGGGTGAAGTCCTGCAACCAGCCACACTGCGATAAGTGCTGCTCTTCAGAAGTTAACGCCCCAAAACCGTTCACACTACAACAAGTGCTGCCCTTTAGTGGGTGACGCTCTGCAGCCAGCAACACTCAACAAAGTTCGGCCCTTCAGTGGGTAACGCTCCAAAGCCGGCCCCACTACGACATATGTCATTCAATGGGCGATGCTCCGCCGCCGGCCACACTGCAAAGAGTGCTGTCCATAAGTGGGTGTGCTAGTTACGCAACTTCACGCAAGCGGGGCTCTCGGAACTCTCCGAACCCCACAGAGTCGCTAAGGAACGGGAAGCCGGAAGCGGGCGCCGTTGCTAATGCGATCAGGTGTTGTAACGGTAATGGATCGCACCTCACCGCAGCGAGCTCACGGGCTGGAACTTCTGCTATCCTCGTAACAGTATGGTTTAGTAAATTCATTCCAAATCTAAGTAATTTAAAAATTTAATATAGTGTGAAACAAGTAAAGTTTACTTATTTACGCAAATAAAATCGTATCTTGCCAACATGCACGTCAATATTGGCATATTCTAATTCGAGTTGTTAGAGTAGTTATACATAAGTCTGTGGCTGGGACCAAGTAAACTTCTACATAACCCATCTCATGATTAAACTCAGGGACTCGTCAATTGAAAACAAAAATTAATAACAAAATTATAAAAAAAATTGTGTAGTCAAATATATGTTTTCCTTTTGAAAATTACTTAAATTTTCACCTTGTGTAATGTTTAAAAAGTAATTACGCTGTTTCTTTATCGACCAAATAATATATTTGGACATTTTTTGATTAATTTAAAAATAAGAAATGTTTATAATTTGATGATGTTACTTTGCAGAAATGGAGTGGTCCCCCCAGCATGAAAAATCTATTGGCTGGCCTGACTCCGCTACCCACCGGCCAGGATTGTGAGTTTGCAGCACACCCAGATTTATTCTAGTAGCTAGAAGTATAAATACTTAATAGGTAACAGAAACCAATAAATTAATAATTGTAGAAGTTCTTATGCACTAATCCTAAATTTAAATTAATCTTATTCAACAAATTATAAATTTTATGCATTAAAAACCTTAGGCTAGGATACAATTATTTGGCGGGAAAACACTCACACGTCGTTATGTTGTCAGTGGGTGAGAGTTTGTCCTATATACACGTATAGTATGTCACACTAGGCCCCTTAATATTGCTTGGCGTTAAAATATGTTTATATGATCTATAATTGTAATTTTATTTCCCTTTTTTCATTAATAATAACAATAAACGCTTTTTTTAAAAAAAATATATGTAGGATTGAAGATCAAAATTCTAAAACATAAACCACAAAAGAAAAAGTAGCAAAGCCAATAGCTAGAAAAGTAGGCCATTCATATCAACAAACCATTTCAAAATAATTGAATAATTGATTATAACTGCAAAGTTTTCGTCGAAATAATTAATTTGCAGAGGAGTAGGTATCATACAAATCTCCATTGTAATCGAGGTTTAAATTATAGACTTTTTAAAGAATGGTTTAACATAAATAATCTTTTACTTTAATTTAATGTCATTGGAGTGATTGAATTTAAACAATTGTTGAAACATGCTTATGCTGTCTCGCACTGGATAACATAGAAAAAAACACGAGGATTGTGCAACAAAAATAATTAATACCAAAGGACATGTGAAACAATCCAATTCAAGCTGTTTGAGCTCATAATGGAAGCAAATGTTATTACTCGCAACTGTTTTCTTGGAGGAAGCCTATAGAATTGGTCTGTGCTGTTGTCACTGTATTTGTCTAAGATCTATTTTAAGTTTAAACACACGGTTCATCCAAGCGTCTTTCTACCCGCAGGCATCCACCGATAGAGGTCTTAGACTTGACAAGTGAACCCGAGGACGAGAATAAATTTCAACAAGTGAGTTACCTACTGGTTATTTAATACTGTTGCTGCCTAATTATAACAGTTTATTATTTTATCACATTAAAAATTTCAAGAATTACATAAAACACGCAAAAATAGTATAAAAAACAAACAAGTCTAAATATGTGCAAGTAAAAAATTTAAAATAAATGATTTAACCTAATAAATAACCAAAACAATGGATTCTGAATCGGATGTAATATGACACACTGATTCCGATATATTCTTTGCAATATCAGACTTAGTTAGTTTGACGACACTTTCTTTGTTTGGCAACTTGGCCCCGAAATGTTAGAGGAGTTTTCCCATTTCCTCAATGCAATCAGGCCATCTATACAAATCACATATGAAATGAAAACCAAAGGAAACCTTCCTTGCTAAATGCCCTACCTTACAGGGTAAACCGCAAAATCACCACTAAAATATGTAGGAATTGAACTAATAAAGTCGAATAAATTCATTTCAATTCCAACCATCCGAAAAGCACCAAACTGGCATAGGGGAAGGTCGGGCAGTACCGGACACCTTAGGTTTTCTTTTAATAAAAATATAACTTACTGCAAAAAATGAAATGTACATATGTCTCTGGAATTGTACTTTAATTATTTATAATGCCTAATAAAGAAAATGGGCCAAAACATTTAGAAATATTAGTATTTTACATTTGAACAAACAGTGGTATTTGGAAGTTTCAGTAAACTGGAGGGTTATATCGGACAGTCATTTCCCCTTCAGATTTTTACAAAATACCGCCTGTAAATAACATTTAGGTTTTCTTACAAACATCACACTTATAAAATACAGCATCCCCTTCAAGGTCAGCACAGTTTTCATGTGCCCATCCTTTACATATGGTACATTGTATCCAATCCTCACGGAAATTTTCACCGCAAATGATACAGTCAGTAGTCTCTTCGTTTGTTGCACATGGAACTTTTGGTTGGGGTGTTCTATGCATTGATGTTTTTCTGAGATGTTTCCCTTTTAGTTTCTTAGTGGTTTGCGACTTTTGATTCACATTCAACTTGCATCTTTTTGCTTCAAGCTCATTTTTGTATGGGCTAGATGTTAGAACTTCACTTCTGTCTCCCCGTCGTTTTCGTGAGGCCAACTTGGCAACTGCACTGCTAGGAAGTGGAGAAATTTGTTCTACTACATTGAAGGCTGAAGTGTGCAGTACAGTGCTTTCAGAACCTTCCATTCTGGAGCATGATGGAGTTGACATTTGCTGTGTTGTTAGACCTACTGCTTGATCTGAAGTTGAAGGCTCTGGTGAACTCTGTCTTCGAACACACGGTGGAGATTCTTCTTGAACAGTGATTGGTAAGTCATTCAAACTAGTATGGAAATCCAAGTCTGTGAATATGCTACGGTTGAGTGGGTAAATTCCAGTGCACATGAATGCTGATTGAGCGAGTTCCATTCTGCAGACTTTTGCTAATGCATAGTTAACCAGTCCAGCTATGTCCTTGAGAGCAATTTTCAGCTTTGGATATTTTCGCATCCACAAAGAACATGCTTCATTGAAAGCATTCTTAAATGGCTTCATAACTACTCTGTCCAGTGGTTGCATTTTGTGAGTTGTATGAGGTGGTAAACTCAGGATATGGACGTGGTGGGAACGAGCAAACAGAATCACTTCTAAGTCCTTGTGACTTGAATGACCATCAACAATTAACAGTGTAGGGTTCTTTTCACTTGGCACAACTCGTTCAACAAATAATTTGAACCATTTTAGGAATCCATCTTTGGTTATCCAACCACTTTGTTGTCCGTCAAACACACTTCCAACAGGAGCATCTTTAGTGAGATCCTTATCGATGCGAACTCTGGGGAAAACAAAGAGTGGGGGAACAAACATGTCTCCAGAAGCATTGATGCATAAGAGAACAGTTACATTTCTTCCTCTTTCGCCTGATGTTAATTTCCCCACTTGTTTCTTTCCCTTTATTGTCATGACTTTCAGTTGATTGTTGTGAACACAGGATACCCCAGTTTCATCTGCATTAAAGATCCGCGATGGACTAAATGAATATTTGTCCATTAATTCAGTCAGCTTTTCATAAAACCGATCAACTTGTTCTTTATTAAACCCTGCAGCTCGCTGCAAACTTGTGGATTCTGCAGACCTTAGGCTCAAATCGGGGTGCCTCTTCATGAACTCATAATAGAAGTCTTTCCCAGCCCTCTCTTTTTGCTTATTGAAGCGATGATCAATATTTAGGTGTTCTGCCAAGTCAAAAGATAATTTAAGAAATTCATCTCGAGTTAATGGCATGAGTTGTCTATCTAAAGCTTTAACATGGTTGTATAACTGCTCCTCGTGTGCATCACTGAATGTATTACTGAAAGTACCCATGTGTGGTTTCATAATTGCCTCATTTCCCGAACCAAGTTTAATGAGTCGATCACCTAGTGTACTCTTCGGAACAGAAAATTGTTCACTTGCTTCTCTAATGCTCATTTCTTTATTTATAACATGCTCTACTGCTAATTTCATATCTTCTTCTTTCCACCTTCCCCTTCTTTTCTCCATTTTCTGCAAATAGAAAGAATACTTGAATCAGAATAGACGGGAAATTACTCTACCATTGTGTCCGATACCACCCGCAACCGTCCGATATAACCCTCCAGCAGGTTGTCCGATATTACCCGACGGACATGCCATCGAAATTACGTCATAAAATATTTAGTATTTGTCGCACACAGATGTTACACTGTATGGTAATATATAAATGGTTAGTACACAAGTTACTATACTTAAACTTATAAATATCTTACTTGTTATGTTGTAACAACCCGGCAAAGTTATCTTCGTGCAGAAGATCTTGGCCTAAAATCAATAAAACGTAGCACTACTCAACAAGCAGACAACGCACGAACTCATAATGGCGACACTGCGTGTCCTTCACAGAGACCTACGAGACAAACGACTGACTGGTGCTGCCCCTAGCGCGCACCTCTGGAAACTGGTACTGTCCGGTATCACCCGCTGTCCGGTATTACCCGACCTTCCCCTAATACACGCTTTAATATACCAAGCTGAGTTATTTGTTTAAAAAAGAAATCAGTCGCTGATGAACAAAATCACTTCCATAGGAAATAGCTACCCACCCGACATCATTAAATATCACATGACATCAAAGAAATCCCAAATCACTCAACAAAAAACTACAGGTAAATCAAGTGGCAAAAAAAAAAAAGACGTTTGGGAAACAAAACACAGACTAAGAACAGTTTTGAAGTCAACTTCCACTATCAAAAGCATGATTACCAGTGTAAAACCAACCCTAGATAAGTTCGAATGTCAGAATTGTGTTTAAGATCCCCTGCCAATGTGGCTTCACGTGCAAAGGAAAAATTTGGTATATTTTATAGTTCTACGAAAATTCCATATTTTTTTATAAGGTTTGCCGACATTTTAAGAACGAAAATTTATATTCGCCTTCTCTAAAATTTTAGGAAGCAATAAACATCCTTAAATATTACTAAGTAAGAGTAACAATTTTGAATGTGTTCTTTTACACGATGGTTATGAAATGTCCGTGTGAAATGTAAACATAGACATCAGGGCTGTTTGCGGAATAGAACTTGTACACAGTTTGAGTATTGCTGATGAGACACAAGAGTATGTGAAGTGTCAGAGTGGATGTTGCTCGCAGAGTCGCAGAGTCCCGCACCGCGGCCAGGCGCCACCGCCCGCTGCCATGACGCGCACGACGCTCCCGTGAGTACCGTACTGCCTCTCCGGTCTCGTGGTGCACTGCCACTCTCTTGGTAGCAGATTTACTGCAGCAAACACAGGTCCTTTTATCATGTGGTTGGATTAAGTTTAACCAGATATGTTGGTTAATATTTAAATAAGGATTAATTATTTATATCATCTATGATTATATGATAAAAATTATTTCAATTTTTTATTTTAGAATCAGACATAGTTTAAACATTTTCCTAGTCGATAGCTGTTTGATCTTTCTTCTTTCTAATTAAGAAAATCTCATATAAAACTATCATCATGTATGTTCCCTTGGCTTATATTTCTATTGTTTTTAAAATTTTAAATAATATTACGTTGATAAATAACCAATTTTTTATAATTAAAGGAATTTGATATATTAAAATACGTATGATTATGTTTATGTTTAGAGTAGATAAGCGAGTATTTATTATTCAGTCTAAATGATTTCTGTTTAGAAATTTAAAAGAATTTGCAAAAATTATTTGGCATGTGTTTTAATTTTAATGTTGGGATATATAATATCTTTAATGTGAGCAAAAAATAACATGAGAAAAATTCTTGTGCCTGCGAAAATGATAATGATTTTATTAGAACTTATACAAATAATAAATCCCACCATATCGACAATAGCTAAAAAAAAAAAAAAAAATAGAAAAATTAAAACAACAAAAATCAAAACTTGAATTGACATAATTACTGTTATTATAACTCAGTAAGTTATGTTAAAATATATTAATTTTCTGGCAAGAAGATAGTAATTCGCAGATAATATAGAAGGCTTTTTTTAAAAAAAAAAAAGTATTTCACCTGATTATATCATTATCAATTTCTTAAAAAAAAGTTCCATCTTGAATAATTTAGATGATTATAACCAAAAGTATTAAATAAAACATAGAGAATAATTATTTCTAATCTCTAGGTATAATATATACTAAAATGTTATTTTATTTGTAGTCAATATTATATATATATATATTACCTTCTGTTTCCTTTGTAGGCGCAGCGAACCAGTCAAACATGTTATTACCATCGATTTGACTTCTGATTCCGAGAACTAAATCATGAGGAGGGTGCTTTATGATTCTGCGACGGAAGATAAAGGACGTCACGAGACTGCAAACTTGTGTTTTATTTGGGGTATCCATCAATTTACACATATCATTATCGACCAGCAAGTAATATGTTCTAGTGGTGGAAAAGGACATTAAAATGAATTCTTATGGCCATCAGATTCAGCAATAATGGGACAGTAGATTGCATGTCATGTGGCGTTGAATTTACAAGAGTCATATCTGTTACAAAATTTCCCCTGCTAAGGGTTTTTATTGGGACCAGAGTACCTCTAAGTATTTCATTATTAATGCTTGGGAACTTAAGTAATCGAGGATTGGTTGTGAGGTGTAGAAAGGCATGCAAATATTGGACTTAGACTACGGAACAATTGTATCAATAATATAATCTCATAAAAACGATTATATATATGTATATATATATGTATATGTATATATATATATATATATATATATATATATATATATATATATATATATATATATATATATAAAGGATAGAGATGAGGTGTCACAAAATATCAACTATTTAGTGTTAGTTAAATTACACTACCTGAGTTAAGCAAATGACCACTTTAGCTGTAATCTGGCCCTGAAGTATAAAGATACATTTCAGATATTAAGTTTGTTGAAAGATAACACATTGTTTGTAAAAAATGAAAACAAGAATATTTGTTTAAGACTCACTTTGATAAATTTAAGCAATTTAATGGACAAGAGTAGTAGTATGTAATAGATAAAGGACGTTCAACAGCAGGCCACACTGTGTATAATGCTGCATATTTTAGAATCAGACATTGTTTAAAAGATTTCTTAGTTGATAGCTGTTAGATCTGACTAACGTCTTTCTAATTAAGAAAATCACTTATAAAACCATTTTTAACTATGTTCACTAAGCTTATAGTTGTATTGTTTTTTTATTTTAAATAATATTGATGTAAAAACAATTGTTTAAAATAAAAAAATATAAATATATTAAAATAAGTGTGATAATGTTTAGGGTAGCTAAGCGAGTATTTATTACTCAGTCTAAATGAATCTTGTTTAGAAATTCAAAAGTATTTTGCTAACATTATTTTTGGTATGTTTTTAATTTTAATGTTGGGATTTATAATATTTTAAATGTAAGAAAAATAAGTCAGGTGAAAAATTCATATGCCTAAGGAAACGATAATGATTTTATTAGAACTTAACAAATTATAATACATCTCAAAATATTTCAAATAGCTAAAAAAAAAAATGTAGAATAATTAAAACAACAAAGAAAAAAACTAGAATTAACATAATTACTGTTATTATAAATCAGTAAGTTATGTAGAAATATATTAATTTTCTGACAAGCAGATTGTAATTAACAGATTTTATTGAAGGTTTTAAAGAAAAAATTTTCAACTTATTATAATATTTACAATTTATGAAAAACCTTTCCATGCCGATTAATTTAGGTAATTTTTAACATTAACAGTAAACCTATCTTGGCTAATATATATTTTTTAATTTTGCCATATATATACCAATATGTTATTTTTAATGATGTGTTTCTGTTTCCTTTGTAACCGCAGCGAACCAGTCAAAGAAGTAATCATCATAGATTTGACTTCCGATGGTGAGAACTAATACATTTGGAGGGTGCTAGATGATTCTGCGACGGAAGATAAAGGACGTCACGAGACTGCAAACTTGTGTTTTATTTGGGTTATCCATCAATTTAGACAAATCATTATCGACCAGCAAGTAATATGTTCGAGCGGTGGAAAAGGACATTAAAATCAGGGGCGAATATTCCATGGAACCAAGGGAACCATTGGTTCCCTACTGCTGACAAATAAATAAAATAAATATATTACTACTTGTCTACTGTCGTAAATAATTCAACTCGTATTTTTTGAACAGCTCGCCCTAACACTTTGTGTAGGCGCGTTGAACCTCTTCAGCTATCGCTTTATCTCTCTCACGCCTCTCTTTCTCACTCTGCCTTCCCCGCTCCCACATCACCCCCCCCCCCCCCCTCTCCACTGGCCGACAATTGCTTTCTGCGCCTTCATTGGTGGCCGACTCCTCTCCGCCTTCGCCTTCGGGTGTTTCCGTGAGCACTCGGCTTCGGCTTCCGACCTGGGGAACCAAGCCAGAGGGCTGGTTCCATCGCGTGCCGTGTGGCGTATTCTCTAGAGAAATTGTGTGCTTCGCGTTGCGTAAAATAACTCGCCTGACAGCCTGAAAGCAGATTTACTACATTAAGAATACGTACTTTATAATACTTCATTACGTCCCAAGTTTTTGGTGAAGAGTTTCGTCAAATTCAAAAGTGGCCACATAGCTACAGCATTGCGGTAGGCTTGGCCAAGGGAACCAACAGTCTATTCTGCGGGCCCTGGCCATGGAGGGGATTTTAAGGGGAGTGCGGAGGGACGAAGCTGGCGAAGTAGGGGAGGGAGCGGTAGAAAATTTTAGAGGTGTAAAAGTAACGAAAAAAAGCGTATCCTTATGTATTCGTTACTATAGCAATTAGTACTCGTTACTATCGTATCGTTACGTTACTCGTTACTTCTGATACCGCATAACATGCTATGTTATGTTGCAGCAACGAATCGAGTCGTATTGCGTACGCGTACAGTATGACGTCGTGTAAATAATAATAAATAGAATATATACAATTAACTATATTTGATAATTAACAGCTTTTGTTAGCCAAGAAACAATTAAATCTCATTAGAGCGGCTTTATTATATTATCTCTTTTAAGATAAGAACAAAAAAAACGTGAAAATACGCGATACTAAAAAACAAAAACATACATATTTCTCATTTGTAAAAAATACTTTTTTACGTTGTTTTTGTTCCAATCTCAAACTTTGTCTACACACACAATACCTTTAATAAACAGTAAAAAAACTTGAACGACGAATTTCCAAATTATACTTTACTTAATAAACAAACATCGTTCTTTGTAACGTAAATTCATCGAATATGCGCGCGCATGCGTAAAACATACGAAAACTGCGATTAACGAGATGCAGCCGTGTGTAATGTTTCGTTACTCGGTACTAGATGGCGCACCCGTTACTCAGTACCGAGTACATACGGTTTGCTACAGCTCTAGAAAATTTACTTGTTTCATCTTTTGGTGCTAAAAGTTTCGAACAAAAACGAGTTTTAATTTTGCAAGGTAGACCCACGCCAGACATATCGTGTATGGTAACAAATGCTAAATCAAGCGGTGTGCAGTGCAAAATACACTTCAAATCTAATAAGCAAAATAGCCTAACAAAATGACCATACATGCTCATGCTTGAAAGTGAGAGTTAAGATTATTAAATTCTGTGTGACTTTAACATGTATTGCATTGACTACCAAAATCATAATTTCGTGAATTTTGATATAGGTATGCTGGTGATGTGTTTCCGAGCGTATCTTTCACTGTTTCACTGATTAAAATATCTTGCTTCGTGTAACGACGATTGCTCAAGTTTTAATCATACCAGCTTTTTAATTTTATTGTAATATAGGAAATGTTGACTTAACATTTTGAAGAGAAACTCTTAGGCCTAGCTTTCATCGACACTTAAAATGGTTTTCCTGCGGAAGCCGCCTTATTAGTCGAGGCAACAAAAGAAAAATAGATGAAAAACATACTAATAGACCCATTGGTCGGTGGTGAACGGGAGGTGGGAGGGCTGTTTAAAGGTACAATTCATAGCTTTTGCTTAAATATTTTCCAAACTATGGGTTTTAGCAAAAAAAAAAAAAAAAAAAAAAAAAAAAAAAAAAAAAAAAAAAAAAAAAAAAACCATTTTGATACAAAATTAAAGAGCATAAAATTTCCTACAAAAGAGATACGTTAAACCACTTAAATAGCACCAATTTGCACCTTAAAATCAAATTTTTCCGGGGGAGGACCCCCGGACCCCCCCCCTCATTAATAGGGGGTGACAGTGAACATACTTGGTTCCCCCACTTTGAAATTCACCCTTCGCCACTGATTAAAATGAATTCTTATGGCCATCAGATTCAGCAATAATGGGACAGTAGATTGTATGTCATGTGGCTGGGAATTTACAAGAGTCAAATCTTTTACAAAATTTCCCCTGCTAAGGGTTTTTTTTTTGGGACCAGCGTACCTCCATTCCATTATTAATGCTTGGGAACTTAAATTAATCGAGGATTGGTTGTGAGGTTGTAGCATGACATGTAAATATTAGACTTAGACTATGGAAACATTAAATTAATATATTATAAATGCATTAAAAAGCAAGATATTATAAGGATAGAGATGAGGTGTCTCATACGATCAACGATTTAGTGTTAGAGAAAATACATTGCCTGAGTTAAGCGACTGAAAACATTAGCTGTAAACTGGTCCTTAAGTATAAAGGATCATTGAAGATGTAAAGTTTTATTACAGCTAAGACATTGTTTGTAAAAATGAAAAAAAAAAATTATTTTTAGACACATGGGGATAGTTTGAAGCTATTTAATGGTTGTGAGTAGTAGTATATAATAGATAAAGGACGTTCGACAACCGGCCACACCGCGTATGATGCTCTGCAACCGGCCACACTGCGACAATTTCATTACTATTAGTGGTACACACTACGCAGCCGGCCTTTGCTGCTTCTCTTCAGTGATTGACGTTTTGTAAAAGGCCACATAGCAGTGTTGCCAATCAGTGTTTGACGCTCCACAGCCAGCTACATTGCGACAAATGCTTTTCTTCAGTGGGTGATTTTCCGCAGCTGGCGACAACGCGTTTTGTATTGCCGAACATTAGTTGACGCTCCGCAGCCGGTCACACTGCAGCAATTGCTACACTTTAGTGGGTGACGTTCCGTAGCCTGCCACATCGCGTTTAGTGATGCTCTTCCATGGGTGACGCTCCACAGATAACAACTGTGAGTTTCGTGCTTTGGTTCAGCGGGTGTTGGTCTGCAGCCGTGCTGCACTTTAGTGGTTGACATTACGCAGCCGGTAACGCTGCAATTAGTGCTGCCCTTCAGTCTGTGACGTTCCGTAGCCAACCACCCCGTTTTTAGTGCTGCCTGTCAGTAGCTAATGAGCCGCAGCCAGCCATACTGCGACAAGTGCTGAAATTCATTAGGAGACTTTCCAAGTCGGCCACAAATGCAACAAGTGCTGCGAATCTATAGGTGACCCCTCGCAGCCAGCAATACTACGTCCTGTGTTGCCCTTCAGTTGGTTTAGTTCCGCAACCAGTCACAATGCGACAATTTATAAGCGTATCTGGGTGACGATTTGCAGCCGGCCACAACGCGTTTAGTGCTGACATTCAGAGGGTGACGCCCTGTAGCTTGCCAAATTATGTTAAGAGCTGCCTTCAGCGGTTGACTCTTTGCAGCCGGATACACTACGAGAAGAGCTGCCCTTTACTGGTTGACGCTCCGCAGCCAGCATCACCGCATTTAGTGCTACTCTTCAGTGTGTGACACTACACAGCCGGCAACACCGGGTTTCATGATGCTCTTCAGTAGCTAACGTTCTTCAACCAATCACACTGGACAAGAGCTGCCCTACAGTGGGTACCACTCTGTGGCTGCCACACCATGTTTTGTAATGCTCTTCAGTGAATAACACTACGCAGTCTGCAACACCAGATTTAGTGCTACCCTTCAGTGGGTGAGTTCCATAGTCAGCAATCACGTTTAGTGCTGCCCTTAAGTAGGTGACGCTCTGTTGCCAGCCAGACCACTTAAAGTGCTGCTTTCAGTGAGTGATACTTTGCAACCTGCTACTTTGCGACAATAGCTGCCCTTTAGTGGGTGAAACTCCTCAACCATTCACATTGCAGCAATTGCTGCCCTTCAGTGGGTGAATCTCCGCAGACGGCTACACTGATGCAAGTTTTGCCCTTCAGTGGGTAACGTTCTGCAGCCAGCCACACTGTGATAAGTGCTACCCTTAAGAGTGTGAATTTCCGCAGCCTTCTACAATGCGACAAGTGCTTCCCTTCTGTGGGTGACACTCCGCAGCCGGCCATACTGCGACAAATGCTTTTCTTCAGTGGGTGATTTTCCGCAGCCGGCCATACCAAGTTTTGTATTGCCGAACAGTAGGTGACGCTCCGTAGCCTGCCACACAACGTTTAGTGCTGCCCATCAGTAAGTGACGCTCTGCCGCCGGTTACACTGCTACAAGTTATGCCTTTCAGGGGGTGAGATCCGCAGCTAACCACACTGCTACAAATGCTGCTATTCAGAAGGTGTCGCTCCGCAGCCGGCCACACCGCGTTTAGTGTTGCCCTTCAGTGGATGACGTTCCGTAGCCATCCACAGCATGTTTAGTGCTGCCTTTCAGTAAATTATTTTCCGCAGCCAGCCAAACGACGTTTTGTGCTGCCCTTCAGTGGTTGACACTTTTGTAGTCTACTACACAACGTTTAGTGATGCTCTTCAGTGCGTGTCGCTCCGCAGCCGGCTATACTGCGACAAGCGCTACCCTTTAGTGGGTGAAGATCCGCAGCCGGTCACAGTGCTAATAGTGCTGCCCTTCAGTGGGTTACGCTACGCAGCTGGCCACACCACTTTTCAGTGTTGCCGCAGAAGTAAGTGAGACTCCGCAGCTGGCCAAACTGCGATTAGAGCTGCCATTAAGTGGGGGCGTACCGCAAACAGTCACACTGATACAAGTACTGCCCTTCAGTGGGTGACGATGAGTAGCTCTCCTAAACCACTTTTATTGCTGCCTTTTTGTCGGTGACCATATGAAGCCTGAAACAACACCTTTAGTGCAGCTCTTCTGTGTATGAAGCTACGCAGCCATCCACACTGCGACAAATGTTGGCCTTCAGTGGGTGACACTCCGTCGCAGCTACACCATGTTTAGTGATTCTCTTCAGTGGGTAACGCTACGCAGTCTGCAACACCACATTTAGTGCTGCACCTCAGTGGGTGAGCTCCATATACATCCACATCATGTTTAGTGCTGCCCTTAAGTAGGTGACGCTCAGTTGCCAGCCAGACCACTTTAAGTGCTGCTTTCAGTGAGTGATGATCTGCAATGTGTTACTTTGTGACAATAGCTGCCCTTTAGTGGGTGAAACTCCCCAACCATTCATACCGCCGCAATTGCTGCATTTCAGTTGGTGAAGCTCCGCAGACGGCCACACTGCTGCAAGTTCTGCCCTTCAATAGGTGAGGTTCTGCAGCCGGCCACACTGTGATAAGTGCTTCCCTTAAGTGTGTGAATTTCCGCAGCTTTCTACACTACGACAAGTGACAAGTGCTGCCCTTAGTCGTGTCGCACCGTAGCCTGACACATCATCTTGAGTGCTGCTCTTCAGTGAGTAAAGCTCATCATCCACCCAAACTATGACAACTGCTGCCCTTCAGTGGCTAACGTTCCGCAGCCATCCACACTGCGTCAAGTACTGCCATTCAGTGGGTAACATAATGAACCCAGCCACACCGCATTTACAGTTGCCCTTCAGTGGGTAACGCTCCATAGCTTGCTACACAACGTTAAGTGCTGTCCTTCAGTGGTTGACGCTTCGCAAACCGGCATCACCATGTTTAGTGCTGCCTATCAGTGGTTGACTTTCCACACCCAGGACACTGCTACAAGTGCAGCCCTTCATTGGGTGTCTCTTCGCAGCCGGCCACACCTCGTGTAGTGCTACTATTCAGTGGGCGATGCTCTGCAACCGGCCATACTTGGTTTAGTGCTGCACTTAAGTGGGTAATGCTCCGCAGCCAGCCACACTGCCACAAGTGTTACCTTTCAGTGTGTGACACTCCGCAGACGGCCACACTGCGATATATGATGTAATTCAGTGGGTTATGCTCCGTAGCCGGCCACACTTCGATTAGTGCTGACCTTCAGTGGAGGATGCTTCGCAATCAGCCACATTGCCATAAGTGCTTCCCTTAAGTGGGGGACGATTCGCAGCCTGTCACACTGCGACAAGTTCTGACCTTCAGTGGTTGAATCTCCGTTGCCAGCCACCCTGCGACTAGTGCTACCCTTCAGTGGGTGCCACTGCGTATTCTGCTATACCAAGATTGATGCTACCTCTCATTCGCTATCGCTCCGTAGTCAGCCACAACACATTTATTGCTGATCTTCAGTGGATGAACTACGCAGCCGGCCACAAACGTTTAGTGCTGCCATTCAGTGGGTGACGCTCTCCAGTCGGTCACACTGCGTTTCGTACTGTTCTTAAGTGGGTGACGCTCCACATCCTGATCACCGCGTTTAGTGCTGTCCATCAGGAGGTGACATTACGTAGCCTGCAACACTCCAACTAGTGATGCCCTTCAGTGGGTGACGTTCCACAGCTGGCTACACTGCGACAAGTTCTGCTCTTCAGTGGGTGACGCTGAGTAGCCGGCCACAATATGATATATGCTACACTTCAATGTGTGCATTTCTGGCCCAGCCACCGTGCGACCTGTGCTTCCCTTCATTGGGTGATGCTCTGCAGCCGGCCACACTGCGACAAGTGCTGCCCTTGAGTGGGTGACGCTCTGCAGTCAGTCACACTGAGACAAGTGCTGCCATCCAGTAGGTGACACTCCGTAGCCTGCCACTCCACAATTTGTGCTGCTCTGCAGTGTGTGACGCCCCGAAACCTGCCACACTGTAACAAATGAGAAATGCTTCACAATTTTAATTTTTCTATGATAATTAAAAAAATGTGTTTTTTTACAGTTGTTTGTATTCTAAAAAAATGTAAACAGTAGGAAATTTAAATACAAAAGGATAGTACAATTAAATTTTTTACAATATTTATTAACTATTAATATCTACATTACTAATTGCGTCACAAAAATTAAATAATTTTACAAAACCTTCGGACTTATAAATTTATATTCACTACTCACTAGATAGCTATCTAGTCCACTGTTTACATGTATCACAGGAGAAAGGCCCCTCACCCTGCACCTGTTAACTCATATAGTCTTGCACCACTCTTTCGCACTCGCATGGTCCCGTCACTCTGCTTCGCACCGATCGCAAAGGTAGGTCTCTCGTCCTACTCGCCTAAGTCGCACTCAACTCAAATCGCACTTTCGGAACTCTCGGAACCCCCGTGTAGGCCAGCGTCGCTGCTCTTATACCCTTGGCAGTCATGGTGGAACCGAATGGAGTTGTGATGTGTCGCGTCAGCCCGGGCCGACCCGACGCTCGATGCATCCAGAGTAATGACGCTTATTAATACCACTGTTTTCGGAATTCCGAGGAAGCCAGGGGGCAGAGGGGTTGAGGTCGGGCCGTTGTAAACCCCGAAGGAATGTACCCGTGACGTCAGAGGCCTTGCGGGGCCCCCAGTCTCCTGACACGTCCTGCACTTACCCTCCATGGTCGTTACAATAATATTAGTTCTAAACAATAATTATATCACAGGATAAATTTTTTTCTTAAAGTTTGAAACAGTTTGAAACAATACCATTTACTAAGCCATATAATCAATCAGTGCCGAAATCTTTAAAATTAAAGGATATAATTGGATTTAATGATTAGAACTGTAGAATAAAATATAGAGGGGTTTCCTTTTATCAACTATTACTTTTGAAAGAATAATTACTATTTTCATATTATGCTTTTGATGAACTACAGCAAGACAATTTATTTCCGAAATTCTTACTTCAAATATTTTTCTTTCGAAAAAAATATTTCGTACATTTAAAAATATTCATTGCGTTAATAAGATCACATTAAAAGCATTTATGCTCTTTGGATCCTACTACCTGAAGCAGGGGTAGAGAGTGTAAAAGCTTATTACACTGTTCACTTCAAGAAAAGAATAAGGCACACTAAAATATATTTATACGTATCTCTGAATTACCAAATTCTACAGGCAGATTGTTTTAAAAAATACATACGTATTTTTTTAAAACTTTGAAACAATGTTCAATAATACATCAAATTTGAACTTTATTTAAAAATAAATCAACAAAGTACCTAAACTATTTCAAATATTTTTCGTTCGATTCCTTCGAAGTTTCGCAGAAAATTTAGAAGTACTCCGGACAAGAATGGCCATAAGCTGGACATTGGCCTAACACAGACAGAAGTGTTCTTTTCTGTGCTGCTAATAAACAAATTACATTAAATTATGGGAATTATTTACTTCCATAGTTAATTAATAGCTTCCAAACAAATTTTGTCGAAATATAAGAATTAAAAAAAAAAACTCTCATGACACTAAGGATTGATTCTATTAGAAGATTAATGAATCCTTTGCTGCGACAGCATTTTAGTCATCCGTTAGAGCAAGAAATGTTCTTACTATAAATTTTTCCCGAAAATGTTTAGGACGCTAAGTATAAGATATAAAGTTTTTTCTCTAAAAGATTTATTACCAATTATACTACGAAAAATATGATTATTTTTTTAAACAGATTTTATTTCTTTTGCTGTATTGGTTGGTCGTACTAACAGCAGTAATATTTAAAAAGAAAAGTTTCATAATATGAAAATATTTTTATTTACCCTCATATTTAATGTAGTCTGCAAAAATAATATTGGTTAAAACTTTTTATATACATACACAACTTTACTAGAAATAAAAACTGAAACATTATGGGGTAAAGATTACACAAACTAAAATTTGCACATTTGAAAACTACTGTGACTGTGTCAACAAATGGTATTTGCGGTTTTTAAGCTGGGCTGGTACGATGTTTAGCGCTGCAATGGATCTTGAGACGGCGGGCAACTGGTCGATGTGTTTCCAACATTGTAGCAACCTATGTTATAGCAACCTCGTGCTTGTCAATGTAATAAGTGGTGGGAGTCCCACGTGACCTTGAACCTGGGAGTACATGCAAGCTTTTACTGGCCATATCAATGTCTCTGTGACTGGCGAAAGCAAAAATTTGGATTCCGACTGAAAACTTTAGAAATGTGTGGGTTTCCATGGGGTGCTAATTACATCGTTGGAATGCTAGAATGAAAGGGATTTTTAATCAATATTTAGATGTTATACTTAATGTTTTCTATACTGCTCTTTTAAAAGTATATAAGATTATATTTAAATAAATCTCATATGATCTAGAAATATCTAAATAAATTTGGTTTTAGTAATAATTTTTGTAAGGCCCACAGGAGTAATTATTTGTGCCCATCCCATTCACTCGACATTACATATTGTCAACTTTTTAAAACTCCAGTGGCTCAAGGTCACTATCAGCAAAGCGATTAAGTTATATTCCAAGCGGGTGGCAACCATGGATTTATAAAAAAAAACGAGTTGTAGTGGACATGTCGTGTCTAGTTCTAGTTTTTTTGTTACTTACAATTACTACTAACATTTCGTGGTCACACCTCTTCTCTCAATACTTCATAATCTCCAATGAAACCGTTGTTGTCGACGTGTTAAGCTTTAATTCATTCATCTGTAACAGCACCACCAGGAAAGACCAATCAGATACTATGCTCTTCTTGCAGCCAATATACACAGCAAGCTCTACGCACAGGTAGTCCATTGAAATGTTAAATTTTTTTGGGCTTAGCGTGCGTTTGTCAGAGTACGCAATTTTATTTTTTTGATATGAAGGGGGGTTGGTGTAAAGTTAAATCCAAGTTTGTGGGGTTGCAACCCTTGTCCCACGGCCGCCATCTTGGAAAAAGAGGTTCAAATTGTTTTTACGGGTTATCTGCCAAACTATAGATCACAAATATTTATTTGATATTTTTTGTTGCAAATAAAGTTATCTACAACTTTTGTCTAGTAACGTTTAGTCGTAGAACCATAAATAAAACAGTTATAAGTGAAAGTCCATAAAACATTGAGAAAACAAAATCTATTTGTCGATATAACTTTTTTCTAATAATTTTACAAAAAAATGATATCAGACCATTTTTATAGATAGTGTTTTAAGGAACAATTTTTATTATAAACGTTTTAAAATTTAGTTATTAGGTAAGGTTTTACAGTGCTGCGAAACGAATACTTTTCTTCAGTAGGCCTATTAATAACTATACATAAATATAAATATTAATGATTTGCCATAATTTTTAATCATCTCATTATTTGTTTTATGATAATCTTTTTAATTATTGATAATGCAATATTTTTATTAATTAATTATTGATTTGACACTCCATCACAAAACTTTGGAATTATTGATTATTAAAATAATTTCAAATCATTGAGAGTGTCGTTACCGAGAATAATGTGAAGGTAGAAAATACCCAAGTGACCATTTGGGAATAAAAGAACATCTGCCTGCTATTTTTATTAAAATATTTTGTTGAAGATGTTCCTCAACAGAGTTGACCCTGCTCTGCTCGCTGTCATTGGTGAACGTTTTTTTATCTCTTTATATGGTGGTAATAAAGATGATAATTCTCTTGACAGCCTAAGATATAAACAATTCGCCAAGTCAGTGACAAAGAGTACATTTAATTTATCTTCACTTCCTCCAACACAATATACAGCTCGCTTTCACAGCTTCCGAGTCTACCATCAGGTCCAGTCATGGATTGGTAATTATAACGATCCTGAAGACTGGGGCTGGAAAAATTGTGGAATAATATTGATGCCAGTGCAGAGCTCTAAACCTCCAGCACCCCCTGAGCTTCTAAAATTAATCTTCTGCAGATGCAAAGGAAACTGTGAAGCGATGTGTGGATGCCAAAAAGCAGGCCTGAAATGCTCTGCAGTGTGCTTCCATTGTTCTGGGGAGGCTTGCGGCAACATAATGGAGCTCTCGAAATTAAATGAAGAATTGATTTTGAAGATGAACCGCCGACATTGACGCTACTTCCTTCTCTGGTTCATCCTCAAGCATTTAATATAGAATCCAACCAGATGCTGAGCCGCAGCCTGGTCCATCAAAAAGATCGAGGACAGAGTAGTTGTGATTTAGAAAATCACCGTGGATTATGCCTACTCGGGATACCACGTAAAAAAAAAACGCGCCTCCAGACTCTACCTTGTAGGTGGTGGGGAAGAGTCAATAATTAATTAATAACAATATTGCATTATCAATAATTAACAAGATTATCATAAAAAATAACAAGTTGATTAAAAATTATGGCAAATCATTAATATTAATATTTATATTTATGTACAGTTATGAATATATAACAAATAAATTTAAAAATGTTTATAATAAAAATTGTTTCTTAAAACAACATCTATAAAAATGTTTTAAAATAATTTTTTTGTAAAATGATTAAAAAAAGTTATATCGATAAATATATATTTTTTTCTCAAAGTTTTATGGATTTTCGGTTACAACTTTTTTATTTATGGTTCTACGACTAAAAAATTACTGGATAAAAGTTGTAGATAACTTTTTTGTAACAAAAAATGTAAAATAATTTTTTTTGTGAGACCTATAGTTTGACAGATAAACCGTAAAAACCATTTGAACCACTTTTTCTATGATGGCGGCCGTGGGACAAGGGTTAAACCCCACAAACTTGGATTTAACTTTACACCAATCCCCCTTCATATCTAAAAAAAATAAAATTACATCCTCTGACAAACGCAACCCCAAATATAACATTTCAATGGACTAAGGCAAGAAGACTAATTACAGGCGGGTGAACCTAACAATACAGTTTATTTGGCGTTGGTTGTGAGAAACGGAAAGAAACTGTGTCACCGTTGAACAGCTTACTTTTCGTGAAGAGGACTCAATTTTTAAAGTGATAGGTTCCCGCACTCCCCTTTTTTTGTAATAATGAAAATTGCTTTTTTTTAATAGTATTTTTTATTTATATTTTTAATGTAAATGGCTAAATATATTTTTGTAGGTTTTAGGAACTGCTGGCAGTGTAGGGATAGTCCTTTTATAAGAATTTTATATTATGTAATTGAATTGTATTTGCCAGTAGTCAATTTTTATATAACCATATTTTTATTTCAATTTCTTAGGATCTTATAGTTTTGCGCTTAATCAAATATCTACCATCAGATTTTCTGGAGCATTCACGTTTGTAATGTATATCGAATCTTTCGTTAAAGTATTACGTAAAATAAAAACAAAGTTAGTATGATGAATAAAATTTTCTTTTATTCCAGCAAATGCCCACTTCGACACCATTATCTTTTTACTATGCTTTGTAAGGAATTGTTTTTAATATAATTTTTCTTAACACTCAGTCTGGATTTTCGCACGCATTTTGAGTATCGTGTTGTAGTTAGTTTGAATTTTTTTTGAAAACCAGTCGGGTGTTGAGTTTGTGCTATCTACCGAGTGAAGAGGGTAGATACCACATAATATTTTGATATAAAATTTTTTTTTGATAAGACGAATCACGTAAACCAGAGATAGGGATAAAAAAAAAATTTCGGTAGCGTGTTCATTACCTACCTGTATGTAGGCCTACTTATTTATTTTAAACTTGATTAATATCGTCTGAAACTTTTGTTTAATTAAAATTTTATGTCACTGATCATTACTGCAAGGTGTGAAAAGAAAAATTGTCACATGACATACAAAATTTTTAATATCTTTAATAATAACAGTTAAATCTGTAATAAATTATCGTAAAAAAATATAAATAATCTCAAAACTTTTGTGAAACAATTTTTGATGATACGAACTATTACCAAATAGGCAGGGATTGAAATAAAAATATGATAATTTCTTTACATCATAAACGTTTGAATTACTATAAACAATCTAAAAATTATGTCAACCCTTTGTTTAAACATTTTTTTACACGACCACGCATTAGTTTTAGGGATAAAAATACGGGTTACATGTCAAAAATGCATAGCTACTTTACTAAGCAGAGTATTAAATTCGTTTTAATCTGTTCAGTGCTGGATTTATTGAGATAAAAACATTTCGAATATTTTCACGGAATCTAATATGAGAAAATGATTAATCGATCATTTTGGAATATTAATGATCGTATAGGATGTTATGTAAAATATTGTCTTAAAATGTTACAGATGTTTATAGAAGTTTTCAGTAATTTTCCAGGAGAATTAGGTACAGTTTAATATACCTACGCTTTTAGGCTGTGCCAATAAGTATTTTCTTATTGTTTCTATAATTAATTGTAATTTGTCAACAGCTGGGAAAGTAATAACGTGCTTCACATGTGTGTCTTTTTAACACGTTATATTTTTTACTACGCTGCCTCTTGACTAAGAGGTTCGGGTTTAGATCTCGGTCGCGCTACAACCACGGTGATCGACATTTTATCTCCTTGTACCGTAAATCTTCTTCTGATAAAAAAAATTAAACAAAAATGGTAAATTTTAAAGGCATCAATATAAACAATAAGTTCTTCTAAACTGCTTCTTCATTTTAAGTTTACTTATACATGTATTAGAGAGGTTACCTTAAAATATATGTTACTTATATTTATTCATTTCTTCAAATATTGCAATGTAAAAACAAATAATTTATCGAATTTCTTTAAACTCAACAACCCATTTCAAAGAGATTGGGCTGTAATCATTCCTGGCCCATAGTATTTCACCTTCTCAAGATCTGCCTGGAGGCTAGAGGGACCCCACGCAGTGGCGAATACATATATTTTATTTTGTAGGGAAGGGTGTTCCGAAAAAAAAGAAATAATGGAAAAAGTTTTTATTTGAACACGAAATTCAAGATAAATTATGTACTATTGATGATTTCATACACATGAATCTAGAACACAGGTTAACCAGGGAAAAAAATGTTTTAATGCCTATGATTATGGAACTGATTTTAGCTATATTTCGGGTGCTGAACATAAATAATATAAAATTAGTTTTTTTTATCAGATCTTAAGTTTTGGTAAAAGCGAATATTGAAATGTGTTGTCTTATACACAGTGGGATCAAATATGATTCAATACCAATTGCTCATACACCGTTAATGAAATAAACATATAGCACCATAGCTTTGGTCTTGGTAAAGATAAGGTATCGTGAACATAAAAGGGTTATTTGTGTGAACTTAAAAATGGTAAACTTTCTACTCGAACAGCATAGGCTATAGCATTGTTTCTTGTGCCTCTGAATAGCAGAGACAAAACATACCACTGGTTTAGACAAGAGTGGCCTAAGAGAGACGACATGGTCGTTGTAGAAAAAAAGTTATTAACGTTATTAAATCATCTTTTCTCCACTGCATATCAAGCTCGGCCTTATGAAGCAGTTTGTAAAGGCTCTTGCTAAGGACGTATCATGCTTTGCATTCATAAAGAGAAAAAATACCTCACTTCTGTAAGGAAAAAATTAAAGCAAGAATCTTTAATGGCCCAGAAATAAGAAAATTAATTAAGGACCAAGCCTTCGTAAATTCCATGAATGATGCTAAGCGAAAATCCTGGACTTCATTTGTTGCAGTTGTCGGAAATTTTCTGGGCCAACGAAAAACAGAAAACAATGTTAAACTGGTGAACGATATGCTTGAATTTTTCAAGTATTAAGGTGCACAATTTACACAGCCACCTGAAGCATTTTCCTGAAAATTAGGAGACAGCAGTGAGGGGCGAAGTGAAAGATGAGATACACACATGAAGGCAGATTATTGCTGGAGTTTAAAAAAGGAATGTCCCAAGATATATCAAGAAATTCACGAAAAAGAAGCTTCCGAAGTGTTGAGTGACCAGTTGGTTCCATCAATGACTGGGTACTATCTTTGTATATGTGTAAATACTAGCTGACCCGGCGAACTTCGTACAGTCAAAGAATGTCGTGTCAACGTTTAGCTAAACTTAATTTAGGATTTCATTAACGCAATAAAATGAATACTAATAATTCAAAAAAAGTACAAAAATCAAGTATTTCAATGGCGTGTCAGCAAGACATTTGCTTTTCTGAAGCTTTGTATTTTGCTGCATGGGTTACACACGGGTTGATTCTCTTCAGTGAAGCACCTTATGATATTTACGACATTTTATGTTTTGTGATCAGGTGCAATGACAAATAAAGCGTATGGTTTGTCAACACATGAACATGCCACGAACAATTAACCATGAGAAAAACATGCATTTTTTAGATTCATACCCCAAACACTTAAGGATTGGCCCTGTGATTTGTTAATCGTCATGGCGAATGAAAGACGAATCAGAAATTGAATGAGTTTAAACATTGGTATGTGTGTATATATATATATATATATATATATATATATATATATATATATATATATATATATATATATATAGAGGAAAGTGCCCAAAAGTGGACCCCCATTTTGTTTTTTAATAAAAACACATAGAAAACTATAAAAAAATATGTTTTTAAAGCATGATATATTTAGTTTGTTAAGTTGTAAAGCATTTGCATAAGTAATTTTGGAAAATATAATTAAAAATTGCTTTAAAAAAATTATTTACCAAATCCTTACACTTTGACGATTTTAAAAATAGTTGCCTAAATCGGACCCCTTGTAAAAACTATCATAATAACACAGAGTAAAACAACAAATAAGGTATTAAATCAAAGAAAACATAATATCTATAGTTTCAAAATATACATAATATAAACAGTAACTGATTAAGTTTCAAATAAACCTATAGAATGTAAAGATACAGAAATTATAAACAGAATTACATCATTTAGCGACAAAAGTCGCAAATATAAACGTCCTGTTCAGCCCATGCACAATCTGCATGGGCCTACAGTAAGCACATAACACACATGACCCAAAGTTCCCCTTTAGAATCCTCCGTAAATTTCCTCTTACAAAACATACACGAAGCATCATCATCTTTCGATGGGGAGACTCCTGGCAGAATGTCCAATTCGGATCTTCAGAGGGTATGCTGTTTTCATCTTCGGTGCTTGATCCTTTCACATTTCTCTCAAAATTAAAACACCTTGTCAAGAGCCCTTTTATTTTCTTGATGGCTCTGTTCCTGAACCACGAACCCGGCCACGATTCCTTTTGCGTCCTTGACCATGATTTTGTTCTTGCTGTTCTGCTTCCTTGGCTTCTTTAGCTTTTTTAGCTTCCACTTATTGGGTTTTGTAAGGAGTAGATGTAATAACTGTAGAACTGCAGGCCTTTCGTCCTCTGTTCGAGGTCCTCTTTTTAATTTTTGGGATGGGAGTGATGTCAAATGGGCTTGTCTTAAAAGATGTGGAATTCTGAGGATCCTCAGTTGTAGCTGATGGCCGCGGAATACCAAGACCTGCCAAAAACGTTGATGGTTGACTTGGTTCAAACTCTACAATAACTCATGGTTCCTCTGTGTTACGTTCTTCTCTGATCTCTCGATAGCTCTGACTTTCTGCAGTTTGTTTCTTCAACACAGATTCATAGAAACTTGAATCTCGTTTTTTGTTTGTCTCTTCAATGTATTCAGCATCAAAGCACAGCTTCTTGTTCAAGGGATATATGCCTGTTACTTTAAATCCATTGATTGCTATTTGAGCAGTTTGGCATCTAATATAGGCTTTGCCAAACAGTTCCATTACATCAAAAGGACTGACGGCGCGCTCATTGTGCCTTAACCAATGCCTGATTTCCTCACTGTAATAAGCTTTGAGAGGACCCATGAAACTTCTATCCAGCGGTTGTAGTTTGTGCGAGGAGTGTGGCGGCAGCGACAGAATGGTAACATTATTCGCTTTTGCCAAGTCGATCAGATCAATATTCTGTGTGGGGCTAAAGTGACCATCCAAGAGCAACAGCACAGGTTTTTCATTCGTAAGATGGGCAAACTCGATGAAGTGTCGAAACCACTGAGTGAAGGAGTTGGTTTGGATCCACCCTGAAGGATGCGCTGCAAAGATTGTTCCTGGTGTAGCACCTTTTTTTGCTGTTCACTCATATTTTTCCTCGGAAAAATTACTTAAGGTGGTACAAATGAGCCACTAGCATTCATACAAGCAACAATTGTTATAAGTGCCCCACGTTCTCCTGATGTCAAGGCAGCAACCTGTTTTTTACCCTTAAGGCCAATTACTTTTGCTACTTTACTTTTTACCACTGTAATTCCACTCTCATCAACATTCCAAATTCTGTCAGGAGAAAATTTTCCTTTCTCGTAAATATCTTCCATAACATTAAAGAATTTCTCTGTATTTTCTTTGCTGAACCCAAGAGCCCGGCTGTAGGATGTTCCAGTAGGCTTCCTTTCTGACAGTTTGGTTTTGTGGCATTTAAGAAAAAGTTTTACCCACTTTTTCCCAGCAATTCCATCTTTGAAAGGATATTCAATGTCATTTCTCTCTGCCAATTGTACAGCCATTCTTCGGAAGTCATTACGAGTAAGTCCAAAAAAAAAGAAGCTTCCATAGCCAGACAATAATGAACAAGCTCATCTTCAAGATCTTCACCCAAAACTGTAGGTCTGCCTCTTTCTGTCATTGCTGCTTCCTCAGGTGTACCGTATTTCATGTTGGACAACCTCATTAGTATGGTTTTCGGAACACTAAAATTTGATATCTGGCCTTCTTCCAACCCATCTTCTTTTTCAGAATTTCATTAATAGCCGTAGTCATTTTAGAAGGACTCCACTTTCTTTGATCAATTTTCCCCATTATCCTTTTGGAATCTGCAACAGAATTTCAAACGTATAAGAGTATATACAAATGTATGCCGACATATGACATGATTATGTAAGGGGTCCGGTTAAGGGAACAAGGGGTCCGGTTTAGGCAACTGAAGGGGGTCCGGTTTGCGCGACTGTAGCTAACATATTGCTAACCCAATAAATTTTTAATCAAGCATCCAAATGAAACGGTTTGGTAACAAACATTTATGGTACACCCTGCCATTAAAAAATATATATAGGTCCAAAGGCTTACCTGCCAATATCTTGGAGAAATTATTAATTATGTAGCACACTGCAAAAACTTTTTACACTGCCACAACACACAATGGCGGGTGGACACTCTACAAGTGAAGTGAGCGAGGTGTGCGCTCCGCTACGGCGTGGCAGAAGCCATGACTACTGTTTGCACTCGGTACCGCTAGAGTTCAGGAGAATGCAGAGCCAGGAGACCGGGGGTCCACTTTAGGGGGGGTAGTCCGGTTTTGGGCACTTTCCTCTATATATATATATATATATATAAAACAGGACATATCGGTTGGGATCATTCGGAATCCTCGAAATGAGAAATTCCTCACCTTTGAATTTTCCTTTGAGTATCATCGCATGAATCACATTGATCATCAATTTTCTTATCACCAAACGCGTTCCATTGCATAGTTTTGGTTGGTTTAGATTTCAAAACATGATGACTACCGAGCCAACCATCAATTGTAAATTGTGCGGTGGTAAGCCAGCCACATCCAAGGAGTTTAAAAATTCGGGTGGATAGTTGGTGGCTGCGTCTTCGTTTGTTACACAGTCAATAAATTTGAATGAATGCAGAGTACCAACGATTTGAATCTGAATTATGAAGTTTAAGTCATCCAATTCTTTGTTCTTAGTCACCAAAATTGCTCACTCACTCAACCATTTGTTATTTTTGTGGTTAGCAATGATGTTCGGAAACACTTTGTTGATGAGCTCGTCTTTAGATGAGACGAAATTGCAAAAATTCGGAGGAAATGAAATCAATCCGCTCGATTCGTCGACAGGAACAAGGCCATTATCGATAGTCAGCAATTGCTTGGAGAAATCTTCAGCAGATACAGGGTCAGGCAAAAAGACCTCCCGTATTTGGAGAGGGCGCTGCGTGAGTTGTGGTGGGGATACGTCGATGGAGGGGATATCGATCGATAGCGGTAAATGTGCCATTGTCAGTAGGTGCAATGGCGTGGCGTGGTGAACATTGTGCTTTTGTTGTGGAGGAGTTTATTCGTAACGGAAGTTCTGTGATTAATACTCAGCGACCATTTCGCATTCGGTTCGAACTTGGTCGAAATGATTCTTTTCCGGATAGAAAAACTATTCATGTTTGGGTATCAAACTTTAGAGCAACAGGTTCTGCACTGAAAAGAAAATCGCCTGGCCGACCTCGGACTGTTACAATGCCGGAAAATGTAGCACGTGTGAGAGCATCCATCCAGCAATCTCCAAAGTGTTCAGCACTTAAACAGGCAGCTGCCCTAGGATTATCTGATCGGAGTGTAAGAAGAATCCTGCACAGAGATCTTCACATGAACACATACAAAATTATGGTTTCCCAAGAATTAAGTGAGAGATTTTGAAAATCGTAGAGCTGTGTGTGAGGACATTCTTCAGAATATTCCCTCTGATGCTGTGTTGATTTAATCTGATGAGGCCCACTTCCACTTGTCAGGTACTGTAAATAAACAAAATTTCCGCTACTGGGCAGCAGAAAACCCACAGGAACGTCACCAACGACCACGTCACAGCCCTCGTGTGACAGTTTGGTGCGCCATTGCAGAATTCGGTGTGTGGGGTCCGTGTTTTTTTGAAGACGATGAGCTTACAGTAACAGTTAATTCGAATCGCTACTGTCACATGATTGAGACCTTCCTCCTACCTAAGTTAAACCAGTTTCTTAGAGACCATGCAGAGGGAGAAGTCTGGTTCCAACAAGATGGCACCACAGCTCACACTTCGCGGCGATCTCTAGCAATTTTGAGAGAGTTGTTTCCTGGACGTCTTCTCTCTTTGCAAGGAGACATCGCCTGGCCCCCGAGATCGCCTGATTTATCACCTTGTGACTTTTTTCTTTGGAGACATTTAAAGGCGCAAGTTTATAAACATCGTCCCACAACCCTGCAAGGATTTAAGGAGGCAATCACCCAGGAAGGTGCTGCCATTACACCGGAAATGACACAACGAACTATGGACAACTTCTGGGAAATGTCAATGTCAATGTGTCAACAATGGAGGACGCCATTTATCTGACATAATGTTTAAAACCAAGTAATTTAAAATAGTAGAGTATTTGTTGTTCACAATTAAAAGTAATTTTTCTCTATCTTTCTTTGTTTGTTTGTATCTGCCTTTTGAAATATGGGAGGTCTTTTTGCCGGACTCTGTATATCGTTTAGCAATGTAACTCTCATGTTTGCTGCCAGCTGAAGTTTCTTCACATAGAACCATAGATTTGATGATTTGAGGCAAGCATTTATTTCATCGGCAGGAGTCGATCTTGGAATGACTGGCCGTGTTTGGCGTAATTCACCAGACGGTCAAATCATTGCACCTCCAAAACATCTCGAGTCATTGCGCAGATTTTTCAATGTTCGGCCAAGTGCTTCAAATACGCGTTTGTGCGCCATTGTGCTTTTGTCCCAGATGATGATTTTAGATGCTAATAAAACTTTGGCCATTGCAGAGTGTTTCGCAATGTTACATGTCGGGTGTTCAGTAGTTAGATGGTTTAACGACAATTTTAGTTATTAATGAGCCGTACATCATCCTTCTAACAATGTGACCGCTATTCCAAAAGAAGCAACTGCTACCGCAATGTCGGATGTCACACGAACAGTGGCCAAAATCAATGACCTGAGGAATGTCTTCCCAGTTCCCCTGGGGGCACCCAGGAAATCTAAGCCACCATTTCCATCATCAAGTGCCATAATTAATGTATCTTACACTTCCTTCTGTTGGTGGTTCAACAGAGGTACATTCGTTTAACTAATTTGTCTAATGTGTATCGATCATATTCACATTCACTTTCCAATTCTCGATTAAATGCGTCATTCATTCCACGATCTGGCACTGGCATTCCTAACCTGACTAATAAACTGCCGCGCATGAGGTAACACATGTCTTCGATCAAGAGCAAAGCCTGGTTATGCATCTCCTCATTCGCCTGGAGATCGGGATATCTTGAACTGTGACAAATTCCATGTAATATGTCTTCTGACATGTTATCCTTGTATTTGTTCCACAGGTCACATGGATTCGATGGTATGCATGTTGAAATGATGATAGAAAATAATGTGCGTATCTGGAGATGGAGATGCAGAAATAATTGCTTCAGCGATTGTCGTGTCCCAATGAGTATCGTTTTCAAGCAAATTGAGCTCTTGACATGCAGCACGAAATGCTGCGCACACTATACCATTAACACTTCGTAGTGATTCAAATGATGTTGGCCCACAAACATTTACCAGCAAAAACTGCAAATAGAAGCATTCATCATTTTTCGGATGAACTATGTAAATACGACCAAGAACATCAGAAGAACACACATCTGGATGACCAGGAACCGCATCGCCTTGCTTCCGACATTGAAATTTCTTCGATGAAGCATTCCAAGTGTAATAATGTGGCGTCTCCGAGTAAAGCAACGTTCGTGCAAACGGATCGCTTTGGCAAATCACAATAAAACAGGTCAATGTTGTCGTTGTAGGTGTTCAGCATGTTCACCAAATTTAGACATGGTGAAACAGACTCGACCATTCTTCACATGTACCGCCAAATGTTCAACAGTGGGATGAACTTCGTGAATAGGGAATGTGAATATACGCCTAATCGCCTCATTGCAGTTCACATATTGACCAACATGATAGCATGTAATTTCATCGTTGATATCGGAAGTTTGGATGCCAAAAACGTCCATCGTGACATATTTGCAGATGTATTTGATGGACTTTACCGAATTGAAATACTCAACGTTGCAATGTGTCTTGAATGTTTTGGAAAGAAGTGGCGCATATGGAACCACACAACTGTTTTCGACCACGAAATCGCTTCCTTTCACTTTCGTTGTGATATTTCGACCTTTATCATCGGGCAATCGATGCCGATACAGTGAATAGCCATCGTTGCCAGTGATGGTCTCCGCAGTCAATCTTCGTGGATAACTTTTGGAACTCTTACCGTCGAGCATGCACGGTGATTGGGGGTTGATGGTGCCACACAGTCCATGAACAATATTCGTAATTACAACATTATGTAGGTCTGGATCGGTTTTGGGATCAGGAATCTTGGCACATATGATATTATATATTTGGTCTGGTCGAATTCTTACAACTAACCAAATGAGTATGTGTGCATGCGGCAAGCCTCATTTTTGCCATTCGATTGAATACATCCAGCATCGATTATCGCCAAAGACGCGTTGCTTAACAATTTAGTTCATAAGCGACCAGATTTTTTGCTTGAAGACACGTGCAGTGAAGTCATGCCTATTAATTGATCCGGGAAGCAGCATTTGAACAATTTCTATCCATTTATGATTACACCTAAAGGTAATGAATATATCTGGCAGACCGTAACGAAGAACATATGTCATTGCACCTTGCGCATATTCATGCATATGACGCGAGCTACCTGTGTATGTCGCCGTTAGAATAGTCAATCGACCAACATTAGCTGCATCTCCTTCGGTGCTAATTGCATCGCGTAAATGGATGTACTCCTCCGAACACAGTATGGTTTGGTTCAACTGAATGAAAGACAGATGCTCCTTTTCGATTTTGATGTACATGTCGACGCAATATTGCTGAAGCAATCGATAAAATCGCAGCAAATAGGTGTCAGCATTTTGACGAATCATCAAACGATATACGTAAAAATTCATCGAGCTCATGTCTCTATTCCCTGAAGAGGTGGACAGAACTGTGTGATTACTAAATCCCCGAAGGTAACTTTTAGCATATTTAAAAGGTGTTAAGATAAATTATTTAAGATTGGTTGCCACCCTTGTGTCCAATATTCTCCAAAAAAACAGCCCCTAATCTCTTAGTCGACTCTTACGACTTCCTGGGATTCAATGGATTTATCATGATGATATAGAAGTGATATCCATCGTCTCCTTGCTAAAACATCAGCGGATATTGCAATGTGTCATATGAACGGCATGTTTAATATACCTATTTGTATAAGTTGCCCAGTATCGCGATGTGTAAGCACAATATCACGTATTTCCAAGTTTTCACAAACAATCAGGATTTCAACTTCATCTATTTTTGGAGCGTTAAATGTGCGTGTGTTCCAGCTGGTCGTTTATCCGCACTGATCACGACTTTGTAGTCATTATTCGGCATGCGCTCCAACACAGTCTTGAACAGCCTGACCAATGCACGATGTTCATGAAGTAGTTGCTGCAGATCTGGAAGAATTGCTCTTTGATCTCTTGACACTGATCAAGTTGTTCCTCCATATTGCACATTAAGTGTATTTGTAAGAATGTATGCTGTGCATCTTCAAGGGGTTGCAATGATCCAATTCGATGGTGAATCTGACCTTGAATCTGTAAAGTCGAAAGCGAAGTCAGTATTACTGATTTATAAGCACAAATTTTTTGAAATGTTAGAATGCCTTATTTATTTTATAGGCAAATACAGAGTAAATAAAGATCCTTGATTTTCGGATTAAATCCCCTTTCTTCGATAATGTCTGCCCTGAATGATGTCATTTGAAAACAGCCATTGTATTTTTGAGTGTTCGCTAGGAAATGTCGTGATTCTGGTGTTTTGCCACGAAGCAATGAATGCAATGGCTCAGGTGGTGGAGTCAATAATGGCAATTTCACATTGCCATTAAAGCAGCACAATCCAGGCGTTTCTCAGCAAACTTCAATGCGCCACAATGTTCGCAAACAACGTCCATTGGACCAATGCGAACAAAAGGATGCGAGTTGTAATCAAGTGTGCGATCGTATAGAAACGCTGCTCAATTAAAATCAACACTTGAAGCATTTCTTCTTGCACGTAGAAGTTTATCTAGTTATTTATCTGTGCGATAAGCTCAACGAATTAACATTTCCAACCGAGCCGTTTCACGGGCTGCCTCTCTTTGCTCTTGTGTTTGACAAGCACGAAGTCAGGCCGTACTAACGCGGCGCTCTTCTCTTGATCGTTCTTCTTCACTGGATTGATTCTCAATGTTCCGAAGCTTAATTGCATTACGGCTTTGTTGGGAAAGATTAGATCTTCTTTTTCGCGGCCTTGTTAATAATAATAGTCGCACAAAAAGATTTATTAATAACATTCGCATAAAATAAACAAATCAACCGGTAACATATATACTTTTTTTCAAAACAAATCATAGACAACATGAAACAAAAAAAAAACACTTTTCGCGACTTACAGCTTATATACAGACAAGCAGCGGCACTGGAATGTCCCGAGAGTTTCTCATACATTCTGTGTTGTCAATCTTTTTTATTATTTATTTCTGTGGTAGTGCTGTAGCGTTAATGCAATTGGGTGATTAATTTTAATTAATTTTAATATAACAGTAAAGAACTACATACATCCAGTTTAGAGCTTTAGTTTTTTTACTCTTTCTAGTTTATTCGCTAGAATAGATTCGGGTTATTGCTTGGCGAACATAGAGAAATAACACTCACAGTTTATACGTCTGTAACTTTATATGTCTATGGCCAACCTGCATGACATGAAGTGCCAATTGCGGAATATGGCGGAGTTCCAAACCTAATTAATTTATTTTTTATTTTTCTTGTGAATTTTATCTATATTTTAATAGTAATTATGCTATTCGGGGTGGAGACGAATCCAACAAATCAGAGATCATTAAAATTGGTTCAGCCGTTCTTGAGTTATAAATGGTGTAACTAACCCGACTTTGTTTTACATATTTAGATTAACATGTAGCCTACTAATAATATGTGTGCAGTATAGTGAAATTTATATACTATAATGATATGTGTATAACATAAAAATATTTGTATAATTTAATAATAAAATTTTTATTTTTAATGTTTAGATTTGATTAATAGATTTAACATAAAAAAAACGTAAAATGTACATTTCACTAAAAATTAGAAATTTGACCTCCTAGGTAAAATTTAATTCCATATTTGAATTCAGGGCATAAAAATTCACATTAAATCAAAACTAAATACCCCGGCACCACAACAATTCTTGTCTGTGCAGTAGAGGAGATAGCTGATGTGGCTTCCCCAGCAGTAGAAAATGAAATTTTTGTAACATATCACATTGCATCGCACAAAATAACAAACTGTCTTCATTGATATTTAACTTATATTTAATCATTTGTGTGTGACGTGGGGTCAGTATCACTGTTTCCGCCACCAAACCAACAAAAAACCTAAATCAAGATGATGGCACCAGGACTGGAACCAGGGTTATTTTTAATATTTAACATTCCTAATTTTATATTTCTCAAGAGTTGTATATTATAGTTCCTCCGAGACCAGGCTTCAGGATGTGGTTTAGGATTTTCGGCCGCCATCTTGGTTTGTGATGTCACGGCGGCCATTTTTGGTATCAAAATTCCTAAAACTTTCTTCAAAATGACGTAAAAAAGCTAAAATTACTAACAATTTCCTTAATTAGAGGGGAAAAAATCCTGTTATGAGGGAAAGTTTCCCGTTTTAGTACTCAAAAATGTCAACGGCTAGAAAATGCACAAAAACGGCTTAACTTCCCCACGGACAAGCCACTCTAAGCCGTCGATAGCAACCCAGATAGCAAAATAAGCTTGATTCAGCTTGAATCAAGCTTGCCATGTCAAGCCTGCAAGCTTGAATCAAGCTTGTCACGACAAGTGTGTTAGCTTGAATCAAGCTTGATTCAAGCTAAGCTAGTTTACACATGACAAGCTTGCAGCAAGCTTGCCATATCAAGCTTGCAACAAGCTTGCCGTGACAAGCCTACAAGCTTGCTGCAAGCTTGTCATGGCAAGCTTGATTCAAGCTTGCAGCAAGCTAGCCGCATTAAGCTTGCATAATGCTTGCCGCGACAAGCTTGCATAATGCTTGCTGCGACAAGCTTGCGCTAGGCTTGCAGCGTCAAGCCTGCGCCTTGTGGCAGTCTTGCCATGATATTCTTATTGCAAGAGTATGCAAGGGTAAAAGAATACAACCTTATATATTGTTCAGTCAACAATATCCAAAAGGAATATTACCCAGTCAGCTGCAATGAATTAAACTACAATTTGTGTGGTAATACTAGATAAAACACATGCTAGGTACGTTGATGAAATAAAAAAGATTTAGGCTTGAGACCCAAAAGGTGTATGCAAAAGATAATAATTTACAAAACTTTCTGTTGTATTTTGGTGTTTCAGAAAACAACACACACTGTAATTTTTTTTATTAAAACCATAGTAAACTATATATGGATACCAGATAATTGCACATACTAAGATTTTGAAGAAAATTTAATGAAAAAATAATAATTAAGTTTTAATGTAGCATATCAATAATGCAAATAATTCAGATTCAGTGCCATTTTATCACTTTAAAACACACTCCATATTTCCTAGTTACATAGTTTTCTTGCATAACACTATAAAATTGCTGTCTTTGGTATAATATTTCAAAAGAAATATGACCACTCAGTTGCTGGTTCAGAATACACATTGTTAAAAGTAGTGTATGCTAGACATACACTTGCTTCATTGTTATGATCTTTACTACTAATAATTTAATTACAGACATGTGAATGTAGAAACCACATCATTATTAACTCTCTACCTTTTAAGTTACATAAAGTTCTGGACCTTATGAAATGTATTGAAATGTGTGCAACACAAATATAGCAAAACAGCGTGTAAGAATTCAATAACTTAATAGTATTATGTAATTTGGTAATGTATTAAACTTAAGCCTAAATATTAACATACAACTTTTCACAAGGAATCTCATACAACTTTTCACAAGGAATTTCTCTAAGTAGTTATAAGTATGAGTAAATTTCGGAAGTAAATGTGACAATGTCAACAAAAAATATTATGCTATTTCCTTAATACCTATTCGCTTCCTTCATTGTCTATTTTAAAAAAAATTGAGTGTTTAGCCAACTTTAACATTCTGAGATTTTGCATGTCAACAGCAGCTCTGCTGATAAAGCCAGACAGTTATATTTTTATTTAGAATTTAAATTGAGGTTGTTTAATCAGTTTTTTATTTGTGAACTGTTTTCCTAAAACAAATTGGGGTGTAACTATGAGGGACGGGTGTTACAGAGTTTGTCTTGAGGTCGGGATAAAATATTCCCCCAAACATCACTTTAACAGTGTTTTTAATTATCCATTGACCCCTTGCCAGTCATTACACCGGATAACCAGGAGTCTACTGTATTACAAAATTAAAAAAAAACGTAAGAACTTAGATGACAAACAAAAGGAGAAATAAGTCAAAGCATATTACAGTTACTAAAAATTTATTAATATTATAATTTATACAATAAGCAATCTACTATAGTATCATATATAATTTTAGTGGCCTGGATCATTTTCAGCTGGTCCTTGTTGCTGGTTTCTGTTTCCTCTGGAACAATATATATATATATATAAACACTGAAATTGATGCATCACATTAACCAACACATTTGCAAATACCTATTGCAAAAAAAAAAACATTTTTTTAAACAATGACACATGCTTCTACTTATTATTCGCATTTCAATAAATATCTGTTGTTTTCAGATTAAGTCATAAGGTTTTAACATTTTACTGCACAAATTTCATACTAACAATCAACAACATGGCTAGCATAAGAATAGGGCAGACAATACATATGCTATTACATAATCTAAAAAAACAAAATATGTGCGTATTGGCCCGAATGTAAGGCGACCCCCTAATATCAGGCAACCTGCAGTTTCAGGAGGCCAAACAAATGTAAAAATTCATTAGTCATTACTTTTGTGTGACAAATCCTATTTGTGTTGACTGATGTATAACAATTTATTTATGTCTATTTATCTCATAACTTATTTGAAAAAAGTTTGAATGGCCTACCCCAAAGATCAAAAGAAAACAATTACAAAATATTTACTGTGTTTTATCATATAATCGTCGCGCATGTGTAATTGTCGCACTGTTATTTTAGGGCTAAGGCATTAAAATTTGGAAAAATTTATTTCACATAAACGTTGCATTATGTTTTTGGCCCAGCTGTTCGGTTCCCGGTGCTTTGTGTAGGTAGTATATAGTAAACATGACAGGATAAAACAACGAGAAACAGAATCGGTTTTCAAGTTGTTGTCAGGCAGTTTAGTAGTTATAATCAGAAAGTACAGTAATTAAAATTATAGTGAATCTCATTTAAGATTTAAATTGCACAATGCCTATGATTTCCCGTCCTAAACAGTTGAATGAATTGGTCCCACCATTTTCTTAGTACGGCAAACTATTTTTTTTAAAAGCTGTTGACTAATTTTCTAGTCCCGTCAGAAACGATGTATTTTAAGCACAAAACTTATTATTAGTTTAAATATCACCGCTTACTAATTTAATGTGTCAATTTTTTAAAAGATGTTTTCAAAAGTTATAACTTTTTACACGTCCCATCTTCGTCGCCGACCACTATCGATAGCTCGCCGATTGTTGCAGTGTGCGCGTTCTCGTTCCGAGTAAACTACATTTCATAGCCCGCATTGTCACACTATTTCTTAGTGTGTACTAAGACTTACGACAATAATTATGCATTAAATTCTGCCTCTAGTTTGAAATACCTAGGTTTATTGTTTTTTCTATTTTAAGTTGATCATAATATGTTTTAGTTTCACGACTTATTAATTTAAATGGATTTGTGTGCTTTGGTGTACTCTATTTTCAATTAAAAGTACTTTCCATAATAAAGTTGTGGTCATTTTCAGAGCTACTTCCTTCCTCTGAAGTACCACTTGCCTCGTCTAGCGTGCGAAAATAAGGCGACTTCCAATTTTCGCATCTCTCATTTAAGTAAAAATAGTCGCCCTATATACAGACCAATAGTCTACGGTACTTTTATGATACTGTTTTAGCCAGTTCTATATTGACATGTAGATATATACTGGAACCAAAAATTGGATTTGGCATATTTAGCTACCAATTATACCCCATATTCTTTCTAAGATTTCTCCAACACATATGAACTGCCAAACACAGTCTCAATGTCCACAAGAGACAACCTAAAATAATGAGATCATGCTAAAATTCTGTGTACAATGAGATGAGAACACAATAAATGGGTGATGCAAAGACATATTTTTATTTAATAACATAATAGCCAAAGTGATTAATACACATGTAGTTAAACCAATCTCTCACTTAGCACATCTTTAAATTGTGCACACTCATTTAGCTTGTTATGAATTTTACTACAGTGAAACCCCTTATGTACGTTACCGTTATTTACAATTCCCATTTTTTGCACAATATTCTTCAGGTCCCGTTTGGTTCCCATTTAGTCCAATACAATACTTTCACGTGAATTACATCTCAAAAATTTCATCCATCTTGCTAGTTAAATCATGTAACACGTAATACACAAGCAACTTGGTGCAATTGCCATACATGATGAAACTGTAAAAGAATTGTCCGAGAATAAACATGTGAAACGTGAAATTAAAAACGGCATTTACAAGTTGCCAACACTGGCCTAGTAAAGGCAGGCTTCGAAAAAACATTAGCACATGACGCTAGAGCTACAATTTATAGAAATTCCTTATGTTTGTTAGTACTTATTTATACATACAGAATTATGTACATTATTTATTTCTGGTGTTAATATTAGTCAACGTCTAACTTTTTCAGCAATAAATAATTATTGTAAATAAGGAAAAACTTTTGACTTTTATCT
Organism: Bacillus rossius redtenbacheri; assembly: GCF_032445375.1. Classification (NCBI taxonomy): domain Eukaryota; kingdom Metazoa; phylum Arthropoda; class Insecta; order Phasmatodea; family Bacillidae; genus Bacillus; species Bacillus rossius. Next base: position 259,344,285 of record NC_086330.1, on the reverse strand, counting down.
GTACGTTTTTTATAAGATGGTAGCATGTAAAAAAACAAGGAAATCATTTTAGATTGATGAAAAACTCAACTAAGTGCATGAACGATGGCAAAGAAACTTGTGTTTCACTCACTGAAAGGTTAGGCGTGCCGATTTCCACTCTGAACAAAATTGTAAAAAATCGCGAAATGATTGAAGAAACTGCATCCCAGTTGTAGTGTTTCTAATACAAATAAAATACATTCGTGAATCGAAATATAAGGAAATTAAAGTACTTTAGAAGGAATGGTTGGTGGATGCAAGGGCCCTGGAATGACCCATAAAATGTGTTTTGATTAGACAAAAGGCGCAATTTTAGCTACATGGCTCAAAATTGATGAGTTTCATATATTCATTGGTTGAATTGACAATTTTAAATGACTAAATGACCATTGGAATTTTTTTTTAATACTGAGATAAGGTTTTTGTAAAACTTGCTGTATGTTTTTTTAAATGTAACTTTTGCTTTAGTAAACTATCCTTATGTATTGACATTTTTATCAATATTCTTAATCTGCAAACATATGATATGAATTGCCAACTACAGTATGAAAGTACGTATGTATTTTATAGATGCTTACCTACACTTCACAGAATGTAAATAAGAGATTAAAGATTAAATGTCAATTATTATTTTTAGATATGCTTCAGACACACATAATAAGGAATAGTTATGTTTATATGATAGTGCAATATGTTTAGGTTGTATAATATGAGTTATCTGACCAAAAAATGATTTTCCATACATTTCCCTTATTTTACACTTTTTTACTTTGTGCCCATGAACAGTGCAAATAAGGGGTTTCATTGTATCCTAGTCTAGTATTAACACATACGTAAATTTATCATCACATTGCAGAAAAAGAAACTACACAGTTAAAGATTCTATTCAAACTGTGCTCCAAATAAAATTCAACAAGTGTTAAATTAAGCAGTACTGAATCGAAAACCAAATAAATTTTATTTTAATTTTTGTTGCAGAAATACACAGATGAGAAATATCATGTAATGAAAGTCTGTAGTTCTTAATTTTTTATAAGACAAAAATCTGGAAATCCAAATTCCACTACCAGAATTGAAAATTGTAAAATAAAATTCAAAATTATTATTTTTTGTATATAAAAGGCAACTAGCCAAAAATACAATCATGGACAACTTTCAATGTTACAATAAAAAAGTTGTTTAAATAAAGTTGTTAGAATAACAAAAGTTTTACCTCCTCATTACTCTTGTTTTGCTCTGTTGCAGCCGCAGGCAGATTGTTTCCTTCACCTCAATATGGGTAACTTTATGAAGTTTCAGGACAGCAGCTGCAAAAACCAATAAATAAATAACATATCAGCCATATTCACAATAAAGATGAATTCAGACAATTTATCCCCAAAATTTTAAATTATATTTAGCAAGAGCAGATCCAAGTATACTGCACTTTTAATTAAGCTGTGCACAACAATTTTGGTCAATTATAAGTTGTAAAGCTAATTACTTCAATGCCTCTTTTCTAACGTCCAAAAGATGCATTAAAAATGTATTATTCAAAAATACCAAGAAATTCTAAAGTTATGTCTCTTAGCCAAAATTTAATAATTATAATGGTATCTTTGCCTCGTAAGGAAAATTAGGGAGACAGGATTGGAATTATATAGAATATTGTGGAAGCAAGAGTACAGGACTTTAATAACATCATAGAAAAGCGAAAATGAGATAGTAAGGCCACGCAAGACTCAAAACCTATTACCGCATTTTGCATACCTTGGAATCTTTACCAGTATAATGTGGTACATTTTGGCTTGGCCACAGGTGCTCAAGTACTCACACGACTTCTTGAACAAGTAGTAGGAGATATTAAATTTAAATTTATTCAGAAAGTTTTGAGGAACACATCCAGCATCTGAATCTTGTCCTTGAAAGACTGCGCAAGGCAGGCCTCACTGTAAATACAAAAAAGGTAAAATTTGCTGCTTCCGAAATATCTTTTCTTGGACATTTGGTATCACACAAAGGTGTTACAATTGATCCAGAACGAACACAGGCGATCAGGGAATTCAATCCACCTAAAGACACAAAGGGGATAGCTCGTTTTATTGGCATGGATAAATTTTATGCCAAATACATACCAAATTTCGCCGAGCATGCGGCACCTTTGAATGCATTACGTAAGAAAAATACACAATATATTTGGGGTCCTGAACAAGACAAGGCATTTAATTTCTTGAAAGAAGCCATAGCGAATCCACCTGTTCTGCGCATGGCAGATTTTAGTAAACCCTTTATTTTACAAACAGACGCCTCAAGTGTTGCTATAGGGGCGGTATTGTCTCAGGAAATAGATGGTGCCAGGCAACCCATTGCCTTTGCCTCACGTACATTAACTTTTCAGGAAAGGAAAGCATCTTCAGTGTATGAATTGGAATGTTTAGCAGTAGTTTTTGGTATTGATAAATTCCTACAGTTTCTGGAACATAGGGAATTTCTATTGGAAACTGATAATCAGGCACTCGCTTGGCTGTTAGCTCACCCTAAACAATTAGGAAAACTTGGAAGGTGGATCACCAAAATTTCTTCTCTCAAATTTAATATTCAACATATTCGCGGTACTCAAAACATTGTGGCTGACACACTTTCTCGAATGTTCGAGAACCCCTCCGAAACAATATCTCAGGAGGAACCTCAGATTTCGTGTCAGACACTCCTAACCGATTTCCCCTTAGCTTTTCAGGACATACAAACATATCAACAAGCCGACCCATATTTGGCAAAAATAATTGAACAAGTTAAAACTGGTACAGCTCCGAAATTTTATAAGTTAGCTAAAGGTCTCCTACAAAAACGTACACAACAGTCAAGGCACCTTAAAATTGTTCTTCCACAAAATCTGCGTGATATGATTTTCACATATTACCATAGTTCACCTCTCGGTGCCCATTTAGGTATTTATAAAACCATTCAAGGTATCCGACGCCATTTTATTTGGGAAGGAATGCACCGGGACATTACACAGCGAGTTAAGTTATGTAAGCTATGTGCACTAAGTAAACCTGCACAAAATACACAGTACGGTTTTCTTGCCTCAGAAGTAGCCGAAAGACCTATGCAAAAACTTTTTATTGATTTTGTAGGGCCATTTCCTCGATCCAAATCCGGACACTCTATGCTTCTTGTGGGCATAGATGCTTTTTCGAAATTTGTTTGGCTTATCCCACTCCGTAAGGCTACAGCTGACACCACTGTGCGTGCATTACAAACTCACATTTTTAAAACTTCAGGATTACCGAACATAATTGTATCCGACAACGGAACACAGTTTACTCCAGAACTTTCAAGAACATGTGTTTCTCGCATGGTATACAGCATGTGACGACATCGCCATACTACCCTAAACCCTCGCACGCGGAGAGATTTAATAGAAATATTCGTTCGGCGCTCATAGCGTTCCACGCGAATGCGCAGGAAAAATGGGACAGTAATTTGGTGTGGTTACAGATGGCATTTAATTATGCCCGACATGAAGGACACAAATCCACCCCATTTGAGATTATGTTTACTTATAAGCCCAACACACCCCTTTCCAATCTTTGGTCTCTCGAAGACCTACTGCCGGATGATCCCAAGGACATCACGGAGATTTGGAGAAAGGCAGGCGCGTAGGAATTTAAATTTGGCTCACCAAACAAGTCAGAGAAGGTACAATAAGTACCGCTCCCCTAACCCCTACAGGGTAGGTGACACGGTAATGTGCAAAGCACACCCGCAGAGTAAGGCCATCGATAAGCGATCGGCCAAGTTATCGTATCGCTGGACTGGACCATTACAGATCCAACGATTTCTAACCCCAGTGACTGTGAGTCTAGCCGACCCCAGTTCCGGAGAGTATGTGACACGAGCGCACATCTCCCACCTTAAGAAAGCGCATCCGAATTTAAAATAGGAGCGATTACTTTCTCTAAGCCTTGGCATGCCAAATATAAATATATGTATGTAAGACTCAATAAGTAGTTTAACTGAATACAAAACCTAGGTAGTAGCATTAAGTAACAATAAAAATCCACGGTACTAGTTTGTAAGAAACCTAATATAAGGTGTTAGTTTAAGTGGCCACTTAAGTTAATAATTTTAATTAAGTTAATGAATTTAATCATGTTAGTCATTAAGAATGTGCACATTAGTTCATAAGAGTGTTTAATCTTTTTTTTGTGTGTTAGCATGTAAGTAGTAGGATACAGGCGAACCTGGTAACTCGTCCTACTGAAGATTTTGGTTTTTGTTTTTGATTTCCCCTAAGCTCCGCTTTAACGCGGGGGAGTATGTGCCGTGTATTAGGGATTTAGGCACGTTTTATTCAAAATTTTGTAATCTTAAATATTTTTGGAAATATATATTTTTTTCTCTCATCTTATTTTCTTTACGGCCAGGCCCTCAGCCTCTGTTCCCAGAGGCGAGCTGATTTTCTTTCCCAGCCTCATGCTAGGCTAGCATTCTGGCTAATATTTCTCCCGCCTCCAGGCACGTCGGGGGCCGGTAACTTAATTTCTTCGCGTGACGACTTTTGCCTAAGAGAAGCTTGTGAAGCAGTGCTGAGCCCTGCTAACTCTGTCACGAATCGGTATAAGGTTCACTAGCAGCAAGACACGACAGGAGGATCCCGTGGGCCTTGCGTCCCACAGACCATGCGTTTTTTGAAGCCATCCCCCTCCTGCTCACCCACCCTTTCTTCTCAGAAGAGAAGCCAGGAGCGACGACCGCACGGGTACGTTAACCGAAGTCAAGGCCATCTCAGGCTTGACAGCCGCAGTTACGATTCTGAACTTTAACGACATCTAGCGATGGCTGTGGTCACTAACGCCACTTGTGGGCGTCGGCAGCGCCGACACCAGCGCTCGCGCGGAGATAACGACAACCTCTCTCCCCCTTATGTCTCAGGCCGCTAGGTGGCACCTCTGGTTACTCCATTACCCCCTAGCTTGACACTCTCGTCGGTCACAAGTCGATTTATTAGTACTTCTTCTCGCCACCAAGAGATAGCGCCTCAGTCGCGCAGTCACTCCAGTAAGATCTATGTTTTTTTATGCCGGACATCTTCGGGTGGGCTCGGTAATTTTCGGCTCAGAGCCTACCCCCCCTCCCATTCTATAGAGACCCCACGCTTATGATATTCTGGTGATATCCCGCTCTGAACTTACTTCGGTGCGCGCCTCCTGACTGACTGGTACCGTTAATAACTGCGATCTTCGGCGAATCATCGACATCGCATCGTATATTATGTAGTCTTCTCAGACTAGAGGGATGAAGTCCCTATCCAAAATTAATATTAACCAGTCAGTAGCTTACTTGAAAGTAGAGAACCTTAGTTTTTTTTAAAAATATATATACATATTTTTTTAACTCATGATGACTTCCGTGTCTACCGCGAATCGTGGTTAGAGTTTTCGGAGACGAGACGCCCTCTCCTGAGCGCCAGGACCAACACCCTGTTTTAGTAAGTCTTGATTCATTCCCCCCTTTAATTTCCCTCTATTGGCGTTTTGCGCCATTTAAGTATACTGTCTGGAAACAGGTCTGATTCTTTGGAATTTGGACCTCTGTTTCAGACAGGGTTACAAGTTTGGGGCAGCCAAAATCCTCTGCCAGAACCTCTGGAGTCGGTTCCTGTGCAGAATCCACCATCTTTAGGACTACTACCTCGACCACCGTCTACCTACAGCCCCGGGTGATATCCGCATAATTCTATCATTTCATTCGCGAACTCAAAAAAAAAAAAAAAAAAGTGTAACTCAGTTAAGACAGCGGACAGTAAAAGCAGTTCGAGGAGAAGAAATTTATATTATGTTTTACAAGGACTATATGTACAACCTTTAAAGTTACCAATGTTGATTTCATTCATGTGTTTAAGTATTGTTATTTTTGTTAAACATTCAGGGCCGGCCCGATAGTAAATAAGTTCAATTAGTAAATAAATGTAATTGTGAGGAATTTAAATAAGATCACTTATCAATAAAAAACAGATGTTACTAAGAAAAATTTAATCTATAAAAAAGAAAGAACAATGATTAAAAAAATAAGGAAGTCTATAGACGTAAGTAGTATAGGATAGTATGTTCTGGCACTGGCTTCTGGCTGTGGAGCGTGTGGAGCTGCACACTCGAAAAAATGTCACGTTCCGGAAGCCATATTGGATGAGCGTAACGGGACACAGTGTAACGGGACAAGTATTACATTGACCTTTGACCCTCAAAATTTGCCAAAATTGGGCAAAAATTGCCCAAAATTCCTCAAAAATCGTCAAAATTTCCATTTTTGTGAAATAAAATTCCGCCAAAAAATCTCAAATAATTCCACAATCCAAAAATTAGGATTTCGAAAATCCTCAAAAGTCGTTTTGCCCTAGAAAGAACCCAAATTCCTAAAAGAGGCTTAAGCATCCTTGTCTACAGCCTCCGATAAGCCTCTGACGTCATCTAGGATTATGACCGCCATCTTGGATGAGTGTAACGGTACATAGTGTAACGGGACACATCGTAACGGGACAAGAAGATCACGGCGGCCATTTTGGATCCGCCATCTTGGATACGCCATATTGGATGACGTCATTGTGTTCTCGAACATTCCGGCGATGTGTTGTCCGCCATTTTGAATGATGACGTCACCGTTGCAATTTCCGTTACGGCCGCCATCTTTAACTTTTTTATTTATTATCCGATTTTAACGAAAATTTTTTTAAAAATTATAAAAAAATTCACTTAATAAAATTTAAATAAAATACTTATAAAAATATACTTTTTACGACACGGTGTTCGGAGTCCTCGGTTCGAACCCGGTGAGGGCAAAAAAAAAAAATGGCGACCGATCCTTCCCTCACAGTGGGTGCTGGCAGACTGACTCCCACCACTTTTACCAACGCATATATATCGTCACCTAGTATGACGTCATGTCCGCCATCTTGTCTTCGTTGCTGGAGACCACCATCTTGTTTTCGTCGGCGAGAGTGCGCTGACACCATGTTAGTTTAGTTCTTATCCGCTAGAGTGCAGTAATTATTTATTACTGTGACACCCGCCATCTTGAAATTTAGCCGTCATATTGAAAATCCGTAATTATTTAGCTAGAAATTCGGGAAAAGTTCCAAAATTCATTAAATAAATCACTCATTAATTTACATATTGATTCGATCCGCTCCTGTCCTCGGTTCGATACCCGATCGATGCAATAATGTTTAATTTTATGTAAAAAATAATAATTTCAATATACCATGTTCAACATTCGTAAAGAGTCTCTAAATCATCTACTACCAACATCCTATCAGACATCAAGACCAACATATTGGTAATTCGTAATTGTAATGCTAGAGATTCGGGAAAAAATTCAAAATTCATTAAATAAATTGACAATAAATATACTGATTGAATAGATCGAATAAGGTCCTTGGTTCGATCCCTGACCGATACCAAACAACAACTTTAATTTTAAAAAATACCACTAAAGTGTAAGGTTTGAGAAAATAAAAACACCGCAAGTTCTTTTAAAAAAACTTTTATTACATACATACTACACTACTACAAGTACAAAAAAAAACACAGACAATTTACCAAAGCCTTTTGGATTCCTCGTTTCAAACAGTCTTCTTATTGTACGGACTAAGCCTTTTACATGTCTTTAAATGTCTATCCGATCCGTTCATTACCGCAGCCAGAGACGGCCTGAAGTCCATATCACCAGGGTCTCACTTATATAGACCCATCAGTCGGTACAACACATGAGTCAAAACAAGAACCATGTTCATTATACTCACACTTAACTTTCTCGGAGCATTTTTTATAATGAAGATGTAAGCTATCAAGACGTGAAATTAGCTTTTTGCACTTATTGCACTGAAATTGTATTCTTTTAACATTATTAGAACAACTGCTTCTTTCATGTCTGCGAGCATTTGAGGTGATAGTAAATGATGCGTCACAGTATTTGCACCGACGCAATGTACGCTTTTCATTAGTGGAAGAATCCATTGCTGACGATGAAACTTCGGATGATGGTGGTATCACATCTGTTGAAATCTCCTCCAATGTTGACGTCGTCGTTGCCAACGGTATCTGCACCTTCTCCATCGTAGCTGTCGTCAAGGTTCCCGTAGACGATGGTACAACCTCCGAGTTCGACGTTAAAGACGGTAAAGATGCCATCGAGGTCTCAAGAACAGCTAATTGACACGTCTTATGCACCAGAAGAAACAAACTAGGTGATCCTTACACCGCCGACGTCAGTAACAAACTGAGCGTCCTGCTGTCTAGGACTCGCTTATATACATGCACCGTATGGAATAATACGCTAGTCAAATCAAGAACCATTTACAATAATACTAGAGTCAAATCTACAAATTAAAAAAGAGGATCATTTGATCGAAAAAAAAAATTCGATCTCTCCAATATACGCCAGGCTCCAAGAGCTACAATTCACGTCATCAGATCCATCTACATTTTGCTCCTATGCTTCAATTGACCATTAGCTGCAAGAGCTCCAACAGCTACATCAGCTCCAACACGTAATGTACGCAATGTACGCGCAATACATGCAATTTACACGCAATAAATGTAATGATTACACAGTACACTCAGGAAAACGGAATGTACACACAGTACACACTCACAGGAAACGGAACGTACACACAGTACACACTGGAAACGGAATGTACACACAGTACACACAGGAAACTAAACGGACACACAGTACAGACAGGAAACGGAACGTACACACAGTACACACAGGAAACGGAACGTACACACAGTACACACAGGAAACGGAACGTACACACAGTACACACAGGAAACGGAACGTACACACAGTACAAACAGGAAACGGAACGTACACACAGTACACACAGTAAACGGAACGTACACACAGTACACACAGGAAACGAAACGTACACACAGTACACACAGGAAACGGAACGTACACACAGTACACACAGGAAACGAAACGTACACACAGGAAACGGAACAATGAGAAGTTCACAAGCTAGCAGAATGTTTGAATTTTTTTTTCGTTTTTATTTTTTATTTTTTATTAATTTTTTTTTGTATTTTTTATGATATCAAAGAAAACTTGTGGCGGTTTTCTCCGTGTGCTCCTGATTATTCTTGCCAATATTATGATGGTTTTCTCCGTGTGCTCCTGATTATTCTTATCAATATTTTGATGGTTAATCCGTGTGCTTGCGATCATTCCTGCGGTTTCGGTCAAAGGTCAAGGTCACAACCATCCAAGATGGCCGTCGTGACGTCGCAATTCAAGATGGCGTACCGTGAGAAATCTGAGAAGCACTAGCAGGAAGGACGAACTTTTTTCTCCTTGGATACTATCGAAGCCAACCTCCCTTTGCGATCGATAGTGAGCGTTTCGCATCCCACATTAATGAAATAGATATTATTTACCCGCGAGCAACACGTGGCGACATCTGTTGATGACAGCCGGAAATACTTGCATCAATTTGCTTTGCATTAGATAACTTAACTCTCGGTGATGAAATATTTCAAAAACTCTATTTAAGAAATGGTTCCAATTGGAGAAAACTGACAGTTTGTATCTAACATTAGTCACAGAAGCTACCATGGATCGTGGTTTGTTATCTGCAGCTGAATCGGAAGGAAGCCGCTGTAGATACTGTGGCAAGGATTTTGTCATGAGAAGGAATGCTAGACGTCATGAGAAGAATGATTGTGCTAGAAACCCACTACGCAACATGTTAAGCTGTAATCGTTGTAGCAGGTTGTTAACACGAATTGACAGCTTAAAAAGACATGTTAGAACATGTAAAGTCAAGACTACTTACGGCATAGAGGACACCGATGGGTTCACTAGACTAAAGAAGAGTGATCTGCATTACGACAATAATTTTCCTTGTCCTGAGCGTGATGGTATTAGCTCACCTGATCGTGAGGAAGATCATAAATTGAAGGATGCTAATGGCTTCGGGAAGACTGAAATAATGGAAGTATCAACACCGTGAAAAGTGAGAATACATTCAAGCCTATATTCAGTAGATCCTCCATTCTTTGTAAAAATGATGGACTTCTAAAAAGGAAGCATGAAGACGATGAAGACACTTCGACATCATCGATAGCGAATTCATACGGTAATCTGGGTGAAGAGGATGTCTTCTACAGTGATTGTTACAGTGACTCTGAGGCTGTTGACAAAGGCATAGACTGTAATGAAGCACCTAGAGCGGACAAGATCGAAGAATGTGGCGATGTCCTGAGACCGAAACGATGGAAACGTCGTGTTATAACAAATATCTCTGATAATGCTTATTATGAACACTGCGACGATTGTGATATTAACAGTATTTATAATAAACAAGCAAGTAAGATGGTGGTAGAAGAGATTTATTACACATCATGGAAAGATCCAAACATATTGGTTGACCGGCTAAGACTTCTACATGGCTCGCATTGTGCAGGAAACTATTCGTGCATCAAAGAAATATCCTTCATACTCAAAGAACTGAGGAAAGCTGGCTACATACAATAATGGCTTCTTTTACTTGTATTTGTGTAATGTTGAGAAGTAATTAAATATTGAAAGTAAAAATTTAATGTTTTTATTTCTTGTATTCTGATTACCTACTCCGCCTGTGTGTTTCCGCTACTGTATGTGTGATCATTCCGTTTCCTGTGTGTACTGTGTGTACGTTCCGTTTCCTGTGTGTACTGTGTGTACGTTCCGTTTCCAGTGTGAACTGTGTGTACGTTCCGTTTCCTGTGTGTACTGTGTGTACGTTCCGTTTCTTGTGTGTACTGTGTGTACGTTCCGTTTCCTGTGTGTACGTTCCGTTTCCTGTGTGTACTGTGTGTACGTTCCGTTTCCTGTATGTACGTTTCGTTTCCTGTGTGTACTGTGTGTACGTTCCGTTTCCTGTGTGTACTGTGTGTACGTTTGGTTTCCTGTGTGTACTGTGTGTACGTTCCGTTTACTGTGTGTACTGTGTGTACGTTCCGTTTCCTGTTTGTACTGTGTGTACGTTCCGTTTCCTGTGTGTACTGTGTGTACGTTCCGTTTCCTGTGTGTACTGTGTGTACGTTCCGTTTCCTGTGTGTACTGTGTGTACGTTCCGTTTCCTGTCTGTACTGTGTGTCCGTTTAGTTTCCTGTGTGTACTGTGTGTACATTCCGTTTCCAGTGTGTACTGTGTGTACGTTCCGTTTCCTGTGTGTGTGTACTGTGTGTACATTCCGTTTTCCTGAGTGTACTGTGTAATCATTACATTTATTGCGTGTAAATTGCATGTATTGCGCGTACATTGCGTACATTACGTGTTGGAGCTGATGTAGCTGTTGGAGCTCTTGCAGCTAATGGTCAATTGAAGCATAGGAGCAAAATGTAGATGGATCTGATGACGTGAATTGTAGCTCTTGGAGCCTGGCGTATATTGGAGAGATCGAATTTTTTTTTTCGATCAAATGATCCTCTTTTTTAATTTGTAGATTTGACTCTAGTATTATTGTAAATGGTTCTTGATTTGACTAGCGTATTATTCCATCCGGTGCATGTATATAAGCGAGTCCTAGAAAGCAGGACGCTCAGTTTGTTACTGACGTCGGCGGTGTAAGGATCACCTAGTTTGTTTCTTCTGGTGCATAAGTCGTGTCAATTAGCTGTTCTTGAGACCTCGATGGCATCTTTACCGTCTTTAACGTCGAACTCGGAGGTTGTACCATCGTCTACGGGAACCTTGACGACAGCTACGATGGAGAAGGTGCAGATACCGTTGGCAACGACGACGTCAACATTGGAGGAGATTTCAACAGATGTGATACCACCATCATCCGAAGTTTCATCGTCAGCAATGGATTCTTCCACTAATGAAAAGCGTACATTGCGTCGGTGCAAATACTGTGACGCATCATTTACTATCACCTCAAATGCTCGCAGACATGAAAGAAGCAGTTGTTCTAATAATGTTAAAAGAATACAATTTCAGTGCAATAAGTGCAAAAAGCTAATTTCACGTCTTGATAGCTTACATCTTCATTATAAAAAATGCTCCGAGAAAGTTAAGTGTGAGTATAATGAACATGGTTCTTGTTTTGACTCATGTGTTGTACCGACTGATGGGTCTATATAAGTGAGACCCTGGTGATATGGACTTCAGGCCGTCTCTGGCTGCGGTAATGAACGGATCGGATAGACATTTAAAGACATGTAAAAGGCTTAGTCCGTACAATAAGAAGACTGTTTGAAACGAGGAATCCAAAAGGCTTTGGTAATTTGTCTGTGTTTTTTTTGTACTTGTAGTAGTGTAGTATGTATGTAATAAAAGTTTTTTTAAAAGAACTTGCGGTGTTTTTATTTTCTCAAACCTTACACTTTAGTGGTATTTTTTAAAATTAAAGTTGTTGTTTGGTATCGGTCAGGGATCGAACCAAGGACCTTATTCGATCTATTCAATCAGTATATTTATTGTCAATTTATTTAATGAATTTTGAATTTTTTCCCGAATCTCTAGCATTACAATTACGAATTACCAATATGTTGGTCTTGATGTCTGATAGGATGTTGGTAGTAGATGATTTAGAGACTCTTTACGAATGTTGAACATGGTATATTGAAATTATTATTTTTTACATAAAATTAAACATTATTGCATCGATCGGGTATCGAACCGAGGACAGGAGCGGATCGAATCAATATGTAAATTAATGAGTGATTTATTTAATGAATTTTGGAACTTTTCCCGAATTTCTAGCTAAATAATTACGGATTTTCAATATGACGGCTAAATTTCAAGATGGCGGGTGTCACAGTAATAAATAATTACTGCACTCTAGCGGATAAGAACTAAACTAACATGGTGTCAGCGCACTCTCGCCGACGAAAACAAGATGGTGGTCTCCAGCAACGAAGACAAGATGGTGGACATGACGTCATACTAGGTGACGATATATATGCGTTGGTAAAAGTGGTGGGAGTCAGTCTGCCAGCACCCACTGTGAGGGAAGGATCGGTCGCCATTTTTTTTTTTGCCCTCACCGGGTTCGAACCGAGGACTCCGAACACCGTGTCGTAAAAAGTATATTTTTATAAGTATTTTATTTAAATTTTATTAAGTGAATTTTTTTATAATTTTTAAAAAAATTTTCGTTAAAATCGGATAATAAATAAAAAAGTTAAAGATGGCGGCCGTAACGGAAATTGCAACGGTGACGTCATCATTCAAAATGGCGGACAACACATCGCCGGAATGTTCGAGAACACAATGACGTCATCCAATATGGCGTATCCAAGATGGCGGATCCAAAATGGCCGCCGTGATCTTCTTGTCCCGTTACGATGTGTCCCGTTACACTATGTACCGTTACACTCATCCAAGATGGCGGTCATAATCCTAGATGACGTCAGAGGCTTATCGGAGGCTGTAGACAAGGATGCTTAAGCCTCTTTTAGGAATTTGGGTTCTTTCTAGGGCAAAACGACTTTTGAGGATTTTCGAAATCCTAATTTTTGGATTGTGGAATTATTTGAGATTTTTTGGCGGAATTTTATTTCACAAAAATGGAAATTTTGACGATTTTTGAGGAATTTTGGGCAATTTTTGCCCAATTTTGGCAAATTTTGAGGGTCAAAGGTCAATGTAATACTTGTCCCGTTACACTGTGTCCCGTTACGCTCATCCAATATGCCTCCGGAACGTGACATTTTTTCGAGCGTGCAGCTCCACACGCTCCACAGCCAGAAGCCAGTGCCAGAACATACTATCCTATACTACTGACGTAACAGTTGTTTTTTTTATTTAATGTCTAATAACGATCCTTTTTCTCCCAAGTGTTCGTAGGGAGTCTCTAAATTTTCTTTGTTTACTCCTAGTGTCGCCTCTGATGTTGACTTTGATAGCTATTAATTGAGGGCTCCAGTATTCAGAGTTTTCAAATATTTTTATCTAATTACTTAATTATTCTTTAAGACACTTGGGGTATTACATCATGCAGACTTGAAGTCCTGAATCCTCGCAGTCATGTAAACTTGTGTTCTAGAAGCTTCGTAGCTCTGTAGCCTTGCAGTGTCGTTAACTTGAAGATTCGTAGTCGTGTAGTCTCGTAACCTCGTGGCTCGTAGTCGCGTAGTCATGATGTCTTGGGACCTCATAGAATTGTAGCTACGTAACCAAGTACTCGAGCAATGTAATAACATAATGCTTCTGGAGTAGTTGGAGCCGAGTAGACTTGTATTCTTGTAGCTTCAAGACATGTAGTATCGTAGCCAGGGGTCTTTTAGTCATGCAGTCTCGTAGCCATGTATAACTCCTAACCAGCTAGATCCTTTAAGATTCGTAGCCTTGTGGCCTCATAGTCTCTTAGACTCGTAGAATTCTAGCCAAATATATTTGGAGTTGATGAGACAAAAGACAGTTGGAGCCAATGAGTGTAGGAACCAATGACTGATGGAGTCACTAGACTGATAGAATCAATAGACTGATGGAACCAATAATAATTGGAGCCAATGAATATTGGAGCCAATGAAAAATGTGCGGCCTTTTCGATGATGGTGCTGCCTTTTCGTTGTCGGTGCTTCCAAATGTGCTGCCTATTCGTTGTCGGTGCTTCCAAATGTGCTGCCTTTTCGTTGTCGGTGCTTCCAAATGAGCTGCCTTTTCGTTGTCGGTGCTTCCGAATGTGCTGCCTTTTCGTTGTCGGTGCTTCCAAATGTGCTGCCTTTTTGTTGATGGTGCCTTTTCGTTGTCGGTGCTTCTTAATGTGCTGTCTTTTCGTTGTCGGTGCTTCCAAAATGTGCGTCCTTTTCGTTGACGGTGCTTCCAAATGTGCTGCCTTTTTATTGTGCTTCCAGAATGTGCTTCCTTTTTGTTGATGGTGCTTCTATTTTTAATGTTGTTTTGACTCTAGTATTATAATATATTGTTCTTGATTTGACTAGCGTATTATTCCATCCGGTGCATGTATATAAGCGAGTCCTAGACAGCAGGTCGCTCAGTTTGTAACTGACGACGACGGTGTACGGATCACCTACTTTGTTTCTTCTGGTTCATTAATCACGTAATTACCTGTTCTTGCGAATTCGATGGCATCTTTACCGACTTTAACGTCGAACTCGATGAAGGTTGTACCATCGTCTACGGGAACCTTGACGACAGCTACGACGGAGAAAGAGCAGATCCCGTTGGCAACGACGATGACAACACTGGAGGAGACTTCATCAGACATGATACCACCAGCAGAAGATACTTTAATGCCGGTAGTGCTGGCTGTACAGGAAACCTCGACGAACGCTGTTTCGCCCTCGATGGTGACTTCAATGGATGGTGATTCGACAACAAACAACGAACATCGGTGCTGTTCCGGGACATTTTTTCTCAAACAATTGCAATGCTCGACGACACGAGAAGAGAGAATGTGCTAAGAACCTTTATCGAAAAATGTTTGGCTGTGAGAAATGTCGTAAGCAATTTACAAGAAATGCTAATTTGCAGCAACACTTGGAGACATGCAAAGGACCTGTTGCGCGGCAGAAAGTAAAGGTGTCTACACAACAGCGAATGATTGATGTGCATAAGAGTATGTCTAGAAATGGTACGTCGGTGGCAACGTCAGTATCTGGATCGAGTCTGAAAGGTTCGTCTTCATCACCGCGGTATCCTTGCAGCTACTGCGATATGACGTTTGCATTTGCTCATGATGTACGGAGAGATGAGAGGAGTAAATGTACAAAGAATCCTTCTCGCATGAAGTTACGCTGTGATGAGTGTTATGAATGGTTTACTCGAATTGATAATTTGCGTCGACATACAAAAAACTGTAAAGGTGAAGTCCGTGCATCTACTACTGAACTACCTGCAGAAATTTTGACTCCTCGCTTTTGATTGGAGACTCGTAGGCGTACAAGCAAGAGAACAGATGCGCAGTAACCGATTGCTATGGCATCTGTACATGGAACTAAACCTAAGACTGTGATCGGTGCTCTACAGGTGAATGATAATGGCTTCTACTTGGCGCAGTCTGCATTTCGTGGAACATTGAAAGACTATTATTATCTAAATACGTTAGGTGAGTCGAAAGACATTTGTAATTTTCTTGATGATATCAGACAGAACATAATCAATCAGCTTACTGATGATGTAGCAACAAACGGACCTTTGAAATATAACTTGTGGTTGGACTGTATATATGCAAAGCCATATCTGTTCGATGACAAAGTGAAGAAGTGTGCATTCAAGACATAGGCTGCAGTAATTTACAGTTCTGACGATGTGAAGCAAAATGTTAAAAACGGTATCCAGAAACTCTGTCAAGAAGAGGAGGACTATGTCTGTAAAGGTTCTGGCTGGACTCTGTCTAGTATAAACCGATTGGATCTAAGAATTAGTCATTTCACACCGCTGCGGAACTAAATGATTATAAGATTGCTGGCTTTCGCAAATGTTCGTGTAGTAAAATAGAAATTATGTAATAAATATATTTTGTTTGTAAAAGAACTTGCGGTGTTTAATTCCTCGAACCTGACACTTTTCTGATATTTAAATTAAATTTATTTTTAGCTTCGTTCAGAGATCGAACCAAGGACTGGAATCGATCGAATCAATATGTTAATGAACGAGTGAATTATTTAATAAATTTTAAATTTTTTTCATTAAAATCGGATAATAAATACAAATATCTAAGATGACGGTCGTACTGTCTTATAGGATGATGGTTGATTTGGAAACTATGCTTCTTTTAGGACTTTGATGATTATTTATTACAATTATTATTTTTTACATAAAATCAAATGTTTTACATCGTCTAGGGATCGAACCAAGGGCGGGAATCGATCGCATCAATCGGTATATTTATTGCCAATTTATTTAACGAATTTAGAAATTTTTCCCGCATTTCTAGCATTGAAATTACGGATTTTCAAGATGGCGGACATGACGTCATACTAGGTGACGTTATATACTATGACATAAGTGGTGGGGGTCAGTCTGCTTCCAGCCACCGTGAGGGAAGGATTGGATGCCATTTTTATTTTTTTGCCCTCACCAGGTTCGAACCGAGGACTCCGAGCTCCGTGTCGTAAATGTTTGTTTTTAAATATTTTTTATTAAAATTTTATTAAATTTTTATAATTTTTAAATTATTTTTCATTAAAATCAGATAATAAATAAATATTTTAAAGATGGCGGGCGTAACGGAAATCGCAACGGTGACGTCATAATCCAAGATGACATTCCATGATGACGTCAGAGGCTTATCGGATGCTGTAGACATGGATGCTTAAGCCTCTATATGGACATTTCTAGCCGCTGGGATTTTTAAGGAATAAAAACGGTAAATTTTCCCTCGAAACGGGAATTTTTCCCTCGAAAAGAGAAAATTTTAATTTGTGGAATTTTTTAAGATTTTTTGGCGGAATTTTTTTCCAAAAAATTTGAAATTTTGGCGATTTTTGAGGATTTTTGGGCCAATTTTGGCAAATTTTGAGGATAAAATTCAAGGTCAAGGTCAAAGGTCAAGGTCACATCCATCCAAATTGGCCGCCGTGACGTCACAATCCAATATGGCGGTCGGCTCCTCGCGCTCCTCACCCTGAACCCTGGCGCCCGACGCCCATTTACATACTACTGCCGGCGGGCGTCTGATTGCCGGCGCGCACGTTGCAGTTTGAATCGAGAAATGCTCAAGACTTTTATAAGTTCCCTGTGTTTTTTTTTGTACTTGTAGTAGTGTATAATTTATTTAATAAAATTTATGTTTGTAAAATAACTTGTGTTTTTATTTTTCTAAACCTGTGACCTTTACCTGAAATTACTTCATTTTGTTCATTGTCCATGTATCGATTCAATAGATAGATAAATGTTTGATTTTTTTATAAAATTAATAATTATTTATAAATTTATGGGTCAGTAAATACAAATTTCCAAGATGGCGGTCATAATGGCTTACTGGAGGCTGGTAGTATATTAAGCCTCATTAAGAATTTTGAACATGATTTATTGAAATTATTATTTTTTACATAAAATTAAATCTTTTCATCGTCCAGGGATCCCACCAAGGACAGGAATCGATCGAATCAATCAGTATATTGATTACTAATTTATTTAATGAATTTTAGGATTTTTCCCAAATCTTTGACATTAAAATTACGGATCTTCAAGGTGGCGGACATGATGTCATATATGCTATGAACAAAGTGGTGAGGGGTCTGTCTGCCAGCAGCCACCATGAAGGAAGGATCGGTTACCATTTTTTTGCCCTCACCGGGTTCGAACCGAGGACTCCGAGCTCCATGTCGTATATGTATGTGTTTTAAATAATTTTTATTAAAAATTTATTAATTCAATTTTTTATAAATTTTAATATTTTAATTAAAATACGATAATAAATAAAGATTTTCAAGATGGCGGCCGTAACGGAATTTGCAACGGTAATGTCATAATTCAAAATGGCGGAAAACAAAATTGCAGAATGTTCGAGAAAACTAAATGACGTCATCAAAGATGGCGGATCCAAGATGGCGGATATAACATGGCCGCCGGGGTCAAGGTCAAGGCCATCCAAGATGGCCGCCATGACATCACAATCCAAGATGGCGGTCGGCACCACCGCCTGGCGCCTGGCGCAAGACCGGCCAATTCATACTAATTATATACACATGTACTATTTATATACCTTTTTGTGTTGGTGGTTTCATGGTCATGGTAGACTTTTTACGGAAGTTGCATCATGAAAACTACTTTAAGAAGTAGTATTTCGTGTAAATGTCTTTTAAATGTAAAGTATATCATCAATTCAGGAAAATAACTGTACTCTGTAAGTTGCTCACAAAGGTGTATCTATGTGACCCTGAAGGGTATTATTTTCTAACGCAATAGGTATTGGCCACAAATGGGTAGTATACTTTTTAAGTGACCAGTAAACATGTTATAAATTATTAGAAGTTTTTCAGTTATAATGATTATTTTTACCAGGCATGCCACCTATTTTTCAGTTACTTTTAATATCTTGCTTTTTGTCAGTTAAAAATTAAAATTTTCAATTTCGTATCTTAATATGTTGCCATTTGACAAAGGTGTAACACAGGCTAACTTAAAGCCTAATTTTATTGGTTTGTTTACTAGAATCACATTTGAAATTCTATTCCAGATTTCCCTATGAAGTTTATTTCTATTACTTTTTTAATGTCAAATATGCAAGTGTGTATTTTCTTCAACGGCGGAATTTTAACAGCAACCATAACTACGTTATAGCTAAACTGCAATTATTTTTTAATGGTTGTTTGTGCTCTTTGAGCTAAAGTTTGGGTTACGATTCAGTAACATAAGAGTTAAAAACTTAACCTTTATGCCGTCGAGCAAATGGTTAAGTAATATCTATTTTATGTTTGAATTAGTGATCGTTAATTTCAGCCAATAAAAACGGGTAATAAAGAAGCCATGTTATTAAGTTGAATTGTTGTGTTCGTAGTTATCGTCGGCATTTTGAAGTGCATTTATTTTCAGAATTATTGCCTATTGATATTTATTTACCGTAATATTTTATCCATGTTGAATTTTATGGTTATTTACTTAATTGATATACCAGAGACATGGCTACGATTGAACATGAAAATTTACAATTTACAGCTCGTAAACTAGAATAAATACACAAATAAGAATCTAAGATATTTAACCTGAATATACATATAAAAATATAAATATATTAGTTTATGTAGTGAAATGTAGGAAATATATTCATGAATTGTAAATATATATTAATACTAGCTGACCCGGCAAACGTTGTTTTGCCATATAAATTATTTCTAGGGAATTTCTAGCTGCAGTACCCGGCGTTGCCCGGGCTGAACACAGGGTGAAGAGGACCTTATCGAAATCGAATATAGTTAGTAATTGTATTCTTAATTTGAATGTCAAGTTTGCAAAACAATATATATCACTTTCAGATCCCGACAGACGTTCTGCCAGTGTATAGTTATTTACCTGTATATAACGAAAAATTGGTGGTCTGTATGTAGTCTAGACTCTATAAAGCACTATAGAAAGAAGCTTAAAAATAAGAGAGTACTAATATTGAAAAGATTCAATTATCTAGTTAATGCTCGGCATGCATTTCAATGCCTCATTCAGTTTTGTTTTGTAATATGTTTGAAGTAGTTCCACATATACAAATCATCTATCCATCTCTCTATACATATTTATCTCTATCTACATCTATGTATCTCTCTATCTCTATTTATCTCTTTATATCTACATATATACTTCCCACTATCTCTATATCTTCTACATATATATCTCTATATAGCTCTTTACATCTATAGGTATATCTCTTTATCTAACCCATTTCATTCTCTATACCTCGCTCTATCTCAACTTATCTATCTGTCTCTCTCTCACTCTATATATATATATCACTCTATGTCTGTCTCTCTTTTATATTTAAATAAATTGTGTCATGCGTGCGCACTTATACAACAAAAACAGACGAAATGCCGCTATATAAAATGAAATAAACACATTTTTTGAAACTATTCATGCTACAACTATAGAAAAATAGTTATACCGTCTCAGAAACCTTCACGGGCATGCGCATAACAAATCACCAAAATTTAATCGCAATCGGGTGAATGGTATAGGAACGCATACGGCACAAACCAACGAAAATTAAAGACATGACAAACGCATCAAACGATGGTGTGTTTGAAATTCAAGGCAACTCTATCTATTGACGAAGTTAAGAACAAAACTGTTATTAGTGCCTTTATTTTGCTAGCCACTGCGAGCTTCACTAAGCAGGCTGGTTTCACCAAGGAGAAAAATATGAATTTGCCAGACCTTACTATGTGTATGATCGTGTGGCAGACATAGAGAAATGACACTCACTCACTATTTGTATGTCTATGACCTATGATTTACCTGTTATAAAATGAAATTATCACTTTTTCACTCCCTTAGGGATGGAATTTCATATTAATATGTGGTCTATGTGTTCATCCAGGTAATGAGCTCGCTGTAGGTGGGGAAGGTTGATCAAGTGTTAATCGATCAGCTATCGACCGGGGTTGAAAAATATAAAATTCTATTAAAAATTAGGGGTTGGTGATAGAAGGGTGAAAATTTAGGGTTGTATGTATTTTTTAATGCCACATTATAAAAAAAATAAAATTAAAAATTTTGTCCAAAAAATTAAAAATAATGTTAGGGGTGGACAACCCGTATCACTTAGGGGTATGAAAAATAGATAGTAGCCGATTCTCAGACCTACTGAATATGCATACAAAATTTGATAAAAATCGGTCAAGCCGTTTCGGAGGAGTATGATAACTAACATTGCATTGTGACACGAGAATTTTATATATAAGATATTCTTCTAATAGCAAAGATTAACATGAAACACATATGTACTAATAATCAGTTTCCGAAATATCTAAAAAAAAAAAAAGTCTGTAAAGTCGGTTTACGGACGATAGTTTAACGTGACAACGTCATAACAAAACATTGATGAAATGATTGCATACTTTTATGAATAAAATTGAATCATTTCTATTGAATTATCACTATTTTGTATGGATACAAAGAAGGAGTGAAATGAAATCCACAATTAAAATGATAAATTTACTTTTATTTACACTCATTAATTCAAATATGTTTATTACTTTAACGAAGAGATTATGTTAACTATAACTTTTATACATTTTTGCTATTTAACTTCATGATCATCGAGAATGTTTTACGCTTTTTCGCAATGATACATTTAACGACAAAGTTTGTTCGTCGTGAAATTAAACGTAAAATTTAATAAAAATGCCCCTGCAGTTAATAAAAAATAAATTAGTAAGTTTAATAAAGAATTCTGACTTTAATCTCCAACCCAGACGCTCGTGGTGCGTTGGGGCCGAGATTAAAATTCGTCGAGAATATTTTACGTTTTTATGTTTTCCAGTGCTCAAAATAATATGCAATTGTGGCCCCGGGCACAAAAATTTTATTTATAATTAATTAACAATAACGCCCATCGCGATAAACAAAGGAAAATATTAATTAACGAGTGCCTGGTTGCCGCGGAAGAAGATAGATAGAGCGATTCGTTCGTTCACGTCCGTCACCGTAGATGACACCACCGTAGGGGAATAATATTATTTCGTTTTTATAATTCGATTTTATAACAAATACGCATCCCAAATACACCAAACTTATTTATAATGTGTTACAATATTTTTTAAAACATTGTGCAAAAGATCCCGGGTGTAATTTGAATTATTATGTGTAACTGTAAAACACCATTGTTCGTACAAAAACGTATTTCAAAATTCAACATTACTTTTAAATAACCGTACCGATTGTGCTGAAAATCGGTGGACTATCGTTAAATTACATAATATTAATAATTCAAACGACGAAAACATGATTGAAAAGTCAAATCGATGATTGTTCCAATCGAGTGGAAGAGAGATGCGGAGCAAGCGTACAATGAGCGTAACGGGACACATCGTAGTGGGACAATGTGCATTACGGGACACTTTTTCGTGCGTGCAGCCGGCGTTCATCGATTTACTAGACGTTGTCACGTCAATAACACCATTAAAAAAAAAAAAATGTTTTGTGCAATGTTCTACTTAATATATTATCATTTCTTAACATTGTGCTAGTGATTCCATAATTCCTACTCCTTTCGTAAAACATCATGAACTGATTTTCCAAAGAAATATTTTTTTGCGCCAACAGCACATTCTCTTGTTCTCTGATTGGCGCTTCCCATAATTATTAAGGACAAATATAAAATATAACCATCTGTATTCAAGACCCGCACAGTTACCTTTTCCTTTCGTACTACATCAATTTTTCTTATAATATTTTGTGCTATTGATAATAATTTTTAATAAAGTTTTCATATACCATATTAAATTGTTTATAAATAGTTTTATTTCATACTAAACAATTCCTTATTGAATGATTTTATTAACTTAAAGCGAAAAAATCTTGTTATATACAGTTTAGGATAAACCCCTATTATATGAATTCTCTTCGTCTTAAATTATTTATATTTAGTATAACTATATTGTTCATTACATAAATAAAAAAAAAGGTTTCCATAATTTTTTTTTAATGTCAAGAACACATTCTACTGTGCTCTGATTGACACTTCACATAGTTCATAAAGAAAAATATAAAATATAAACATCTCTGTTCACGACCCGTCAAATTTCCTACACGACAATCGTAAACCACATAACCATTCCACTAGTATACATAGTCATATTTTACGCACACAAATAATTCTTATTCTTAATTTTCAATCGTAAATCCACTTTAATGATGTGTGTAACACAGATGCTAAACATAGAATAAGGAGGGAGATATAAAAGTGCGACTCTTAAAATGTAAATTAAACCTATTTTTTCGCGACATGTGATGATATTTATTGGGTGGGATCATAACTAGGCCCTACTAACAAAGAAAAACTCGGGCGGGAGGTTCAGATCCAAAGTGTTAGCTTTATAACTATAACTACATTACACGACTACAAATTGCTTAATAGAACACAATTATTAATGTGGAAAAAAATATTAGTTTGTAATGGAAAAGTATGTTCTATACAAGTAGTATACATGAAGGGCTCCTAAGACTGGTGGTGGTGTGAAGAGCAGGAGCCAGCGTGCGCCATCTTAGACTGTATTAGTAGATAAGTATAGCCGATCCAGGGATCCGCGGCAGCCATTTTGGATTACGTCACTTTCGGCGGCCATCTTGGATTTGACCTTATCCTTTGACCCCGGTGGCCATTTTGTTTTAACCACCATTTTGTTTTCTAGAACATTCAGCAATTTTGTTTTCTAGAACATTCCGACATTTCGAGTTTCGTCCGCCATCTTGAAAATCTTTATTTATTATCCGATTTAAATGAAAAAAATATATTATTCAATAAAATTTTAATTAAAAAAACCTGTGCATCGAACACCCCACTCCTCTACATTACGAATACACCATCTAGCACCCGCTCCTCTGTTACAATGATATCGTCATCGAAAACCCCACTCACCCCTGTTACAATTTTTCGTTACACCGCATTCTTTAAAATAAATTTATTATCAAAATAAAACATATACACCATCGCTGCCTGCCGGAGGCAGCCATCTTATTTAGTGAAGACCACCATCTTGATTTCATCTGATGGTATCACCAAGTGTAGGTTTTTAAAGTACGCCAGTGTATGTAAGGTCGAGTTTCAATTCTCTATTAACATTATTATGACCCTTATAACCAAAAAAATTCGCAAATTTTGTTAAAATAAATCACACAATCCACAAAATCCACAGTCATTTTGTTGTTGTAACCACCATTATTCTTAAAGTCTTATCATTTATAGGTTTTCACTAAAATATATTTTATCAATACTAGCGTTGTGGATGCGATAGTTTAAGTAATGAAAATTAAAAAAAACATTTATTACTCCATCTTAGTGGACCAGAAATTTTTCTGAGTCCTAACTCACAAGTAATATTCCCTTCTCATGTTTGCGTACTCGTGTTTAAAAGCTGCATGGAAGCAGATATTTTAATGTTTGTGTATAATTACATTTCACCATTCTGTAAGACATTTATAAGTATCAGTACCTCGGGGGATATAGGTTCTATATTAAAAATAATAAACAACATGTAGGTAAAATTGTATTTATTAAATTAAAAACATATTTTACACAACAAAAACGGAAACTATACAACAAAATCAGAAAAACTATAAAATAAATGGAAAAAACCAAACTGCCAAACTATTTACATCAAAAACTATGTACAGAAAAAAATTATTCGTCGCCTCCAACATATCCGTGGGGGACCGTGCGGATACCATCTTCGCAGATGAGCCGTTTGTCGTTCTCCCACGTTATGGCCAGCTTATTGCTATATTCGCTGTATAGTATATGCTGCCGGGAGCGAATTGCTCTAACACCTGCCCTCATTGTGCGGTGTTCTTGCAGGGCATCCAGGTAGTCATCGAATGTTATGTGGTTTTTGACCACACATCGCTGGATGCCCTTGGCCTTTTTCTCGCTCTTACCACCACACCTGTAGGCGTAGAGTTTGGCCCGTAGGCTTACAAACTCCTCCATCACTTCTCCCGCACACTCGTCCTTAAACTTTCCAACAACCTTTTTGTTGATGGGGGAGAAGCAATGGTGGTCGGAAGGGTAGCAGCTGGTGTCGAATTTAGCCATCAGTGTAGGGTCGGCTCTGAGATCATGGTAGAAGTCCTGTGTCTGGATCTCATACACGAAACTGTCTGTATCCATATACATCAGGTGAATATTGTCATGGTAACGGGGTTTCATGGTGTTGTAATGGAAGTCATACATTAGAGTCTTTGATAGGTCGAGTACTGCTAGCCCGGCATAGATCGGCTTGTCGAAAATGATGGTCTCGTGATTAAGGTGGACGAGAGACAAATTAGGTTCGTACATTGTACGGTCCTTGAAGGAAGGACGACACACCAACTTCTTGAACCTCTTCTCAGAGCACACCAACTCCATTTTGAGCCTCCGCCTCTTGTTCTCCATTAGTTTGCCAAATGTTGAGTTCACAGCGAGCTTGAAGAACTCCTTCTCGAACTCGTTGGCTGCGGCTTTCCGCTTGTTGGTATTCAGCCGAATATAGGGCTCCAACCACGCCGACTGCTCAAACTGTAGGACTCGGTGTATCTTAGTCACTCTCAGCCCATTCGATACTGCTTGCTGTAGGTTTTTGTAGTGTACAATGTAATGCTCTTTATTTTCAAGTGTTGTCATCAGCTTTGATTGATTTGAGCCGGGCGGACACTGATTTACGGGGAGAAATGGTAGGTCTTTATGACTTTCGTAGAGCTCGTGAGGATACTCCACGTCACACTCAATAATGTAGCCTGTAGGAGAATCATCTGGGACAGACACGATATCAATGGATGTGTCTGCCCATTGGAAATGACGAATTGGAAGCGGCAGAGACATCGCCCACCCGTACAAGTTGTTTGCATCAATGTACTCCAGGAATGTAGATGGCTTGGATGCATCATATGTCTCAGGTATGTAGGAGTTATTGGCTACGCAATGCCGTTTAATGCTTTGCGCTACTCCTCCCCTAATACCTGCTTCCACAAACATATACATGTCATAATCTGTGAGAAGCTCTAGCTGCACACCTGTGGTACGAAGCATCGCATCGAAAGCGAACCCTGGACAAGAAATATAGTGAGACGGATCTAAACTATATGTCTCCAAACATATGGAACGGAAATTCTCGAATACGTCCGCCAAAATCAGAACATCTGTCTTTAGGTACAAGTCAGCGTACTCCCCCAAAGTAGCACACTGAAACTTATCCCAGACTTTCACTGCATGAGCGTACTCCATCTCTGAAATCATGGAATCAGTCAGACTATTGTAGAAATCGTCGATATGCGGAAGACTAGTATCATCTAGTCGAGCAAAAGAATCGACAAAATCATACGGGAAGACTCCCTTGCGGGTAACCAACTCCAACTCATCAGGCGCGAAAAACTCAGCAGTACTGACAAACTTGTCTGCCGGCAAGAACTCAGCGAGCGAAGCAAGACCCCGACTCATGAAACGGAACGTATCGACAAACTGAATGCTGAACTTATCATGCAACTTCTTGGTAAACGTTATCAGCTTCTCCTCTGAATTCGGGATTATGAAGATGTCTTTACTGTCGTACCCCAACTTCCTGATAATGAAGTTCTGGTCGTACGCCAGGTTGTGGAAGAACACAATCAACTTTTTTGGTCTGCGCCTGAGAAGGTTGCAGTCATTACATGCAGGCCCCAGATATTCACCGGTAAAGTGATTGTGATCACGAACTTTCTTTGCAGATCCTCCGAACTTTCCTCCACAGTAGCAACACACACTTGCTTGCAGAAAAGCAGTGTTCTGCGAATGTGTGAGCGGAGTCATAGAAACAGATGTAGAAAATATTTTTTGTACATCATGACCAATCTCCACAATGTGAGAAATGAACTTATCTTCTGCGTCACAACCTCGATACAATTCAGGCTCTGATGGAAGTGCTGAAGTGAGGTGTACAGGAATGATGGTGTTATCAGCTTTCACATAAATGCAGTAGCTGTATGCTTTATGCTTTTGATACTGCAGCGTGTATGCTTCATCAGGATTCGGGCGGCATGTATGGATTTTCTCCAGAATAGCTTCAAAGTCGCAATATACCACGATCGGCATCTTATCAGCATGGTGGAAGTTTTTGAACTGCAGAACAGGTGGCTGCCCATTTTGAACAGGGGATGGCATTTCCATTCGAACAGCAGCATGCTGTTTGCAAAGCTCACGGTGTTTTGCCAAACACTGAAGACCAGTGAGCCCACAAACCCTATCCTGATCATCATAATGCTTAAAGCATCTTTTGCAGACATGAATTCTATGCTTGTGTGCAGTGATTTGGGGCCCAACCAGGGCAGAAAATTTTTTGATGTAGGTGAAATGGGACGAATCGTCATTAACCAAGAGCAGAAGGTCGAAATGATGTTCTTTTTCTTCAGGAGCGACTCGTGCAGGTACAATATTCAGATTCTCGTCGATGCTGTAAATGTTGATGGAGACTCCAGGGTTCTGTTTTTCGAAAAACGGTATTTGCCTGATTGGAGTAGGATACTCGATGTTCGTGAAGTTGAACTTCCCATCCAAGTCATGGTAGCGCTGGTTGACACGTTCAGGATGCTCACCTTCCATGTACGTCACAAGAATAGACCACTTAAAACACATGTGGTCTTCGAGGTTTTGTGGATTTATCACCGCATGTCTTGACTCGATGGTGGTAGGCAGTTCGATGTAGGAGCTGGCACGGAGTGGATCGAGCTTGTTTATGCGAAGTTGAAGTCGCTTAACGGCCGACAAAGTCCATCCTGACCCTTTTCCCATGTAATCTTCCTCCTCCTTGCAGATCTTAGAGATGGACTCAGTAACTGCTTCCTCCACCTCATGAACTGCGTAGAGGGGCACATTAATGGTTTTGAATGCTCTCTTGTCTTCGCTGGCATCCACGGGTTTTTCGTAATCACACTCAAGCACGATGTTGAATTTGAGTGGACCGTTCTCCTCTATCTCCTCTACAAGTTGACTCATTATTTTTGCCTTGATGGAGTTCAGGTACGAGCAGATATCCTTGGCAGTACTTGACGTGTTTTCTGCCACGTACGTCTTCAAGTTGCCCTTGAAACCTACTTCGGCGATGATGAAACCATGGACATTGGCCAAACCCATGCCGGTCACCACCTTTGTTCGGCTGGTCGAAGGCTTGGGCGTAACTGCAGGCTTAATTGCTGCCATTCTCTGCTTCTTTGTTGGAGGTGGAGCAGGTCCCTTGCATACCTTGATGTGGGCTTTTAACTTATCTGCCCTGGCGAACTCCTTAGCACAGTTTTGGCATGAATGCACTATGCGGTTTGGGTTAAGAACGCAAGCCGACTTCTCATGTCGTCTAGCAAAATCAGCACGGACAAAGACCTTGTAGCAGAAGCTACACCGCATGCCTGATGTCGTGGCGACAGCTCCAGTACATGATGCAAGGTGCTGCTGCATCTTGTCACTGCGAGCGACCATCTTTCCACATAGGTGGCACTGCTGGTGGTCACGATGCTGGTTCTCAGCACACTGACGCTCATGCCGGTAGCGGTTGTTGCCTGCCGTGAATGTAGCAGAGCAGAAACGGCATTTCTGAATGGTAGACGGCATCACAACAATCGGTAGACTGGCCTCAATGTACGGAACACGCAACGGTAGCTCGACGCACGGAGAACTATAACAAAAGAATTAAGAATACAATGTAGCTAGATGTTAACACGAAAAAGTTGCAAACATAACCTCAAAACTCTAGCCCTCAAGATTACTAACCTAAACTGATAGCAATGTAACTAAATAAAAAAAGTTGCAAATATTACCTCAAAACTCTAGCCCTCAAGCTTACTAACCTAAACTACTAGCAATGTTACTAAATAAAAAAAACTTGCAAACATAACCTCAAAGCTACTCCTTCATGTACAATCCTAAAAATGGTAGAATATTTAAAGTACTGATAAAAGTTAAAGCTGAAAAATATTCAAAGTTAACTAAAAATTATTGATTACATAACCTCAAAACTACTCTAATGCACACCCCAAAAATGCTAGAATATTTAAAGTACAGATAAAAGTTTAAACTGCAAAATTTCTGGTTACCTACATATAAGTGCACCGAGAAAAAACTAGCTAGCTGATAATCTACAAAAAAGCTGAGAAACATTCAATGTTAATGAAACATGTAACATACCTCAGAAAACGATGAAGTGGAACTGTAGAACACGAAGTAGCGTTGGCGGTAGAAATCGTGGTAGCAGCGAAACTCACACACGAACTAGCTCACTCAAACTCTAAGAACACACTGAAGCTCCGACAGCTAATCCCGGCCTTTTATAGCCTCGGACCTGCTTGTTCTTGGAAAAACCATTAGGAACAGAGTATTTTTACCGAACCTACCAATAGGAATGTAGTATGTGGAGGGGAAGTACCACTGTCTTCGGAAAAACCCAGATGACTCATGCGCAGGTCGTAGCAGGCCTGTGAGGGGTGGGAGGTAGAAATGTAGGTAATAACTTAACATGACAAACCACTCTCGGACCCAGTCCTAAGTGCACCCACTAATGACATAGGTGATTAGGGATAAGGTTGCGAGGCACCGCCTGCATCATGATTTATCGCTCAGGAATGTCGTCTCGCAGTGCTGAGGGAACCCGAACAATAGACTTGACCGAGCCTGCTACGACAAGCTCGTTAACTCGCGACTTTGTGGCACCATGAGGTGCTTAGGTAGCAGTCATGGTCTGTGATAAGACTCGATAATCGTCAACAGTCCAAAAGCACTAGGGTAGGCAAGTTATGAAATAAAAGAAATCCGTATTCGTTTAATACATTTATTTAGTCAGAACACATACATATTACACAACTCCATTTTAGTTAACAAGTAAGCTATACACAAAAATTATTCCACATTAGTTATGACCAACATTCGTTTAAAATGTTTTAGCATTTCATTGCGAACAATCAGTTGAACATCCACAGTATGAAACATTTTGCTGATGTTCCAGGAACCAGCCCTTTTCGATACCATTTAAGGAGACTTTCCTTAAGCTCTCTTTTCATTGATCAAATAAAACATCCCCCCCTCTTCCCCTCCTATAAAGATGCTGCTTCACCATCATGCTAAAATTCTGTAAGACCAAAAAAAATTTACTTCCCTTAATTCTTACGCTAGAAATTTCATAAATCCTAGGATGCTGTTACTGCATCTAGAAATAAAAAAAAATATTATCTCATACAAGTTTTATATACATGTTAGACTTAACCATTCTACCACACACACACACACACACACACACACACACACAAACACACACACACACACACACATGCGCATGCATGCGTGCACTGAGATGAAATACATACTTGCCCACATAATGAACTTTTATTTACAAAGGCAACATACTAAAACACATAATATTCAAATTTAGTGCAGATTGGATGGTACCAGAAAACATACTGCAAAACGAGCGGACTCAACACTCGAGTCTTTACTAGGATTGGGCTGACGGATTGCCTCTGAAACGCCCTTGTTACCTTCAACGACTCATAATTAATACTTTTATCCATCAAAAACAAAAACAGTTTAACTAAGCAAAGATATACCCCAAACCCCTAAAAAAATTTTTATTACACAAGGCATTATTTACATGGCAGGAGACCGCACATACGAAGTGCGCAGATTCAGGTTAGAAATATTGATTAAAATAACTGCTAAAGATGCTATTTTGTTTATGAAAAAATTGCACATGAAATACAGACACTTGGTTATTTACACATACATACATACATACATACATACATACATACGATACATACATACATACACATGGCTTCAGAAGGAAGTACGATATTTTGAAAACCACTGAAGACTTACATCTGTTTATGAAAAGGAGCTAAAAATTAATATTTTTTCAAAGTTAATTTTAGAGATGAAACATCATGTGCAAGTCATTGCATGCGAGAATATTTAATTACGCAATTATCTTCATTTTTCCCAAACCATAGGTCTGATGTCTGGATACCACACAAATCTCATACTTAACATATGCACTACGAGATGACTGCACGCTAGTCCAAGCCCCTGCGCTTAGAGACGAAACTGCACTAGAAACGTTAGCAAGCATTGCAATTATTTCGCTTCACTAACGCAGATTCGCCATGACTGGGTGGACTTCCTGAAACAGTAAACATAGGAAGTGAAAACACATTAAAATAATGCTTTTCAAAATAATTGTATAATATAAAACACTGCATATTTCTCGAAAATCACCACGCAACCGACAGCCCTTTCAATCACAATTCTGCCAATGCTATCACAATTTCTTCCTTCATTATGGAACTCAGTAATACATCACATGAAGAGAAACAAAAAAGGCACACACTTCGTTCTTAGACTCGTGCCGCCTCCTTGACAGAGAGAAAAGATTTTACACATAAAATAGTATATAATTCTTTTCCAGCGATGAAGCTGTACTAATATCACCTTGACAAGCTTAGATGATCTAGGGAGAGACAAAGTAAATATATTAACAAAAAAAGTCCGCTCAAAATCATTTACAAACAAAATACTTAATATTCCTTCGATTACATATTTTTCTCAATTTAATAAATGAGAGAACACAAACATATGTTTAAATCACTATTTATAAATTTTAAACTCTCGTGTACATCAGGAAAATATATATATTATCATTCATTATTAGTTGTAATGTAAAAAATACAAAAAAGTTCCTTTGTGGGATATGGAATGCTCACTCACGATCGAAAAAAGGAGTGGCTTCACTGTAACTCAAGGGGAGGGGAAAACCATCATGAAAGTTAGCGTTTCTCATATATTTGGATATATTATAGTAATCAAGCAAGTAATAACATTTGGTGGTAGGTATAATCTCCGCCTGATTAAAGTTTATTTACTAACATGAATTCACAAATTAAACGAATCTCTGAGTACATTTGCATATCTTTTATAGAAAAAATGCACAGATTTATTGTTTTATCATAAATAACCAAGAGCACACTAAAAAAAACCAACGAAATTCTCGCCAATAATAACCAACAACAGCACACAGAGAATAGAAAAAAAGATTTGTCAGCAATAACATGCAGCATGCGGAGAAAATCAGCATTTTATGGAGCAGTAATAACCATCATCACACAAAAAATAACAAAAAAATATATTGACAGTAATAACCAGCAGCACTCTGAGAAAATCAATAAAAATATAAACAGGAATACTCAACTGCAAAAAAAAAATTACCAGCAAAATATTGTCAGTAATAAGATGCAGCACACGAAAAAAAAACTAACGAAATTCTTGTCGAGGAATAACCAAAAGCACACTTAGAAAACCATCAAAATATTCACAGAAAAAAGGAAGGGCACTGAGAAAACCATCGAAATTTTTGCAAAATCACGATCAGTGCATGTTTCAACTGTTGACAGTTGAAACCACAAGAAATTATATGAAAGAATAAAAACTTACAAATATTCCGGCTTGTACTGGAACTCTATATTTGCTGAAGCAAAGCTAGATTTCACAAGCCAGAATATTTGTAAGTTTTATTTTTTAATATCATTTCTCGTGATTCACTGATCGTGATTTAGCAAAAATTTCGATGGTTTTCTCAGTGCCCTTCCTTTTTTCTGTGAATATTTTGATGGTTTTCTAAGTGTGCTTTTAGTTATTCCTCGACAAGAATTTCGTTGGTTTTTTTTTCGTGTGCTGCATCTTATTACTGACAATATTTTGCTGGTAATTTTTTTTTTTGCAGTTGAGTATTCCTGTTTATATTTTTATTGATTTTCTCAGAGTGCTGCTGGTTATTACTGTCAATATATTTTTTTGTTATTTTTTGTGTGATGATGGTTATTACTGCTCCATAAAATGCTGATTTTCTCCGCATGCTGCATGTTATTGCTGACAAATCTTTTTTTCTATTCTCTGTGTGCTGTTGTTGGTTATTATTGGCGAGAATTTCGTTGATTTTTTTTAGTGTGCTCTTGGTTATTTATGATAAAACAATAAATCTGTGCATTTTTTCTATAAAAGATATGCAAATGTACTCAGAGATTCGTTTAATTTGTGAATTCATGTTAGTAAATAAACTTTAATCAGGCGGAGATTATACCTACCACCAAATGTTATTACTTGCTTGATTACTATAATATATCCAAATATATGAGAAACGCTAACTTTCATGATGGTTTTCCCCTCCCCTTGAGTTACAGTGAAGCCACTCCTTTTTTCGATCGTGAGTGAGCATTCCATATCCCACAAAGGAACTGTTTTGTATTTTTTACATTACAACTAATAATGAATGATAATATATATATTTTCCTGATGTACACGAGAGTTTAAAATTTATAAATAGTGATTTAAACATATGTTTGTGTTCTCTCATTTATTAAATTGAGAAAAATATGTAATCGAAGGAATATTAAGTATTTTGTTTGTAAATGATTTTGAGCGGACTTTTTTTTGTTAATATATTTACTTTGTCTCTCCCTAGATCATCTAAGCTTGTCAAGGTGATATTAGTACAGCTTCATCGCTGGAAAAGAATTATATACTATTTTATGTGTAAAATCTTTTCTCTCTGTCAAGGAGGCGGCACGAGTCTAAGAACGAAGTGTGTGCCTTTTTTGTTTCTCTTCATGTGATGTATTACTGAGTTCCATAATGAAGGAAGAAATGATCCTTTCTTTCTAAATCTAGCATTCTGTGATAGCATTCGCAGAATTGTGATTGAAAGGGCTGTCGGTTGCGTGGTGATTTTCGAGAAATATGCAGTGTTTTATATTATACAATTATTTTGAAAAGCATTATTTTAATGTGTTTTCACTTCCTATGTTTACTGTTTCAGGAAGTCCACCCAGTCATGGCGAATCTGCGTTAGTGAAGCGAAATAATTGCAATGCTTGCTAACGTTTCTAGTGCAGTTTCGTCTCTAAGCGCAGGGGCTGGGACTGGCGTGCAGTCATCTCGTAGTGCATATGTTAAGTATGAGATTTGTGTGGTATCCAGACATCAGACCTATGGTTTGGGAAAAATGAAGATAATTGCGTAATTAAATATTCTCGCATGCAATGACTTGCACATGATGTTTCATCTCTAAAATTAACTTTGAAAAAATATTAATTTTTAGCTCCTTTTCATAAACAGATGTAAGTCTTCAGTGGTTTTCAAAATATCGTACTTCCTTCTGAAGCCATGTGTATGTATGTATGTATCGTATGTATGTATGTATGTATGTATGTATGTATGTATGTATGTATGTGTAAATAACCAAGTGTCTGTATTTCATGTGCAATTTTTTCATAAACAAAATAGCATCTTTAGCAGTTATTTTAATCAATATTTCTAACCTGAATCTGCGCACTTCGTATGTGCGGTCTCCTGCCATGTAAATAATGCCTTGTGTAATAAAAATTTTTTTAGAGGTTTGGGGTATATCTTTGCTTAGTTAAACTGTTTTTGTTTTTGATGGATAAAAGTATTAATTATATGTCGTTGAAGGTAACAAGGGCGTTTCAGAGGCAATCCGTCAGCCCAATCCTAGTAAAGACTCGAGTGTTGAGTCCGCTCGTTTTGCAGTATGTTTTCTGGTACCATCCAATCTGCACTAAATTTGAATATTATGTGTTTTAGTATGTTGCCTTTGTAAATAAAAGTTCATTATGTGGGCAAGTATGTATTTCATCTCAGTGCACGCATGCATGCGCATGTGTGTGTGTGTGTGTGTTTGTGTGTGTGTGTGTGTGTGTGTGTTTGTGTGTGTGTGTGTGTGTGTGTGTGTGTGTGGTAGAATGGTTAAGTCTAACATGTATATAAAACTTGTATGAGATAATATTTTTTTTTATTTCTAGATGCAGTAACAGCATCCTAGGATTTATGAAATTTCTAGCGTAAGAATTAAGGGAAGTAAATTTTTTTTGGTCTTACAGAATTTTAGCATGATGGTGAAGCAGCATCTTTATAGGAGGGGAAGAGGGGGGGATGTTTTATTTGATCAATGAAAAGAGAGCTTAAGGAAAGTCTCTTTAAATGGTATCGAAAAGGGCTGGTTCCTGGAACATCAGCAAAATGTTTCATACTGTGGATGTTCAACTGATTGTTCGCAATGAAATGCTAAAACATTTTAAACGAATGTTGGTCATAACTAATGTGGAATAATTTTTGTGTATAGCTTACTTGTTAACTAAAATGGAGTTGTGTAATATGTATGTGTTCTGACTAAATAAATGTATTAAACGAATACGGATTTCTTTTATTTCATAACTTGCCTACCCTAGTGCTTTTGGACTGTTGACGATTATCGAGTCTTATCACAGACCATGACTGCTACCTAAGCACCTCATGGTGCCACAAAGTCGCGAGTTAACGAGCTTGTCGTAGCAGGCTCGGTCAAGTCTATTGTTCGGGTTCCCTCAGCACTGCGAGACGACATTCCTGAGCGATAAATCATGATGCAGGCGGTGCCTCGCAACCTTATCCCTAATCACCTATGTCATTAGTGGGTGCACTTAGGACTGGGTCCGAGAGTGGTTTGTCATGTTAAGTTATTACCTACATTTCTACCTCCCACCCCTCACAGGCCTGCTACGACCTGCGCATGAGTCATCTGGGTTTTTCCGAAGACAGTGGTACTTCCCCTCCACATACTACATTCCTATTGGTAGGTTCGGTAAAAATACTCTGTTCCTAATGGTTTTTCCAAGAACAAGCAGGTCCGAGGCTATAAAAGGCCGGGATTAGCTGTCGGAGCTTCAGTGTGTTCTTAGAGTTTGAGTGAGCTAGTTCGTGTGTGAGTTTCGCTGCTACCACGATTTCTACCGCCAACGCTACTTCGTGTTCTACAGTTCCACTTCATCGTTTTCTGAGGTATGTTACATGTTTCATTAACATTGAATGTTTCTCAGCTTTTTTGTAGATTATCAGCTAGCTAGTTTTTTCTCGGTGCACTTATATGTAGGTAACCAGAAATTTTGCAGTTTAAACTTTTATCTGTACTTTAAATATTCTAGCATTTTTGGGGTGTGCATTAGAGTAGTTTTGAGGTTATGTAATCAATAATTTTTAGTTAACTTTGAATATTTTTCAGCTTTAACTTTTATCAGTACTTTAAATATTCTACCATTTTTAGGATTGTACATGAAGGAGTAGCTTTGAGGTTATGTTTGCAAGTTTTTTTTATTTAGTAACATTGCTAGTAGTTTAGGTTAGTAAGCTTGAGGGCTAGAGTTTTGAGGTAATATTTGCAACTTTTTTTATTTAGTTACATTGCTATCAGTTTAGGTTAGTAATCTTGAGGGCTAGAGTTTTGAGGTTATGTTTGCAACTTTTTCGTGTTAACATCTAGCTACATTGTATTCTTAATTCTTTTGTTATAGTTCTCCGTGCGTCGAGCTACCGTTGCGTGTTCCGTACGTTGAGGCCAGTCTACCGATTGTTGTGATGCCGTCTACCATTCAGAAATGCCGTTTCTGCTCTGCTACATTCACGGCAGGCAACAACCGCTACCGGCATGAGCGTCAGTGTGCTGAGAACCAGCATCGTGACCACCAGCAGTGCCACCTATGTGGAAAGATGGTCGCTCGCAGTGACAAGATGCAGCAGCACCTTGCATCATGTACTGGAGCTGTCGCCACGACATCAGGCATGCGGTGTAGCTTCTGCTACAAGGCCTTTGTCCGTGCTGATTTTGCTAGACGACATGAGAAGTCGGCTTGCGGTCTTAACCCAAACCGCATAGTGCATTCATGCCAAAACTGTGCTAAGGAGTTCGCCAGGGCAGATAAGTTAAAAGCCCACATCAAGGTATGCAAGGGACCTGCTCCACCTCCAACAAAGAAGCAGAGAATGGCAGCAATTAAGCCTGCAGTTACGCCCAAGCCTTCGACCAGCCGAACAAAGGTGGTGACCGGCATGGGTTTGGCCAATGTCCATGGTTTCATCATCGCCGAAGTAGGTTTCAAGGGCAACTTGAAGACGTACGTGGCAGAAAACACGTCAAGTACTGCCAAGGATATCTGCTCGTACCTGAACTCCATCAAGGCAAAAATAATGAGTCAACTTGTAGAGGAGATAGAGGAGAACGGTCCACTGAAATTCAACATCGTGCTTGAGTGTGATTACGAAAAACCCGTGGATGCCAGCGAAGACAAGAGAGCATTCAAAACCATTAATGTGCCCCTCTACGCAGTTCATGAGGTTGAGGAAGCAGTTACTGAGTCCATCTCTAAGATCTGCAAGGAGGAGGAAGATTACATGGGAAAAGGGTCAGGATGGACTTTGTTGGCCGTTAAGCGACTTCAACTTCGCATAAACAAGCTCGATCCACTCCGTGCCAGCTCCTACATCGAACTGCCTACCACCATCGAGTCAAGACATGCGGTGATAAATCCACAAAACCTCGAAGACCACATGTGTTTTAAGTAGTCTATTCTTGTGACGTACATGGAAGGTGAGCATCCTGAACGTGTCAACCAGCGCTACCATGACTTGGATGGGAAGTTCAACTTCACGAACATCGAGTATCCTACTCCAATCAGGCAAATACCGTTGTTCGAAAAACAGAACCCTGGAGTCTCCATCAACATTTACAGCATCGACGAGAATCTGAATATTGTACCTGCACGAGTCGCTCCTGAAGAAAAAGAACATCATTTCGACCTTCTGCTCTTGGTTAATGACGATTCGTCCCATTTCACCTACATCAAAAAATTTTCTGCCCTGGTTGGGCCCCAAATCACTGCACACAAGCATAGAATTCATGTCTGCAAAAGATGCTTTAAGCATTATGATGATCAGGATAGGGTTTGTGGGCTCACTGGTCTTCAGTGTTTGGCAAAACACCGTGAGCTTTGCAAACAGCATGCTGCTGTTCGAATGGAAATGCCATCCCCTGTTCAAAATGGGCAGCCACCTGTTCTGCAGTTCAAAAACTTCCACCATGCTGATAAGATGCCGATCGTGGTATATTGCGACTTTGAAGCTATTCTGGAGAAAATCCATACATGCCGCCCGAATCCTGATGAAGCATACACGCTGCAGTATCAAAAGCATAAAGCATACAGCTACTGCATTTATGTGAAAGCTGATAACACCATCATTCCTGTACACCTCACTTCAGCACTTCCATCAGAGCCTGAATTGTATCGAGGTTGTGACGCAGAAGATAAGTTCATTTCTCGCATTGTGGAGATTGGTCATGATGTACAAAAAATATTTTCTACATCTGTTTCTATGACTCCGCTCACACATTCGCAGAACACTGCTTTTCTGCAAGCAAGTGTGTGTTGCTACTGTGGAGGAAAGTTCGGAGGATCTGCAAAGAAAGTTCGTGATCACAATCACTTTACCGGTGAATATCTGGGGCCTGCATGTAATGACTGCAACCTTCTCAGGCGCAGACCAAAAAAGTTGATTGTGTTCTTCCACAACCTGGCGTACGACCAGAACTTCATTATCAGGAAGTTGGGGTACGACAGTAAAGACATCTTCATAATCCCGAATTCAGAGGAGAAGCTGATAACGTTTACCAAGAAGTTGCATGATAAGTTCAGCATTCAGTTTGTCGATACGTTCCGTTTCATGAGTCGGGGTCTTGCTTCGCTCGCTGAGTTCTTGCCGGCAGACAAGTTTGTCAGTACTGCTGAGTTTTTCGCGCCTGATGAGTTGGAGTTGGTTACCCGCAAGGGAGTCTTCCCGTATGATTTTGTCGATTCTTTTGCTCGACTAGATGATACTAGTCTTCCGCATATCGACGATTTCTACAATAGTCTGACTGATTCCATGATTTCAGAGATGGAGTACGCTCATGCAGTGAAAGTCTGGGATAAGTTTCAGTGTGCTACTTTGGGGGAGTACGCTGACTTGTACCTAAAGACAGATGTTCTGATTTTGGCGGACGTATTCGAGAATTTCCGTTCTATATGTTTGGAGACATATAGTTTAGATCCGTCTCACTATATTTCTGGTCCAGGGTTCGCTTTCGATGCGATGCTTCGTACCACAGGTGTGC
The DNA here is from genome assembly GCF_032445375.1 of Bacillus rossius redtenbacheri. NCBI lineage: Eukaryota > Metazoa > Arthropoda > Insecta > Phasmatodea > Bacillidae > Bacillus > Bacillus rossius. The sequence goes on along the minus strand of NC_086330.1, from coordinate 259,305,157 downwards.
AGCTAGAGCTTCTCACAGATTATGACATGTATATGTTTGTGGAAGCAGGTATTAGGGGAGGAGTAGCGCAAAGCATTAAACGGCATTGCGTAGCCAATAACTCCTACATACCTGAGACATATGATGCATCCAAGCCATCTACATTCCTGGAGTACATTGATGCAAACAACTTGTACGGGTGGGCGATGTCTCTGCCGCTTCCAATTCGTCATTTCCAATGGGCAGACACATCCATTGATATCGTGTCTGTCCCAGATGATTCTCCTACAGGCTACATTATTGAGTGTGACGTGGAGTATCCTCACGAGCTCTACGAAAGTCATAAAGACCTACCATTTCTCCCCGTAAATCAGTGTCCGCCCGGCTCAAATCAATCAAAGCTGATGACAACACTTGAAAATAAAGAGCATTACATTGTACACTACAAAAACCTGCAGCAAGCAGTATCGAATGGGCTGAGAGTGACTAAGATACACCGAGTCCTACAGTTTGAGCAGTCGGCGTGGTTGGAGCCCTATATTCGGCTGAATACCAACAAGCGGAAAGCCGCAGCCAACGAGTTCGAGAAGGAGTTCTTCAAGCTCGCTGTGAACTCAACATTTGGCAAACTAATGGAGAACAAGAGGCGGAGGCTCAAAATGGAGTTGGTGTGCTCTGAGAAGAGGTTCAAGAAGTTGGTGTGTCGTCCTTCCTTCAAGGACCGTACAATGTACGAACCTAATTTGTCTCTCGTCCACCTTAATCACGAGACCATCATTTTCGACAAGCCGATCTATGCCGGGCTAGCAGTACTCGACCTATCAAAGACTCTAATGTATGACTTCCATTACAACACCATGAAACCCCGTTACCATGACAATATTCACCTGATGTATATGGATACAGACAGTTTCGTGTATGAGATCCAGACACAGGACTTCTACCATGATCTCAGAGCCGACCCTACACTGATGGCTAAATTCGACACCAGCTGCTACCCTTCCGACCACCATTGCTTCTCCCCCATCAACAAAAAGGTTGTTGGAAAGTTTAAGGACGAGTGTGCGGGAGAAGTGATGGAGGAGTTTGTAAGCCTACGGGCCAAACTCTACGCCTACAGGTGTGGTGGTAAGAGCGAGAAAAAGGCCAAGGGCATCCAGCGATGTGTGGTCAAAAACCACATAACATTCGATGACTACCTGGATGCCCTGCAAGAACACCGCACAATGAGGGCAGGTGTTAGAGCAATTCGCTCCCGGCAGCATATACTATACAGCGAATATAGCAATAAGCTGGCCATAACGTGGGAGGACGACAAACGGCTCATCTGCGAAGATGGTATCCGCACGGTCCACCACGGATATGTTGGAGGCGACGAATAATTTTTTTCTGTACATAGTTTTTGATGTAAATAGTTTGGCAGTTTGGTTTTTTCCATTTATTTTATAGTTTTTCTGATTTTGTTGTATAGTTTCCGTTTTTGTTGTGTAAAATATGTTTTTAATTTAATAAATACAATTTTACCTACATGTTGTTTATTATTTTTAATATAGAACCTATATCCCCCGAGGTACTGATACTTATAAATGTCTTACAGAATGGTGAAATGTAATTATACACAAACAAAATATCTGCTTCCATGCAGCTTTTAAACACGAGTACGCAAACATGAGAAGGGAATATTACTTGTGAGTTAGGACTCAGAAAAATTTCTGGTCCACTAAAATGGAGTAATAAATGTTTTTTTTTTTAATTTTCATTACTTAAACTATCGCATCCACAACGCTAGTATTGATAAAATATATTTTAGTGAAAACCTATAAATTATAAGACTTTAAGAATAATGGTGGTTACAACAACAAAATGACTGTGGATTTTGTGGATTGTGTGATTTATTTTAACAAAATTTGCGAATTTTTTTGGTTATAAGGGTCATAATAATGTTAATAGAGAATTGAAACTCGACCTTACATACACTGGCGTACTTTAAAAACCTACACTTGGTGATACCATCAGATGAAATCAAGATGGTGGTCTTCACTAAATAAGATGGCTGCCTCCGGCAGGCAGCGATGGTGTATATGTTTTATTTTGATAATAAATTTATTTTAAAGAATGCGGTGTAACGAAAAATTGTAACAGGGGTGAGTGGGGTGTTCGATGACGATATCATTGTAACAGAGGAGCGGGTGCTAGATGGTGTATTTATAATGTAGAGGAGTGGGGTGTTCGATGCACAGGTTTTTTAAATTAAAATTTTATTAAATAATATATTTTTTTCATTTAAATCGGATAATAAATAAAGATTTTCAAGATGGCGGACGAAACTCGAAATGTCGGAATGTTCTATAAAACAAAATTGCTGAATGTTCTAGAAAACAAAATGGTGGTTAAAACAAAATGGCCGCCGGGGTCAAAGGATAAGGTCAAATCCAAGATGGCCGCCGAAAGTGACGTAATCCAAAATGGCTGCCGCGGATCCCTGGATCCCCCTCCCTCCTCCCCTGTCCCAGGATCGGCTATACTTATCTACTTGTATTGTCACGACGGCCAACTTGGATGACCTTGACCTTGACTTTGGACCTTCGCCGTGACCTCGGCAACCATTTTGGATACAGTTATTTTAAATTATCACATCTTTCCTGTCATCTAAAAATCGAGTGCCGCAGTCCAGAATGTTGTACTTTTCGTTATGGTTACATCGCCATTGAGTGCCCACTCCTTAATATTACAATATAGTTATGGTAGAACCTTCTACCATCTTTATTCTGACATTCTCCGCCATCTTGTATTCTGATTTCTCAGCCAGCACCTTGGATTCTAACATCGCAGCCGCCATCTTATTTTTGTCTTCTGTAGATCGCCATATTTGATGACATTACAGCCAACATCTTGTATTCCTTTTTGTTTTGGTGAAGTAATATCCACCATTTTTGTTTCTGTTGTTTATTCCTAGAGTATTTAAGTATCACTCTGGATCATGCATATAAGGTCACAGTTTCATTACTTACCAGTGTGTCATGACCCTTATAGATATATTTAAAAAGATTTATACAATATACATTGGATTTGAGGTGATTTGAACCATGACAGTTCACACCTCTAGTTTAAAAAAGCATATGCAGTTGACCATGTGGCCATCGAGACATTTACAAGACTGAGCATTAAATTAGACATAAATAAACACAAATACATAATTTTATATATAAAGGAATAATACAGCACCTGTTACAGGCCCACAGACCAATTATTTCTCAACACTTGCTACTACGAGTGTTAGTGCACACATCATCTGCTAGAGGATGCTTCTGCTATCTTTGTTTTCAGTAATTCTAGGATGTCTAGTGTTACATAGTGCACACATCGTCTGCTAAATATCACCTCTATCATATTAGTTTATTGTTTACCTGATAGAGTGCCTAGTGTTTATTACCAGATCGTTGTAGCATCAGCCATATTGGTCGCCATCTTAAAAAATCTGTAATTATTAACCTAGAAATTCGGAAAATTTCAAAAAAAAAAATTACCAAATAAAATAACCTATTAATTTAATTATTAACTTGATGGATTTCTGTCCTTTGTTAGATTTTTATCATTACAAAAAATGCTATTTTAGGTCAAAATATTAAAATAAACATCACCTCGATTTCCATCAGTGACATGTTCAAGAAATAAAACCACTAATTAAAAAAGAGATATTATGTAGTTTATACTATAAGTAGATACAAACGAGAAATTACATAAGTCTTTCATCTTTCATGTTTCTTGGTTTCTGGATCAGCTATCATGAATTAAAGTGAGGTAGGAAGCCCCACTACTTGATGTAGAATCGTCAATATATTCGTGTAAAATTTTTTCCCCAAAATGCTTGTAGGGATACACCGTAGGCTCAATCTTTTAGGCACAAAAGCCACTACGAAATAGCTTGTAGTCCAAATACTTGATGTAGTAGGTTCTAGGCTCCGAATCACGAACATAGGTCACAAGGACTCAGGACTCCAATTCGCAGTGTAACCTATATCGAAGACATTTTTGAATTGGAGATCTGCACAAAGTCACAGATGTTAGTTTTATTCTTACGTGGATATTTTTTGTTCGCGTTGGGAAACACTGTCAGACGCTGGCGATCATTCTTAATGTCTTAAGGTGTCATTTTCATGGTAGAAAAATAGTTCAATTTTATTCACTTATTTTCTGCAAGGTATCGAGCGTATTGTATTTTCTGTTAGCCATGAAATGTCACAACATCTTTTTGCGCAATGTTATGGTAAACCTTTCGACTACAGAGGCTTCAACATTTCTAAATGGAGATTTTTGTTTGATTCCATATTTCATCAAAGCCTTGAAGGTAACATTGTAGAATTAGTGGCCTAGATCCATTTGCGGGTGCGAAAGTAACAAACAAACAAACTCACATTCGCATTTATAATATAAGTAAGGTTGTAATTGCTCCTCATGTTAAAGAAACCCATTTTCACTTAATAACCAAATATATCATGATACAAGATGTATAGTTTTTTATTGTTCACATAGAATAAAGATTAATATATCATTTTGTGGTATTCATAAGTAATATTGATTGATGCTGTAATAAAGGTACTATGCTCGAGATATTGAAATATGTATCTTGTTCCAAATTTGTGACGTGCCGCGTAACATTATATGAAATTGCATCAATGAACTCTCTGGAATTCAGCATGCCAAACATCATGTTTCGATAAAAAAAAAATTGTTTGTAAAGTCGGTTTACGGACGATAGTTTAACGTGACAACGTCATAACAAAACATTATTGAATTTATTGCATACTTTTATGAATAAAATTGAATCATTTTTATTTTAATAATAAAAGAATAAATACTTTAAAATTATACTAGTAATCAGATTTTTTAAATGCAAGAATAATTAACCTTTACTGCCGAAATTGTTGTTGTAATAAGCAATGAAAACCACATTAACTTTTCACTTCACTTTATAAACAGTCGACGAAACAGTTCACGTGTAGATGAATTGTAATTAATTTTAAAAACTGGCGTTTAGCTATAAAGTTTAATTATAATTATGAACAAGTTTTCATATAAATAAACTGTAATAAAATATCTACCATCAATTATATGAATCACCATAATTTTTTAGTCAATTGTAACATAACCTATTAATACTGCACTCGTCGACAAATGCTACTGTTTTAATAATAAAAGAATAAATACTTGAAATTATACTAGTAATCAGATTTTTAAAATGCAAGAATAATTAACCTTTATTGTCGAAATTGATGTTGTAATAAGCAATGAAAACCACATTAACTTTTCACTTCACTTTATAACCAGTCGACGAAACAGTTCGCGTGTAGATATAAGTTGTGTGCTGCCGCTGTCTTTCTTCTCCTCGGACGCATAGGCCAATCGAGTGGAAGAGAGATAGATGCGGCGCAGGCGTACAATGAGCGTAACGGGACACAGCGTTACGGAACAATGTGCGTAATGGGACACAGCGTAACGGAACAATGTGTGTAACGGGACACTTTTTCGCGCGTGCAGCCGGCGTTCATCGATTTATTAGACGTTGTCACGTCAAAAAATGTGAAATTTGGTAAATCACCACCGACTTTATTAGTTTTAACACGTTTTATACATCTCTATTTTTGGGGTCCTCAAATGTGGCTAGTATACATCTAATATTGGTTTCACGAATAAAGTGATTAAGACTAGTAAATTTAAAAGTTGCCAGATTAAAAACATTCGAATGACAACATTTATCCCAATACTTTTCTTCAAATCGTTTGCACAGATTCTCAAATATTTTTAATACTTGACTCTATTCAGGGTTTCGACTGGCCCATCCCTAGTTAAGACGTAGGGTGGTCTTCCTATTCAGTATATTTTTGTTGTAAAATGTTCTATTGGTATATGTGCACTGCTAATTTCGCCTCCCCGCACACCATGTGCAAGTCTGGCATCTCGTGCTATTGTTGCTTGTAAGATCTGTGATTGCAGCATTGTACTCACTAAACCATCAAAAGTGCGCTAATCGCCATAGTCAAACGTGAAATCTTACCACAATCAACCATTCACAGTGCTTTCCACCAAATGCTGGTTGCTAGTGCGCATGTTTAACTCTATACATGTGGGCCCCCCTTGTCTCCTACTTCCCATCGCAATTTCAGCCACTAAAGTTGCACATAATGCACAGGGAATTCAAAGTAGCACACTTCTGTTTGCACCTGTAACATTGCAGGTTGCTTTACCAGACATAGTTAATAAAAAATGCTTGTTTTGGCATTTTCCGCCATCCAGTAAGTTTATGCCATTCTCTCTCTATGTATTCCTCTCTGTATCTATGTGTGTGCATGTGTGTGTGTGAATGGTCTAATGAACTTCTCAAGGCTGGTACTTACGTCTCTGAAATTGGAGCTCAACAACAGTTTTATTGTAAAAAAAAAATAAGGAAAATATCTTAGATAAAACTCTGAGCATCTGAATTATGGTTAATTTAATGAAATTCTATAACCACTGCAACTTTATTTTCTTAAAATTTTTATTTCATAGAACTAATTTGGGGTGACAGCTTTATTTTTATACATTTTTGTAGCATTCTGCTACTACTACCACCACCCCTAATTATTTAAATGGAAGAATTTTGCTCCAGCGACAAAATTTGCGGCGATTAAAGATACTTTTTTACATTATTTATAATACAAATGTGGTTCAGCCCCAACTTCGGATAAATGTACTAATCTTGGGAAGGACTTAGAGGTTTAGACAGTAAGTCGTGCGTGTAAAATCTTCAAATTATTTTCTCGCGATGAGCCTGCAGCTGAAGTTTGTCGGTCAAATGCAGATTTATCCTGTATATAAAACACATGAGTAACTATTTCCATAAATTTAAACAAAAAACTTTCAGGAAAAAACTTCTCAAAATTATTAAAATACAATTCCGAGTACCTTTCATAAACAGTGGGTACATAATAATGTCATAAATTAAGTATATTGGCCATAAAATTATTTTTTAGTATAAAATAAACAGCATTTGGTAAGCAACATAGCATTTGTTTTGGTCAAAAACTCAAAACTCAATTATATTAACTTCTATTAGCTTAAAGAATAACTTCAGCTAGCAGGAAGACAGTTCTAAAATAACTTGTTTTTAGTGTTTTTTCAAACATTGGTAACGTTAGCATTTAAATTGTAGTTTTATGGCCATGTAATTTAATCACAAAATTGAAATTTTTAAATCTAATTGCATTCTGAACCATGCAAAATAAAAAAATGAATAATTTCCAGTTTTTCCCCGTTAAAATAATTATTTGAAATAACATAATTATAAATTATGTAACAGAAACACTCTAACAATAATATAGTGCAGTTTTACACTATTATCATTAAATTGTTATCTTTAAAAGATTTGTGCAATGGGAGTGCATGACTTGATGTAAGTTTTTGGACATACGCCATTGCTTAGCAATGGCGTATGTCCAAAAACTTACATCAAATATCATTAAATTATTTAACATTTCTAATACAATTGTAACATATTAAAATGTAAATTTGTTTCATAGAATAATAATTTTACTATGTACAACATGATGAAAACAACTAACACAATATAAGACATGTTACAAAAATTTGTACGTTAGCTTACAAAAAAGTATTTTTCTTGTGGTCTATATAACACATATTTTCAGACCACCAGGAGCTTATATCATTATAAGTCTTGGAAGGCAAACTAGAGTTATTAACCATTTGGCAGAGTTGACACCAAACGTATTTATAATCGTCCATTACAGTATAGAAATATTTCCACCAAAAATACTTGTTGTATTCATATGAGTTTTTATCCAAATAAATTATGTAAGCAGCAAGTTCTTTTGGAGATGGAAAAGCAGACACATCAATATATGAGTTTGGAGGTGCTATCAAGCTATAATTGCAGCCACCATAAGCTATGGGTATAACATAATATTTCAATGCCCTAAAAAATTTCTCTGTAACATAGTCCAAACATAAAGAATTTTCAAACGATAAATAAAATTTGTATGTTGTTTCAAGCATTTTATCACAACTTCTGCTTCCTTTTGGACATTTGAGTTTTCCACACTTACCATAGATATCAACAGGCACGAACTTCGATAGTGCTTCAACATAACGGAATCTTTTACTATTCGAGTCACAGTTGGATACAAACCACGCAACTAACTTAGTCTTTCTTCCCAAAAGTACATTCAAGCTAGGATCAGCACTGCTTAAACTGTAATTTGGAGCAATCCATTGAGGCGGGTTGCTGCTGGGCAACACCAACACCTTCCTTGCATTTGAAATAGGTGCGACCCAGCCATATGGGTAATAAAGATCCGAACTTCTCCTATAAGTCATTGTCCAGTTAAAATAATTATCATCATATGAATCTGTTTTGTGAATAACTTTTGTATTTATTGGGGACTCTAAATTAAAGTAAATATACCACTGGTTAATTTTTCTTTGTTTCGGAAGCTCCAAGGTTGATACCCCATTTATGTGGAATACAATAACATCAAAATCTTCAACAGGAATAGGAAGATCCCCGTCTGCACGATCGACGATAATGCAGTTTGAAATTGGGCGGTTTGCTTTAATAAATGGATTGTGGCCAACACCAAACATAAAATGTTTTAAAGAGTAAAAACTGTTCCAAAAAAGAATTGTTTTTTGATTTTCTTTGTTAAACTGAGAGTTGGGCTTCAGTAAACTTAGTTTAGCTTTCACAAACAAAGTAATGGCACTCGAATACATCTCAAAATAGCAGAAACACACTACCATCACTGCAACTGTAAATGTCAAAAAGGACTTTTGAGTTGGGGTATAGCTCCACAGTTCAAGCTTCTTAAAACCCTGAAAAAGATAATTAAAAATCAACAGCTTCAAAAGAATCATTAATGTCAGAATTAGAATATTAATTTTACAGAAAGTTACTACATCCTCAATTTACAAATACTTTTAGAATAAAGTATAGTGAAAAAGATTGAGTTTTCCTACAAAGAACAATATCTAACTGATTTAAGAAAAATATCCATAAAATACAATGTCATTACCAAATTTCAACAAATAAGAAATATTGCATAGTGTGCAAGTGAATTATGGATTAATGCCTTAACGACATTGAGGTCATTGGAGACGATGAGATGAGAATGGAGCATTGGTGAAATGAATAGGTGGAGACAGCAGGAGCACCCTGTGAAAACCCTCCTTCTCGCGACAACCCCGCTCGTGGAACATCCTGACGTGAGCCCGCTGGGAAACAAATTAATGAACGTGCCCAGCGGTGTTTTGTGGTAGATAAAATTTTATTTTAAAAGTTTGTTTCACAACAGCACAAAATACAATTTAAAAAATATATATGAATAATACAAAGGTAAAATATATCAAAAAATTTACAAACAAATATTTACAAATATACAAACAATTTAATGTAAAAAAAAAATTGTGTAACCTACTTATGAAAGCGCTTTAGAAGTTAGACGTCTTTTTGATTTAAGACAATGAACAATTTTGGAATTAACTGTAACAAAAATTAATTTAATATATAATCAGTATTCAATATCATTATAAATAAGTGAATAAAATTAGTTATTTAATTTAGTACATAAATCTTGATTAATTTTAATAAATAACGAGAATCAGTAAATATTCACAATCTTTAATACTTATAATTTATAATTTTAAATATTCATGAAATAATAATATTATGATATATAATCCATAATTAAAAAACATATACGTTTGGAAACAAAACCTCACTTACATAATTACGCTTGAAAAAGTTTATAAACACAATTTCAATAAATAAATGTTTGTAATTACATGGGCCAGTATTCAATATCAATTCCCTTATTTTCTGAACGCCATTCACACGTAGTTATGCAACCACCGCTAGAATTCGCTACCGCAGAAGTTACGTCTACTATCGAATCATTTGATTTGCAGAGCGAAAAAATTAACATTCTCCGATAAAAACTAAAACCAAAACTTGAAAAATACCGAATCCTAGCTTGGACTTAATTTTTGTCAGGAATACTATTTAATTAATACCCCATTGTTAAAATTCATTAGAAAAGTAATACTAAATAGTTTCCGCGCATGTTAGATGACTATAAAGTCATCTGTTGTACTGTGATACAATTTTAATTTTATTACCTATGCCAATTCATGTAAATTAATTTCATAACAAATGTAAATAATATTATATTGTTTTAAGTAAAAAAAAAAGAGTATAGGCTATAGGCCTAACTCCTACAAAATAATCTAATGGACTAAGCTATATATATATGATAATATTATAGCAGTATGATAAACAAATAAAATATGTTCATAAATATTTGCTTAAAGTACAATAATTTGTATAATCCAGTAGTCTGTAATTTTAAAAAAAAAGTTATCAAATTTTCTACTGCCAAGTTGCTAACCACATTCCTTTTGCTTGCTAACCCCACACCGTTAACTGTTTCTCTACGAAGCGTGAAGGAAGTTTGTAAGGAGAATATGTATTATAATTTTTGTAATATCCGTATACTTAAGGTTTTTAAAAATTGAAATTACTCTTTACTTTGACATTTTAACTAACAAAATATATTCCAGGGTAGTTTCTATATCATCCAGACTCATTTGCAAACACCAATACGTTTGGTATGTCCCCTAATTTTTATGAAAGTGTCTATACATGGGTTTCTGTTCAAACACATGGGTACGCCATCTCCCTGTAAAATATTTCGTTGCATGGTGAGCGTGTATCGTAAATATTCAATCTCTCCTTTTTCTATAACGCGCCTAAAAAAGATTAACTTCAATACTCTTATTTTCAAAATGTTTATCAGTGTTGGAAAATAATAGTAGTTTGTAATAATTATTACTAATAACTATAAAACAGAAAACTATAATGAATGCAGAATGCAAGGAGCCTTCCGAATAATGTATTAAATTAGAATGGCTAATAAAATGTATAGTAATTTAATTATAAAGTAAAAAACCAAAATTTACTCTATTAACGTATCTTAATTTAAGGCATTAAAATTAATATGACTTTGTTTAAAGTTAAAATTTATTTAAATTTAATGTACGCTATTAACAAAAGAGTTTTTTTTAGTTAAATAGATTAATTTTAGGGAATAATCTGATTTTCTTAACTCATGTGTCGTTCACCCACTTGGGCCTAAGACTGGAGAGAGGCCCGCCTGGCCTATGAAAGGGGGGTAGGGAAGGGGTGACTCACGCCTGGTGGGAAGTCGTAGGTCGCCTTGAACTGCCAGACGAGACTACTAGCGCCTAATGACACGCCTGTTAAAGGTGGGTCGAAAAGTATCAACCTCATACTTTGTCACTGATACGCGCTAGTATCAGGAACGGCAAACGAGTACACTTGAAAATTATCAAGTACTTTAGTATCAGTTCAGAATTCGCCTGGAACAACACCACGGCCAATGTGCGCAGAACCCGATCGCAGATGACGGTCACTTGGGAGGAGCTTGTGAAAGGGGAGGGAGCAGGAACGACGAATAAGGGATAAAGAAGGGAAATAATGTAGGAGAGAAAGCGCAAAGGAAGGCGTTGAAGGAGAGGCGCAAAGCGAAATTGTTACGAGTCGTTTGGTTATTGTCCCACATCAAAGTACGCTCAGTGCGCAGTGCGTGCACAGTCTCGTTCAATAATAAAACTAATGAAATTTTAATATTAAAAAGTACATTAATACAAGATATAATATTTATATTTGTGCACCTAACAGCTATGAAAATGCAAATAAGTTCTCAGTTGACACTAATAACAGATGTAATCAACATATGGACTTTATTTTTCGAAAAGAATTAGTAACTAGTGTTTTCATACATTAAAAGATTACGATTTTATCAAAAATTAAAAATATAAAAAAACAGATACGTACATTAGTGAGCATACTATATCAATGTTTACGTTTCAAATGTTTCTTCAGATTAGTCGATGATGATTTATAACTCAGTTTTTTTGTTTACACAAATTACAATTAGCAAACTCATTATTTTCCGTAAAAAAATTCCACACAAATGAAGTCTTTTTCCTGCACTTATCCATTCCTTATTTCACTATAAAGATACTAACTACAAAGCATGACAGCCCGCAACAATGTACGTGGTAATAGACGGCCAGGACGAACTGCAGTGAATGTTGAACTGATTGATACTGGCTGTATCAGGCGGGCATGAGAGTAACAGAGGTAGAGAATTACCGGGCGTGATGAATAATGTATCAGAAACACCGATACCTTTTTACGCTGGTGATGACGGCACGGAGGATGTGTACCTTGTAACGAGAATGCTGATACCTTGTCGCTTCCTGGGACCGCTACTGCTCTGATACAAAAATATCAGATACTTGTAACTAGGTACATTACTTTATCAGTATCAGGTTGGAACAGATACCGAAAATTGCTGTAACAACCCACCTCTAACGCCTGTACTACGAGCCAAGCCACGCCTGCGCAGGCCCATACTATACAAGAGTCTAGCGGCAGCAATGCTACCGTCCTGCAACTGGCTGCAAATGCCGATCCTCTCCGAAGTTGGCCGATCGGGAGCGCCTACCCCCTGGATGTTTTTTATTTTTACGCGCGCGTTTTTTCTCTCCAGTATAAAAATGCCACATAGACTGTTTAGTGGATGGTTGGTTATATTAGGTAAGTATAGCTACATTAAAAATACTGTAAAATCATTTTATGGTTGCTTAGCAAATAACTTTTTAATATGTAGCTATCCAGCGCTAGGAAACCGTTTTCATGATTTCCAAGTATCTTTAATGTAACTATCCTAACCAAATCAACCGTCCACAAAGTTTTAAAGTATTTATAATGTAGCTAACCTAACCTAATTGACCATTAGTTATCATGTCCGTATCTGAAAATTACAATTTAATTAATAAATTTACTTTTATTTGCATTCATTATTCAAATATATTTATTACTTTTGAAATTATACGTGCTGGTATTTATTTTTACAAATACAAAAAAAAAATTCGCGCCTGCCGGGATTCGAATCGTTACCTTACGATTAGATGATAGCGCCGCTAAGCGCTCAGCCACGAAGCCATATTTGACAATTAAAAGTTTCAGATGACATATATGATCGTGCCGCCGGCCCCGGAACGAGCCTGAGCGGTGCGGCAGCCTGCCCCGGAACGAGCCAGATGCCAGTTGCCAGTTGCAGGAAGGTAGCATTGCTGCCGCTAGACTCTTCTCAAACTACTGTTAAGTTCAAATTGTTTACTACAGTCAGAACGTGAAAACATGTTTCGGGAAAGTTTATTCACAGAAACAAAAACCCAAAAAATTAACAATGTAATTGTTTTCTGTGTCAACAACATATAGAAACAAACATTTCGCGATATTACAACACCAATAAATATTATAACTCAAGACGAACACGTAACTCACACATTCCCGCTAAAAATGGGCCGTCAACATGCCATTCAACACCAACTCTTTTATTCTCTTTTCGCGCTCTCGGGGCCTCCACCCCATCCCCTCAGATCTCCTAGTCCACCACTCAACCCCTCTACTCACCCCTCTCGTCAACGACCTGTCGCGCATGCGCAGAAAGATTCCAGCTCATGAGAGAAAAAACGCGCGCGTAAAAATAAAAAACATCCAAGGGGTAGGCGCTCCCGATCGGCCAACTTCGGAGAGGATCGGCATTTGCAGCCAGTTGCAGGACGGTAGCATTGCTGCCGCTAGACTCTTGTGTAGTTTGCGCAGACATGTGTCTAAATGTCATTCTGGAAATAATTCCGTTCCAAGACATAGAAAACCTCAAGGTGAAGGTTCACATCAGTGTGAACTATGTGAAAAAATATTTGCACAGTGTTCAACAATTCGAAGGCATCAGCACGAGAATCACCCTTTCCACGTGGATGCGCCAACGATAGGTAAAACGTATGTCAATTGCAGCATTTGTGTCTTTACTTCTAAAATTAGGACAATCATGATTGATCACTTTCGTACTGTGCACGACATTTTTACTGTATACGAAACATTAGAATTCAGTTCGTTTTCAGACTTCATATATTGGAAAGATGAAAGAGAAAACAAATAGTTCATATGTTAGAGCCATGGGGGCAAAAAGACATACTGATGGGACGAAACTATACACATACCAATGCAACCGTTCTGGTTATTACAACACGAAAGGCACTGGGCAACGACACATCAAGATCCAAGACAGCTGCAAAATTAATGGTTCGTGCCCAGCTGGTATGCAGGTGACCTTAATGATAGATGGGAAATGTAAAGTTTATTTCTGTTGTACCCACGTCAGTCACCAGTGTGAACCAGGTCATTTGCGAATTCAGAAAAAAAATATCGTGTGACACTACAAATTGATAAGAACTATTCTGGAAAAAAGGCATCTAGAAATATTTTCTTTGTTATTGGAGTCTGGTGTCAAAATTATGTGTGAGGGTGAGGAAACCGCCGAATTTGGAACATATTTTAGCACACACTATGTACCATGTAAATAAATGTGGGCATATTGCTTTCAACTCCACTGCGGATTATACACAAACATGCATCTTGAAAGGATGCACAAAACTTTAAAGTATATTTATTTGCACGGAAAAAATGTAAAACGTTTGGACATAACGATTTATGCTATAATGAGTGTTCGTAGAGACAAACTCGTTGACAGATTACTTATTATACATAAGGGAAAAATCACATCAAAGATTGCAAATTTGCGAAAACGAATTATGGCTAGCTTATCGTTGAACGAGACAGATGTTACAGGGCACGATGGCTGCTGGCAAGTTTTATCGTCGTCAGCAGTAAAGGAAATTTACGTGGTACGCAAAGAGAAGGAATCATGTGACTGCAAAATGAACTCTGTGCAATGTAACGCATGCATTCATTTCTACGCATGTAGTTGCATGGACTCTGCCATCAAGTGGAACATGTGCAAGCACATTCACCTAGTTTGCCGTATGAAAAAACCTACTATGCCAATTATTTGCAAACAAGACGCAAATAATATACTTATTGGCACCAACGGAAATTCAGACGGGGAGGCGGAAATGATTACTGAAGAATTGTGTAAAAAGAAAACAAAATTTAATATCAGTCTGGAGGACAAGAAAAATATCTTGATTGCAAAGACCTTGGAAACAATGCCCGTAGTGAAGATGAGCTTCAGGCTGCCTTTGCGCGCAATAATGTTGGCTGTTCGAGAAAACAGTGAAACCAATGAGCACTTTCACTGCCCTAAGGATGACAGCCCAGCCAATAAAAAAATTTCACCGCAACGACTGTTTTCAACTAAAAAAGAAAAAGAAAAAAGGAACCAAAACTCTTTGACGAAACCTAGTCAGCTTGAAGTTCAGAACATAGCTGCAGGTGTAATTCTGCATAGCAAGTCAAAATAATGTATTTTATTTATTTAATTATTTCAAGAGTAATGGCAAATTTGAGTGATGATTTTAATTACATTGTGCTTAAAGTAGTATACCGTGTTTGACAATAATGGTAATGTTTAGTTTAACTAGGACTTTCAGCAAAGAGGAACCCCTATGTATAATATATAATCAATTAATTCTTGAAAAAACTTATCGCGTATAAAGGCAAAACTCCGCAAACTATTTGGCGACTCGAATGACTCAGTCAATCAACTAGGATAACCCGGTGAGTAACTTGTATTATCATTTCGTTGGCATCGTCAAAGTTTATGTTATATATATTGGATAAGTCTGATTATAATCTATGTAATTTATTGTTTTCTCAAACCAAGCAAGGTGGCGCATTTGTAAAAAAAAATAGGACCTATATTTTGTAGGATGGGGGTTAAAATTCTGGTTAATCAATCCTAATTTGTTATTTCAATGTTAACCGAAACCACTCTAAGCTAATACTGTGATTGTTTCTATAATAGTAATAGAATGTGGCCACAAATTTCTCTGTTACATGCAGTGCGTTTATTCATCTTTAATGACCTTTTTTTACGAAACGTAAAACCAAACACCCACTTAATGATGTGGTACCAAAACTTTTTAAATTGCTATTTTTCTCATGTCCCTCATATTTAATTTTAAAGCTTAATATTGGTTATTTTGTATTAGCACATAGGGGAGACCGGGGCACGTTGGCCATAGGGGCAGGATGGCCCAGTCGAGTTAGTTAATACAATAGACACTAGATCGTGCTATGAGTCAATAAGCAGGTTGGTAACACTGTCTTCCTTCTTTCATAGAACCAATATGGCCGCCGGAGGAGTTTTGGAAACGTTTTAGTGATTAATCATTTGTGTGCGTGTTTAAGTAAAATTATACTTGTCGGTTAAAAGTGTATATCTAACTTATGCTTTCTTCAGGCGCAACAGGTGAGTAATATAATTAAAGGCCGTAGTTTGGGGATTATTTCTATATGGCATACAATCTAAATTGCTTCATTGGGTTTAGTAACGGATAGAATTTATTTTAAACATGGCGATGGGGCAGGTTGGCCCAGAGACGACGGGGCACGTTGACCACCCGGGCCAACGTGCCCCATCGTATTTATTTTTTTAAATTCTATGAAAGGTTTGTTGATTGTAATGCTAATAATATTTATAATTCTATATTTTTATTTAATTATTAAAATAATTTTCGAAGAAAAACGTAGTTTGATTATAATCACGAGATTAAAAGCGATTCAAAAGAATAGACGAGCTTCCAAAATTCATTGTTTATAATCTTGTATAGAGATCTGAGTGGTCCATTTCTTATTTTTTGAACATATGTGTTACAGCCTTTGTTTAAACCTTTATTTTATTTACAGGAACATAAAAATGGTCCGAAACTATAAAAGAATAAGTGAAAGAGGGATGGTTTCTGAAGAAACGATGCTAAAAGCAGTTTTGGAGGTGAAAGAAAAGGAAAGATCCGTAAGGGATGTTAGCGAGGAATTTGGGATTTCGAGAAAAACTTTTGGGAGGTAGGTACTGTGCTAAGTTCAAGACCTCATGTCAGCCTACTCAGCAAACTGAAACTGAACCTCAAAGTCCTCAACCCATTGCATTGGACAAAATCCCTCAGCCTGTAAGTGTCCCAAAATTATGTAATACTGGCGAGAAGCCTTGGTATAAGTTCCGCTATGATAAGAGATTTCAGATATGATTATCTTTTTATCATTTTTTACATTTTCAAAGCTATTATTGAATTTATAATGGTTTTCTTTATCCCTGCCATTGTTATCCCATCTCTATGCACTGTACTGATTTTGTGTCCCTCTTTCTCCCGTTCACTACACACACAAACATACAAAAAATATTTATTTGGTAATATTTGTGAGGTCTTGTGTTCAAACACTTAATTGTGGGGCAATGTGTGTGCATTTTATCAGGCTATGAGGCTAATCAAAATTTTGGGATCATACTAAAACCTACATAAGCTAACCCAACCTAACTTAACCTAACCTAACGTAACCTATCTTAGCCTAACCATTTTACGCTTTTCCGGACCGAAATAGAGGACTTTAAGCACAAAATAATCAAAAAAATCCTTTGTGGACGTATATATGACCCCAAAATTCGGTTTGGTCCCACAGTCTGGTAAAATACAAGTAGCTACATGGCCCCATAAATATTGGGGACATGGTCCCATACATATTGGGGACATGCCCCTCCCCCTACACAAACACTAAAAGAAACAACATACCTCTATGCGTAACTTAACTAGGGTTGTTTATTTTCAGATATTCAATTCTGAACAAGAGAATATGCTCGAACAGTACCTTATGAACGCAAGCGACATAAACTATGGCCTGTCCCCAAAAGAAGTACGGTGGTTCGCTTATATGTATGCCGTTGCCTGCAAAAATAAAGTACGCCTACCTCAAAGATGGACTGAGACCGAAATGGCGGGAAGTGATTGGTTCACTGGATTTTTGAAGAGGCATCCTCAACTCTCCATTCGGACTCCACAAGCAACCAGTTTGGCCAGGTGTACCAGTTTCAATAAACATAATGTTGAATTGTTTTTCAACAATCTTGACATCGTTTTCAAACGACTGAAAGTAACCCCGGGAGACATCTGGAATATTGACGAAACTGGGGTTACAACTGTCCAGCGGCCCGATCGAGAAGTTGCTAGAAGAGGTTTTCGCCAAATTGGGCGCGTGACATCGGCTGAGAGAGGGTCACTCGTCACGATGGCGTTTGCAGTGAGTGCTTTGGGAAACCGTGTGCCTCCATTTTTCATTTTCCCAAGAGTACATTTCAAGCCTCACTTCATCCGTGACGTCCCAATTGGGTGTGATGGAGATGGAGCTGCTCATGTTTCGGAATGGATGATGGAGGCAAACTTTCTTAAGTATATGAAATATTTTGTCCTACATGTTCGGTGCTCAAAAGAACACTCTTGCGTAGTTTTGGTTGATAACCACAGTTCACACCTGGACTCTGAAGTTCTTGATTATTGTAAAGAAAATGGCATCACTTTTCTCTCTTTCCCGGTGCATTGTAGCCATAAGCCACAGCCCTTGGACAGGAGTGTTTATGGGCCTTTCAAGAAGTTCGTAAACTCAGCATGTGATGCATGGGTTACAAATAACAAACGGCCTTTGACTATTTATGACATCCCATCTGTAGTAAGAATTGCACTACCACATGATGCAACTCCAAATAACATAACTAGTGGATTCAAAGTCACTGGGATCAATCCCTTTAACAGAAATATTTTTACCGAAAGTGACTTTATGCCTTCCTACACTTCAGATAGGCCACAACCAAACACCGAAAGCAATCAATCAATTCCAACTGAGACAAACGCTACGCCCCCCAGCTCTCAATGCAATCTGGCTATTCCTTCAACGTCTAAAGATGGATTAGGCGTACCATCACAGGAAATGTCCCAGGCGCCAGAAAATTTAAGACCATTTCCAACTCCTGAAGAGGTCAGACCCTTTGAAAAATCAGAGCCCAGGAAAGGTAGGCCTAATGCAGCAGGGAAAAGGAAAAGAGTTTCTGCCATAGTGACAGATATCCCAGTAAAAAAAAAAGCTCTAAAGGAAGAACAAAAACAGGCAAAAGAAAAGAAGGAGAAAGCATTGGAAGGAAAAATGAAGTCACAGGCTAAGAAAGCACTTTTTGGAGACGAAGATACGGGCAAAGCTAGAATGAAATCAAATAAATCAACTGCAGCAGGCCTGAAACGCAAGAAGAAACCAAGGCAATATGACGATGACGATGATGATGAAGAAGATGAAGACTCACTATGCTTGCGGTGTGTGAAGCCTTTTTCAAAAAGTCAACCTGGGGTAGAGTGGATCCAGTGCACAAGCTGTAAGCATTGGGCCTATCAGACATGAGAAAAAAAAGAAATTCATGGACTCTTTTATGAATGCTACAATTGTGCTGATCCTTTGGAATTGGTCAGTGATTAACCTAAAACTTGCTTTTATGTACAATAAAGTGTGTGTTTCTTCATAAATATTTGTTTTATTTAGAATTTCCAAATATACTTGTTCAACTTTTCAAAATATAACATATGGGTCAACGTGCCCCAGTCTCTGGGCCAACTTACCCCGGTGTAGGTGTAGGTTGGCCCACTTGGCATGTATCCAGTAATATATTTATATATTAGTTTTAGAGTTATATTTTTAAGTTTAATGATTGACATTCAAATTTAGGAGAACTGTTCTAACATTTCATAATAATTTCATAGATTTAAATGTGTTTAAAAAATTTACAAAAATCAAAAATTGAAACTATGGCCAACGTGCCCCGGTCTCCCCTATATATATTTTTTAACTTTTGGTACCATAGAACCACTAATTTGTTTTTTGGAGCCAGGTGAAGACGTTTTGTTTGACTCGTTTGAATTTTAGTCTAGTATTAATTTTTTCGTGGGTCTGAAGAGGTTGGCCTTTGGGACATGTGAATTTTTGTAAAATATTAATAAAAACAGTAAGTGTGTCCAAGGCAGATTCTTTTAGTAATCAATCATCGACAGTAACGTTTAATTTTAGGAACATATATATGTATTTTTTCCAACATTTAATCAAATTTTGAAGTATTTATGTATGTAACAGTCGGACCAATTTTGAGCTAGAGGTAGGTTTCGATTGTTATACGTATCACAAGTTTCGATGTCAAGGTCTCAGAAAACGCGCCAGTGAATTTAAGTTAACATGAAGTTAGAAGTGATGATGGACATGTACATACTAACTGTTTGTGCCATATACACCTTGTTGAGAGTTAGCACGTAGCACAAACGATCCAGTGACATTATGAGGGCTGTTTCACAGACTGTTTGATTAAGACGTGATTATTTTCAGTTTCACTATGGTCTCACAAAAAAATTCTGCCAAACCAGGAGCCCCCCCCCCCCCCCCCCAGTATAGTTAACAAATTTAAAACTATTTCTCTGGACACTGAATTTGAAGTAACAATCCAAGAATAGACGCATATAGATTTACATACTTTTGGTCATGCATTATTTTTAAGTGCATCAACTTTGCAGGCAATTTTAAAAAAGCCTTTAATATTTGCTACCCCAACATAAATTAACCAATTATTCATATGGAGAGATAATTAATGAATAGTGCCGTGAAAAATATTGCAGGCTGTTTTATGAAAATGACTTTGTAAATATAAGAATCCAGATTTTACCGGAAATATTCAATCTCTAATAATTTATGCGACATTCATGTTCTTTTTTAAGGTAATGAAAAGGGGCAAATTGGGATTATAAGACAAACAACACCATTTAATAACAAGGTGGTGAACAAATCTGTGATAAAAGGTTCCCTGACTTTTCCTAGCTTAGCCGACAATGAATATCAAAAATTCATATCCAAAACAGCTACTTGTAAGCTTACAACATTTCACTATTGCAACAAGCAACTATAAAAAATGTTTGGGAGTAGTCTATTTCACGATTACATAACAATACTGATGACGTCACCAAGATGGCAGCGCTTATGTTATTAGCACCCCTACATTCTTACAGGACAAGCGCGGGAATATGGAGGTTTTGGGCGGGAAACTATAAACACACTATATTTTTTTTAATTTAATTTTTTCAATAGTATGTTTTTGTTTTTTCGGAATCGTAAACTAGACGCTAATTTTCTCCCCCTCCCCCCCCCCCCCCCAATCCCACGCAAGAGTCTATTTTGCGACACCGATATTTCATTTTCAAAGGAAATATGGCTGTATACGTTGAAATTTAAGGCGGTATCGTGAAATATAAAACCATTGCCTATTTATTATTAAACTTCACTATGCTGAACAATATAACTGCGGGAATAGTATTAAACTGTAAGGAATAAAATACCGGTATCGCAAAATATACTAGGCTGTGGATAATCTGGATTTTTATTGAATTTAAAAAGGAAGCACTAATGAAAAATTATTAAAATATTTTCGTTATTACAGAAATGCTATTAATTAATATTTTTCCCACGTATTAAATGCTTTTCACCCCACAATTTTTTTAAAATAAACCTTCCCAATAAATGGATTGGAAGAACACCCCTCTGCAATATTAACACCCAATAATAACATTAGAAATATTAAAATGATCATTAACTTATTTTTTGTTTGGAAAAAGCCAATAGTTACAAAATGCACCCAATTTGTGATAAAAATTTCAAGAAAATGTATTCCTGAATTACTGACTCTCTTCTGTAAATCAAATTTCAAAAAATGATAAATATGAATTAATGTTCCTTGACTGTTCCGCAAATGTTATTTTCAATGTAAGATGTGATTTTTCCTAACCAACTTTCCATTCACTATTTTATGTAATTAAATGCCACACTATTTTACAACATTTTAAATGTAACTTAACCAAAAAGCTAACCTAAGCAGCTGTTTATGTAGCTTAGCTTACCTAACCTAACCAACAATTCGAACGTTAAACTACTCGTAAAATACTTGAAAACTTACAATGTCGTTTAATATAATTATTGTTAAGTATAATGTGAGAAACTCCAATTTGGTAACCTTTCATAAATTAATATTTTTTTTTAAGGACGAGTCCTAATCATAAAAAGTAACCCACGAAAATAGCACAATTTCTAATTTTTGGTTTTCAATTCCTCCAAAAAATTCTCTCGAATTCATTTAACTCATACAATACAGTTAAGAGAAGCTTAATTTCACTGAGGTTTGAAATGTAATTTCATTACATACTAAGAAATAATTATTCCTACAAAATGCTTCTAGATTAGTCCTTAATTACTTCTTAAAGCCTTAAATACAAAAAGTTTAATAACATTTGTGAACATTTTCGTGTAACCCATGGTAGCTTCAATACATGTATTTAAATACTTACTCTCATATTACAGTGTAATATTAAAATCACTGCCTTTGTATTTAAATCACTTTGATGACGGATATGAAAATATTATTTTCAGTGCAAATACAATCAACGTGGACACAAAGCAAAATACTCCTTGTGATTAAGATATCTCATGTTGATAATTCATTGTCATTTCGAAATTTGACACATACCATTGAATTAATACACAAAACAAATGCCATCACTGCTGCCAACTCGAAAAAGTATTTTATGCAACATATAAGTATAAAGAAGCCTAAAATATGCTCAAGTTTACGAAAACTGCTATAATATACTACCTACATAATTACCTTAACTACCAAAAAAATTCTATAACAATAAAAATTAAATTATATTATTAATATAAATTTGTTATACATTTTTCTTTCGTTAGATTCTTTATGGAAAAGCTTTACATTTGTAAAATGTATAAAATATAAAATATTAAATAAATGATTATTAATATCAATTAGTCTGATATGATATTCTAATAAATATACAAATGAACAATACTATAATTATATCACTCCGAGAAACTAATGTTTAGTTGTATTTTTATTTGTTAAAGTACAATATACAAATATATATAAAATTATCGTCGGTATTGTGTAAAAAGAACGATTTAACCAATTCTGTCATTTACTGATTTTCGCCGTTTTGGCTTGTTTATATTAAACTAGCTGTGCCCGCGACTTCGTTCGCGTGGAATAGTGTCTTTGGGTAGCATTTTAGATATGCGTTTTCTAGGCATATTAGAATAAAAACAATGTAATTAAACCTACATTTATTGACCCAAATAAACAAAACATCTGTGCTATAACTTTTTACACTTAACTTAAGAACATAATAAAAGCAATAAAAACTTACTTTATTTTTTTTAAGAACATAAAGAATGCAAAAGATTATGAAAACTACGTATTACGAAAATACACACGCAAACCAACTACATACATAATGACAACTATGATATTTTATGTATGACTAGCTGCCCGACCCGGCTTCGCACGGCTATACTAATGGAAAAAAATTAAGCCACATCTCCCATTTACAGTAATGGTAAATAAAAAAAAATTCAGTGAAAATTTATTACAATGCTGTATCAGTATAATGTACCGGAGAGAAAATAAATAGCACCGATGGTTTCCCGAATCGTGCACGCAACCTACAACTGATGTACCCGTACTTCGCTACGGCAGTCTACAGGCAGAGCACTCTTGCGCCGCTCATTATACATGCCCCTCTTTGTGGGTACGCCACTGCCGTGCGATGCCCGTTGCCATGGAGACGCAGAAGGCATGAACAATGCAAAATCCTGTTCTCATGAAGACAAAGTACCCACTGTTGCCTGGTTTTAACCACCCATGGGATCTAATTTTCGGAAAATGTCATCCTGCGTAACATAAGGAACATTACTGTGAAGTTTCAAATCTGTAAAATATATATACTTGAAAAAAAGGGCAATTTTTTATATTTAAAGTACCCACAAAATTTCAACGGTGATGACTGCACTAACAATGAAATAGTCGTTGCCATAGAGACGAATGAAGCATCAACAATGCAACAGCCGTTGCCATGGTGATTTCCTACCAAAAACTGGAAATTTTGATATATTACGCCCCCGAAACTCCCCTTGGGATCGGATTTCCGCATAATCCGTTCTTAGTGAGCGTCTACATCACAAAATGAGTAACTATGCTAAATTTCAAGTCAATCGGGTGTATAGTTTTAGAGATCTCGTGATGAGTGAGTCAGTGAGTGGTATTTCGCTTATATATATATATACATATATATATATATATACACACACACACATATATATAAGTAGTATAGGATAGTATGTTCTGGCACTGGCTTCTGGCTGTGGAGCCTGTGGAGCCGACCGCCATCTTGGATTGTGACGTCATGGCGGCCATCTTGGATGACCTTGACCTTGACCTTGACCTTGACCTTTGACTAAGCAGGCTGGTTTCACCAAGGAGAAAAATTTGAATTTGCCAGACCTTACTATGTGTATGATCGTGTGGCAGACATAGAGAAATGACACTCACTCACTATTTGTATGTCTATGACCTATGATTTACCTGTTATAAAATGAAATTATCACTTTTTCACTCCCTTAGTGATGGAATTTCATATTAATATGTGGTCTATGTGCTATTCCAGACTATAATCTATCATTGTGCCAAATTTCACCCAGATCTGTTCACCCGTTCTGGCGTGATTGAGTAACAACATCTATCCATCCAAACTTTCACATTTATAATATTAGTGGGTTGGCATATCTCTGGAGGTAACAGTTTCCATGGAAACAGCTTGTAATAAAATGGCGAATATAATTTTGGTAATATATATTGGTTTCTTTTGGCACTGGTACCGGTGCGAGGAGCGAAGTGCGAGACAATGACCGAATGCCTTTACTTCATGGCGGCCATCTTGGACTTAAGATTCCTCAAAAATAATTCAAAATGACTCAAAATTCCTAGAAATTTCTTTTCTTGAGGAAAAATTCCCTTTTTAAGGGACATTTTTCCATTTTATTCCTCAAAAAATTTTAGATGCTAAAATTCCGAAACAATCTTTTTTTCATGCCTTGACATGTGTTTTCAATGAATCACCAAACGACAGTTGATTAACTAGCCACATACAATCAGGGGCCACACACCTAGTAGGTGGTAAGGCACATACAGTAGTTGGTTTGGAACAAACAGTTGTTGGTTAGGTAAATCCAGTAGGTGGCCAGCCACATCAAGTTGTTAGCTAGATGCATTCAGTAAGTATCCGATAGGTATTTATCAACGATGCATGGCATACATTTTAAACATATCATGTACAAAAGCCTTGTTCATAGGCAAAGCATCTCCTAACCAGTAGATTATTTTCATCGACACTAGACCAACATTTAAAATAGGTCATGTTTAATATCTGGCATATAGATAAATCGACTCTGAACAGACTTATCGAGGCTCTTTCGTCAAGCAGGAAGCACCATCAGAATGGAAGCACGTTTGAAAGCACATTTCAAACAGGACATTTGGAAGCATAATAATAAAGGAAGCTCTTTTGGAAGCACATTCGACAAAAAGGAAGCACATTAAGAACAATAAAAACATAGAAGCACGAAAGGAATCATAACCATAAAAGGAAGCACATTTTAAAGCACCATCAAAAAAGGAAGCACACTTGGAAGCACATTCAAAAAAAGGAAGCACAATTAAAAACTAAGCACAATCGAAAGCACATTCGAAAAAGAGGAAGCATATTTAAAAGCACAATAAAAAAGACAGCACCATTGGAAGCACAATCCAAAAAAATGAAACACAACAGGGAGCACAATCAAGAAAGGAAGCATAATCGGAAGAACAATAAAAAAAGCACATTATAAAGCACAATAAAAAAAATGCCGATCGGATGCATATCATATTCGTAAAGGGGATACACATTTAATATCACAATACAAAAAGAAAAAAGAAAAAAAAACATTTTGAAGCTTATTGAAAAAAGAAGCACATTTGGAGGCAAATCCGATAAAAACGCAGGACATTTGAAAGCCCACTCAACAAAAGGAACCACATTTGTCAAAAAAAGGAAGTACAATTGGAAACACATTAAAAAAGAAAACACATTATAAAGGAAGCACAATAAGGAAAAAAAACACATTTGTACGGAAATTTAACTTGGTAGCATACGATCTCGCCACAGGGCTTACGATCTCATCGCAGGGATGTTGTTTCATCAGAGGGATATGATCTCATCACAGGGATACGATCTGTTCACAGGTATACATTCTTGTCAGAGGGAAACGATTTTATCGCAGGGATACATTCTCTTCAGAGGGATATGTTCTCATCGGAGGATACATTCTCTTCAAAGAGGTACGCTCTCATCAGAGGGATATATTCTCGTCAGAGGGATACGATCTCATCAGAGGGTTCTGCTCTTATCAGAGGGATACACTCTCGTAAGAGGTATAAGTTCATGTCAGAGGGATACAATATCATCAGAAGTATACGATCTCAACAGTAAGATAGGATACTACATATTTGATTACGCGCTTTTGACGAAAAGGGCATATATTTACATGAACAGTCATCGCAGTATGATACGAGTCTCTCAGTAGGATACGAACGCTCCTACTGTTTCAAATCTGACTCCAACTCTCTTTGGCTCCACCAGCTACGACAATATGCCTTCAATACTACGAGGCTACAAGGCCAAGAGGCTACGGGACAACGAGACTACAAGTATTCCAGTCTCCAACTGTATTTGGCTCCAACAGCTACAACAACATTTGGCTACAAGGCTATGATGCTAAAAGGCCACGAGGCTATGTGACTACGAGGCTACATGTATTCAAAGATCCAACTGTCTTTGGCTCCAACAGCTCCAATGACAATCAAACAAGGCTACGAGTCTACAAGGCTATGAGTCTACAAGGTTCAACTGGAACTTGTTTTCTCCACTTAAATGTTTTTAGTTTAGGCTTTGATAAATAAAATCTGGAACAGCTAGGCTAGGTTTAAGTGTTAGAATATTTTCCAGAGTCATCTTTGGTTTAACACGGAATGCAATTTTTTATCGACCAAGGAGGATGTTATTGCTTTATTTTATTACGAAAATATGGCAAATATTCTTAGTCAGTTTTTTTTTTCCATTTCAGGACCAAGATGTTTACTCACGTTCTCAAATAACTCTAGCCAAGCTTACACAGATTTAGATGTGTTTGAACTCCAATGCAGAAGTTAAATTAAAATATTGAAAAGTCTAAGGACGTTTGCATTTGTTGTGTCCGGGATTCCGGGAGGATAGACATATCGACAAGATTATTTCTTTGCATTCTTTATATTGTATTTATTTCATTTAAGCATACGTTTTAAGACATTTATAAAGATGGTACATAGCTCTTATGATTCAGTGGAAAGGGTACATGTGCACTTATCCGGCTGATGCATAGTGAATGTTTGTAATCTGAAAACGTCAGTTGGCATGTACACAGAACTGTTTGTGGAACTTTGTATGCTGTACAAACCAAGGATGATTGTGCGCGTGCGTCGCTGCTGATTCCTGGAAGCTGGAGTGCCTCGTGACTGGATGCCTGAAAAACTGAACTTTGATTAGGGCGTTGCTGGCGGTGGACTGATGTGAGAGACGCTGAGGGACAGCGAGCAGAGGAGGCTGCTCTCGGAGGGAGCGGATGTCAATTATGGTTGTAGCTGACTTGTACGTAAATGAAGTGTAGAGTTGGGAGCAGGAGTAAAAGATATCTTCCACAGATTCATGGAGTTCCTTCTTGGGGTACCTATCCCTTAATTTTGGCTATCAGCGAGTGTACCGCTCGGCACTGGAACCCACCTAGGCCCGACTGCACAGTAATAGGCAGACGGGCGCAACACATTTCGCAGTCTCTTCAGCCTGTACCACCAAATTCATTTAAACTTGTGGAACAGCCTACAGTGAATTAAAGTTAATCTGATCACAATGTTATGAAGAATATTTTAGCATCAAAATAGAAGTTCATTAACAAATGTTTGTCAGAGGAATGAACAATTAATCAGTTAGATTTAACAATTTGATAACTAGTTCCCAACCTTCGGTCGAGAATGACTCCGATCGAGAGACTCAGGAAAATTGGAATATTCTTAAGGAGGGATTCATGTGATAAAATTGTTTGATAATTTTTGAAAACAAAAAGGTTTTAAGACAACACATTTCTAAACGACACATGGCTTTAGAACAATCAGGGTCTGAAGATGATGAATGCTTGAATCCAATGGATGAAATCGGAAATCTTAAAAAGAAAAAGAAGAAAAAAACTGTAAATGAAAACAGAGTGACAAAAAACAATAAGCGAGAAGAAAGAAAATGCTTAAGAGTTGCAGGAAAATCATACAAAAGTGTGACAGGAAAGTAAATAAAATAAAGAGATGGAAAAGTTTTTTCCTGCAATAGGTGCCCTAATAAGTGCAATAAAAAGTTTATAGTGCTGAGAAGGATGAATTTTTCTTTGATTTTTGGAAAATGGGCAAAGACGATAAAAATCAAGAGACACCATGACAGTATGTGGCTAACCATATAGTCGAAGTAGAGCCTGAAATAAGGCATGTAAATATGGTTTCTCAAAAAAAGCGAAGCCTTCATTATTATCTAGAAAAGGGCTCAAAATGTGTACGTGTTTGTCGTTCATTCTTTTTTTCAGATTTTTCAATAAAAGAAATTTTGTTAGAGTATGTCTAGACAAAAAAAATGTGATACTGGAAATATTACAGCAGATGCTAATGTTAAAAAATCATATTCTAATAATGCTTGGATTGAAGTTCATGTTCGTGAGCATATTGAACCATTTCTAATGTAGATATATCTTTTGGTTCAAAAATTATAAACTGCATAGCCACACATTATAAATGTTGAAAACATAATATCAGTTTCAATGCAAAATATAGCCCTACACACGTGCACACATCTGCACATATGCACATGGCATCTATGCTTATTTTATCGCAACCAAGATAATTCAACATTGTCAAAACTTGTTCCAAAGTGAAATGTTCTACAATTATACTCAATACGCCACTCCGTTTGTGCAGAATTCCATAAATTCTGAACTAAATTATACGTTTAAGATGTTTCTATTTTCTTTATATTTAAAGCTTTTTTTTTTATGTTTGCACTTCTCAACCTCACAGCTGTTTTAATAGCCACATTCCGCTTATCCTGTTCCGCCCCCCTCCCACGGCTTTGTCATGGACTTGTTGCATACAACACAACTTTGTAAGACAGAGGGATGGCGTAGACTTTGATAACACTCTCAATCTCGGAACAGTAGTGAAATAGGTGGTTCACGATCAGCTTAAACGGTCAGAGAAAAGTTTGCAGATTACTTCTGTAGTGCAGAAGGATTTGTGCCGTGGCAGAATAGAATGAGAGAGTGAAATTTATTTTACAAACACAATCTGAGTTTCATGGTTGTGTTCTAGATTTTATATTACTGAAACTGCGCCAGCTTTCAGTATGTTGAATGCTAACTTTAGTAAAAATTTGACATACCTACATGTTTTTTTTTTATATTTACTTATCAGTCAAGATAGGTGGTAAAACACGGTGGCGCGAATTCTTGTACAAATGTCTGTTTCATGGTACAAAAAAAATTGTAATAAGCATTTTATGGTTATAATTCTTTAGGCGCGTTATGAAAAAATGATGAGAGTGAATGTTTATGATGCGCGCGCACCATGCAAAGAAAATATCACAAAATGTAAAAATATACATATAAAAGGTCTACATACAAATACATACAATGTGCTTCTAAAGCTTATAGTACCTACTTTAGTGATTAATACTGACTACTGGTCTATATCTTTAAAAACAATCAAGAGCGATGCTGGCGCTATCTAGGAACAAACAGCTGAAACAAAGCCGACGGTATCCAAAATGGCGGATCCAAAATGCCACCGTGATCTACTTGTCCCGTTACAGTGTGTCCCGTTACGCGGTGTCCCGTTACACTCCTCCAAGATGGCCGCCGTGACGTCAGAGATGGACGTGACGTCAGAGATGTGGCTCGGCTCTCGGCTCCACGCGCCGGCGCCATGTCCCCGGAGGAACAATTATATACTACTCTCGGGTGGAAAACAGTCTGTCCGCCCTAACTTCCAGTTTTTAATTGTACTTTAAAACTCTAACACAATGTTTTTTTCCTGAAATCCATTTACTCAAAACCGTTTCATTGAGCCAAACTTTGCTAACTGATAAGCATTTTCACCAATTTACACTAAAATTGTCACTGAATGCATAACCAAAAACATTTTCCGTACTTAATATACTATATGCTTTATAATATATTCGATAAAAATAGATATTATGATAAAACTACACAATTACTTTGACTAAGTGGTTGCTCGACGCAGTGAAACACTTCTGAGATGTAGTAAAGTCGAAATAAAAAAAATAAACGCTGAAGGAAAAACTCTGATATAGTGCGAACTTAAGCATTTTGTTTTTTCCTTATCATATACACTTCCAATGATTACTTGAACTTAGATATAACGTAGGGAATCCTTATCATGTTAGCCAACTCCACAAAATAATTTATTTATAAACCATCAAAACGAATACCTACACTTAAAGCTAGGATAAAATATTCAACAACAGTATACTAACTAACCCAAAATTCCAAAAAAACTTCCTTTACTGAATATTTGTCGCAAACCGCCTTTTTTTGTATCACAATATGCAGCTTTGCGCCTAAGTCGGTGACACAGGTGATGGTCTCCCTGCTATCTCTCCTATCTTGAGCCACTTATCGGACCCGGATTTATCAGCGGTTCCTGGAAGGCACAGGTGCGACTATCTCGTTCTTCGCTCAGCCTGCGTTGTAGTTCCGCACAGCCCGTGACCCGGCTTCGCAGACAACATGTACAGTTCAGTGAGTATAGCAAGGCCCTGTCGATTCCGCGTACTCATTCGTGTGGGACAGAATAAAGTGGGCTCCGAACTAGGTGGGAAACCAGGTGCTCAAAAATCTGAGACATTACGGGTGCTGAAAAATACTGCTCAGGATTTTTAATGCAGCGATAAAATACGCTAACATGCTAAATGATAAATTACTTACTGGTTCCTGAAATAAGTCATGGAATAGTCATTTTTATTATATTACACAATTCAGCATTCCCTCAATAAATCAATAATTACTTACAGGTCAGTGTAATAGAATTTTAAACTATGATTTTCAGCTATATACTAAACCGGAAAGGTTCAGTTAACTTTTACTACAAAGTAATACATCGGACGTGCTAGTGTTGATTATTTCCAGAAATATGATCCACGGAAGTTTCGTTTGGACTCATGCGTAACGTCTTTGTAGGCAAGCTTGAAGCTGCATGTGACTGCAGGTTTTTAGACATACCATAGTCGCGGTAATTATTTCATTATTGGGCCAAGTGTTCCTCGTCCACATTAATGAGGCACACAAAGAATAAAACCTCAAAATGGAAGATAATTAATACGAAAAATTTCATGCAAATGTGGAATTCTAAGTTATTTATTGAGTTTTTCTGACGCAATTTACCTTAGCCACTTTGTTCATAATGATTTGGATCTTACGTGGTGTTTATTATTTCTACTAACCACGTATTTTCAAATTTATTTTAGACATTTATTTGTTATTGCCAAGTGCTTTTTAAGTCACAAAATTTTAATTATTTGACTGCAGTCTCCATGTGTTTTTCAGTTGGAAATCATGAAAAACACACTATGTTAAAGTTCCGTATTTTTTTTGACGTGACAACGTCTAATAAATCGATGAACGCCGGCTGCACGCACGAAAAAGTGTCCCGTAACGAACATTGTCCCACTACGGATGTCCCACTACGGATGTATCCTGTTATGCTCATTGTACGCATTCGTGGCATCTGTCTTCCACTCGATTGGAACAACCATCGATTTGACTTTTAAATCATATTTTCGTCGTTTGAATTATTAATATTATGTACCTAATTTAACGATCGTCCACCGATTTTCAGCACAATCGGTACGGTTATTAATTTCCCGCCTACCACTATAATAAATATACATGGCGACTGCATACGTTTTTAAAACTTCCACAACACAAAACAACATTTTTATAAATATATATATAACATCTGGAACAATATTGTTTCTAATATGGCCTCTTGGCCATGCGGTTGGCATCGCTAACTTCCAATCCAAAGGTTGGCGGATCGAATCCTGGCCGCTGCAATATTTTCATTTTTGTAGTTGTAAAAATAAATACGGCGCGTGCAACACTACAAAAGTAATAAATATATTTGAATTAATGAATGCAAATAAAAGTAAATTTATCAATTAAATTGTAGATTTCATTTCACTCCTTCTTTGTATCCATACAAAATAGTGTTAATTCAATAAAATGTATTCAATTTTATTCATAAAAGTATGCAGAGGTTGATTTTATCATACAAAAAGATGGAAAAATTTAAAAAAAAAAAATTCTTCGTCAAAGAATATAATATTTTTAATGCCTAAATGGTTTGTTTGCGAAAACCAATTACGGCTCAGTCTCAGGCCAAATATAATATTTCATTTTCTTCTGGATCAATAATTTCATCAATGTTTTGTTATGACGTTGTCACGTTAAACTATCGTCAGTAAACCGACTTTACAGACAACCAATTTTTTTAACAAAAATAACTTCCGCATTTTTGTTTTGTTTTGTTGGAATTTACTTTAAATATATATTCAACAATTAATGTTTGCATCATTTTTATTGTACCTATTTTGTTTGTATGTACTGTGTTTACAATATTTATTCTAGTTATTCCATGGCCCTAAATAACATCATAATTAAGATTTTTTTACTTTTTCAAGAGTCTTTTCATATAACATTTAAATCTGTGTTAAATACATAATATTTAAAAATAAAATACTTATTTATGAATTTGATACTAGAGTCATAATAAAATAGTTATTCCACAAAATCCTTTTGGAGCTGCATAAGAAATTTCTGACATATTGAAATTAGCCGGATTTTTTTTAAAGAGCACTCGAAAATCGGTTTGCATATATTAACTCCATTGATTGGAAAATTATAAATCAAAGATTATATTGCTTGTAGAACTGAATCAGATACTTCTTGTTTAGTATTCGGCACATAGTGACGCAAAGAAAAGCTAGCAACGTCATAGTAACCTACTCGTCTGGCTCGTGCAATACCCTGTGCACATTTTGGGAACAACACCCTTCTTTTGCATGCTTTTTTTCTAGATGGTTTTCGATCGCAATTATGTTAAAGAAATCACTTCGGAACGGCGACACGAGTTGTGGTTGTTGTAAGAATTCTTTTTAATTTTAACATAATCCAAAACAACAATGTTCCCATTTTAATACTTTCTTTTTTATACCCAACTAAGCTTTTTCCTCTAAAACCTCAAAAGCATTTAACAAACTTGGTAAGCTCTTAACCCAATAAGTTGTATGTTTATTTTCAACTTTATATACCTATATATATATTTTTTGTGAAAAACTGGGAGCTGAAGTTTGTTAGTTAGTCAAGTTCTGGCAGGATAGTCATTAGATGTTTACAGCGACGCATTTTTTTACAATTGCAGTGTGGATTTTGTTCTCGCTTGTATAGAAAATAAAACATTCTGCTTAACGTCAGCATTGAAAATGTTGTGAAGATTCCATTTCCCACGAACGTTTGTAGCAAATATTACAAAGAACTGAAGAAGTAAAGATATATTCAAACATTCTCAAAATCGCCTCCACATTTTTCTGCAGTCCTCCAGAAATTGTACTCTAAATATGCGAGTTTCAAACAATTGCAAAAATTTTCACTGATTATTAGTACATAGTTAAAATGTTTTTATTGTTTGAAGTGTGTTTGTAATACTGCATATATTTTCATTTCAGTTAGGTTGGGTTTTAATTTTAAATCGTCTGGTTTTTATTCTAATTCCAGAAGTTAAATTTAAATTCTACTATCTTCTGCCCACTGCTTCTTTTGCGTGGTGTATCTCATAGCTTTCGTACTGCGAATTTTCCCACAATCGATGAGTAACTGCAATAAATATCATTGCAGAGAAAATGGTCAGGGTGTTAGCGCTTATCTCTCTGATGGTGTTGCTAACCCACAAACAACATTGCCAATGCCTAGGAACAGTGTCTAAGAACTTTTGGTAAATGATGGCCATGTTCACCTATAATCTGATGAAGCAATACACCTGAGTAGTGATCAGATGTATGTCCGAGCCCAGTAGGAGTGAGGTGCTTATGCCGATGTCCGCCACCTCGGACTGTGATGTCCCTTCAAAAATTGTCAAAAATTGGGTCAAATATTCTGAAAATTATAAAAAAAAAATTCACCTGCCTTAAGGTGAAAAAGTGAGAGGCATGGAATCATAATGACTTGTCTTTTAACCACTCTGGTTGAGAAAGGGCTAGTGGTGTACGGGAGATAATGTGGTCTTAGTTGACCCAGTAGGCGTGGTGGGGGAAAGAAGATGCTAGCACAGGGTTGAATGGAATGGTGATTGTGTGTGTTTTAGGTAAAGCATGATATAGAACCTTTTGCACTCCTTACTGTTTTCTGTTGTCTTATTTTTTTTTCCAATTAAAAATAATTTAATATTTAATTTTAAAATATAATCACTATCACGCACATAATGAAACAGGGAAACAAATGCTTCTCTATTCTTTTATTAAGATCTTTTTTCTTTTTTCTGCTGTCCTTAATACTGCAGATGAATTCATTCATGATTCAGTCATATAAGGATGGTACAGCAATTTTTTTTGGGTGCTAAGAGTCTTAGTTGTTTAGCTGGCACAAATTAATAATTTTAACAAGAATGTTAATAATCAAAAACTTGATTTTTAAACCAATTATTTGTTTGTTTTTTTTAGTAATTATGATAAAATTCATGTTACGTGTTTCTTTGATGATTATTTTCTGCTCGGAAATGCATAAAATAAATATGAGTAAATTTATATTCTACACTTTTCTCATTTCAACTTTGCACAAAGTACTGAACCAAATTATGTAGTATCAAAACATTAACGAGGAAGATTGAAGACAAAAATAAATTTTAAATGAAGATGATAAATGACCCAGCGCGACTGCGACTACTACTATCTGCCCGCCCGGGAGCAGAAGGTAGGCTATTGACTGTGATCTTATGGCTACTATGACGTCACACATTCTTGATGCCAATGCTATTTTCCAATGTATCATGCGAATGTTGATACGTTTTCCCACCAAATCAATATTGGTCATTTTATTTGAAGCTTCACTTCCATTGGAAAGCTTCTTAATATTGTCTGGAGCACTGCTCTTTTAATTATATTGTCGTAGATATTTATGATGACACATTTAAAAACATTCCCTTTCTGAATGTAACAACCACACCAGTAGCGATTATCTAATCCTTAATTTATTGAATTAAAATTTAAAAAAATAAATAAAAATTCATTGCACTCGAGGTTATGAGATCTCTTAATAATTGTAGTATAAAAAATGTTTTTAACAAATTGTTTATTAATTTTAAAGTTTTTTTTTTGCGTATTTTAAAAAGTTATATTTACAATTTTGGACTCTCGTTTGATATTTATGTTTTTTT
The DNA here is from genome assembly GCF_032445375.1 of Bacillus rossius redtenbacheri. NCBI lineage: Eukaryota > Metazoa > Arthropoda > Insecta > Phasmatodea > Bacillidae > Bacillus > Bacillus rossius. Next base: position 259,269,773 of record NC_086330.1, on the reverse strand, counting down.
ATACCGTAGAGTGGTTTTCACCTGCTAACAATGTAGTGCAGAATAATATAGGTGACTGCTATAAAAAGTAAAAATTTCTTTGAGTTTTTTAAATTAAATAAAGGCAATTTTCATGCAAATATCTTCAGAATGATTATGTAACAAGAAGCTATTTTCAGACTCAAAATAATTTTTATTATGACTATCTTTAAATGTTCTTTAATTTTGCCAAAACATTTAGGCACAATTTTTTGAACATTTTTGCTGTATTTTTCGTCTTCATGATTGAGCAGAATGGTGCATAACTGTACTCTCTGTTCTGAATGAATGTCAATCGTGAAGGAGCATGTGCAGAGATTTAATAGTTTATCTTTTTTTGTGTGTGTCCGTGCCACCTTGTTCCAGTGCAAGAATGCAATTTCGATGGTGCGATGTTTCTGTGTTTCAGTCGAATTTCATATTTACTCAAGTTCTGGACGCTAGCCAGAAGACCGCCCCCTACCGGCTAAACCTGAACTATGGCTTCGTCCTAGGCCAAGAGGTGACCATCACTGGAATCCCATCTTTCGGTGGTGAAAGGCAAGATGTCATATTTACCAATCTCATTTACCTCCTTTAAACCTCCATGAAGATGTAGTTTATATTAAATTTGCTACTTATAATTGTTTAAAGTTAAACCATTCTTAACCATAACAATTGTCACATATGAGAGATAATTATTAAAAAAATGCATAAAACATGTTTCATATAAAAATTTAACACATAAATGTGAATGAATTATGCATTTGCAACTATCACTTCCTATTGAAAAAAAATTGTATCCACTCTTGCAGTTTGTAGTTACTGTGTAAGTCTCCGATGTACTCTGAAATTTGTTCTCGAAACCATGCTTGACTGACTATACACTAGTTTGGCAGAGACTCCCGATCGGTATTTGCTCCTTACCCAACCACAGCTTGAGTTGAGATTTACGATCACTTAGCTGACAATAAGTCAGAAGCTCTCTGTAGTCCTGAAGGTCAGGTCCTCTTGAGTTGGTGCACGTTGCTTCATTGCTAACTTCATTAATGTTATTGAAATTGTTCGGCAATAACTAATAACTGATATGACAATGTTCTGTGTTCTGTTCAAAAATTCTCTGCTTTGGTAGATTATTAAGTCCTGCTAAATTCGTAATTCTTACTGTGATTGATTTTCATCATGAACTTTATTTTTGCAGATATTTGTTAACCCAAAATAAAAATAAAACTCACATTCACGGAACACAATGCAACAGTGCAACAAAGTACTTTTATTTGGTAAACATTTATTGTTTCCTATCAAAATGACGGGTATATGTGAGCTGCACTATCGGATATTTTACTCCTAAAAACACCATATAGTAATTAAATATCTGTGAAACAAACTGTATCTCCCCATTTGTATGCAAAAATAGTGAGAACGATTGATTGTACACATGCATTGGTTAGCGAGGAGGATTGCACTCGATTATAATACTGTAAATGATGAAAGAGTATTTTATTGCTAGGCTTTAGCATGAGTGTGACAAAATAAAACTCCGTTCTCAGAGATCTACATTTAAACACTGTTTTTGAATAATGCAATTCATAAGGACTCTACATTGTAAAAATTATTTGTAAATGGAACTGAAATAATGTAAAATTACATTATATATGTAAATTGGTACATTTACAATTCTGTAATCGATGCCGAACGACGTGAAGCATATTCGTTATTGTTAGTCATGACCTTTTTTAACTACGTCTACAAGAAAGCCCATTTCATTCCGAAAAAAAAAAACAGACTTCACAGCTAAGTTTATTTTTAAGTCTACTAGTCAGTAAGTCACATGAAGAAGCCACTCGAAAAAAATTATGGAAGCGTGAAGGGTCGATAATCTATACTCCAATGCTCTTTCATTAACTCTTTTCTTCTCTGCGTAAGCGATGTAATTCTTAGGTTTTTTTTGGAGCGCTTCGCATAACTTGAAACGTTTACTGGATGCTGTCTCTGTTATAGCTGAATTTACTCTCCCATCAATTATAGTCAACAGCATTTTGTGTTCAAAATAAATACCTTCACAGCCAGGTAGTGATATTTCAGATGTAAGAGAAACTTTAATTTGGCTGTCACTGTTTTTGTGCTCTCTTTTTATGGCATCTATGGTCTCTTTCCTTAATTCAAGTTTTATGGTGACAAAATTTAGTCGATGATGGTCACGGATTTGGCCAAGCTATTGTTTTATTTCCAGTTTTAACGTCGTGACAGTACATTTGAAGAGGCACAACACTGGTCATCGGTAAATTACTGTCTTCAAAATTACATTCAGTGACTTTCTATTTGTAAATATTGGATACTGTAATCAAATCCCCACTTAGTGCCATGCTGTGCACTGATCATATCTACTTGAAGAGACGAAATCCGCTTCAAAGTTATATCATGAAGCTCCTGCAATTTTATTTTGGATTTATGTTCTGTTATGATAAAACCTTTTAAAGAGTAATATTGTGTCTTTGTATTTTGGACCATCTCCCCCTTGCCTGGTATGAACTGTGAGACGGATAAGTTTCTATTATTTATTAGAGATAGCATTTTTTGAGGAGATTGAGCTTTAATAGTTTCAGATTTCTCCGTAGATCTCCACGATTGCGCGACTTTGACGCACGTGCTAGTGTCGTATATAGTGCTTCATTTACGAGCCTGGCTTCTTCATGTCTACCATATGCACGGAGCTTCATATCAGCAGAGAAGGCGAGAACTGCAGTTGAAGCAGATGTTATTATTTCTTACGCTTTCCTTCATTTGCTGCGCTCAGAGCCACTCTCGAAATTCTTCGTTGGGTGACTTCCTGTGTAGTAAAAAGATAAACAGATTGAAGTAAGGTTTTTAAACCGTTTGCCTATAGAGCGTCCATGCTAAAGTTACATAAATTTTGAAGTAAAGATTTTTATAATAATTCGGTTAAAATATAATGGAGTTTATTATAAATTAAAGATACATGTAATTTTTATATACTAATTGTGTTTTTAAAATGTGTCAATGTCCTTACTGTTTTTTTTTGCTTTAACTGTTTAAGTATGTGATTTATGTAAGACATACTTTACTAAAAACGTTTGTATCGTCTCCGTATGAATTTTTCACATTGTCACTACCAAATGAATAATTCCTTCAGAACTTTCATTGTTGGCAATGGGAGTGGTACAGCATTCCCAATATTTATCTTCAGATAGTCACAATGAGAAGCAGCTCAAAGTAGTTGGTGTTTATTACAGAACTGTCTTGGTAGTCTGGGTGCTACATAGGAAAACCATGCAGATTCCCCAAAAAAAAAAAAAAAAAAAAAAAATTGGGGTGGGTAGTATTGCTACAATACCGTAATTGTTTTTGCGTGAAAACATCTCTCATGAATCATCAGGTATAATTTAAAAGGAAAGAAACAAAACTCGTCTTTTTATGAATGTATTTATTTATCATTTTCTCCCGTTAAACTTAAAATGATATTTTACATTTATCCAGTGTTAATAAATATTTACTTACTTTGGATTTAATACATTTAAAACAAGGTAGTGAAATGGGAAATACGACAGGTTCGATTTGTAAATAATGCCACGCGCGCAGGTTGGATTCAGACAGGTCCCGGCCAGTGAAGCCTGTTCACGCGTGTCGTCCTTAAGCTCAAGCCTGAATTGTTCATTTATGTATTCTGTCATTTAATTTCGATCGTCCTCGGTGAGAATGAAGTCACCAAGAAGCACCATTGAAATTTTCGTGTCGCCGGCTAAGCCCACGTAGTCGACCAACTCGCTATAGGAAAGAGGTAAGCGGTAAGGAAGAGCGCTAGATCGTTAAAAACGATTCGCTGATGTGCATAGCACATGGCGAGCTCGAAATGGGAAGCATCTGGAAGATGGCGCCTAAAATGATGATTAGCACGCTGCCATAACGTACGATAGAAATCCAGTCGCTTGGAATCCCGAAGAATATGAGGGTCCATATAGTATCGCGTATCAGCCTGCGATGTTTCATTTGCTTCGTCTTCATCCATCTGTATCGACTTCAGAGTTCGAAATGTGTTCAGCCATACCCAGCCTCTGTACTGGTCGACGCACTCGGTGGCCCCGCAACAGCATCCAGCGCTTCTAGTCTACGCCGCTCATGAGGCGCTTCTCTCGCTCTGCTGATGAGTTCTGGCGCTCCTTTGGTTCGATGCGAACCTGCCCGAGTGCTCGAGCCATTTCCCGCTGTCTCTGGCGCTGCATACTCTGTCACTGCGCGGCATTGCCTGAAGCAAGCAATTATAGAACGTTCTCTTAACTGTCACCCGGCACAACTTTTCACGTGACAGTTTTTTTTTTTACTTAGCAAACCTTTTAGAGCACCTCAATATCCAAACTACGACGCACAAATAACTCGTGTAACCATTTACGTTGCGGAGTATTCGGTCGGGCAGAGTAAATTTCGAGGCTATTTTCAACCCCCACCCCCCTTCGTCGCTCAAGGACGTAGATACACGACGGCGTAAGTACACTAACAGAAACGTAAAATGGTCCTTTTTTCTGCATATATACAACACTTGTGACATAACCCTTGAGTCAAGATATATATTAAAATTGTTTGCAACAACAAAGTGGTTTCGTAGCTAACTCTGGTGGGACCTTAGTATGAAAGCGTTTATAAAAACGTTTTCACATTAAAAAATTTAAAAAAAAATCACGGAAGTAATTGGTCCAGCTATAAAGACACGATCTTAAAATAACAACTAAAACATTTAAAATATCAGGATTTTTAATTCCTACCCCTTCCAGTCCACCTTGTTCCTGGCTTCACTGCCAGGAGTTGCGTGTCTTCACTCAGTCCCGTCTTTCCGCTAAGGCTGGGACAGGAGGCGCGTAATTTTTATGCATGTTATCCAGAACTGTTTTGCCTAGTGGAGCAAAATTTGTACGTCTAAGAATGTACGAACGTGTATGCAGAACTCACTCAACACAGAAAAATAAATTAAAAACTTAATAAATGTGTACATTTTTTAATAACGTCAAATAATGTTACATAATTTATACTTGGATCGGAATAGTCGGTTGTTTAATGGCCAAATTTATTCATTGAAGTTTTGTGCCGCTAAAGATTATAAAGGGATAACCACATTTTTTTGTGACGTTATAAATGCAAAAATATGGAACCTGCATAAAAAATCCACTTTGCATGCATAAAAAATCCACTTTGCATGCATAAAAAATCCACTTTGCAAGCTTCTCGCAGGTAAACAGGTGGAATAAATGCTCAATTTCCGGCTGATTCAGCTTGTAACCCTTCTTCCTCCTTAATTGGAAGAGGGGTTGCGTCCCCGACTCACTCTGGGCGCGAAGGGAAAAAATAAATATTAAAACCAGGCATAAAAAGCTAAACAATATAAATTCCCCACACCACTGCCCAGGGGTCAGGCCAAAAAATTCAAAGGCTATAATAGCAGAGTACCCATTAAACAAACAAGAGGCAAGACTTTGGACGTATGTTATTAAAAAATAGAAATTTGCAAAAATAATTTTTACTATACATAACCATACAAGCTTAGTTACAAAAGCTGACGTTAATAATGGCAGCATCTTATCCCCATTTACGATACTAACAATAACCTTTAAAAAATCGTAAAAATATAAATACTGATAACAAGTATAAAAATATATAAGGGCGTGAGGCGTGGCCACTATAAAATATCAAAATTTACTGACTGCCCTAATACCAAAAATCAAACAAGACAATCAATACAAATATATAAAAAATCTACAAAAATAATACTGAAGTACAAACAAATTATTTAAATAAAGTTCTTAAACTCTCAATCAACGGTTTAGTCTTTCTTCAGATGTTCGTTGCTAAAGACTTGCCAAAAAAACAAAGTTAATATCCTAGGCGTGCGCTGGCTTCCTGACCTTCCTCACCAACTCCAGAGTCTAATGCCACGCCGGGCCATAGGTACGAATTCACAAAGGCGTGAACGATGACCAAAAAAAAATTATCTTATTTTTTTTTTAAGGGAAATGTAGCAAAAACTCTTCACGTAACATAACTATGTTACCACCGAAGTTTTTATCATATACTTCAAACAAAGTCTTACTTCTTTATTAACTTGCCAATGATTTCATAAAAACGTAGAATGGCCGCACCAACCAACATCAGGCTGCGCATGTAGTCCAATACCGATCACATACTTTTAATAATACTGCACAAGCTGATATATTAGCTAAATGCAACTTTAAGTATGCCAATTCCGAAGACAAACTCTCAAAAACAAATTGCAAAATGTTCGTTTCTTCCAAACTTATACTTTTATTACAACTACAGGCAAACGGGCGACCTTTTTTAAAAAATCCCACACTGGAACAACGTGTGAAACAAATGCGCCTCTTCACCAAACTGGCTAATAAAAGTTCCGTCCAAATAAAATTTAGTATGGGAAAATACACAGTTCACTAGGTTTGCCAAAAACCACTGCAGCACCACGAGGGTAAAAATCAAAATTGCGGCCTCTCTTTACCTTGATAAGTTCAGTATCACAGGGCAATCCATTGCCCTGTCACCCAGCATGGAGCCTCCATCCCAATACTCTTCGTCGCCCGTTGCCGTCCGGCACACCAGTCCGCGCCGTCACATGGCTCTGTCCTCGACGGTCGCTCGGCACCCTCTCTCCCCCCAGCTGATTTTTTTCTTCCCGGCAAGCCGAATGTCTGACGTCATCAGCCAACCGCCGGGCGCTCGCCAAGTGGTATTTACGTGAAACACAATCGATGTTCTTAAACTCATAATCGATAGCTACCAAACGTCGTATAACTAATTAACAGAAACAAATATAATTAAAAAAATTTACAGATAAATTAACATTAATTAAAAAAGCGTAAAAATACGTGAAATAAAAAACCATATAAAACTAGAGACCAGCAACAAAAATAAATTACAAGTAAAAAAGTGGCCCTGCCGGCCACAAGCTGCCTTGGAAATAACATAGTACCAACAGATATAATTTGAATATAGTTTTTAAATGTAATTATTATTGTTTTGTGGGTAATAATCAGTAGTTTGCAGCACTTGTGCTCGGGAGAACAGGGAACTACCTCGCCGTGGGAGCGGCGCTGCGGCAGGCAGGAACACAGCGCTCTGTGGTCTCGACAGTCACCACGGGCGCGCTGCGTGCGAATTCTTAAATGCACTTAAGATACTGGCATTAAAATTCAATAGTTGTACTATGCACGACGATATGCGATACCGCGCTAGAAGCACCAACGAGCGTCGCGCTCATCATCCTGGCAACCAACACTGATACACCCCTTAAGCACCGGTAGACTTGTGCTTGTGACAGGAAGTTGGTTTGGACTGGTAGCCAACACAGCCACGAGGGAACAGTCGTTTTAAAATAGCTGAGGGATCAAAATTTCCTCAAAATAATTTTTTACCTTTGAAAATAATAACTCAATTTACATTAAATCTTTATAAAAATTTAAAAAGGTGCTGTAAAATTAACTAAAATTGCACATATGGTGTATGTAAACAATTCAGTTTCATTAAACATTAACCGATATGGTTATAATAACAATATTATTGCTAAAAGGTTTGGCTACAGGCTTTTGGCAGTACTGTCAGATTGTGAGAGTATTACTAAAGTTATCTCCTTCCTTATGGTAATGGCATTATTCACCTCTTTGAAAACATAAACAAAAAGGCAACCGCAGGAAGGAGGCGAAGTACAACTCGAACCTCAGTCTTGAACCCTGGAAGGATATCACCCAAAAGTAATAAAACTTATAATAACAGGAAAACGGGCCCCGGACCCTCGGTCCACCAGCCAATAGTCTTGGCCTACTGACCTGAATGCTGATACAAACATCTTGGCCCACTCTACTGAATACTGGTCCAAGAGTCTTGGTCTACTGGACTAAGAGCTTGTCCAAGAGTCATGGCCTGCTGGACTGAATGCTGGTCCAAGAGTCTTGGCCTGCTGGACTGAATGTGGGTCCATGAATGTAACATTCGCAGTGGTCGTGTTGACTGCAGGTTCAGTGTGGACTTCGTGTCGCAGTCGTTCAACAACCAGGACGTGGCCTTCCACTTGAACCCTCGCTTCGGCGCGGGAGTCGTGGTGAGGAACTCGCAGTTGAGCGGCTGCTGGGGCCACGAGGAGCGCGACGGCGGCCTGCCGCTCCGCCAGGGGCAGACCTTCACCCTCAACTTCCGGAGCGAGCACGACGGCATCCGGGTAACTACCGCCTCTGCACCCTGGCTGCGGCTCGTGACAGACTAGAACACTGTTCCTGCGTCTACTTCCATTTGGGATCTTATGAGTTTTATTTTATTTTACATTTGCTTTTGAATGACTGTAAAATAAATATTATAAAATTATTGCATATAATGAAACATTAATGGAGTGAAGTGAAGAGTGAAAATAATACAATTCAACAACAAATTAAAATTAAAATTTCAATGGATATAGTTCAAAAGAACTGAGGAAATTTCATATTATTGTAATAAATAAGTTTTCATGCTACAGAATTTAACTATAATTTTATGTAGTAGTAACTTAAGAGGTTTCGAAACACATAACGATAGTGGATAGGGTGTATTTATTTATTCACACTAATGGGGACATGCATAATGGTATGGTAACCATTCTAAGTTGGATTAAAGGCAAAGAAGCAGTAAATTGCAATACAAGTTGAGGATATTGTTTTGAGTCTTGTCAAGAATACCAGTAAATACTGGCTAACAGAAAGTGGGCATCCACGGGGATTGAGCCCCTTTCCAAGCAGGTCAGAGATACATATAGATGTAATACCTCTATTAGTCACTTCCAATTCTCTGCCCTTACCGCAGTAATGTTTATTTGTTACTTACTGCATATAAAAACTCTTAATTGCCTCTAACTCTGTAGAGATCTAGGCACAAAATGAAAAAATATCAAAGTCCTACATTATTGATGTAATAAGAAGTCTTAACAAGCTTTCGGAAAATGATTTTCATAGTACTTAGTATAAAATTGCCTAGCATACAATTGAAAAGCCTATCTGCCTTCTTCATTTAGATCCATTTGTTTACATATCCCAGAACTAGATATTAGCATAGTGGATTGACATTTTCAAACCACTGAGCCTACAATTGTCAGAAACCTCCAGCCTGCTTGGTGTGATAATGTTGGAAGGGGGTGTGGTACGACACCACAGGTGTTCGATGGGTGACCATGTTCCCTTTATGGTCGAGACACTTTATATATTATCAACGTTAACTTCTGCCACTGCTATAGTTTGTCACCACACAGGCACGTATAGCTTCACACCCCTTAGTCAAAACACCTTGGAAGTATTTTCTAGTAACTTCTAGGCCTCAAAAAATTACTTGGTTTACTGTACAATCAGAAAACTGCGAGGTCTTACTTCAGTAAAAAATAATTTTTTATTGGCTCTAGCATGGTCAACATCCATCTGGTTTTCTGTAATTCATCTTGTCTTTAAATTATTTAGTTCAGTGTTTTTAATCAATAAATATATATTCTAATATCGTTAAAATTGAAATAATATTAGTTAAACATATCGCAGAGACAAATAAATAAACTTTGAACGGCCGTAAGTACTGTATCCCACGGAAACAACTGTTTGACTAGTACCATAATAGAATTCCTTTATTTCATCGTACAAGTTTTTATGTGTCAAGTGTAGGTTTCCCTGAGAGCACGCCACTAACTAGTTAACGAAGTACGAGGTAGCAGCGAGCCTGGCTGGTCGCGGCAAGGAGATGGTGAGACGGACCCAGGGGCGGATCCAGCGTTTTTTTGTCAAGGCAGGGGGGGGGGGGGCGAATGTAGGTTTCAAAAGTATTTAAAATGGGAGAGTCGGGGGGTCAACCCCACTGAAAGATTATAGATTTTTGCATGCAAAATGGTGTTTTTTATAGCAGTTTTGTGCTTAAAATGTCAAATACACTTTTGGTATAGTCGGTAAAATTTTTCACAGAAAATAAGTTTTGGTAAATGATAAAGTTATCAGAAAATAATAAATAAAATACAATAACTAAAGAATGGGCATAGCATTGGTAGTAATAACTAAAATTAAAATGTCTTATACATATAATGATTGTGCATAAATAGAGGTTGCAAAACAACAGTTTTTCTCCATCATAGAATGAATTCCATCCTGCGGGTTCTCTTGCTTGCAAAGCGATCAATGACTTTTTCTTTATGAATCTCGCAGCCATAATGGATATGCAATAATGCAAGTCCAGACAGTCTGTCTTCCTTTGTGGTAGATCTCAACCACGTCTTAAGTCTTCTCAATGTCGAAAATGTTTTCTCTGCCGAAGCGACACTTACGGGTAAGGTGACTAAGATTTTCAGGAGAATGTAGATGCCTGGATACAGCTCCTCGTCACACGAAACGAGAACATCGAGAGCTGTGGAGGGTATTGTATTGTTGATTTCTTTCTCACGGGTACACTTCGCCTCCCATGATCGAACCTCGGCATTAAGTTGTCTTTCTACATATTCTAGCCCATTCACTCCAAGGAGAGAGCCATACTTTGTAGTTTTTTTTGGACATTTACTTGACTAGAAGAGGAAGTTGGTAACAAAGCTGACAGGCTGTGAAGCTGTTGCGTTTCTTCCGAAAACCGATGTTTTAAATCTTCGACAATGTGCTCCAGAATGGGAATGAATACAGCTCTTCGGAAATATTCAACAGGGTTCGTTGATGGGTAATTTTGTATGTGTGTTTGCCTTCTTACAAGTCGAGGTATAGTTAAATCTACACCAAGCTCCTGAGCAAGACCATCAGCTTTGTTGAAAAGTTGAGAAAATAACTCTTCTCACTGTGTATGTTTTGTATTTAGAACAGAAAGCGTATCTGCCAGAATAACTTGGGCAACCTTAAGGTCTATTGAAGTATTCTGATATAGTCTACTCACATGAAGAGTGTCTCCTAGCATATCAGATAAGCAGATGACTGTGACAATAAATTCACTCTCACAAAGTGCAGTCAAAAATGTCTTTGCTTTTGCAGCACTTTCAGCATCTTTCCAAGATGCGACACACTCTAAAGCCTGAGCTACTTTCAGAAAATATGTTCGGAACTGCAAAACGCCATCGTGTCTTTCGATCCAACGAGTTTCACACAGTCCAGAGAGTTGGTGACATAAACCTTTCTTGAGTAAAGCTGAGCGTTTTGATGATGCAGTGAAGAACGAGATTATCGTTTTCATTGTTGCAATAGTATTTCGAATTGCTTGGATGCTGGAAGATTTAAATATGGCCAAATTAAGAGCATGATTGTGACATGGACAGTGAAGAGCATTCACAGCTTCTCGCCTGACTTCAGCCACAGCACTACGAATTTCTGACACCATGACACTGCACCCATTTGTGGATATGCTAACACAATGGCTTAGGTCAAGACATTGATGCTTTAGAGCAAAAAGTACTACTTGCCCAATTTCTTTGCCACTTACAGTTGGTTCATATACTTAATCTTGGTCCTTGTCCTCACTGTTAACAAAATATTGTCGAACATTTAAAAATTGTAAAACATCTTCGTGCACTGAATCTTTGTGTACATACCTCAAAACAAGTGTCAACTGGGACTCGTGAAGCATCAGTAGTTTCGTCGAACATATTGCTACTTTTACTGAACACTGTTCTGTCACTGACTATACAGTAGGTTACTGACGAGAAGGCAAGGCAGTCGTCTGTTGGCGCGGCGTATAGTTGGAAAAGGGGGGGGGGGGGGGGGGGTTGGTTGTGTTCGCACTACAACTCTCCTCACTCCACCCTCCACTCCAGTAACAGGACAGCCCAGCTTGTCGCCCGCCACCCCCTTCCAACATTTCAAGCCACGCTTTTCTCTTGAGCTCAGGACAGCTGAAAAGTTGAAGGATGAAGGAAACCCCATACAGCACAAAATGTTACAGATATGTTTCAGAAATATAACTTTTGAAACATTGTAACATGTTTGAAACATTTCGCAACCTACCTGAAACATCTCGGATATATTTCAGAAACGTCCAAATGTCCGCCCTGTGAAATATTTCAATGAAACCTCCCTGCAACATCAAATGGTAATGTTTCTGAAATGTTTCAATGAAACCTCCCTGCAACATCAAATGGTAATGTTTCTGAAATGTTTCCACTAATGTCCCATCAATATTTCTGAAACATTTAACCGAAATATTTCCATAAATGTTCTGAAATACATATAAAATGTATCATGTGACCCAAAATACCTCTGGAAATTAGGATGACTGAGGGTATATTTATAATTTAAAAGAGTATTGCACTTTAACAGATACCATAATGTTACAGCTGCATTGGTCAGCTAGTTGCAGTGAAGTGCAGTGACTGTGTTCCAATTCATCACAGCATTCCCTCGTACACTTCCTCTTGATCACTTTTTGCATAATGCCCCTTGACCACACCCTTAGAAAGTGTTAATCGGTGGATTGATATGATCTTGTTCGTATCTTCTTGTTTTCGTCAAGTTTTGCTTGTCCATAGTAATGTGTCATTTTTTGATTATATAAAAAAATAGATATTGTAATATTATTTTGTTTGAAATTATTTTAAAGATGTGCTCTGGTAGGGCATAGAATGTAAATTTTTGTCGTTTTTAATGTAATGATAATTGATTATATTACTTAATAATTTGGCTTGTACAATAATTAAAAATTTACTTATAATTTCTAATGTAAGATTAAAAAGGCCTGCCGACAAAATCCAACAATTCAGGTAAATTAATGAAACCATATTCTCCACCCTACTGAGCTTAATTTATATATATATATATATATGAACCAAGTTAAAGAAATAATTTAATTAATAAAGACATCAGATGTTTTCCCAGGTCAGCGTACCAGACTTGCCTAACATTAATTTTACAAACTATTTTATTATTCTAAAAACAAATTATGGTTATAAAAGTAAAATTTAAATAAGTCTTCAGTATGCTTGCAAAGTGAATGAAACTTACATGAATGTAATAGGTAGCCCAGCATTGGTGTCCATGGTTCCTGTCCATTGCATTTTATTTTAATGGGGAATTTGAATGTGATATAGTGGCAGGCAGGCATGCATCTACATCAGTACATGGGGAAAAAGGGACAAGCTAATGCACAAAGGTTCCATTATTAAATACAATGACAATGTCATCTTGTAATGAATAAATTAAATTGAGGCTCCCCAAGCTATCTGGATGTGATCTCCTTATGCTCAGCACAGAAAGTATGCTAATATTTACTTAATCCATAACAACCAAACCCCACTTGCATAGGAGACATGATTACTGAGCATTTTAAAATATAATTTTCACAACCCAATGTGTTATGGCCACTTCAAGTTTGTTTTTGAGTATCATAAATGAGCACTTGTCCATCGATGTCTTTATCTGTATTTGAACAATGTCTTGAGAATTTGGGTATGGTTTTCTATTGCATTCCAGATGTTGACATTCTCAAAAATCACGACACTGTTATTGTGTACGGTATCAGTGGTCTAGATAATCATGTGGTATTACATTAACTTAAAATACTTGATACACACAAGAAAAAAAATCGCATTCAACCTCAAACAAATGTTATAGAAATAAAAAAATAATATACCTATATACAATACACTAACATATTATAATAGAAAATTCCTACTTGTATGTTGCACAGGAAACCGGTATTAACATAATGAACAGCCATGAGACTTGACCTGTGCTCGTATTGTGATGTACTTTTCTCCTTATTTAATGCTATAGTAAGTATATATGGCTGGTGCTTGTTTTTTGGACATTTGCAAGAAAAAAATGTGCGCTTGAAAACCTTCAAAAGACATGTAACAATTTTATGTTATAATTAATGTCTTTTTCTTCTTAAACACACATATACTAATTTACAGAGGGTCTAAATATGAAACAATGCAGTCTTAATACAATTTCATCATATAGCTTTATAATCGACATATTGTTTTCCATTTCACACAAGCTCAACATAAATGAGACTGGACTAGAATCGGCTGTCCTCACTAAACAAAAAACTTGTCTGACCAGCCTAAATGAAGTGAGATGGTGGTGTAGTAGTGGAATATAAATGGGAATGAAACAAATGTGCAATGAGAAATACTCTTTAACATTGCAATGTCACGAGCTCAAATTGATCCAGCTTCCCTAACATTGAGTGGCCAGTGACTTGCTGAAGATACAATAGTGGCAGTCCATAAAAAATCTGGTTTCCTTAATTTTTTCTATAGATAGCATGTTAATCTACCTAAAGTTCGTGGATTAAGCTAGGTTTTATATTTGTATTTTAATACTACCAAATTGACTAAATAGCCTAAGGATAAAACAACAAATACAATATGACAATAGTATATAGGGTCTCTAAAATCCAAATTTTCAAAGTAAATACACAAAATAATATTAACACAACAGTACCTCCACACAAACTATATTCAAATGAGATCACAAATTTATTGTAAACAAATAATATAAATAATTTTGTAATATGCAGTACAAAATTTTAAAATAATATGAATGGCGAGTTATACTTTGTACAAAATAGAAGGTAGCTAGTTTGGCCTAACTCGTCAACAATGAAGTCATTAGTGATAGAGAAACATATTCAAACAGACAATAGGGTTTTGGATTGTAACTTCTATGATCTATGTTATGAAACCAGCCAAGAATGCACCTGAAGTAAGTTAAGAACCATGTATAACCATAATCAGAAAGCCACACCAGGTCAAACCAGGTTCTTTCCATTTGAATACTTAACAATAGAGGCAAAGATGCAAAGGGGTATTTTCAATAACAAATAACAACGTAGTCTGAGAAGTAGACTTTAATAAAAAAAACTATATATATATATATATATATATATATATATATATATATATATATATATATATACACACACACACACACACACACAATACATGAAACTTTTAACTGACTCTCTATGCAGATTTTCTTGGAGATTTTTGCTGGAAAAAAAGAAGAAAAAACAATTATTTTTAACTTGTTTCAGGTCAATTATGACATGTATGTGAGATTTTTAAACATGTAGACACTAAGTTGTTACATTATTTATTTTTAAATTACCATGCAAACAGAAAAAAAAAGTTTCTGATGCCAATGATAAATTTCAAAACTGAAAACATCTTAAAATGGACAAATTGGTATTGCAACCTATGCATTTTTTTTCTCAAACTTATTAAGCAGGAATACTTCTTCACTGGGAATTTCTTAACATGCTATTTACATTCCTAATAATCAATTTAATGGTGTCTGGTTAATGCAAAGAGGCCCATGACATTGTATAATAACACATTTTAAGCAAAGTTTTAAAAGAAAACTTAAATTTAAATCCTAATGATTTCCTAATAAGTGTCTGTGTGAACAGTGCCTGTGATGTTACATCATTACAATTCAGCCCATGTTTTTGTGCAATAATACTCTAAAATTTCTAGTAATTTTTTGAGCAGATTCTCAATATTATCCTTTGTAGTGCACATTTAATGTTTATTTTCATTATTTAAATTGCTACCACTACATAACTATACACATGTAATCTAATAAATCATCATTTAATGTGTTTCCTTTATTGTCATATAATGGATGGAATTAGGTTTTGTCAAACTCTCCAAATCAAACATACTTGGTTACTACCATAATTTAGCATAAGAAAAACTAATTTAAATAGAAAAACCAATGATGCTTATGCTTAGTACAACACAACTCGAAGACTTGTACCTTCTCTGCGGTAAAGGACAAGATTTATTTCAATTATTTTGCGCTGCAATTCCAGCCCACCAATAAAATGAAGGCCAGATTGCAGAAATAACTTTGTTAAGCGAAATGGCAATTAATAAAACCGCTGTCTAATTATATGTGTAGGCCTAGTGCATTCACTTACAATAAATTACATTTATGACAAGCCAGATATAATAGCAGGCTTTATTAAATTTCCGTTAATAGTAATACGTAGGCCTACAACATACGATGTAAGTACTACAGAGTGCAGAACATAACATAATAAAAATAATTACTTAACCAGTAGAATTTTAAATTATTTCAAATAAAACACTTCAATATTTATATTAAAATAAACACAACATAATTAATTTATGTGTTGTGCACAGTAAATAAACATTAAGTAATTACCCTTAACTACATATTATAGGTTATGAAATATATTTACTTAAGTATATTATAAAAGCCCGAAGGTGATAACTGAATAAAATAAATTGGTTTAATCAAATGCTATTAAAACCAAAATATTTAGGAACCTATAAGCCTATATTTGTGTGATTTTTAACTAAAGATAATAAATAACCCATACATTAGCATTCGTGTTCTACAGTCAACGACCATATATAGCTACAGTAAGTAGAAAACTTGTTAGATGCTTTCGCAATTTTATTAAATCGCGAATATCCTGTTAATGCATCACATAAATTAAAAAATCAGACTGAAAACAGCGCACATATAAATATGGCACGGGAATGTTAAGCATACCGACAAAAAAAGACATTCCTTAACCTACAGCTTTACACATTTCGAAGACGCATAAAAGAATGTTTCTATACCGGTACTTGCTTAAGTGCGAAAGTAAAAACAAAAAAAAAGTAAACTAACATGAAATAAATAATGTTAAAACTTACAATTTATTCACCACATATAAAAATCCAAGTACCAAAATACTGCGCCAAAACAAGAAATAATACACAAAGACAAAGATTTCTAAACTTCAGTGCCAACAAGCATGATGGGAAGTTTCAATATAATGTCTCAGATACATTTCAGAATCAACCACAATGTAATATTGCCAAACGAATCTTGCTGAAATGTATCTGAAACTTCATTTATAGACATGAGTACTATGTGTCCAATGAAATGTTTATGAAATATTCCAGAAACATGACAGATGAAATGTAATCTATTCGAAACATAGTAATGTTACTGCAATATCACAGACATGTTACTGAAACATTGTGTGCTGTATGGGACATGCCCAGAGTGAACTTACTCTGTGTCAATGTGGCACACAGTTATCAATATTTTGGTTTCATGTAAGACAATGCGCGGGTCTTTATGTATTTGGCTATCTCATCGATTTTGCTTCCCTGGGTGAGGGGGGGGGGGGGGGGGGGGGCTGGACGGACCTGGTGCAGTGGTGCGGCGTTTCCACGTGTTGGCCTCTCGCAACAGACGGGCGTGGCTATAGAGAAGAATACTAAATAAATAAAATAACATTTATGAGTAGACTATATTGGAGGCTCCTGCCAAAGTGTTCAAGGGTGTGTATTGTGATTTTGGAAACTCCACCCCCACCCCCCAACAAGAATTATGACGTAACGGCCGCAATCTTACATGACCTTCACTTTGACTATGACACCATGACACCCCAATTGAAATGTGATAACCCGAGTGTAATTTGACATTTCCATCACGTTTTTACGTAGAAACAATATATATATATATATATATATATATATATATATATATATATAATATATTTGAGTTAAAGGTTACAAAAAAATTATAGAAATATTTTATTTTAAAAAAAAAATTATTTCCACAATTAAGTCCGAGGTTTTCGGTTCGAACCCAGAAAAGAAAATGTAATTTTAAAACTTAATAAAAATTCCAAATAACTACAAAAAACTATATAACCTATTTAAATAAAACCACTTCATCGATACGGAATCCTTGGTGCGATTCGCGGCATATGCAATTGTAGAAATAAATTCAAACAAATACTTCCTCTACAATATTTACCAGGTGACTGATCAGCCACCACTTATACCAAGGCATATATTACTCCAACCAGTATGACGACATGACAGCCATATTGGCTGCCGATATTGTTGGATTCTTTTTTCGACTGCTAGAGTGCACTACCGCCATTTTGGTTTATTATTTTAACTTCTAGAGTGCAGTAGTGTAAATCACCAGATTGTCATTTATTGTATCATATGCCATTATGTCGGCTATCTTGGCCCCCATATTGAAAATACCTTATTATCACGAAAAAATTCGGAAAAAATACAAAAAAAAAAGAAACATTATCTTTCTTATATATTGATGGATTTTTTTCGATTTCTTTCCTTGTTTTGTACTTGGTTGGGACAAAAAGATAATTTTAGCTTTTAAATACTCATAAAATTAATTTTACAAGCTTATTAATTTTCAATACAAACAATGAACATATACAAGATATATAAAAAAATATGTTACAGTCATTATTCTTACCAATTTAAGATAACAATATGTTACAATTTAAGATAACTTAAGACTACTACATTAAAAACTGTAAGTTTATAGGTCAAGCATATGAAGCCTTCATATTCGATACTAGATATGCTTTCAACCAATTAATGTCCAGTGTCAAGCATAAAGGATAAACGTCTCCGAACCAAGAGGTCTTCTTTGTCAGTACTTAGTATGCAATAGCCCAATGACAAACATATCGACCAATCATACCCAAATTACAACACCTGCTGTGTGGATTAACTCAAGAAGCTTTACGCTTAGGAAAATACCTAATAAAAACACACAAGACAAGAGTCTCGAAACTGTCACGCCTACCACAGAGATTGTATTTGCTACAATAGAAGACTACTACAGAGTCAACTTCTGACCATGTCTTTCACACAAGTCACGACCAATTTGAAGCTTAGGCATATAGGCCAAGCGACTCCAAATCACGACGCCTACAGTATGTGTATAACCTGATGTCCTTTAAACAAAACTAGATTTTTTTTTAATTGTATAAAAGTCAAATACTAAAGCATTTGTTGCATTCCCTGACCCAAATTAAACTGTGATGAGGAACAGCTATGCTTAAGACATGCATTAAAGTACGAACAAACACCTACGTCGATTACGCTCGCACAATAGTTACATTCTCGGTATCATCCTCCGGCGTTTCTAGCATGGTGACTTTATTTGTTCTGCGAAAGTTCGTGCCCTCCTGGTGTCACTCTGCGGCCGTCGTTCCATGACGAACTCGCTGCTGGAGAGTTCACTCGCTAGCCCCTCCACGACTCGCACTGCCGCGGATGCTCCAGAGGAACTCGACACCGGCGAGCTCACTCGCTGTCCCCGTTAACTCGCTGCTCTTTGCAAGGGCTTGGACATCCATCAGCTCGTGCACCTCCGCGTGGACATTCTCTCGGGGAGCGCTTGTCGAAAACAGATACCACTTGGATATCTTGAGAAGTTTTAAAATCCCGTGGTTTCTCCTGAAGCTCTGCACATCGCTTCATTGCTCGGGTAAACGAAGCCCTTCAACTGCTGACCTTTTCCCAACTTCATAAAATCTAAAAATTTAGTGTTTGTTAATGATTTAAAGTATATCGGGACACATAGGCTTCCGTACTAGCTTTGGCAGTCAGACTTCCATGTCAACGTTCGGTGACGATTTCCGACTGTTTATTGCAACGCATCTTTACTACCGCCTTCCTCCCGGACATCTATTAGAAGTAGTATATATTAGTTACTCCAGCGCCAGGCTTCTAGGCTGTGGTGCCGTGGTGCCGACCGCCATCTTGGATTGTGACGGCACGGCGCTCATTTTAGACTCAAAATTCCTCAAAATTAACTCAAAAAGACTCAAAATTCCTAAAAATTTCCCAATTTCGCGGGAAAAAGTCTCGGTTTTAAGGATAATGTCCCGTTTTTGTCTTCAAAAATGCAAACGACTTGAAATGTCCCCAAGACGGCTTAAATTACCCATGGTCAAACCGCTCTAAGTCGCTGGTGGGGAAGCTTTGACCTAGACCTCGGCCGCCATATTGTATTCTAGAACGCTGTACTTGTCGTTACGGTCGCTATCTTGAAGATCTTTATTGTCTTTTTTAATGAAAAAATTTAAAATACCGTTGCTCTTTTCATTACAGCCGCATTATTGGATTCTAGAAACATCGAATGTTTTGTCATACCACCCATCTTAGATGAGTATGTCGTCATCGTTACACTTTACGTTAATGTCGCCATATTGTATTCTAGAATGTTTCAATTTTCGTTACCGCCACCATTTTTCAAACCCGCGTTTTTATGCTAGAAAATCGGGTAAAATTTAAAATATATAAAAAAATTAGTTAATAAAATTTTAATAAAATACTATTTAAGAAATGCACTTACATCATGGAGTCTTCGGTTCGAACCTGGTGAGGTCAAAACTAAAAAAAAAACGACGGATCCTTCCTCCACGAAAGCCGCCGGCAGACTGACCTCCCACCACAAATACCAATTGGGAAAATTTTAGGAATTTTGAGTCGTTTTGAGTCCAAAATGGCCGCCGTGACGTCATAATCCAAATTGGCGGTTGGCACCACAGCACCACAGCCTAGAAGCCTGGCGCCGGAGGAACCAATATATATACTTCTACTGTTCTCGATCAATGTTAAACAAACCACTTAATATATATCACATTACTACCTACTTACAATATAATTGTCTTATATTATGAAAAACTAAGTTGTACTCTTTTGCATTGCTATATTTATTAATTATCTTAATAGTCAAATTGATACCCGAATATCTTTACCTTATACAGATAGCTTACCAAGTTTAGCTCATACTTAGGCCTATTACGGAGTGGTTAAAGATCCAATTAGTGTCTATTTTTCTTGTTTTTATATTACCATTATTAAAAATAACATAAGTTTTAAATATATGATAAATTATAAAAAAAATGATAACTAATGACATTAGCATGTCTAACAACGATAGACATATTCTACTAAAAAACCAACAAACGTGCTCAACAGTGTAGGTGGGTCGTGGAAGCGGTTGAATGTACCAGTACAGATGATAAAGTGTTTGTGTTGCAGGTTCATATAAACGGCGCCTTCTTCACTCTCTTTCGCCATCGCCAAGCCGCTGACCTTATCAGTCACATCGTCGTCAATGGACCAGTTTCCATCACCACGCTGACGTACCAAGCTAATGCAGTAAGTTGACATGATGGGACCACATCTATGATAACGATTTTGACCAAAAAACGAATACATTTTTCACTGAAATTTGATCTGAAGCTTAAGCTATATAATTATAGTAAAAGTCATGTTTAACATCAAATTCCCGCACTAAAATAGACTACAGCAAGGCAAACCGAATAGCTTTGAGATAGCACAGGTTCACCTGTCACAAACATGTTGATTCTGCATGATTCATGAATATTTAAAACATATTAAAAAATACCGTGTTGTGTGTGTAGTGTGTAGTGTGTAGTGTGTGTGTAGTGTATAGTGTGTGTGTAGTGTGTAGTGTGTGTGTAGTGTGTAGTGTGTGTGTAGTGTGTGTGTAGTGTGTAGTGTGTGTGTAGTGTGTGTAGTGTGTAGTGTGTGTGTGGTGTATGTGAAGTGTGTGTGTAGTGTGTGTGTAGTGTGTGTGTGTGGGAAATGTCCTGGTTAAGTGCAGACCTAAGAGTGTCTCAGGCCTAAGCCTATACATCTAACATGCCTATTCCCAAATATGCAAAAATGATCTCATGCAATCGTGTGTTTAGTTTAAGATCTTTTTATTTAAATTTGAACCGATAATAACTCCCCTTAATAAACTTTTAGACTTATGCTAGCTAGGTCAGCCGAGGTAAAAAAATTGGATATCGAAAATAAAACTCCGGGACTCAATAATGCAGGATGAAAATAAAATTAGTCCCTTGCGATGCTGATAAGGTAACACAAAATTTCATGTTCACCTATTACCTGCTTTTAAAGCCACCTTGCATGCTCATTGCTATGGAACATGTAACTGGATAAGATACTAAGACCCTTTATAGATTTTTTAGTGATCAACACTAACATTTAAAAGTGTGCTCAGTGTTTAAATTGTGTTTCGTATTTAATTACGTAAATACACTTTATTCTATCATTAAGGTGTGTATAAATCATTATTTTATTTTAACAGTACAGCGAAAAATCAACATTATTTTCTTTATATGAAAAAAGTGAATTATTTCTTTAACAAAGGAGGAATACACAGTTATTTAACTTATTTACCACAGTTTAGGTACTTTTAACTTTCAGTACCTACAACCTATATGATTTGAAGTGAAATTAGTATTTTAAATTATTTTGGTCTTGAATTCATTAATGAAAATTAATGAAGCCACTGCTCCCTGTATTCCAATTTTTTACATTAATTTTATTACTGTATGATTTCAGCACATTTTAATGTTACCCTAGATTTTACAAGGCAATAATTATTTTTGCCATACGTTCTAGTTTAACAGGCTGAAAGGAAGGTAAAGCGATCCAAATTCCGTTCTCAGGTTTCTGCTTCTGGTAAAATCGTTACCTTTAGTGCTAATGAAATAACAGAATAGTTTTCAAGTTAAATGTTTGAATTTCGCGAAATGCGTATAGTAAAAAAAAATTAACGAAACCTACACAAAACAAAAGCTTATAACATTTGCCAGATATTCACAATTGTTTTTAAATGTAAAAAAAAAAAAACATAAAATACAAACACAGTCCTTAAAATACAAACAGGCTTGAAACAGTCAAATCTGAATAGTTGCTTGAAAATATAAAATTAGTTTAATAATATAATCATATACTAGTTAAGATGTCTTAAAACCGCAGACAAATGTCCTTAGTTGCTTTTCACTCTAAATATATGATATGAATAGAGTATCAACGTTCCTCAACATAAAAACTATAGTCACAAAGATTGTTACTTCAAAACAAATATGGTGTGATCACAGTTACCATTGATATAAATAGTACGAAACTTGCTACGAAAAATATTCTGTTCCTTTAAACAAATATTGTACTTACTAATGTATAAGCTAATTATTGACAAAACAAATTTTTCCCAAGGCTCTTGCATTACATAGTTTTGAAGCTTGTGAAATATAGTCTAAACTAATTTTTTCTGTAGTTTGAAAGCCAAATTTGCGTTTCAATTGTGCATAGGCATGGCTCTCTGATCGCGTGGTTGTTGTCCATAATGCATCCACCATCCAACTGGTTTTTACACTTATGGAGTGTATTCGACTAGCCAGCCGCACAGGCGTGACTGTGATACATGATTTCATGGGAACAGTTAGTCACACTGGTCTCGCCTTGAAATTCCTAATAAGTAACTCTAATCGATTAAATAACTCTGCTGTCTGCGCATGTATAGACACTCACAGAAATATTACTGAGCCCCCCACCCTGAAAATAACTTATATAAAAAAAGCTTACGGATGGTCATGAAATTCTGTCGGTTTTATAGAATGGATTCAAATAAAAACTTATATGAGTAATATTCCTGATTTCTGGTGCCATAGAAACTAAAAGAATGTAGAGGAAAACCCCTTCCTTTCGAGGGGTTAAGAAGCATGCAACTTCGTTTTATAGCTCCTACAACTAAAGAGCTGTACACTGAATCATGTATATCCATATAGAAAAAATGGCGAAGCATCTATAGTCGCAAATTGTGAAGTCACTTATGTACATGCCCAAGTACAGGGATAAATACAGGGCTGTGGACCAGCAGTAGTTTATCGTCGAATAAAAGGGCTATAAAAAAGGAAGAGAAATAGAATGTATTATGGGCGGGCCTCTCTCGTCTGTCCACGTTATCGAGAACAGAAGAAAAAGTTAGTAGTTACATAAATTGGCATGTCCAAGCGCTGGATTCTGGCTGAAGAGCATGAGGAGCCGATCGCCATTTAGGATAGTGACATCATAGCAGCCATTCTGGGTGACCTTTACCTTTGACCTTGACCCCGGTGAACGTTTTGAATTCCGCCATATTGTTTTTCCACCATATTGGTTTCTAGAATATTCCCCCATTTTAATTCTATAATTTACTGCCATCTAACACCCCACTCCCTAGTGTTGCAATTTCGTTATGGCTACCATCTTGAAAATTTATAATTTTTATCATAAAAAAAAGGAAAATTTTTAAAAAATATTAAAATATTTATACTCAAATTATAAAAAAAATTTAATATAAAAACTTTACTTCATTTTGAAAATGAACCGCCATATTGTAAATCCGTATATATTATCCAATTTTAATGGGAGCAATTTTAAAATTAATAAAAAATTAATAAATTAAATTTATTATACAAAAATCATATTGAAGTCGTTGCTTCAAACCAGGCGAGGCCATTCGATTGAAAAATTGCAAGGGATCCTTCCTCCACGGAAGACAACCAGCAGACTAACCTCTCACCACTAATTCCAAGGCAGATATTAAGTCAGTCAATATGACATCATGGCCACCATCTTGTTTTCGTTAGCTGAAGGTCGCTGCCGACATATTGTTTTCGAATGCTAGAGGGCACTACCGCCATATTCGTATAATTTTTACCTGCTACAGTGCAGTATTTATTTATTGCCAGGGCGCCCACCAACTTGGATGCCACCTTGAAATTCTTTGATTTTTAAATTATAATTTGGGAAATATTCTTAAAAATCATCAAAAAATAAGTTGTTAAAACATTTATTGATTACTTCGTCTCGGTTCGATTCTAGACTGGTGAAAAAAAGGATAATTAGAATTACCAAAACAAGACAGGTTCGAGAAATAAACACACCACAATTATTACAAATAATAATTTATTACATAATGTCTACTCTACTACAAACAAGAAACTTACTAGCATTTCTTGATTCCTGCATTTACTGCCAATGAATTAAAGCAAAGTGGTAAGCCCCACCACTTGACATAGAATCGACCATTTCTACATTTAAGAATCTTCTCCACTAGATACATGTCGGGATACATCGTAGGCTGAATCTATTTAACATAGAAGCCACCACTAATAGTCTTGTGTTCCAAATCTTCGAGGCAGTATGTCCTAGGCTCATATTCGCGAGCATAGGTCACATGGAAAAGTTCGATCATAGGTCACTTGGAAAAGTTCGGGATTCAAATCCACAGCGAAACCTTTCTCGAAGAGGCCTTTTTGCTTGGAGATTCGCAGAATTTCACCGACATTAGCCTTAGCCTTTTGTGGATCTTTCTTCTTCGTGTTGGAAAACACTGTTCGAAGCAGGTGATCGTCCTTTACGTATTAATTCATTTTCGTGGTAGAATGCACATTAAAATTGTATTCACTTTTTAACTAAGGCACGATATCAAGGCACTTTTAATTTCCATTTGCCGTGAAATGTTGTTATATTTTGGTGCGCAAATTTCTTTTAAAAATTTAGACAATGGAGGCCTTGAAATTAATAAATGTAGAGTAATGTTTGATGACAAACTTATCCATCAAAGCCTTGGAGGACACATTGTAGAATTCTATGCCGAGATCCGTTTGCAGGTGTGATGGTACACGTCCAACACGCAAAATGTCTGTCATGGTCTTGGTTACTTTGATTGCATTCTTCGATTTCACAGGTCTGGCCCAAGTGAACTTGCTATACACATCAATGATCGTCAACATGTACTTGAACCTATATTCACTTGGAAATATGGTATCATCTGAACAATATCCGCCTAGAATAAATCAAGTCCGTGCACTACGACTTTGAGCCGAAGGTATTTTCATCTTACAGGAGCATGACGTTCGTGAGCGATTCTGGTTCAACTTATTGTAGGAAGCCGGCTTTCCTCAGTTCTTCGAGTATGGAGACTATTTCGTTTATGAGCGAGTAGTTTCTTACGCTATACGAAGTAAGTAAAAGTTTTAACTTGTTAATGAATTCGTTTAAGTCGTTCCTAAAAATACACGTAGTTAAAGTTATGACAACTTTCTAGCTATTTTAAACCTTTGCCGTGTACTGCTAGTTCAATAAAGGTATTGGCGAGTATGTCGAATTTTCATGGTCTTTGTCTTTATATATGCCACTTTCTGGATCGTTATCACGAAAATGCGCATGAGTTAGTTCTAGAAGTTTGTTTTACTCTTGTAAATCTTCATGGGAATAGCTTTTAGGTTCCCTGCGAAACGACAATTTGTACAGACCTGGAGTAACGTGCGTTATGTACTCTTTTACAGATATGATATTTCCTTGTAAAAAAGTCTATTTCTTTAGTACTGAGGAACCACCTATTATATTTTCTGTACACTCCGTAATGCGTTTCATTATTTCGACACGTGAAAGATCTCAAGTATGGTCGGACCATTGCATTAACTTGGTGTCTGTTTTCCATAATTGTTTTCTTGTGCATATACTCTGTACTAGTAAAGACATCTTCTTCCGGAGCTGGTTCATATTTCATCTTCTTTACTGTTGGCATCTCGTCATCAACTTGTATCTTCACGTTGATGGGTGGCTCTTCCTTATTTTTAAGTTCGTCGATATGGCTAGTGACTGGTTTAAACATCTCTTTATTTTCCATTTTACTCAAAGTCTGGCTCTTCTATAAAGAAGATATTTTTCAAAAAAACAGACTGTATAACACGATAGATATCACTGGCCAAGTCCGACATTGTACTGACTGAAATAATATTGCAATACCTCCTATTATACCTTTATTCGTCCGCAGAAAGCTCTTCCCTGTGGTAAGGAATATCTTTTTTTCGCTGCCAAATGAGTTAGTGATGCATTCAGGCTGTTTTGAAAACGCTCAAATGGTCAAGTCTTTACGCGTTGGATACTTCGATCATGTCGCGAGTTCGAGGATCCGAGATTTCCACGCGCTGGTCGAATTATTACAGGTACTCTAATAAATCGTTTTAAATGCTTTCATCTTTTTGAATCAACAGCGAAATGTATTTCCGAATATCGGCGTTGAGGGACTCGAGAACATTATGTATTTCACGACTGCTACTACCAAATTTCTAAATGCTATGATTCATGTTTGATGATAAACTGATTGAAACCTTGTATGTACCTGCATTTATATAGAAGACATCCTTGATTATAACTAGGAACCTGTGATCTTATTTCCAGCACAAAGAGCACATGTCTTTAAATTCCTGGAAAATTATGTAAGTGTTTACGTGATCATCATAAGCATGACGTAAATTAAGTTCGTCTATACAAAAAAAACTACTTTGATGTTCGCGTGGTTTCGTAGCAAATGTTTCGGTATATGACAGTAGGTCTGACCCATGTAAATGCAGTCTACTTTTGCGTGTTTGCCCATGGAAAATAACTCGTGTTATTCCTGGCTTCTCGCATATGGCATCGAAAACCATTATGGTATTGGCTTTTGCTTCGCTAGGAGGCAGAATATCCACATTATCATTAAAATGAAAATGCACGAGTCCTTCCTCCGATCGTAGAATGGTGGGCAGGCGCTGGTTGTTTAGCTGTGGCAATATCTTGGAATTGAGGTACACATTTTTGAACATAAGTCCATTAGGTTCTTCTAGCAAACTCAGCAGAACGCACGTTTTGTCACAGTTGAAAGTGCCTGCCATAATGCATTTAATGGTAGAAGGCAATAATGTGCCATGTCATTATTCGCACGAATTTACTTCGTCGTCTTCATGATGGACATGGGGCAAACACACTTCTTGCTTCTCCACTAGCAAAATTTTATAAAAGCAAAAGCATTGTACTTTCAGCTCATTTGTGCGTAATACCTTGATGAGCTAAGATTAAGTAAAACATCGGAGCAGGACTCGTAAACTCGCTGATAAACAATCTGCCTATAGAGCTACATATTCAAGGCTACAGATTCTGTGTTCCAGGAACGAAACTATCGAAACGACTAGTTCGCGATGATGTGGGAATTAATTATTTTGACGATAAGTGCACACAGCATGATATTAACTATTCTCTCAGCAGGGAACTGGAATCAAGTCACCTAGCTGATGAGATACTGGCACAGGAAGCCGAAGATATAAGTAAATCGCCAGATGCAGGACTAGAAGAGATAATCGTGGCGTGGAGCCTATGCAATGTAATTAAGGCAAAAACTAAATTAGGAACGGGTACTCGTCAAGTAAGACCCCGAATTCAAACGCAAGACTGATGCAGGCATGCAAAAAGCCAAGCAAAAAATACAGACTTTCCAAAAGAATATTACTGGTGGATTTCTACCACTACTTTTACTGGCATTGGGTGTCCTCGGTGGCCTCATCGGTGCTACGAGTGGTTTATTGCGGGCAGTCAACACTTCCAAGAACGAGCGCAAGCAATTGGAGGAAGCACGAAGACACAAGGCCAGCATCGAAGCTTTTTTCATGGGTAAAAAGAAAAAGTGTGGGTCTATAATTACGATCCCAAAAAGCAGGTCGAATCATGAGAAAGAAACGTGTGAAAAAGTCTTAAGTTCTCCGCTCACCAATATAGATTTATTTAGGTATACACTAAAACTAAAAATACCACGTATCAAAGGCATGTTTATGCGGGACAATCCACCTAATAAATCAAAGACTCGTGGTGTGCCAATATTAACTTAGATTCATCTACATGTCGTGGTACGCACTGGGTGGCACACATAAAGTCTGGAAAAATGACCGGGTACTACGACAGTTTTGGAGATTTACGACCTCCGCCAGAACTTAGGCGGTACCTGGGCCGGACCAATACATTGTTTTAAATGTACGAAACTAAACAGTCGCCTAACCAAGAAAAATGCGACCACTTTGTGTCTTCGCTTTTTAACTAAAAAATATTTGCGTATAAAATAATTGAACAGTCATGTAAATAAGCATGTCATGTCGATAAAACTTACATTGACAGGTCATAGTTTGGAGCTGCGGGTGGAAGGAGTTGGAAGGAGAATAGTGTATTGGACTCATAGATTTTCAAATGTATAATGCCATAGCGAATATTGCCAAAAATAACTGCAAGATCCATTTCCTGAAATATGATGGAATCGCTCGTGAAATACACTTACCTGTGAGAGCTTAAGAAATTGACGACATTGCAAATTACATCAAAGAAAAGTTACCACAGAATGTAGACTTTCAACTGCGTGGAAACCCAAAAATAAAAAAGCATTCTATAATGCAGTGAAAATGTCGACTTTACGAAATCTGGGTCCACAGGCACGATGCTCGGATACGAACCAAAGATTTACCATGCAGGAAAAAGTACAAATATACCCATGCAGTAAACATATTGCATGTTAATATCATACGAATAAACTGGAATTTGACAACTGGAACATATCTCATTGTAAGACAAAAACATGCTACATGATTTTTCGTCAATGGTCCCGCCAGGTTAGGAACTGGTTGAAGTAACGAAAGTATCATTTACCTTCCAGTCGATGTAAAGTGCGCACACGAAGTAGTTGTCAGAATCGTTGGCCAGCGAGGATGCTTGGTGAATTTACAAGGTGAAGAAATTAACATTATGTCTGCACTTGAAGCGATGGGCATAAAGTTTGTGACACCAAACAGTTATAAAAGAAATCGCATTGGTGTGCAAAAAATCAGTTCTCTACCAGACGTCAGTGCATTAACAACTGATAGCGTAAAGTTTCTTCTCAGTATTGGAAAAGTGCCGAATAAATATGGAAGACGAAATCCTCGATATGGAAGACCGTACGTGCTACCATTCGAAGTATGCATTGCTGAACAGCACCCAGATATCTGTACTTTACCATCGCAGTTATTTCTACGTATAAGAGGTACACTGACAAATGCTTATGGCATGCATCCAACCAAGATGACAATATAAAATAATGGTATTCTTCACCTAATCAAGTGCATTCATTGCATATGTTCTCAATGGCGTCGAGGTATACCAGACTAGAGATGTAGGCATAACATCCACTATGAAAAATTACCTTTCACTGATGCTAAACGAACTGGCTGCGGTTTCCTGTTTATGTCGAAGAATAATTCGAAGTTTGTGTTCGTCTCTCCATGCTTCTGGGATATGCGTAAGACTACAATCATTTAATCATTAATTCGAAACAAAAGCTCGTACAGCTTCTAGCAAACAGGAAAATTAATGAAATTTTCGCGCTGCAAAAAACCTACAGGATGTCTCACACTACTTTCTATCGAGTGGATACTGCCTTAAATCCAAGTCAGCATAGTTGTATGTATCAAAATGCTGAAGAATGTAGAAAGTAACAAGAATTTTGATGTACCATTCCGATCCTGGCACTTGTAAACATATCCCGACATGCCTCAAAGTCAAGGTATTAACTGGAAGACAGCTCAGGACAGAGGCGAGTCGCTCCGTGTTGGATAACTTCCAAATAAGTAATGTAAAAATATTTTTTAACAACCGAAGTACCTCCTGTATATCGACACAAACATGGACTTTGAAAACGGATTATTTACTCTCGCATATCAAATGTATGTCAGGTTTCAGCAGGCATACTATGGTCGCGGACAGTCGCCGATACAGAGTCTCGATAGTTTCTAGAATGAAGCTCCATAAAAAGTGTTTGATTTTCCAAACAAAACAATCGTTTAAAATCCAACTTCAACGACTGTAGAATCGAGTTATATACGAGCGGAAATATTCCACCAAACACTTATGCTTGTGGTCTGATACTTCACGATCAGCTTGCATCGTACAACTGTCAAAACAAATTTGTGGAAATTAGTGCTTAGTGCAATGTATGGTGGGCAACCACAATTCTAACGAGTATGTGCCTGTAAAATCTCGCCAATAATGCGTAAATGGGCCTCGCAGTGTGATTAGAGTCTGTATATATAAAAGGTGCTCAACAGTTCGCACCTTCAGTTGCAGTCCGACCTACAAGAAGGTATTTTCGTTTCATCCTGTCAACGTGTACGTGAACGTTCGATCCAGCATCAGCAGTGTCGAGTACAGACAGCTACGGGAATGCCAGATATGTGCGCACAAATATGGAAACCTGTGAAGGAGGCACTCAACACTGACGATTATCGCATTTTCCTGTGTCCTACGAACCGACTCAGCAGCTGCTAGATTGCTGCGAACCTGAAAAATGTGCCGTCTATAACATGAGACCACACACGATCCTACCAGCCAGTATCGGATAAGTAGTTTCTTCGTTTGCAGGTGCTAAAAACACCAAACGTTGACTATTGCAATCAGTTGCGACCTGCAGTCCATCTACATAGACGTCCAAATGATATGAGTCTCGTTGTAGTTCAGTCAGTGATCCCGTCTCAACCACCGAGTCAAAGCCAGTCGCAGCTGTGGTCACAGACGTCGTCATCCATGTCTCACCGAAGCAGTCGTCGTCGAAGAAGACAACCGGTTGGATACCTGTGTTCCTGAACCCGAGACCAGCGAACCAATTGGAACTTGAATTGACAAGGCAGTCCGTGCAGCGTTAAAATCTTTACTTACGAAAATGCTAAATGCCTTAACATATTATGTATTTGTGTATTTTATAAAAATAAATTTGTAAAACTTGATGTTTGTGTGCTTTTATTTCTAGAGTTTTTAAGTACCTGCATTTTAACCTAGTAAAAAATCGAAAAGGCATTATTTTGACTCACTAGCAACAGCAAGTAGGTATAGAAATGAGGTCCAGACGACAGGACCCGCAGTTCACCTCTTGCCGCGGTGCAGTATGAATCGTCTTGTTTGTCTAGTTTGTTGCATAAGTCACATAATAACCTAGTCCTATGAACTCGATGGCATCATTACCATCTTTAACATCGACTTGGAGGGAAGGCCCGCCATCAACAGTACAGACCTCATTGACAGCAGAGCCAATTGCTGCAGTGGTCCGGATGGGTGTTGTACCATCAACATCGGGGATCCTGATGGCAGCAACCGAGATCTCTTTGACAGCGATGGCGGTGGCAGCGAAGATCCTCATGGCAACAGCAGCACATGCTGTTTCAGCCCTGCAAGGGACGTGTGCTCCACCAACTGCTGTGGAGATTGCATGGTTTAAGTTTCGCCATCGACCTCGGAGACTTCAATAATGGTGGACTTTCATCGCATCAGTGAAGGTACTGTTTTATGTTTTTCACCACAACTTAAAGTGCGCGCAGACATGAAAGTATCAGTTGTCCGATTAATGAACAGAGAACACTTTTTCTGTGCGACAAGTGTAATAAACAATTTGGAAGCAATGATAACTCGGAAAGTCATCTTATAATCTGCAGCAGGTCTCTGACATTGTCACAGAAGACATATAAGTGTGGCAAATGCGACAGAGTTTTTCACATTTTAACAGTCTGAGTAGTCACCAGGAGATGTGCACAGGAATACAAACAAGTGCTAGTATGCATGTATACCATCAGACATAATTTATTGCTTTTCCTGATTCTATAGTAAAAAATAAGAAGTAGTCAATTGCCTTAACTTGAATGATCAGATTTTTTTAAAGAAAGAATATTAGGAAGATTTGTTTAGGTAAGTTACCAAAATCGTGTTGATAAAAGGTACTATTCTTTGGAGGATAAGTACGATTTCAGTGGGTTGGACTATCCACCACGATTAAATCAGATAGAACGTTTTGAGAAACCTAATCCTGAAGTGTCAGTTAATGTGTATGCACTAAATGAGAATAATAAGTTGTGTCCGGTTCGTGTAACTAAACAAGAAAGAAAAGAACATTTATATTTGTTCCATGTGACAAATAAAACCATTGTTGCACACTACTGTTACATCAAAAATTTTCCCTACTTGTGAGACCTTAGGTTACATTACATCAGCACAAGATTCATATGGGTAAGATGTGCTTTAAGTATTTCGCTGATCAACCTCGAAGATCGGGCCTTACGGGGCTATACAGTGTCTTGAACTGCACAAAATGGCATTTTGAAATACATTTTGAACAGAATTTGTCTCCTTGTTTTTGTAGTAGAGTAGAAATTATGCAATATTTTTTTTTGTTTGTAATTTTTTTGGTGTTTTATTTCTTAAACCTGTATTTTTTTTGTAATTTTAATTATATTTTATTTGCATCTATCAGTATTGAGCCAAGAACATGAATTCATCAAATTAATCATTATTTTAACACATGATTTTTTGATGAATTATAAAATTATTTCTGATTTTTGGCTTAAAAATGACAGAATTTCAAGATGGCGGCCAATATGGTGGGGCACCATGGCAATAAATTAATTCTGCACTCTAGTGGGTAAAATTAAAAGTAATATGATGGCAGTGCAGTCTAGCAGACGAAAACAAAATTTCGGCAGCGACCTCCAATCGACGAAAACAAAATGGCCTTCATATCGACTGATGTAATATCTACCTTTTTATTAGTGGTAGAAGGTATGTTTGTGGGTGTGTTCAATGGAGGAATAATCTGCCACCATTTTTAATCCAATGGCCTCGCCGATTTCGAACCAAATATTCTAAGATATTTTTTATTAAATTATTATTAATTTGATTGTTTATAAATTTTGTAAAATTTCCCACATTTCTAAATTTAAAATGGTGGATTTTTAATATGGCGGAAGTTATTTTTTATAAAATTTTATTAATAAACATTTTATAAGTTTTCAAATTTTTCGCGAATTTTTAAATTAAAAATTACAGATTTTTAAGATGGTGGACTAATTTTAAAATGGTGGAGTTTTTAATTAAATTTTATTATATAAATTTTTTATAAATTTTGAAATTTTCTCCAATTTTTGTGATGCAAATTATAGATTTACAAGATGGCTTCCTCAACGAAAAGTGAAACGATGATGTCATACACAACAAATATGGCGGTAGTAACGAAAATGGCAACTTTCTAGAATCTAATATTGCAGAAACTTCTAGAAATCAAGATGGTGGCCGAGGTCAATGTCAAGGTCAAAGGTCAAGGTGATCCAAGATGGCCGCTGTGACGTCAGGGCAGTTTGTAATCCCCTCTCCTTTTTCCCCAATACCTGGTGATAGTCTCTGCGCTTGGAGGAACTATGACAATCTCAATCCTCAGCCTGAAGCTTGCCGCCGGAATATATTACAGTAGTTGATTATTCTTATTTTACATGTGGCTAAGTTAAGGTGAGGACACAGCCTTGTATTAAAATTAACTATTTATTTAAAAACTTTTAAAAATAAAATAAACATTAAATATAAAATCATACAACTGATTTAAATATAAACTTAAAAAAATGTATCATTAATTATTTTTTTTCAATATGTCCTCTTAAATGGTGGTCAGATTTCTTACAGAGAATAAGTACACAAAAATATATTAAAATTAAAGAAAATAATGAACAAGAACAAATATAGGCCTATAATTTACAAAATTTATTTTTTAAAAATGTGTAAACTACACGGTATTATTTAATAAAAACTAAAGTAACAGTTATCACATAACATATATGTGTGCTTCAGCCAGGATCAGGGCCGGGATCCAAGCCGGGGTACAACATCCCTCTGCAGAATGGCTTCTCGACCGGCTGCGAGCTAACAGTGGTGGGGACAACCCAATCCTTCATGGACCGGTGAGTGGCACTCTTGAGTCTTATTAGAAGCCGTACCCTAGGGCACATCCCACTCAACTACAATTTTAAGCCAAGTAAGTTCAATTAGCATGCTGCATGGTTCTCACGAAGATGTTGCAATGTCAAAGCATCTTATGTGCAAAAATCTTAGCTCTCACTATATGGCTTTTAGTAGGAGTTATTTCGTGAAAATGGAACGATAGTCGAAGAACGGAAGTGTGTTACAAACATAGCGGACAAATGTGTATCAACAAATCCGTATAAAGTCACTTTCAAAAATATTAAGGATACATACGAAACGTATAAGTGTGCCAAAGAAACGTTATGATAGTGAATCTAACACAGTTTTTAGTAAAATAAAATAGTCATATTAAAATATAACCCCAAGTTATAAAAAAGTAAGAAAACTAGTATTACAATGATAATAATACATATTCTCCCTACCAACTCTTAATAGTTTTGATGGTGCAGTGGTATTATGAGTGCTTGTTAATCTCAAGAGAAATGGTTCAAATGTAGTCAGAAGAAGAATGTTTACTAACATTATAATATAATAATCTACATATATATAAATGAACCCCTATTTCGCCTGGTCATGCTATAACTTGAGAACGGCTTTATCAATTTTTTTCATATATTTTTTTAAATGTTTTCTAATACTACGTAGAAGGTTCTTACATTTAAAATAATTAAGAAACTTGCGCAGAAACTTAGAAAATGTATGATAACTTATCGACTACCTTTATTATCATTTTTTAAATGTTACCTTAGCCCCATCATTCTATATTCTTTGCTAAGCACGTTTGTAATAACTGTCAGTTGTTTGACAGTTGTCTGTCAGTTGTTAAGATAGATCGCACATCGCCAATAAAGTTTACAAAGATCGCATAATTCTAGCGTAGCGTTATATTCTCTTTGCGTTAGTTAGTTGTATCGGTCGGATTCAAGGACTTCATCATGGAAATCCATGGTCGGCATTAAGAACGAATTATAACCCTTACCCAGCTCCCTGGTCGGAATGATATCTTTGACGAGGTAAAATTAAACCATTTTGCTTTGATTTTGCACATTGTTAATGAATTAGGGTTTTTATTTCTTAGTGCACACTGCACAGTCGATTGAATCGGAAAACTTATGGAGTTTTAAGTTTGTTCATTTATAATTTTAAGTTAAAATTTTGATATTAAAAATGCCAAGAAGTAGACGTACAAACATAGATCGCAGAACTCGCAATGCTGCAAGTCAAATATATTTAACAGCAAGTCAAACTGATGAGCAACGCAAAGTGCGAAATGAAGTTGAGCGGAATCGATATCAAGAACATAGAAATGTTGCATTTTATCCACATCGAGCTGCATTCAATTATAACGTGGGAATCGATTACAGTTCACACCATATCGTTGCTATTATAGACCTATGAACGTTGTATGTTTACATTGCAAGGAATTGAAGTTCAGAAATGAAGCCCCTGGATTGTGTTGCGCCAGCGGCCAGGTCAAATTGATGCCATTGGAAGCGCCACCAGACCCACTACATTCATTGGTTTCTGTAAATGGGCCAGATTCTAAAAAAAATGTTTTACCCATATCCAGCAATAATTGCTTTCAAATGACCTCATTTGGTGCAACAAAAATTATTCGAGATAAATTTATGCCCACTTTCAAGATTCAGGGTCAAATATATCATCAAACAGGTTCCTTATTGCCAACACCGGACAGTACAAATTTATTTTATGGGCGATTCAGCAAGTCAAGTCGATCAGCTTTGTGCACACAACAATTCAGTGAAAAGACCAATTGTGGAACAACTCCAAATATTTTTCCACCAACACAACGAATTGGTTGCATTATTCAAGACCGCATTAGATCGCATGCCATCTGATAACCACAAAATTATCAGAGCTATAAGACGCCTGTAGGACAACATGCAAGACGTTTTAATGTTCCAACAATGATGTCGCTATTGTCGTCGTGAGTGAAAATTTAGAAAATCGAGATATTGTTTTACATCGGCGGAACGATCAACTGCAGCGTGTCTCCGAAAAACATCGATCATATGATGCGTTACAATATCCCATCTTATATTGGCAAGGTGAATATGGGTATCCTTTTTCAATGAAGATGATAAATTCAATTACAGGCGCCGAAACTAAGAAAAAAGTTAGTTCAATGAATTATTATTCATACCGACCGATAGTTCGGGAAAATGAGGAGAACCAAATCTTAAAATTTCGGCGTCTATTTCACCAATATGCTGTGGATGTGTACGTGAAAGTTGAGACAGAGCGATTGACATATATCAGTTTGAACCAGGCAAAACTCCGTTCCAAGGAATATGTTCATCTGCGGGATTCAATTAATGATGACTTAAATGCACAAAATGTAGGCAGAACAACTATTCCCCCAGCAACATGCATTGGACGTCCTCGGCATATGTATGAATACACTCAAGATGCTATGTCGTATGTACGTCTTTATGGCACACCAGATTTGTTTATCATGTTCGCGTGCAATCCACAGTGGACAGAAATTCGACAAGAATTATTACCTGGCCAATCACCCATCGATCGCCATGACATCACTGCAACGCTGTTCAAAAGAAAATTAAAATCACTCATGGATTTTATTGTAGAGCATCGCGTGCTCGGAGAGACGCGTTGTTGAATGTATTCAGTCGAGTGGCAAAAGCGCGGATTGCCACATGCACATATCCTCATTTGGTTGGTTGAGAGGATAATACCGAATGGAATCTATGATGTTATATCAGCAGAAATTCCCGATAATGATGAATATCCACTGTTACATGAGGTGATTACAAAAAAAAATATGATTTACTGTCCCTGTGGAATATTAAATCCCATTTTTCCATGTATGGTTGAAGGGAAATGTTTAAAACACTACCCAAGACAATTATTAGCAGAAACAATTACTGGAAAAGATGATTTTCGCCGTTACTCTCAAAGACATTTAAAGCACACATAAACGTAGAATTTTGCCAGTCCGTGAAATCTATTAAGTACATTTGCAAGTACTGAACAAAGGTAGTGACATGGCTGTGTTCGGAGTTGCTGCCGAAAATTCAAACGATGAAGTCACTCAATTTCTAATGGGCCGCTATGGTAGCAGTAACGAAGCTATATGGCGTATTTTTTTCATCTGCAATACATGAAAGACACCCCACAGTTGTTCACTTAGCCGTACATTTGGAAAATGGTCAAAGAGTGTATTTTACATCAGAGAATGCATTACAACGAGTTGACAGGCCGCCATATACAACATTGACCAGCTTCTTTGAAATGTGCCAGAATGATGACTTTTCCAGAACGCTGCTTTACTTTGAAATGCCAAGATATTATACCTGGAACTAATCGTCAAAGAAATTTCAAAGACGGAAACAAGGGCAGCCAGTTCCAGGTTACCCACAAATATTTTCCGCCATGGCACTAGGACGTCTTTACATAGTCCATCCCAGTCAAGACGAGTATTTTTATTTGCGTTTACTGTTAGTCAATATTCGTGGCCCAACATCATTCCAACATCTGCGAACAGTTAATGGTGTATTGTGCGGCACATACAGAGAAGCCTGCCAACATTTGGGATTGCTAGAGAATGACGTTCATTGGGACCACACACTCGAAGATGCTGCAATGTCATCAAATGCTAAACAGATACGAACATTGTTTGCTATAATTTTGTGCACATGTTTCCCATCCACACCGATTCATATATGGAACAAATATAAATATCATATTGCCGAAGATATATTGCATCAGATGCATCTTAGAACATTGAATGCAGATTGGCAAATGAACGAAGAAATTCACAATGAGGCATTAATTTTAATTGAGGACATGTGCTTAATACTTACCAACAAAAAATTATTACAGTTAGGAGTGACAACGCCCAATCGCCCAATGCACGACGCATTTAATCAACATTTGAGACGCGAAACCCAATACGATTGCAAAACATTAAGTGAAACCGTTCAAAGACACATACCCCTTCTAAATCAGCAACAAAAATATGCCTACGATACACTCATGCAAGTAGTGAACAATGGAACTAGCGGAACTTTTTTCTGAAATGCGCCCGGTGGAACTGGAAAAAAACATTATTGATATCATTGATTTTGGCAAAGATTCGATCGCAAAATGGTATTGCACTTGCACTTGTATAATCAGTTATAGCACCAACGTTGTTGGAAGGCGGTCGAACAGTTCATACAACACTCAAATTGCCGCTGAACATGCAAGTTAATGAAACTTTAACTTGCAACCTTTCGAGGAATTCTGCGATGGCCAAAGAGTTGCAGCAAAGCAGATTAATCGTTTGGGATGAATGCACGATGGCACACAAAAAATCTTTGGAGGCATTAGACCGCACAATGTAAGTTTTACAAAACAACCAAAACCGGTTAGATGGAGCGATGATTCTATTGACAGATGATTTTCGACAAACATTGCCAGTAATGCCTCGATCAACGCCAGCTGACGAACTAAATGCATGTTTGAAGTCGTCCATTTTATGGAAATACGTCAAGACACTAAAATTAAATATGAATATGAGAGTCGTATTGCAAAATGACGAATCAGGTGAAGTATTTTCCAAACAATTGCTCGATATTGGTAATGGTAAATTCCTGTTGACAAATCGTCTGGATACATTACATACCCTGCAAATTTTTGTCACTTTACTGAATCAAAGATCGAACTCATCGAGATGGTTGTCCCAAACATTGCTGAAAATTACAAAAATCATATTTGGTTAAGTGAACATGTTATATTGGCTGAAAAAAGCATTGATGTCAGTAGTATGTTTTGGCCGGTACTGGCACAGGGTTCAGGGTGTGGAGCTGGAGCCGGGTCAATGACCGATTACTCTGACGTCACAGCGGCCATCTTGGACTCTAAAATTCCTCAAAATTCCAAAAAAATGACTCAAAATGACTCAAAAATTACCGTTTTGAGGAAAAATTTCTCGTTTTCTTCCAAAAAATTAAAAAATTAGGATTTCGAAAAACCTCAAAAGTATTTTGCCTTAGAAAGAACACAAAATCCTAAAAGAGGCTTAAGCATCCATCTCTACAGACTCCGATAAGCCTCTGACGTCATCTAGGATTAAGACGTCACCGTTGCCATTTCCGTTACGACCAAAATCTTAAAAATCCTTATTTATTATCCGTTTTTAATAAAAAAAAATTAAAATTTATAAAAAAATTCAATTAATAAAATTTTTAATTTTTTTTTAAAAACATACTTTTATGACATGGAGCTCGGAGACCTCGGTTCGAATCCGGTGAGGGTAAACAAAATGGTGACCGATCCTTTTGTCACCTAATATGACGTCATGTCCGCAAACTTGAAAATCCGTAAATTTTATGTAAGAAAATATCAGGAAATTTTTTAAAAATTATTATCAAAATTAATCATTTGAATTAAATAATAAAAAATTATTAAAATATTGCTTAAAAAACACTGTTGTACTTATCGTTATGGTCGCCAACTTGGATTTTATAAATGTTGCATGTTTCGTTATGCCCGCCATCTTGGTTGAGTATGATGTCATCGTTACACTTTATGTTACGACCGCCATATTGGATCCTATTAATGTTGCATGTTTTGTTACGGCTGCCATATTGAAAACACGTAATTTCAATGCTAGCAATTCCAAAAAAATTCCAAAAAAATATTTAAAAAATTGCCTACTTCAAATAGGTATTTAGTTACTTAATTGTTTTATGTCCTCGGTTCGATTTCCGGTGAGAGTTAACCAGTAATTTATTAATATATTTAAGATTTCTCAATAAAAAGAAATAAAAACATCTTCCACCACACTCAACATATTGCCACCACTGTATCAATTATCGTTACGGACATCATCTTGAAAATCTTTATATATTACCCGATTTTAATAAAAATATGTTAAAAATTCATCAAAAAATAAACTTATCAGAATACCGATTGATTAGATCGATTCCCGTCCTTGGTTAGAAACCGGTATGCGCCAAAAAATAACAGATCCCTCCTCCACAGAAGCCCCCTACAGACTGACCTCCCCCCACCAGCGCCAAGGTATATATCGTCAACTGGTATGGCGTCATGTCTGCCATATTGTTTTAGTCTGCTGGATGCCACCATTTTGTTTTCATTTACTAAGAGTGTGCCACCATCATGTTAGTGTAATTTTTACATGTTAGAGTTCAGTTATCATTTATTATTGCTGAGGCGCCCGCCATCCTTAAATTTGGACACCATCTTGAAATTGTGTAATTATTTAGCTAGAAATTCGGGAAAAAATCAAAAGTTCATCAAATAAATTGGCAATAAATATACTGATTGATTCGATCGATTCCCGTCCTTGGTTCGATCCCTGGACGATGCAAAACATCTTAATTTTTATGTAATTTCAATAAATAATGACCAAAGTCCTAAAGGAAGCATAGTTTCCAACTGAACCATCATCCTATAAGTCATTACGACCACCATCTTGGATATTAGTATTTATTGACCTAGAAATTTGGGAAAGATTTCAAAATTCACCGAAAACATAACACATTACATTACATATTGAATCAATACTTGGTTCGATCTATGGACGAAGCTAAAAATAAATTTCATTTAAAAACCAGAAAAGTGTCAGGTTCGAGAAATAAAAGCCCGCAAGTTCTTTTACAAACATAATACTTATTACATAATTTCTATTCTACTACAGGATCACATGCGAAAGCCAGCAATCTTATAAACATTTAGCCCTGCATAAGCGCGAAATGACTAATTCTTAGCTCCAATCGGTTTATACTAGACAGAGACCAACCAGAACCTTTACTGACATATTCCTCCTGTTCTTGACAGAGTTTCTGGATACCATTTTTAACAGTTTGCTTCACATCGTCAGTACTGTAAATTACTGCAGCCGATGTCTTGAATGCACAATTCTTCAATTTTTCATCGAACGAATATGGCTTTCCATATATACAGTCCAACCACAAGTTATATTTCAAAGGTCTGTTTGTTGCTGCATCATCAGTTACCTGATTCATTATGTTCTGTCTGATATCGTCAAGAAAATTACAAATGTCTTTCATGAAATTCTGGCTTGTACTAGAACTCATTCTTTCCTCAACAATGTGAAGTTCACAAGCTAGCAGAATCTGTTTATGCATTTTTTTGTTATTTTTTTCATTTTAAAGTTTTTATTAATTAAATGTTTTATTAATTATTTTTTTGCTATTTTATGATAAGAAAGAAAAGTGTGATGGTTTTCTCCGTGTGCTCCCGATTATTATAGTCAATACTTTTGCTCCTGATTATTCTTGTCAATATGATGATGGGTTTTTTTTCCGTTTGCTCCTGATTATTCCTGTGGTTTCTTCAAGTGCTTCTGTCTATTCTGAGAAACCGCTCTCTGCATGAAGGATTTTTTTACCGAATGAGTCATGGCATTTTATTTTGAGCTACATTTAATTCCTGAATTTCTGCTAGTAAATCAGCACTTGCAATTTTTTTACCATGTGGAATTTAAAAAAATAAACAACCACTACTCAGTCAAATAATATACCATAAG
The DNA here is from genome assembly GCF_032445375.1 of Bacillus rossius redtenbacheri. Classification (NCBI taxonomy): domain Eukaryota; kingdom Metazoa; phylum Arthropoda; class Insecta; order Phasmatodea; family Bacillidae; genus Bacillus; species Bacillus rossius. The sequence goes on along the minus strand of NC_086330.1, from coordinate 259,228,017 downwards.
CAATAACATGGAAGATGAACTTCCTTCTTCTTGGTGTCTAGTTAAGCCATCCTTCTTTTGCGATCGTTAGTGAGCATCCCGCAGCCCACATAAAAGAACAAAATAATATTTACCTGTTAGCAACATATGGTTTCATCTGTTGACAATCATCGACACTACTTTAAACAGGTTATTTTGCACGAGATAAATGAACTCTCACCACTAAATGGTGCTACTGTAGTCAGTTATAGCCAAGTAGTATCGTAGGCGCGTAGCCTCGTGTCCTGTTAGCTACGTAGTACTGTAGCCTCGCGGTCTCGTAACCGTGAGATCTGGAAGATTCGTAGTCCTATAGTCTCGCGATCACGTAACCTTGTAGACTCGCAATCGCATAGTCTCGTAACCTCATGGCTCGTAGTCATGTAGTCATGATGCCTTGGAGCCTCGTAGACTTGTAGCTACGTAACCAAGTAGGTTTGTAATCTTATAACATAAAGCTGTTGGAGCAGTTGGAGCAAAAGAGAAAATTTCGTCGAAGACAGATGCGGCAATTTGAGCCTTGTAGACGTGTAGCTTCGTAGTCAAGTACTCATGTATACATGCAGTTCTGTAGTATCGTAGTATCGTAGCCTCTTGGTCTTGTAGTCAAATAGCACAAGGCCTAAGACTATTTGGAGTCAAATACTTTTGACATCATTGATTGTTGGAGCCGTAGACAGTTGGAGCATTTGTAGCTGATGGAACTTTGAAGGTTTGGAGCTGTTGGAGCTTTGGAGCTTTGGAGCATTTGGAGCATTTGGAGCTGTTGGAGCTTTGGAACAATTTTTAAAAAATTTTTTTTGGAATTTTTTCGGAATTTGTAGCATTGAAACTACGGATTTTCAAGATGGTAGCCGTAACGAAACATGCAACATTAATAGGATCCAATATGGTGGTCTTACATAAAGTGTAACGATGACATCGTACTCAACCAAGATAGTGGGCATAAAGATACATGAAACATTTATAAAATCCAAGATGGCGACCATAACGTTAAGTGCAACAGTGATTTTTAAGCAATATTTTATTAATGTTTTATTATTTAATTCGATTGATTATTTTTTTTAATTTTTTTTTCAAATTTTGATTTTATTACACAAAAATTACGGATTATCAAGTTGGCGGATATGTCATCATACTAGGTGACAAAATATATACTTTGAATTAAATTGGTGGGGTCAGTCTGCCAGCGGCTTCCTTGGAAGAAGGATTGGTCGCCATTTTGTTTACCGTCACCGTGTTCGAACCGAGGACTCCGAACTCCATGTCGAAAAAGTATGTTTAAAAAAATATATTAATTGAAATTTTTTATAAATTTTAATTTTTTTTCATTAAAATCGGATAATAAGTAAAGATTTTCAAGATGACGGTCGTAACGGAAATTGCAACGGTGATGTCATAATCCTAGGTGACGTCAGAGGCTTATCGGAGGCTGTAGACATGGATGTAAGCCTCTTTTAGGATTTTGTGTTCTTTCTATGGCAAAAGATTTTTGAAGTTTTTTCGAAATCCTAATTTTTGAATTTTTTGGAAGAAAACGAGAAATTTTTCCTCAAAATGGGAATTTTTGAGTCTTTTTGAGTCTTTTTTTTTTTGGAATTTTGAGGAATTATTGGGTCCAAGATGGCCGCCGTGACGTCAGACCAATTGGTCATTGACCCGGCTCCAGCTGCACACTTTGAACCCTGTGCCAATACCGTCCAAAACATACTACTGATGTCAACGAAATGAATTTTCAAATTCAAAGTAAGATAGCTGGTGAATTTATGACATACAAATCGATTGATTCCGTTACTAACCAAGATGATGTTGTCAACTATCCAACGGAATTTTTAAATTCCTTGAAATTGCCCGGATTACTACCTCACAATCTACAACAAATAATCGGATCGGTAATCATAATGTTACGAAACATGAACCAGCCACGTTTTTGTAATGCCGTCCGGCTTGCGGTGAAGTTATTAATGAACAACGTCATCGAAGCCACAATTTTAAAAGGGAAGTATAAATGCGAAAACGTTTTGATTCCACGCATCCCTATGATTAAAAACGACATGCCATTTGACTTTAAGTGGTTACAATTTCCAGTGCGGCTTGCATTTGCAATGTCAATAAATTTATCGCAAGGGCAGTCGTTAAGTGTTTGTGGCATAAATCTTGAAAATCCATGTTTTTCACATGGCCAACTGTATGTCGCCTGTTACCGTTTCGGAAAACCATCAGCATTATTTATTTGCACACCAGAAAATAAAACTAAGAATGTTGTGTATCAACAAGCATTACAATAAAAATTATGTTATAGAGATAATAAAAAATTACAAACATATACAATATCAAAATATACAAAATAGAAATAATAATTATTAGTATAGTATTCCAGCTTGAATTGAATGACAGGGCAACATCTGTCGGGTCAGCTAGTATAATATAACAATAATGTTGTCAGCTCAACAAATTGTAGGTTTGTTTCTAGGAAGTATTGACAAACTGATTTCAGTCGTTTGAATAAATACAGGTATTCGAACATATTTTTTTTTATATTATAGTTTTGTTACGAACGCAGACAGGACCACGACGCGTGCCCGGTTCAGAGCTGGCTGGCGGCCCCGCACGGTTACTGACGTCGCGCGCAGTCCATTGACGTAAAGCATGCCACGCATGCCTGACCAGATTACAAGGGTCCTCGCTACCCACCCTCTCTCCTCTCCCACCGCATCGACCCGCCTCGGGCTATTGTCACCTTTAGCGGCCTGGGAATTCCGGGGTTACAGAGGTCGCCGCGAGCAGTGGCGTGAATAAGCGTTGCTTTTTCTGGAGTCAGGTCGGCCCGGGATGACGCGACACGTCACATCTGCTCTCGTCCCTTCGAGAAAGACGCCACAGGTATATAAGTAACGACGCCGGCCTCCGCGGGAGTTCCGAGAACGGCGCGACGAGGAAGAACGGGACCGTGAGAGTGCGACTGAGTGGCGCGAGGCTCTGTGTATGTGCGGACAGGCGCGATTTAAGGGGCGAATCACCTTCGAGCCTGTGAGGAGTGCGAAATATGGAACTTGACAGACATTGAGTGACTTCCGAATAAACATTTTTAAGTGCAAGTGATTGGTGATCAGACATTTTGAAATACAATTATTTGTTAGTAATGTAAATATTAGAAATTAATAAAAATTTATAAAACTGCAATAAAACATAATTGGGCTATCCCTTAGGAACACAGTTCCCCCACATTATACTCCTAACAGTGTGTGTTTTAAAATGTTTCAGGTTAGTATTTTAGTAATGCTATAAAAGGAAAACTTTCAACATGTGCGGATACTTTAAAGAATATATAGTCCATTGAAATGTTACATATTTTTTTGGGCTAAGCGTGCGTTTGTTAAAGGACGCAATTTAATTTTTTATATATGAGGGGGGGGGGGGGTGTTAGTGTAAGTTAAATCCAAGTTTGTGGGGTTGCAACCCTCGTCCCACGGCCTCTATATTGGAAAAAGAGGTTCAAATGGTTTTTACAGTTTCTCTGCCAAACTACAGGTCTCACAAAAAATATTATTCAACATTTTGCTTTGCAAATAAATTTATCTACAACTTTTTTCTAGTAACGTTTAGTCGTAGAGCCATAAATAAAAAAGTTATAAGCGAAAATCCAAAAAAATTGAGAAAAAAATAAATTTGTCGATGAAACGTTTTTTTAAATCATTTTACAAAAAAAAAGATATCATACCATTTTTATAGATGGTGTTTTAAGGAACAATTTTTAATATAACATTTTTAAATTTATTTATTAGTTAAGGTTTTACAGCGCTGCGAATCGAATACTATTCTTCAGTATTCATAACTATACATAAATATAAACATTAATGATTTGCCATAATTTTAATCATCTTTTTATTTGTTTTCTGATAATCTTTTTAATTATTGATTATGCAATATTGTTATTAATTAATTATTGATTTGACACTCCATCACAAAACGTTGGAATAATTGATTTTTAAAATAATTTTAAATCATTGAGAATGTCATTATAGAGAATAATGTGAAGGTAGAAAATACCCAAGTGACCATTTGGGAATAAAAGAACATCTGCCTGCTATTATTATAATAATATATTGTTGAAGTTGTTCCTCAACAAGAGAGTTGACCCTGCTTTGCTCACTGTCATTGGTGAACATTTTTTCTCTCTCTTTATATGGTGGTAATAAAGATGATAATTCTCTTGACAGCCTAAGATATAAACAATTCGCCAAGTCAGTGACAAAGAGTACATTTAATTTATCTTCACTTCCTCCAACATAATATACAGCTCGCTTCCACAGCTTCCGAGTCTACCATCAAGTCCAGTCATGACTTAGTAATTATAACAATCCTGAAGACTGGGGCTGGAAAAAACGTGGAATAATATTGATGCCAGTGAAGAGCACTCCCTGAGCTTTTAAAATTAATTTTCTGCAGATGCAAAGGAAACTGTGGAGCGATGTGTGGATGTCGAAAAGCAGGCATGAAATGCTCTGCAGTGTACTTCCATTGTTCTGGGGAGACTTGCAGCAACATAATGGAGCTCTCGAAATTAATTGAAGAAAATTATTTTGAAGATGAACCGCCGACATTGACGCCACTTCCTTCTCCGGTTCTTCCTCAAGCCAATCAGATGCTGAGCCGCAGCCTGGTCCATCAAAAAAACCGAGGACAGAGAAGTTGTGATTTAGAACATCACCGTGGTTTATGCCTACTGGGGATACCACGTAAAAAAACGCGCCTCCAGACTCTACCTCGTAGGTGGTGGGGAAGATTAAATAATTAATTAATAACAAAATTGCATTATCAATAATTAAAAAGATTATCATAAAACAAATAACAAGATGATTAAAAATTATGGCAAATCATTAATATTTATATTTATGTATAGTTATGAATACGTAAGAATAGTATTCGTTTCGCAACGCTGTAAAACCTTAAGAAATAAATAAATTTTAAAAGGTTTATATTAAAAATTGTTCCTCAAAACACCATATATAAAAATGGTCTAATATAATTTTTTTTTTGTAAAATGATTAGAAAAAACGTTAGGCATACATCAACAAATTGATTTTTTTTTCTCAATGTTTTATGTATTTTCGCTTATAACTTGTTTATTTATGGTTCTACGACTTAAAATTACTGGACGAAAGTTGCATATAATTTTATTTCCAAAACAAAATATTTAATAATTTTTTTTGTGAGACTTATAGTTTGGCAGAGAAACTGTAAAAACCATTAGAACCTCTTTTTCCAAGATAGAGGCCGTGGGACAAGAGTTGCAACCCTACAAACTTGGATTTAACTTTACACTAAACCCCCCCCCCCCCCCCCCTTCATATCTAAAATATTAAATTTGCGTCCTCTGACAAACGCAACCCCAAATGTAACTTTTCAATGGACTAATACTAACAAGTGAATTTTGAAAAGCTGGGCAGTATATTAAAAGGCTTCCTGGTCGAAAATCAAGCCCCAAGCTGGAGTTAAGGGTTTTTTTCCTGTTAAATCTGAAAATTAGAATCAACTAAATAAGATTAGAAAAATACACATACATATACATTTTTCAATTAAATGTGTTTTAAAATCGTTTAGATTAATCTGTTTTAATGTTTCTACTAGACTGCAACGTTTAGTTTGGACAGTACATAAAAGGTAGCGTCACCTTCCTTATGTTTTAGAAAACCAACAAAAAGTTAAATATTTTTGACGTCATGTTTGTTATGCACAATTTTCCTGGATAGTAAATTAAATGTAATTTTATAGTTGCTATTAAATTATGTTATGACTATTCAGGTTTACAAAATGTATTCCAAGAAAGTTTCACTACAATATACATACATAGTTTGCTTTGGAACACAAATACGTTTTAGGTCCGCCATCTTGACGGATTCGGCTCGTGCCTAAAGCAGTTTCTGCATGAATGTGCATTGGACTTTTAAACTGTCAAATATCCATTGTGTAATAAGCGCTTATTCGATTGCATTTCTGTTGCATACTAAAATTGCACCCTCCAAGCACCTAAAGAAATATTCTCAAACGCACGCAATGATAATTAAGGTTTAGGGGGAAATGTTACATTTTCAAAAATGAGGCATATACATGCGACGCGTTCGTTACTCCTGTTGTTTAACTAGCCATAAGAAATCAATAGTGCGATATTTTTGAACAGAATTATAGTAAGGTTGTAAAAGAAAGGAAACATTTTTTTCCCGTTTTCCCTTAAAACGAATAATTTTCGTATATTTATCACGCTCGGCATTATTATTAATAATTCCACGTTAAATTTGATGTCCGCGTTTGCAACATGAGAACACACGAATTTTCTGGTTACTGAGGTTAGATGTTTACACATCATTGGCCATTACTGAAAGATTAGCTCTATTTTTATTTTTTTTATTTTAGAAATATCTATATATTAGTTTCGGAAACTCGTTGAGTACTTTGAGAAACATTAAAAAATTGTATATATTTTTTTAATTTACTATGATTTCTAATTTACAATTTGTAAATTTATAAGCCTGCAATATTAAATTTATAGTTTTTTGAATATGGCCATAACTGGTGTATACCCACAAAAGTAAAAAATAAAATTGCCTTCTTAGAAATGGATTAAACATTGTTTTCATAATTGCCATGTGCTTGGTCTCTTCTTAAGTCAATTGTATTTTAATGTTAATAAAATACTGTAAAATTAAAGAATCATACATTTTATTTTAAATTATTTATTCGCTATAAATTAAAAATTGATTTTAAACTTTATTTCAGCACATTTGAGAAAGTAAATGTTTTAAGAAGCTTGTGTCGAAGACATGTAACTGATAGTAAGATTTGTTAAGATTTAACCAAACATAATTTTTGTATTATTTTACTATTTTATGGATGCATTTATTAAGTTAAACAGGCGGCCCTGCAGTCTGAGGACCCATGCAACTGCATGTATCACATGGCCCTTAATTTGTTTCTGGTTACACAAATATGGGCAAATAACTGATGGTCTGCTACGGGGTATTCCTTAGTTAATACTATATTCTTGTAAGGATGACGGATTAGGTCACCAGTAGTAAAAGACTGATTTTTTTTTTTGCAAATGGGACAGAAATATTAATGTAAAATTATAGATGTTTGTAAATTTTTACATCTACATGAAAACAAACTGTATCACTTCAACGTAGTGTTCGCAGTTATACTGATTTCATATAATTACCCAGACAGTTTTGCTTTTTTTTTTGTCCCAGTACCTCGAATAGTAAAAGTTATTTGTAAAATGTTCCCTAAAAAACGCTTTCCAGAGTTAACTGCGCTTGTTAATAAGCATAATAAAGCCAATATAAACTATGATGGAATGAAACATCAAATAAAATACAAAATTGTGTGCCAATTTTTGTAATAAATATTTAGTTTTATCTTGAAAAACATATTTCATGTATGCCATAATAACCATAGCCATGTGTTGTAGAATGCTACAATGTTTCATGTAGTTTTCTTATGTAACTTTTTCTTGGTGACTGGTTTCTGAAGGAATCTTTTGTAAAAATGCAAAAAAAAATCAAAAAAATCACGTGTAGTTATTTTATCTATTCACAGGAGACAAATTGTATGTTTTCCCACTCCACTCTACTTCAACCACCTTTAGTCCAGTCATTACGTCGGAAAAAACGGGTTCGAAATGCAAATGAACTGAGAAAGCTAAATTTTGGATATTACGTGGGAGTGGCGGGGCCTAGAAAAGCTTAACTTCAAATTGTCAACCAAACTTACCTTGTGCATTTTCCGCCATTTCGAAAAAAAGGGTTAAATTCAGTTTTTTCATATAACTCGGTTCTCCATTGAGATAGGAAAAAGTCTATGCAATACTTTTTTGTTGACTTTTTTACGATCTACAATAAAGGTCCTCTACACTTTTCACGTATCGTTCATCGTTTTTGAGATATCGATCGAAAAAAAAAACAACATAAATTTGGGGAGTGAAATTCGTTTTTTGAAATTTTCTTTTTTCTCGTGAAAGATATCGAAAAACATGTCTTGTATCAAACTTGTAGAGCGTGTTCAGATCTACAATTTCGTTTTCATTTTTTATTTTCGACAAAAATTACGACCTCTAGGGCGCCGCAAAATTTCCCGCAGCGCGCCCGACGCTGTAATGTGCGTCTCTCCATAGAGGTCAGGTATAAAAGAACCTTTTTTTCGTGTTCGTGCAGGAACATCTGCTCCTTTTCGCAGCATTCCAGTCAGTTGTTTCGAGTCTTTTGAAGTGAGCGTACGTGTTTAAAATTTTTTGTGAAAATGGTTAATTGTTTAATTTGCAAAATAACCTCTGATTAAAGACATTTGTGTGGCTAAAAAGAGAGCTGTTCAGACTCTCTTAGCGGCGAGCGTGAAAAGAAGACGTGTGGAGCATCAACACATGTTACAAAATATAGATTCAGTGAGTGTTTACAGTTCGTGCTACAAAATAATATGGAAACCAAAGACTAGCATCGATTGCTTCTCGACGAAGTGAATCTCCATCGCAAGAACCATAACCCGAAGAACAACTGCAGGTCATACCCACTTTTGATTTTAAAAATCGATGTTTATTTTGTGGAGAATTATTTTGCGACGAATCAAAATTGCCAGTGCATAAACGGTAAAATAAAAACCATTCGGTGGAAAAAAAATCAATGAATGACAATTTTCTGGGATACTTGTTTGAACGTGACGATGAATTTACCAATTCTGTCATCGAGCGTACTCATTGTGTACCTGATCTCGTCGCAGTAGGAGCTCGATACCATCGAGCATGTATTTCTCATGTATACCATGCTGAGGGGATTAAGGAAGGATGGCCTACGGGGGACAAAGTAGACGAGGCAATGGAGGGAATTTACTCTTTTCTAAAAGAAAATTCCGACGAATGTCAATTTGCTATGAACGAGTTAATGAACCAAATAAATGGAGATTTCGTTCCTCGCATCAGAACGGTTAAAAATCATTTGCAAGCGAAGTATGGAGACCACATTCTCATAAACGAAAAACAAGGACGGGATTGCGTGGTGTGCTTTCGAAATAGCGGTTTTAAAATACTTTCGGAGAAATGGTACGGAGAAAAGAAAAAGGACTATCATGAAGAAAGATTGAGAGTTATTCGCGAAGTCATAAAACCACCTTCATCACATTTGATCAACCGCTGTACTAGAAAGCTTGCGACATCGTGCTGACTCAACATCTGATTTAAAAAAAAAGGTCATATTGAGACTTGGTGGATTGCATCGACTGATGTCGTTCAAGGGAACAATTGGCATGATCAAGTCGGGTAGTGGGTATGAAGAGCTTTTCAAGCTCATTTATGCAGACAATTGTGAAGAAAAAAATTCTTGCCGCTCATGCATAAGCGAGAGCTGTTCGCGCTCACATTTTGTCACACACAGCTTTGTCAAAAATGGTACTGGACTCGCTGGAATTAGACGATAAGGAACGTGATGATCTAGATTACTACGCGGAAGATGTTTTCAATCGACCTAACATCAAGACTGCCGCAAAGAACAATGGAGTGAAAAGCATATACGACAAATTTGCAAAAGGATTAGATGCAATCGAAAACAGAGGTCCTACGGCAAAACTATAGGGAAAGTACCATCGAATGGTTTCTCTGGTGAAAAACTTCTGGAAGCAGAAAGATCCAGTAATCGGGAACTTCATCTCGATACCATACAAAAAATGCTTTCTTTCTTTCATGCCAGCGGCCACTTCCTGTATGCGAAGTCTGCTCGTTTATACCTACAAGATATGCGAGCTCTGCATGAAATAATACCCATAGAATATTATGTCAAGTTCACTGGACATGGCTACTTTACGATTCGTTGCACGGAAAAAATTTGGTCTGGGATTATGTCAGACATGACGATAGAGCAGACTCTTATGCGATCCTTGAAGACAGCAGGAGGACTGACTCAGGGACGGGGATTACAGACAGTACAATAGCATCGTGGACTTTGGGCATGGTTCAGCTTCAAAACATTTGTGAACAAATTGAAACTTTTTTCGGAGTATCTTGAGACCCTCGCGGATTTCTCGAGACAATTGTGACGTTGATAAATTGGATATGTGGCTCGCAGGTCATAATCATTTTCCTCAGAAGAAAGAATTTATGTATATCGGTACAGGAGTTATTGCAAACGAGAACATTAATTGTCATCTTGCATAATAAATTGGTCGCGACATGATGACTAAAATCATAGGAGCGGATTTCGGGTCCTTGTCAATCAGAAGGAAGGGTATAGAGCTCTCTATCGGCAGTAAATACCAGCATTACAGTCGACGAGTCACCAGTTCCGATTATCCATTGTTGCTTTTTCTAAAGAATGTGCATAGCGAAGAATTCCGAGACTGACCTGAAAATATTTCTCGCTTACGAGCTCGCTCCATTCCCATTGTCTTTGTTCACCGAAGAAGGAATGCGAAAAGGAACAAATTTGCTATTATACAATGCCTTCGAACCTTTGGCAGAAAATTTACAACCTGGTGACAGACATCACATAATCGACGGTGGTTTCCTTCTGCACAAAGTTATTAGGGTTGAATCGAGATGTTTGCCTAATCTGCAAGAAATGACTCACATACATGCAACAACACTTTGGAGAAAATGTGACAGTTGTATTCGACGTTAATCCGAATGACATGAGACTCGCAGGAACTAAAACTTCGGAAAGGGCACGACGTTCTAGGAAGAAACAATCACCAGAGTTCACAATTGATGAAACTACTGCTCCGAAAGTTAGCCAGGAGAAGTTTCTTGTAAGGGACCAAAATAAAGACAACTTAAACAAATGATTTGCTGTTATTTTACAAAAACCAAAATAAAAGTAGAGCAGGCTATTGAGGACGCTGATGCCCTCATTTTAAACACAGAAATTAAAGAAGCATCGATTTATGACTCTGTGGAAATCGTCGGCGAATATATTTCGATCTTTTGGTTTTAATTACCGGATTTGCACAGGACAGAAAAAAATATATTTTATCGCAAACCAGTCAAAGGCAAAACACCGGCAAAACTGTACTCTCCGAATAGTTTCAAGCATGATAAGTCTGTTCTTGAAAACATTCTTTTCATTCATGCTTTCAGCGGTTGCGACACCACGTCGTCTTTTTATAATATTGGAAAGTCGAAATTCATCAACACCCTCGAGAAGAACCCGAGCCTACGGTCATCGGTAGAATTATTTAAGCAAGAAAAGGTTGATCCAGAGATTCTAGCTTGCGCTGGAAAGCGATTCCTTACCGCTCTGTATGGCGGTGATAAAGAGGAGACATCGATTGATATTTTGCGATTCCGCTCGCAAAATCAATGACGACAAAAAAGTTGAATAATCTTTCACTTTTCCCACCAACGGAAAGCGCAGTCCGCCAACACGTTTTACGGACATATCTACAGGTACAAACGTAGCTCGGATTTTTCAAAGATCTTCAGGAATAGGGGTTGGCGACAAGACTAATTACGGGCTTGAACCAATTTGCACCACAGCCGAACCCACTCCACCTGAACTTTATTTTTAATAATAAATATAAACACTAGTATGTGCAAATAATTATAAATTTTTGTTCAAGGAAAAAAAAATACTTTGAATGACTGACGGTACTTATTGGTACCACCTTAAAATTTAATAAAAATTATCAAAAACATTTTTTTGTAAAAAATTGGCATACATAATTGTAAATATTTTATTCAAATTCCGCAGAATACAAATAAAATTTTAAGTCTTTAATATGTTCAGCAAGAAAGGGTTAAAACTCATTTCGTGCGTGCAGGAAAGCAGGAATCAGTTGCGCCGTTATTTGCCTGCACTGTAGTGGACAAACTTGCAACAACGTCGCCAGAGTCGACATTCAACAACGATCACGATGATGATGATGATGATTATGATGTTTCGACCGTCACAGTATCATTACCTGTGGTTCAAGAGTCTTCACGACTTGAAGAGTCTACCGTGGAGGAACTTCTTCAGCCAGCACCATCAAAACGACGAAAAATATTTGAAAAAAATGACCGCCCTTAATTATTATTTTTTACTACACAAAAATTATTTGATCATTAAATCTCATGTGTTTGATTTATAATTTGGCTGATTTATTAATTTATTTTGAATTGCATTAATTCGCTGAACAACGTTCCATCCATTTTGACATGTGGCTACAACTGTGTGAGCAGCTAAATCAAAACTGGGCACAGTCTTACCGACTTTGCGGCGCGCTAGAGGTCGTAATTTTTGTCAAAAATAAAAAAATAAAAAACCAAATTGTAGGTCTGAACATGCTCTACAAGTTTTATTCTAGACATTTGTTTGATATCTTTCACGTGAAAAAAAGAAAATAGCAAAAAACGAATTTCACTCCCCAAATTTAAGGTTTTTTCAATCAATATCTCAATAACGATGAGCGATACGTGAAAAGTGTAGAGGACCTTAATTGTAGATAGTACAAACATCAAAAAAAGGTAATGTATAAACATTCGTATCTCAATGGGGAACCGAGTTATGATGAAAAAACTGTATTTAACCCTTTCTTCAAGATGGCCGAAAATGCACAAGGTAAGTTTTGTCGAAAATTTGAAGTTAAGCTTTTATAGGCCTCCCCCCCCCCTCCTTACATAATATCCAAAATTTAGCTTTCTCGGTTCATTTGCATTTCCAAATGTATATAATGACTGGACTGCTTAGCTCAACCGTTTCACAACCTCCTTGACCTCACCCATCACGTAGTTCTTGCTCTCTCTCTCTCTCTCTTTCATATTCTTGCTTGTGCACGGTCAAAACGCTGTGGTAGCTATACAGCAGTTCTCGTGGCTACCCGCGGAAATAAAAGCAAGCTGGAACCATCAAAACCTACGGCGGCTGAGAGCCAAGCCAGCCTTACCTATAACACCTGCACCATACAAACGTATTCAAACTTTTAAAACAACTTCTTAATTTTAATTTTAAAAACATAAATAAAATCTTTAATTAAAAAATTGCATGTGGGAATGACTCTGTTATGGTGATACCATAGCAGGTTTGGCTGTAACTTTTGATGTAGTTGCTTGCAAGTCTGTTAGGTACTAATGCCATTTTCCATCGTTCCTGAAAGTTCGGAACATCATCTTGGAAACAACAAGTAAAGTGCTGAAATTCATAGTTCAGAAATTCTGAAATTATAATTAATGGGCACCAAAACCGAGGTCTTCAGCACACAGTAACTAAAACTGGCGGCAAGGAAAAACCACTTAAACAACAAAATTAATCCAAAATAGGTAGATGTTAGAATTTTAAATCACTGTGGAGGTTCCAAGAAGAGCACTTACTCTCCTCTTCAGGATTAAATGACAATGAGCCCATGCAGAATTTTATATAAGGTTTTTTTATTGCCATTAGTTCATTGGTTGATTGTATTTTTAAAAATTAATTTATTTTACAAGAATAATTTTTAAAAATAAAACATTTCCGGAATTTTTTATTTTTTTTGTGTTTAAGTAAAAAAAAAATATGCGAACACAGAAACCATGAAAGAGTAAATTAATAGATAAATCAGCCATGGTCCATAACGATAATCAAATATCCCAGCATTCGCCTGGAGCGATTTGAAGGAAATCATAAAAATCTAATTTAGAATGACTGGACCGGAATAAATTAAATATCGAAATGTGTATATAAAAATATTCAAATTAAATATTATTTTATAACACCAAGTTGCTAGCTATGTGCTTTGAAAGCCCAGTCAACTGAAGTTTCTGTGCATAAACATGTGATATAAACCACTATATTGTATTTTTTAAATGTATAATCTTGAAGAAAGCAGTTCTCTCCCCCTTAATGCAATTAAAAAAAAGAGCTCTAACATCTGCTACGTTTCCAATGATGTAATAAAGTGGTTTGATTCTACTGCATGATTCTTTGAATAAGATAAATCACGACTCAGACTAACTCAACAACATGTCTGCAAAAATCGTCTGTTAAAAATATGTATTTAAACTCAGGAGTAAAGGAAAACTGGCTGGTGTATTCGTGTACTCGCAGTATCTGATCTGTTCGAGGCGCGTGTGGCAGGTTCCAAGTGAACCTCCAGAGCGGGCCGGGGCCTCACGCCGCCAAGCTGCTGCACGTGGCGCCTCGCTTCAGGGAGGGCGCAGTGGTGCGCAACTCCTGCCTCGGCGGCGTCTGGGGAAGCGAGGAGAGGGGCGGCGGGCTGCCCATCAGCGCCGGCTCCACCTTCACGCTGTTCGTGCGCTGCGAGCACCATGGGTTCAATGTGAGCTGACTCAGCTGTTGCTCTCCAAGCCAGGGGCTTACGACAGGAGTTGTGCAAACCGATTAAGAAAGAAGGAAATGGGTTGGACGGGACGTCTGGGGTGACATAAAATGCTACGATTAGGTAGGGATGGAATATTATCAGTTTTCTACCATAAATATTATTACTTAAAACCTCTGCAGATTACTGCTAAAAATTCCAAACTCTCTTCAGGGGCGGCTACAGGGCTGCACGCCAGCCTTTACATTAATGTTTTCCTTTTTTGTCAACATTTATGTAAAAAAAACTATGGACTTTAATAGTAAATGGAATAATTAAATTATTATTAGAAAATATTTTAAATATATTATTTCAATTGAGTTTTAATATTTAATATTGTATAAACTTAGAAAATTGATATGCCCTTATATAATGACGTACGTTCTCAATGATTTTATTGCTAGAATTTATCAAATTAACCTAAGTGTTAGTAACAGGATAATATTTTACATTTTAAAAATAAATTTTAAAAAATCTTCATCGAAATTTGGGTTTCAGGTCGGCTTAAAAATGTTGTTTTCAAGATCTTATTTTTCAAAATTTCCTGAGGACGGCCTCAGAACCTACATGCTCTTTATCACTGGGGGCAATTCCATATTTTTCACCCCACCCCTAGGCCACCCTTGTAAGGCCACTGTAAATGATATTAGGGTCACTCATAAATAAATAGCCCAAGTAGGGTCGATTTACAGCTTATTATAAGTGTTAGAGTACATAATTGTACATTGTTGAGTTGTTTGAATTATTTGAAACAAAGTAGCGTAACTCCTGCAAGCAGTCAAAATTTAAAGAAAAAGTGTAGTATTGAAGCAGATTAGCTGGAAGCAGTAAGAATTTATATATATGTTTTTAAGTGGTCTTACAGAAGTTAGTAAAACTGGTTATTTATGCTGATTTAAAAAAATCAAAAGAATTTGTGAAACTGTTACAGTAATAGTTTTTATTAAAATCATGCCTTATGTGACAAGCAAATGCGAACTATACCAATGGTTTTATCTCCATTTGCATAATGCAATATTCATTGGTGCATGTCCCAGTGCTGATTCAACCGAAGGGTTTTAGCGAATGGTCGTTGTGTTTTCCTACGATTATTTTTGGGATTTCATTGGAGAGACAATGGAGCAATGGTGTTTGCCTCAACGCAGATGCCCCTCCGAGCGGAGGAGGATTTGTAGATCGCTTGAGTTTTCCTACAACTCTGCTCGGGGGTAGAGTAGTATTTATTTCAGGAATCAAGCTTGTAGATGCACGAGGGGGAAAAACCTACTTTAAGGGGGTTGTTGATGGATAAAGGTTCAAGCGTAGGGTCAAGGCAGAAATAACCCCATGGTAATGTTGCGATGTCATCATCTGAGATGCACCGCTTGTCATCTCCTGAAGATAATGCCACTTTGGCAGTGGCGTAGCCAGGATTTGTGTATGGGGGTTGTTAAGAAGCATGGCCCCCCTGTATTAAAGCGGGGGGTCCGGGGGTCCTCCCCCGGGAAAATTAGGATTTTAAGGTGTAAAATAGTGCTATCTTAGCAGTTTTCGGTTCTTAAATTTAAATATTGTAATGGTAAATTTTTTATTAATTTTAATATGAAATTTGTTTGAGTGATGAATAAGAAATTAATTAAAGATTTGGTGCTAAGGGGGGGAGGGGGTTAACCCCTAACCCCCCCCCCCCCTGGCTACGCCCCTGCACTTTGGTCACGCGCTCCATGCAAACGATGTGATTCCGAGAACGAAAATGATATTGGGTCACCCATAGACGATAATTTTTATGAAGGAAATCCATATACTGATCAAAAAGCAGTGATCGTATAATGCGAGCCTTCACACCCTTAGCTTTATGTGTAGAAGTGCAATCCTCCATCTTGTAAACATAAAGCTTTGGGCGAAGACTTACGTATTCAGTGATGATCTGTCCTCCGGCCTCATCTTTAATTACCTCTATAACACAGTGGTTAACAGGGGGAAACTTTTGATAATTATCTGGCGCATAGTTGAACATGTTAAATCAAGAAGCCAAATCATGACAAATTGAATCATACAGATTGTGACACTTGATGTGGTTAATTAACGAATCAGTGTTGGAATATAGCAGATGCATAAAGGGGGAAGGGAATTTAACCTGCGTTTAATTGTATGTAAGTCATAAAAGTGGAGTTTCGATAGGTCTAGGATGGTCACGCTAGCGTACAGGGGCTTATTGAAGGTTACAGTACCTTTTTGGAGCTAAATCGGGACCAAGTTGTCATCAAGAATCTGCCTAGCAAAGAACTTCGGACGACCTATCAATCCTGCCGCACCATAGATGGAGTCGTTATCAGGAAATGACACTAATGTCTCTTTTCCGTCTTTAAGGAAAGATAGCCGGAAATGATTCAGAGGTAGAACACCAAGTACATGTTCTTCAAAAAGACAAAAAGTGCAGCTTTTTCTCCCTTGGAAAAGTGAAAGACCGCCCAGAATGAAGAAACACAGACGATTCAACTTGGTAATAGGATCACGACTTCTCAGCCGAGGAAATGACTTAGATGAGATGAATACATGGATAATTTATCTACTACCACAGTTTAGTTTTCCAACATAGTTACAAGTCCAAAGTAAATTAACAATAAATGAATACGGGTATTTTTACGCCTTAATTGTTAGTAGGTATAAATATATAAAACTAATTTAAATTTTATTCTCTCACAAAAACCTGCAAGTATTTTTTAACTTCCTTCCCAAGTCCAATTGTGACAGAGAGGACGTTTTATTTTACAGATGCTCACATGAAATTTTCGAAATGATATCAATGACTATGACTATGCGAAACCACAATTGCATACAACTAACTTTATGTGTGAGACATTAAAAAAAGTGTATTATCATGTTGTTTTTTTTGAGGTAATTACATACTGTGATTTTACTTTTGGACGAAACTTATTTTCCGTGGCGTCATAAAAACTGAAAACAATCACGACGCTCTGAGCTCATGAGAACGCTTTTAAATTTAACCAAATTTAGATCGAAATCAGTGTCGCGTATACTACTGATATGAAAGAAAGAGAGATAATAACATTTTTAAATTATTAATTAAAATCATACGATTCTTACAATCAATCCTCTATTTGTTGTTGGATCTTTTACAAAATCCACTTTATAAACTGTCTTATATTTCCACTAATGCTGCAATTATCATGCTATAACTGATATAACACTTTATAGACTGTCTCCATGGCAAAGTATTGGTTTTAGAATAACTCTATTAAAAAATATTATAAAAAACCTGCAACTGTGTGTAATTTTGCATAGGAAACCATACCCGTCGTCAAAATACGTACAAAAAAAAGTCCATTTGTCCTCAATGTACCTGATTCTGATTGTTGTTAGAGTATGTCCTGTGTATGCGAGTCCTACAATTACTTTGCTCGATGCACAAGTACTTATTATTTGCAGATCCATGTGAATGGTAGCCCGCTAACGTTCTTCGCTCATCGTCAAAGCCCTCACAGTATCAGACATCTGGAAATAATGGAAGGTGCTATCGTCAACTCCGTGTCTTACCACAGCAGACTGGTAAGCACTCTATGTGTTTTTAAGTTATATGGCAAAAGTTCTAATTACACTGTAACGATAACCAATTAGCTGGTGAATACTTCTTCTGGTATATTAAAACAAAGTTGGAGTACGTAGGAAAGCATATTAATACTGTCTAGCAATGTAAGTTTTTTTTTTCACGCTCATATTCTGAACCGTACTAATGCAATTTAAAAGCTCGATATTTACAAAATACCTTTTAATTACCTTCCGACTGTTTTCTGTTGTAACATTTACTATTAAAAGCTTTTTTTAGCTAATGTATCTTCACTCTTCACTCTCAAGTACTTAGCACTTCCTATGGAATTATTTATTTTTTACAGTTTTGCTCTGCAAAGAATTAATTCGTATTTTTTTTTTCAATAACGATATTGTGAGAATTACTTACGCCCCTAAATAATGTTTACAAATAACGTTGAAAATACTATTACCATGTGGAAGTAAAAGCTTAATATAACTATGAGATCTGCACTGAATGATAATTACAGGAAATGCTATTGTTATGTTATAATGTTCACCTGGTCCTGGATACGCTAGTAGAGTGTAATTCGAGGATAATGGTGAAGACTACCATTAGTATCTCTGTTACTTACTATAATTGTTTCGTATTTGACATACTAAACGTTTATCTTAACATTTATAATAAAAATTCTGTCAAATATTTTGTCCATTCTAAGTAATTAATGGGAAAATATGGCATGATGAGGTGGGGGAGGAAGGGCGTTACTGTAATAAATAAAACATTTTTTCGTAACATCTCGTCAATAACGAAGATTTTAGAGAATTAGAAAATTATGAAATGAAAATGGAGCATTGATCAAATACAATGGTGGGGAAAACCAGCGTGTTTGGAAATAAAATTTTTAAGATGTTCTTAAAATAAAGTAGAAGTAAAACAACACTTGATGACAATCTGAAATAAGTAGTTGCTGGGATGAGCAAACGAGTTGAATGTAATTTTTTGGTGGGTGAAAGGAAGAAAAGGAAAGGGGAAATTAAAAACGTGGTGCTGGAACCAACTAATAAATCATTATAAATCACAATTTTTGTGGATATTGTATTTCGTAAAAGCCTCTATACTTAAAAAATGGTAACACCATATTTCTTTGTTTCAGATGTGAACGTTGTTTGAAGTGGAATGGAGTAGAAGAAAGATTTACGTTATTGTAACACAATTTAATGTCGAAAAATAGTCAACAATGTATTTGTATCCTGAATTTACAGGATGTTAAAATATCATATGGAGGAAAATGATTGAAATAAATAATATATGTCTAATTATACTACTAAAATTAAATACATTATTTTATCATACCGTTACACATAGCTTACAGTTCCCGGCCTTCACACAATAAGCTCACACGAGATTTGTTATGTCCAGCCTTGAAAATTGTAAAAAACTTGAATAAACGTAAATTGTATCAGCATAATAAGCTACTAACAAACTTGTTATGTCAATACCTACCATAAAAAAGGTACATTATTATCAGTCTTGAAGTAATATTTCCATACCAGATTAAATACAAAATACGAATTAAAAATTACAACATAAGTTCTGCCAGTGATAATTAATGTTGAACTAATTAAATTAAATCATGAACGAAATGGTTGACAAAGCAAGCTTGTATATCAAATAAAGTCCAGACAAAATAGACGAAAAAGATGCTGAATTTGCATTGAATCCCAACAAGCTGGATTTATGCACAGGTCTTGAATACGTCATTACGAATGATGTGTCAGAAGTCCCCATCGATCCCGCCTGTGCATTGTTTTTTATTCGAGGTCAAAGGTTACCAATTTATGATTTTTAAGTATATCTCTGAAATGATAAGAGCAACCGTAAAAATGGATCAAACAAAGTTTGTAGATCGTAAAATTCTCTACAAAAAGGTATCAATACTTTTTTTCTCTACAAATCACCATTCTCGAGTTATCGCGATTTCAAACCTCGAAAATACTAATATGCACTCATTTGCGGCCAGTATGCATCTTCGGGTCTTCCATTTGAAGAAAGAAATATTGGAGTATTGGTTTTTGTGACTCACGCACTCAAATACGGGGAAAATAAACAATTTTGAGTGAGTCAACTATCTGTCCCTAATTCCATTGGTCGGTAGGCCTTGAGTAACATCTGCTTGCGACACTCCATTGTTCGTGTAGAAACCGGCCTGTACCTGCTTTTTTCAAGGGACATAACTGTAGTAAATCCAGTCAGTTTTGAACGGTTTTTCGTAGTGAATATAGATACGTGTTTGTAGATGATATTTTTACTTTAAACTGTGACGTTACAAAGTTTTATAAAAATGTCAGAATTTTACTTTGCAGCGAATCTTTGACTGAAGGTGAAATTGTGGTTGTTGATCGTGGAATGAAAACTTTGATCGATTCGAGTAATGAAAGGAGTGATGGTTTTGATGAATACCTGAAAGACAAACAATCTGTAACAATCCATAAGCAGTGTCGTAAAGTGTACACCGGGAAGAGCGCATTGCTGCCGCTAAAAGACAAAGCGAAGTGGAAACCGCCGGTTCATCTGGGATAAGTCCTCGTCGTACTAGAGCGCGAGGGAATGACTCTTCTTTTTGTTTCAAAAAATACTGCTTGTTTTGCGGCAATGAAGTAGATAAAGCGGCTGAAATAAAGAAAGTGCAGCACCTTCGGTGTATAGTGTCCCAAGTTTCAACACTTGCATTTAAAGATGCCGTCTTGAAGGTAGCTCAGACTCGTTTTTACTAATAAAATATTTGTCCCGTCAAATTTCCTTGATAGAAATATATCGTGGGGTATTAATACTGGAGAAACAACGTTAAAAAAAAAGCGCCGAGTACACTACTTCAGAGGTGGTGCGGAAATGTGTTCATATAATTGAAAATACGACATTCCTACGGTCTGAAGACACGATATCTCGAAAGCGGTGTTTCGTATAGAAATAAGTATTCATACCTTTTCTGTAAATAATTCCGTGATCTACTACAAACTTTGTCTGATCCAAAACTGCTACGCAATAAACACATTTGTTTTTTAATTCCTTTATTCCTTTTTTTGGGCTAAAAAATGGCACTACGCTAAAGATCAGGACAAATATATGTATATTTTGGCCTAAACATATTTGCCTCATGTTATTAATCCAGTGAAATGAACAGTAAAGGGTTATATTGCCAATTTTATTAATTATAAAATAATAAGCACGAATTTATTTTATAAAATGTAAATAGTAACTCACTTTGCCTGACATCCTTCTTCATTATAACAGTTCTTCCTGCATCCGGAAGTTATTTCTTTTTTGATTAATGATTGAAGGCTGTAGTGGGTTCTTGATAAGCTCTGGTTTTCCAATTATTTATCGATTGTTTTCATTGGGTTAAGTTTTCTTAATGCGTGTATATCAGAGCCGTATTGAAATCCTACATGTATGTTATACAAATTTTAAACATAAATACTTTTGATAGTTTGATATTTGATAAATATTTCCTACGAAAACTGCATGAGCATAGCTTTCGAAAGAAGGGAGAAATACTAACATATATTATGGGCATCGACTGTAAGGGGCCAAAGTGTTTATTTTCCCCACCTCCAAACTCTGTGGCGTTTCTAGTTATGCCACTCGTGATTTTATGAGGAATTAATTTATTCACTTTTTGACGTGACAACATCTAATAAATCGATGAACGCCGGCTGCACGCACGAAAAAGTGTCCCGTAACGCATATTGTCCCACTACGATGTGTCCCGTTACGCTCATTGTACGCTTGTGCCGCATCTCTCTTCTACTCGATTGGAACAACAATCGATTTGACTTTTCAATCATGTTTTCATAGTTTGAATTATTAACATTATGTAATTTAACGATCGTCCACTGATTTTCAGCACAATCGGTATGGTTATTTAAAAGTAATGTTGAATTTTCAAATATGTTTTTGTACGAACAATGGTGTTTTACGGTTACACATAATAATTCAAATTACACCCGGAATCTTTTGCACAATCTTTTAAAATTATTGTAACACATTATAAATAAGTTTGGTGTGTTTGGGATGCGTATTTGTTATAAAATCGTATTATAAAACGAAATAATATTATTCCCTTGCGGTGCTGCTATCTACGGTGACGGACGCGAACCTAACAAAACCTGCTCTCTATTAGCTGACGCGGGAACCAGCCACTCGTTAACACATCTTTTCCTTTATTTATCGTGAGGGGCGTTATTATTAATGAACTAGCTGACCCGGCGAACTTCGTACCGCCTTAGCGTAGCAATGATGCACTACTTTATTTTGTATAGCTGACCTATCTTAGGTATGAGTACCTATTCAATTTGAATCACTATAACTGAAAAGGACCTTACTAATTTAATTAAATAAAAAACAAAATATATATTGTCAAAATAGTGTTTATTCCATAGGATTCAATAATTCCACTAATGTTTTTACAAATTGCTATTGAACAACTTGGCATTTTTAAGTAAACAATGAGCTCAATACCACGCGCGCTCTATAAATCAACTAATAGTCTCTGTACCCCTCACTGCTTCTCTCTACTCTAATGCTTTTTGATAAACTATATTTTTAGTTTTATGTTCTGGCGCGTAAATAAATAATGTTGATGGTTTTCCGACACGGGAACAGGCGACATATAATTGGCCATGTGAAAAACATGGATTTTCTAGGTTGATGCCACACAAACTTAGCGACTGCCCTTGCGATTTATTTATTGACATTGCAAATGCAAGCCGCACTGGAAACTGTAAACGCTTAAAGCTGAATGTCATAAGGTTACTTTAAAAATATTTATATTGTACAAAGTGTTGGGTTAGTTTGGAAATAATTTTATATATGGTATATGGTTCAGTATTCTTAAATTTTCTAATTTTCCGTTAATTTTTTTCTTTCATAAGAACCTTCTCGTGACAATAACAAACACAACAAAAAAAGAATTAGTGAAATCGGTTCAGTCATTTACGCGTGATGACGTGACCAAGGGAAATAGGAATTCATTATTCTTAAATTTTCTAATTTTCCGCACAATTTTCTTAATTTTTTCTTTCATAAGAACCTTCTCCTGACCATAGCAAACACAACAAAAAAAAATTAGTGAAATCGGTCCAGCCGTTCACGCGTGATGCCGTGACCAAGGAAAACGGGTTTCATTTTTATATATATATAGATTATAATTAAAATTTCGTGCCCAGGGCCACAATTGCATATCATTTTGAGCACTGGAAGACATAAAAATTGACGTGACCCGGCAACAGCGTCCAGTGCTGGGGTGGCTTGAGGGGGGATGTGGCGTCATCCATCGTCACTTGACAGCTCCTGTAGTCGGCAATCCACCATGCAGAGAGGGGCTGATCCTCTTGCGGGGCTGTGATCAATGAAGAGGAGGGAGGAAAAGCTTCTAGAGCGATATCCTCGAAAGGCCGCTCCAGGGGAAGAGGGATACTAGAGCGAAATTCCGAAGGCCGCTCTAGCGAGGGATTCCAGAGCGTAATCCCGAAGGCCGCTCCGGAGGAAGAAGAGAGAGAAGGATGAGAGGGGAGTAGAGGGATGCTAGATCGAAATCCCGAAGGCTGCTTCAGCGAGGGATTCCAGAGAGTAATCCCGAAGGCCGCACCGGAGGAAGGAGAGAGAGAAGGAATGAAAGGAGAGAAGAGGAGAGCAGAAATTAATACACCCAATTCTAGATTCTGTGCCGTTTCAGCATTTGCTGGGCATATGCTCATTTCATTTCTTTTTTTTTTTTAAGGCAAACTGAATAGCTGCTTAATTTTTTTATTATTTTTATTTACTATTATATTTGTTACTTTCAATAAATTAATATAACAATATAATGAAATAATAAAAACATAATAACGTAATTATAGTGGGTTGTTTGTTATCTTTTACTTTATTAAATATGCAATATATAATGTATTTCTGAACTTACAATACTGTAATGAAATATCATAAGCTAATTATTTAATGTATTTCTTTGTAAGGCATTATGCCATAGGTATTTTGGAACTCAACTTTTGTTGGCACTGTTCTATACAGTGGTGACTCTTTGGCCATGGCTAAATTCCTAGCAATTTGCTGTCTCTGCCTTCTTCATCTCGTGGCAGCCATCAAAACATGATTTAGTTGTAGCTTCTGGTGTATCGTAGTACTATGGAGTAACTTAAGACCATCTACCCGCATGAAGGGGTGAGTTATTTCACGATTCCTTTGAGGATCGTGTTTAATGTATTATTTTCTTTATCCATTTATTATTTTTGGAATTGCCATCTGTTGTTTAGCGGTGGGCGTCCTGGTGTGACGAGCCGTGTCCAAAATTAAATGAATACCTGATTTTCAACTAGGAGTGGATTTCCCTCCTCTCTTCGACGGCCTCAGGATGTGCTCCAGATAAGAGTTACTCTTCTGTTCTCCGCATGTAGCATGAATTCATCGGACAATTAAATTTCTCTTTTGGACACATTAACCTGCTAAAGTAAAATCAAATTCAGATATAACAAAATGTTTAAATGTATTGTAACCTATTATTAATTTTTTTTTTGATGTAAACTAGTTGGGGCCCCAGAGATAAATTTATTATTAATTGCGAGATTTAATAATACTCAAAAAGGTCACTTGTTTTTTTTTTAAGAGTTTATATTTATAATTGTAATTTGTGTTTTTTTTTGTAACTCATAATATTTATATATATAAAAAAGAAAGTAAAGTGTGATATGGCTGCCCTCTGATATATGTCTAATTAATTTTTTGTTCATACCTTCTAACCCTCAAAATTTCTTGACAGCATAAAGTTTGTTTGATCTTTAATATATATACTTAATAAGCACCTATTGTTCTTAGGCAGCATATTCAGTCGGCCCCTTTTGTGCTTAAACTTGACCTTACAGGATGACACATTGTTGAGCCCATGTTCCTCGGGCTTCCTCTGCTCACTTTGAACCAAGGGTTAACATAACCTAAGGCGAAAGGTAGAGCGGTAGAAAGTGGTAGCAGAGCTGGTGGTTTCAATGTGCCGTCTTGTAAACCTTTGTGCGCATGCGTAGATTTGTCTTGCATGTGCCACTGCCTGAAAGTGTGCATGGCTTGTGTGGGTGGCAAGCGTCTGGGGATTGTGTTTATTTATTTGCTCTAGTCGTAAGTAATCATGTCTAGTGTTATTGTACCCGAGTTTTTAGTTAAGGATGTGCTTCTTTTTGAATGCCAGTTGCGTGGCATATCTGGTTCAGATGCCACGGTGGCCATGTTGCGC
Organism: Bacillus rossius redtenbacheri; assembly: GCF_032445375.1. Lineage (NCBI taxonomy): Eukaryota > Metazoa > Arthropoda > Insecta > Phasmatodea > Bacillidae > Bacillus > Bacillus rossius. Next base: position 259,202,884 of record NC_086330.1, on the reverse strand, counting down.
AAAACGCTGCGCACGGCTCTACAGAATAATGTCACGGTAGACCATGATAACATGAAACGTCTAAACCCTAATGATGAATACAATTTATGTGCGAGCAAAGTTCATGTTTTACAAGAGATGATTTCTAATCTTGATGATGATGTTTCTATTCCCAGTTCATTGCCCAGGTGTAAAAACCGTTTGCACCATTTGAACAGACGTATACAATGTTTGTTAGAAGTACATTCCACTATGTTGTCAGAGGTTCAGGAGGCCTCATTACAGAATATCTCTACAGAGATAAAGAAGTTGTTCGAGATAATTAATAAGTTTGAAAGTGAGTTCTCGCTTTTGCACGATATAATACCTGCCTCGTCCTTGCCCCAAGTTTGTGAACAGTTTGCGGCACTTTCGTTGCCAACATCCTATGCCCAATCTCCAAATCCTGCACCCATTCCAGGTCCTTCTAACGTAAATCTTGAAACTGTTCCTGAGTTGCAATGCTGTGTTTCCACATATAACCTAACCAATGCAACACACAACACTTTGGCACAAACTACAAATGTTAATCCTCGTGTTGTTTTTAGCACATCAGCAAGTATGCCACAAGTAGCAGCACCACAGTCAACCTTTTCTCTGCCTAATGTGTTTGGCAAACTCACACATCACCTTGAGAAAATGCTTAAAGAATTTCGTAATACTGATGGTTTGCATGTACCGAAATTTCTAGATTTTTTGAAACTTATTGTTAGATTGCGGCAGAGCAACACTATACATGAGTCTCAGTTGTTAGAGGTGATTTACCCGTTTACATTTGGACCTTTGGCAGAACGCACTCAACATGCTCTTAACCAACAATTATTATTTGATAGTTATCATGAGGACATCCTCAATTTTTTTATACCTTCCAGATTACTTGCCCAATTACAGTTGGATCATTTTAATCGATTACAAAAGCCTGGTGAGCCTTTGTCAGTTTTTGTAAATGAGGTAAAAGAAGCTGCAGTTATTTTTCGTCTGAGGGTAACTGAACTAGAGGTGGTAAATACCATCCTGGATGGCCTATCTCCAGAGGAGAGATCCAGACTAGTATTTTCAAACAGACCGACCTCTTTCACTGAACTAGACAGTATATGCATTCATTCACAAAATGTTAGGTTTGCAGATCACCATAGGAATATTCAATTTTCTCAACCTGTAGGTTACAGACAACACCGATCTGTTTCTAACACCTTTCATATAACACAAAACAAACCTAATTATGCTCAAAATAAATTTTGGGAGCAGTCACCATCAGGCCAGTCAACAAACCAAGGTAGTGTACGGCAGGGCCAATTTTGTAAATTTTGTAAACGATTCAACCATGTTATCAAGGATTGCAGAGTTCTGCAACAAAAAAACGCTCTGAGCAGGGATGCAAAGTGAGCAGCTTACCCTGCCAACCAGTTTCAACAAATAATTCTATGTACAATGCTCACAAATTTAAGCAGATTAATGCTGCACTTTGTTTTCAAAAGCATTTTGTGGTCAATACTTCTTATCGTCACATTCCAGACCAAATTTGTAATATTAGTTCACCTAATTTAATGGGATTACATTCAGTACCTGTCCCACGTATTAATGTTTCTTTTGGTACTTTTGATGTACAAACTTTGGTAGATTCAGGATCCACACGTTCTATCATTTCGTATGAGTTATTTGATAAACTAAAGAACGCACGTCTTGTTAAATCAATAAGGAAAGGTGATTTTAAATGTTACACTGCATCTAATGATGTCTTGCCTATTGAATGTTGTGCAACAATCAAGTTGAAGATTGCACATTTTTCCTGGGTGTTTCCATGTTTAGTATCAAAAGGCTTAGGTTTAGATTTCATACTGGGTGCTGATTTCATGACTAAGTCGGGACTTATGTTGGACATGCAAGAAAAATGCATATTCTTTAAATTTCAACCCTCTCTTAAGGTGAATTTTGCAGGGAATGGTCACTGTCAAAATAATTTCGCAGAAATCAGCATGGACAAAAATCATAGTAAAGCATGTGATCCTTTGGGTCATTTAGTAGGTGATCAGATCCATGCTATTGAAACTTTGTGTAAACAATTCCCTAAAGTTTTAACTTCTGAATTAGGACTCACTAATCTTTTGGAGTACGAAATTAAACTGCACGATAATGGTTATGTTAAGTGTCAACCATATCGTTTAGCACCGCCTCAGATGACTGTTACGAAATGAAGAACAACAGTTATTGGATAAGGGTGTTATAGAACAATCAACATCGCAGTATGCCAGTCCGGCATTTTTGGTCCCCAAACCTAATGGAAAAAAACGAATGGTTGTAGATTTTCGTCGTGTAAACCAAAAAATTGAAATTGAATCCGTCCCATTGCCCGATTTACATTCAGCCTTCCACTGGTTTTCAAAAGCCAAGTTCTTTACGACAATTGATCTAAACTCAGCATATCATCAGATACCCTTGAAAAAGGAGTCCAAACCCATCACTAGCTTCTGTGTTCCTTGGAATTTATATCAATTTACGCGTGTGCCTTTTGGATTGGCCACTGGTGCACAAGTACTTACCAGACTGTTGGATCAAATTTTTCATGATTTAAAGTTTAGATTCGTCTACAATTATTTGGATGATTTAGTAGTCTACTCTGATAGTTTCGATGAGCATGTAAAACATTTGAAGGAAGTTTTCTCCCGCTTGGAAAAATCTGGTTTAACGGTGAATCTACAGAAAGTCAAGTTTGCAGTTCAGGAAATTTCATTTTTAGGACATAAAATTTCTCCGCGAGGCATTCATATTGATCCTGAGCGTACTAAAGCCATTAGAGAATTTCCTACCCCACGAGACATTAAAGGTGTAGCTCGTTTTATTGGCATGATTCAGTTCTTTGGTAAATTTATCCCCAATTTGGCAGAGAAAGCAGTTCCTCTAAATTACTTACGCAAGAAGAATGTTAAGTTTGAATGGGGAGAAGAGCAACAAAAGGCCTTTAACACATTAAAAAATGATATAATCAGTCCGCCTGTTCTTCGTATGGCTGACTTTTCCAAAACTTTCATCTTGCAGACTGATGCATCTAGTTCAGCTATTGGAGCAGTTTTAATTCAGGAATTTGATGGTGAACGACATCCTATCGCTTTTGCATCTAGAACCCTCACTCAACAAGAAAAGAAAGCTAGTATCTATGAACTTGAATGTTTGGCAGTTGTGTTTGGCATTGATAAATTTAGACCCTATTTGGAGCACTCAGAATTCTTACTGGAAACAGACAATCAGGCTTTATCCTGGCTTTTGGCCAACCCTCGGCAGCTAGGAAAGATAGGTCGTTGGGTGATGAAGATTTCATCGCTAAAATTTAAAGTTCAGCACATTCGAGGTACTCAAAATGTCATTGCAGACACTCTCTCTCGCATGTTTGATAATTCCCACTCTAATAATTCTTCGGGTAACACCACTTGTAATGTTGTTGTAACTAAATTTCCCTTGGCATTTAAAACTATACAATCACATCAGGAAACAGATGATGAATTACATCAAATTATCCAGAACCTAAAAGCAGGCATTCCTGAGAAACCCTATTTCTTGTCTAAAGGTGTTTTGTATTCAAGAATTCGAAATAACCAAAAAAGAATTGTATTACCTAAAGTTTTGAAACCCCTTGTCTTCGAATATTTCCATTCTTCACCTATAGGTGCACACCTTGGTATATACAAAACGATAGAAGCCATCCGGAAACATTTCGTTTGGAAAGGTATGCATAGTGAAATTTCTGATAAAGTAAACAAGTGTCATTTGTGTGCCCTTAGTAAACCCGCACAACATACCCAACTCGGTTTTCTGTCATCAGAAGTAGCAGATAAACCAATGCAGAAGTTGTTCATCGACTTTGTAGGCCCATTACCACGTAGTAAATCAGGACACAACATATTACTAGTTTGTATTGACGCATTTTCCAAATTTGTGTGGCTTATTCCATTGAGAAAAGCTGATGCGCATTCCACGAGTCAAGCCCTTCAACAAAAAATTTTTCAAAATTTTGGCATTCCCTCATCCATCGTTTTTGACAATGGATCGCAATTTACTTCTAAATTATTCAAAAATATGTGTTTCACTCTTGGTATTCAGCACATAACTTTGTCTCCGTACTATCCCCCGCCTTCGCATGCGGAAAGGTTCAACCGTAACCTCCGATCAGCGTTAATCGCTTTCCATGCGCAAGACTAGAGTAGTTGGGACAAGAATTTGGTTTGGCTCCAAATGGCTTTTAATTATGCTCGACATGAATCTCACAAATCTACACCATACAATTTGATGTTTACCTTCACTCCTAACAATCCTTTGTCAAATCTTTGGTGTCTAAATGATATTCAGCCAGATGATCCTAAAAACGTAAAAGAAGTTTGGGCAGCTGCTCTTAAAAATCTAAAAAAATCTCATGATAGAAGTAGAGTAAAATATAACAAAAATCGTATTGACAATCCTTTCAGACGAGGTGACCTCGTCTTGTGCAAAGCACACCCTGCCAGCAAAGCAGTTGACAAAAGGATGGCCAAATTATCTTTTCGCTGGTCAGGGCCTTATCAAATACAATGTTTTCTAACACCTGTCACGGCTAGCCTGGGTAACCCTGATACTGGAGCTTATGTTACAAGAGCTCACATTTCTCACTTAAAGAAATATTCTTCTCCGCCTTCAGTTTGAGTCCTCGGCAACCCTGAGACTACTGTTGACTTTTGAGTTTCTTCGGTCTTTGACTTAGTTGATCGTGGCCTGATCACCCACTGATCCTAGTCTTGGAGTCCTGAGCAATTCTTAACACTATTTATGATTTTCATAGGCCTATGAAATACAATCTATGACGTGTAATTTATATTATTATAATGTACCTTGCTATGTTACATTCTCACTTTTGATGTGTTTTGTCAACACATTTTATATCTGCAAAAATACATGGTAGTAATATTAAGTATGTTGCAACAAGTTTGAGCTCATGATTTTATGTTTATTCATTTGTTTGTGTTTCTTTAAAATTTTGGGGAAATTTGGGAAACTAGGTTGATTTCATTGCTTGGATCCATTTAATAATGTAATGTTTTTATTATTTTGTAGTAGAAAACTAATAGTTGTTGTGGGTTAGAATTTTTTCTTAACACTAATTATTTATCTCTGGTTTTGTTTGATTTTTGTATGTTCTAGTGGACCTGTGTGTTCTAACGTCTTCCTCCAGTTCCTTGTCCACATCATGCTCGGAACGTGGTTTCTTCTTGTTGGGGTCTTCTACTGGGTTTACGGCAACATCACGGTAAAACCTCTCAATTCGGGAGTCCTTTTTGAAAAGGGCGATAGTCTTCTTTTTTCGGACAATTTCTACACTTTGGTCTTAAGTTTTGATCTATTGAACCTGAAAAATGAGTGCAAACTTTTAGAAGATACTTTGAATGATGTGATCTCAGTTAATAAAATTCAACAGAAGGAAAATGTTACTTGGAATCAGAACTTCGGCTTTGCAGTACAGCAACTCCATGAAAACTTTATGTCTTACAAGTCTGAAACTTTAACTCTAACTTCTATTTTACCACATGAACACTCACGAAGAATAAAACGTGGTTTATTTAATTTTGGTGGAAAAATTCTGAAAACTGTATTTGGAACTCTAGACAGTGAAGATCTTGCCGGTTTGGAACAACGCTTAAGACATGTTTCAGAAAGTCAGGATGAAATTTCGGCTAGTGTCTTAAATCATATGATCATGGTAAAAAATTTAGAAGACAGAGTGCTTAACAATACTATACTAATAAAAAACCTTGCTAAACATTATTTGGACAGTCATAATGCCTTCTATAAGCTAGTGAATACCTCTCTACATGAAATTTGGGACAAAATTCTGTTAGTGAGTTGGCGAGTGGATTTGAACACACTTTTGTTTCGAATAAGTGAAGCTCTCTCTAGTGCACATTTGGAACTCTCTGATTTGAGACAAGCTATAGAAAGTAGTGTACACGGAAAATTAAGTTCTGTCTTGTTACAGCCTAATTTCTTTATTAATTTGTTAAACAATGTTCAACACTTGATATCTTTACCTTTGCACATGATAACTCCTGTTTCTTCTGAAAATCTATACGTATATTATGGCCTTAGTACTGTTCAAGCAGTAATATTTAATCATTCTCTTAATGTGATTGTTAATGTACCCTTGGCAAATAAGGATAGCAACTTTGATTTATATAATGTTTTTGTTTTCCCCTTCTTATTCCCTAAATTGAATTATTATCTGTTATTAAAGGTTCACAATATCTTGTTAGTCAGCCCAGATAGAAAACTTTTTGCACCAATTACATCCAGTCAATTGGCAGGTTGCAGGACACACGGCATCACCCTATGTCCCGCTACTTTCCCATTCTTTGATTCTCATATCAACAACTGCGAATTCAATCTTTTCTTGGGTAAACCATACTTTGAGTTTTGTGACTCATCTGTAATTTCTCTACATCTCCCTTTTGTTCAGAAAACTAATTCACTATGGATTTTTACCAGTAACTATTCTATTGATATCACATTCCTATGCCGATCCACCACAGAAAATTTTGCTCCATACACAATCTCATTAAGTGGTAGTGTAATTGTTAGCAATGCCACCCATTGTGATATTGTTGGTCCTTTCTTTAAGACGTTTGGTTCTGTAAGTTCAACCCTTATGTCAAACTTATCTTTACCCACCATACACCTCCCAAAGGTTAATTTTAACTATAGCCACCTAACGTTTTCAAACATTGCTAATCTGTCTCTTAATACGTCTATTATTCAGGATATTGATAACTTGTTAATATCTCAACCTAACGGTGCTCCTTTCCATGATGTAGTAAAACTTTTGCAGCCACACCAACCTATTGAATCACCATCTCAGTTCAATCTTGTTGCCGTATCTTTATCAGTAGTCACCTTCATTGGTATCCTAGTTCTTGGTCTGTTCCTTTGGTTAAAGTTGCCGTCTCTCAGAACCCCTTCTACCAGTCCTCCTCCTCCTATACCTGCAGGTACTGTTCTTATTCCTTTAGCCTCCTCTTCCACTGTGGAGTAATGTTTATTTTGTAATTGTTGTTTCAGTTCTTCTAGGTAATATTAATATTATTGTTAATGGTTTAATTGTTGGGATTTTTGATGTAGTTTATATTGAGGGAACGCTTGCCACCTTCCAGCTACGGCGCACTTTGAGGGGTGGAGTGTGTGCCGTTTCAGCATTTTCTGGGCATATGCTCATTTCATTTCTTTTTTTTTTTTTTAAGGCAAACTGAATAGCTGCTTAATTTTTTTATTATTTTTATTTACTATTATATTTGTTACTTTCAATAAATTAATATAACAATATAATGAAATAATAAAAACATAATAACGTAATTATAGTGGGTTGTTTGTAATCTTTTACTTTATTAAATATGCAATATATAATGTATTTCTGAACTTACAATACTGTAATGAAATATCAAAAGCTAATTATTTAATGTATTTCTTTGTAAGGCATTATGCCATAGGTATTTTGGAACTCAACTTTTGTTGGCACTGTTCTATACAGTGGTGACTCTTTGGCCATGGCTAAATTCCTAGCAATTTGCTGTCTCTGCCTTCTTCATCTCGTGGCAGCCATCAAAACATGATTTAGTTGTAGCTTCTGGTGTATCGTAGTACTATGGAGTAACTTAAGACCATCTACCCGCATGAAGGGGTGAGTTATTTCACGATTCCTTTGAGGATCGTGTTTAATGTATTATTTTCTTTATCCATTTATTATTTTTGGAATTGCCATCTGTTGTTTAGCGGTGGGCGTCCTGGTGTGACGAGCCGTGTCCAAAATGAAATGAATACCTGATTTTCAACTAGGAGTGGATTTCCCTCCTCTCTTCGACGGCCTCAGGATGTGCTCCAGATAAGAGTTACTCTTCTGTTCTCCGCATGTAGCATGAATTCATCGGACAATTAAATTTCTCTTTTGGACACATTAACCTGCTAAAGTAAAATCAAATTCAGATATAACAAAATGTTTAAATGTATTGTAACCTATTATTAATTTTTTTTTTGATGTAAACTAGTTGGGGCCCCAGAGATAAATTTATTATAAATTGCGAGATTTAATAATACTCAAAAAGGTCACTTGTTTTTTTTTAAGAGTTTATATTTATAATTGTAATTTGTGTTTTTTTTTGTAACTCATAATATTTATATATATAAAAAAGTAAAAGTAAAGTGTGATATGGCTGCCCTCTGATATATGTCTAATTAATTTTTTGCTCATACCTTCTAACCCTCAAAATTTCTTGACAGCATAAAGTTTGTTTGATCTTTAATATATATACTTAATAAGCACCTATTGTTCTTAGGCAGCATATTCAGTCGGCCCCTTTTGTGCTTAAACTTGACCTTACAGGATGACACATTGTTGAGCCCATGTTCCTCGGGCTTCCTCTGCTCACTTTGAACCAAGGGTTAACATAACCTAAGGCGAAAGGTAGAGCGGTAGAATTCCTGCTGTATTTCCCCAGATTTCTCTGGGGGTAAGGATCTTTTGTGGTGTGCCGGAAATTTGGTATTTCGACACGTTTTTCTTTTATTGTTTATATTATTTTAACATTTTTTTTGGAAAGTTTATTTTTCTTTATAATTTGGTTTCTTTGGGTGATTTACACTTTGTTAGGCTGGTGTACTCCCCTTAGTTAAACTTTGTGCCAGTAGACTGGAGCAACTCTCCCAGAGACCTATCTGATATTTTGCTAATCTATGACTTCGGTTCCAGCCCGTTTAACATTTCCCTCGCTTGCAGGCACGTCCCAGGTTTTTAATATTACTTCACTTCATGACTAAAACTGCATACAACAGCTCTGGACGAGTTGTTACCTAACCTCAGAGACGAGCTGACCGTAAACTTTTATCGTCATGCATACGTATTAGGTTTACTCCTCAAAAGTCACGGCTAGGAGGCCTGTTCCAAGCCCGGTTGCGTTTTATGCACGCCACTTACTCCACCCTCCCCCTTTAGTTCTGAGAATTCAGCTCCGGAGTTTTGCCCTACTGTTAACCCCGCCAAGCGTTGGCCGGCGTCAAGGATGACATGCATAAAAAAAGTGTGTGCAAAGATGGACCACCCCACTACATCTAGCGGCAGAAACAGTAACTTCTTATCTTGGCTGCTAGTGTGCAGCTCCTAACTGCACCACTAACCCCTGGTTTAAGCAGACGCCTTGGGCGAGTCGATTCTGTTTTATTTCAGACACCCCTCAGCAGGTAGCGCTAAAGTCGGCCAGTGCTACCAACTTCGAAACATCGAAGTCAGAGTTTTTTATGATGCCCACTCGGGGAACTTCGGAACCTGTCGGTCCGGACATCCCAGTCTCTTCCCCTCCACTTTTGGTTGAACATTTACTTTTAATTACGAGACGCGGTTCTTCTCGAGACACTTCGAGTCGCGACTGCAGACGGACCGTTTGAGATTATCGGCGAGTCGACGAGACACTGCAAGACTTCCATCCGCCCGCAACCGGCGATGTATTCGCTTAAAAAAGGAATGCTACCTATCCCTTTAATCTTTTTTAAGTAGTTTAGTCCGTCTGCATAGTACAAGTGTAATAGTTAGTTTTCTTTTAAATAATTTCGCTTGAAATGGTAGAAACATCTGCGCCCAGCCGTGTATTCGCGGGATCCAGTTCCTGGCTGGCGACGCATCGGTAAATAGAAGCTGACTTCCCTGTCTGACAGGGTCCGAGAGCCGGACGCCGAATTGGCATTTTCACCACTCTTCCTCAACAACACACAGGCGCCCTGGCATCATGTTCCCGAGTGATCTCTGGGAAACGAAGCCCCGACCTCCGGTGTTGCTGTATCATTCAACCTTTTATTGAACTTTCCTAAATTACGCCGTCAGACGCAGTTCATCTTATAAACTTAATTTCGAGACTTTCAGAATACTGGGATGGTTTAAACATATTTGTATTTTTTATTGATTTATGCATTTTTTAAATGAAACCTTTTTTAATTTAAGTTCGGGTCGACCTTTTTTTTTGATCTTTCTGAATATACCTGAGATCTGTTTAACTATGTAATTGATTTTGTATGTTAACATTTTTTATAATAATATCAGATATAAATTTTCATTAAATTGATTTGACGTAATTATATTCAGACTGAATCACACATTTTTGTCTGTATATTTCTAATATTATTGTGAAACCTTAAAGATCCCCAGCACAAAAATGGTAGCAGAGCGTGGTCTATATTTTATTAGTGTGTGATTCCATCTCTAAACAATCCCAGTAAAAATAACATAAGGTAAAGTAAATTTTTAGATATTTGATTTTTTTTATATAAATATTTGAGCGAGAATCTTTATATTTGTTAGTGCGAATATAAGTAGCTTTAATTTTGAATCCTTATAAGTAATATTTGTCTAAGTTTCGCACAAGAAGACATCGCCAGCGGTCCCCAGCTGTCCCTACCGCAGTGCGTTAATCAGTCGTGCCTCCACACAAGGTCACAGACACCCCCCCCCCTTTCACCTCACCCGACGGCCGAGGGCCACCGCATCTGTTGACATCTGTAATCTTACCATGCGTGCGTGATAGCACGGAGCCTCCTACCCCCCACCTTCTCACCGTCCATCACCTGAGAGGACATTACCCTTTTCATCGGCGGGAATGCATAGAGTTATAAGTATGCGACCCACTGATAATGCAGAGTCAGGGTGCAACCAAATAGTTTAAGTGATAATTTAAGTTAAAGTTAAGAGTGTTTTGTGCATTGCATGTCAACCTAGAGTAAGAGTTAAAATGTTTTTAATAGTTTTTAAACTTAGTTAATCATGATCACTCCGGAGTATCTCCTTAAGGACGAGATAATATATGAGCTGACTCCAGGGACAACCTACCTCAGGAGATGCCCAAGAGCTCAGGAAAAGACTCAGAGCCGTTTCCCAGAAACAAGTACAGCAAATTGCTTGGAATGTAAATTTGGACCTGCTAGAGGAGTTCAATATTGTCTGTAGTAAATTCCAAGACATAAGCGCTTATGCTAATTATGTGCACAACGAAACAAACAAACCAAACATATTAAGAATCATCACACGACTTAACCACATCGCCACTAGATTCCACAACCTGTCCATATTATCAGGAGGTAAATTGAATGGTATTTACACCAAAGAAATTGACAAATGTCGAAAACAAAAACCTGACCTTACACATAAGTTGCGTGCAAAACTCATTAACTTAAAGGAACCCCTCTTCGAGAGTATTACTGACATAATCCCCAGCCCTCAGGAACAAATGCCTGGTACAAGTACACAGCCTGAAGCAACGCAGACAGAAATACCGGGACTACAGACCAAGGTCACTCTGGTGTATCCATTACCAGTATCGCCCCCGCCTCTGCCTTCATCGCCGCCACCAGTTTCCTTTACATCAATCCCATTTCCAAATCATTCTGCAATCACTACTATTGGCCATCCATCCACCCACATGTGGTTTCCCTCCGCCTCTATCGCGAGGCCGGTACCCCAGCCAGTCACCAATGTCACCTACACTCGACCTATTCCCTAAGTCATTGCACACCCCTCTCACCCCACCCAACCAATGAACCTTCCACCAAACATGGCGGGAATGTTTAACCCATACTACCAGTTCCAGTCAGCATTTTCATCCTTCCAGACCACCCCAGAACTCCACACTCCCTCTGCGGCCGTTTGCACACAAATCTCACCCCTACCTCAGGTAAGTGCATCTAACACCGCGACTTCTCTTGCACAGTCCACCGCCATGACAGCTATTCCACAACCTAACCCACAAATTCCCCAAGTCAGTCCTTCAACCTCGTACCTCCCTCTGGCACCTGCAGCACCCCTCCCTCCACACAACCCTAATCCTGCACCAAATCACCCCACCATCACCACCTGGCCAAGGTCAAACAACCCATTTCTACAACAAAATCGCCCACCCAGCAGAAAGACTACTCACCAATCTCCCAGAAACCAATGGATTGGATCCTAAAAAACTGATTGAGTTTTTGCGACAGTTACTTAAACTACACCAAAAATGCAACCTATCAGACAAAGAATTGTTTGAGATAGTTTTTCCCCTTACCCACCCACCTCTCAGTGAACGAACCTCGTTGGCAATAGAAAAAAACCTAATCTTCGATCAGTACCATGCTGACATATTAAATTTTTTTATTCCAGCGCGCATGCTCACAAACCTGCGACTTGATTTGTACAACAGACTTCAACAGAAAGACGAACCATTAAGCAAATACATTGCTGACATTAAGGAGGCCGCTCGAGTCCTTCGATTAGGCGATTCAGAGTGCGAAATCGTTTATAATATTGTGATGTAGCTCAGCCGGGCCTCCGACAAATTACCACTTAAAACGAGATTATGACTAAGGGGGTAGAAAACAAGAGATGGTGGAGCTCTGCATGAGGTACCTGAGACCTAGTCTGCTACCTATACAGGTAGTGTAGGGAAAACTCTCACAAACTGAAAGAAGACATAATTAAACAGTCCAGACACAGATTTATTATGTAACAAAAAAAAAAGTGTTACAAATACAAATAAATAAATAAATAAATACATTAAATAAACATTAAAGTGATGTCGGCCAGCAAACAATTAACATTAAAACAACATGGCCATTCTCCCATCGCCGCAGCTCCGCTGAGGAATAATCTACTTCCCAGCCCCTACATGAATGCCTATAACAAGACGTCGATTCCCAAACTACTTTTTCTAAAAACATGATTGGCCGGAAAATGGATTGAAACTACATTACTTATTAAAAGATTAAGTGGTGGACGAAGATCGTCCAGCCTGAAGCTTCGTCTCACTATCCATCACTGCCAATCACTTACCCTCACTTCGTCTCAGCGATACGGCCCCGTACTGATGTGGATCACCCGTCCAGCGAGGTCCCGAAGGCGAAAAAGCCTCGGTCCCTCCCTGGACGAGAGTTTTACCTCACGAACGAGGTCACCCCGAAAAACACGAACACCGGGAAAAACTTAGCCATGGGGAAAATGGCTGTCCCTTCTTCCCGCAAGGAAAAAAAAAAACAAGCGAAGTAGACAGTTCCCTCTCCGCAGGCGCGAGCGAGCCTCCACCTTACCCCTCTCGCGCTGCTCGATTGTTACTGCACACGTTTCCAAACTCGGACGCAAGATGGCAACACTAATCAAGACAGAGTCCTCGAAACGAGTACACGAAGCCGAAAATGACAGACGAAAACAAAACCGACGCTACACAGCGGGTTTTTCTGGAACGGCATGTTGCAACCTCTCGACGGGCCCTGGCCAGCGACCCGCGAGAATTAGCAAACCACGCAGCCTCGCCAACGCCCGCGGTGCCTGCAAACTACCATCGCAGCAACCTATATTCCACTACCCGTGTGTCGAAATCAACCGGCCGAGCCTGGAAACGTGCACGTACACCAACACGTTAACCAGACGAGATACAAAAGTAAAATAAATTTAAAAAAATATATAAAGAAATTTTCAGACTGTGACGATATCCTGGATGGAATTAGCCCTGCAGAGCGATCACGGGCAGTTTTTCAGAGCAGACCACATACTTTTGCGGAGCTGGACCGTTTGTGTATACATGCCACTAATGTAGAATTCGCCGACTACCAAAGGAATCGTTACCCGAGTTCCTTGATAGAGACCCCATTCTGTCAGTATCACAACCCCAAATGAGAAAAGAGAACAATAACACAATTCACAAAACCAAACAAAATGATTACATCACCATCAGAGTGGATATAATCATAACCAGCAACAGATGCCATTTTGTAAATTCTGTAAAAGACCCGGGCATGTGATTGAGCAATGCCGCACTAAGTACAGACAGAACAATTATTAAACAACAATCACAACAACAACAACCCAAAAAACGAGTAACGAGTTGGCCAGAGAGCAATTTCTCTGTGCCACCTAAACCAAAATCATATCCAGATAATTCATGCAATACAGTCACTACTTCACATGCACCGAGTAGATTTAATTACCACCCAAGGAGTAATCATGCTATGCAACAACAACAAAAATACACAAAAAATTCAAACAGGTCACAAGTCAAACAAGTCTCATAGAAGGCAAAAACGCAAAATGTACACAAATTCAAATAAGGTAAAAAATTCTACCGAACCTAGGACACATTGTGAAAATTCCATAAATCCTAAAAATTCAGGCAAGAGAACATGTCATAATATCTTCGCAGGTATACCAACATTATTACCTTATGTGAGCACTTTAATTGGCAAACACGAAATTCCAGAACTGATTGATACAGGCTCAGTCCGAAGTTTTATTTCAGCAAATAATTTCAAGTTTTACGAAAGGAGAAATTGATTCAGGAAATTAAACCAGTAAAAATACAATGTTTCACTGCATCAGAGCAACCATTAAAGGTTAACCAAGTAGTCGTCATTAAAGTTAAAACTGAGTTATTTACCTGGATGTTTCCATTTTTAGTTGCACAGGACGTAGCTACTGATCTAATTTTTGGATCGGATTTAATTTCTAAAACAGGCTTAATAACTGATTTGCAGGCAAGAAATTTCAAATTCAAATTTAATAAATCTGTTGTTATCCCATTTGTTTCACCTAAAATCCAGCATCAGAGTAATGTAAATGCAACACATTCCGAAGCTGAGGATGAATGCGAGTTATCCCTGACACACCACAACACATCGCAAAGAAAAGCAGTGGAAAATCTATTTCATAACTTCCCAGATGTCTTGACAAAAACATTAGGTCACACTCACTTAGTGCAATATGATATAAAACTTTTGGATAAATCCCCAGTCAGGTGTCACCCGTATAAATTATTGGGTCCCAAAATGGAAATCATGCGCGAACACATACAAGACCTATTGGACAAGGATGTTATTGAACCATCCACTTCCTGTTTTTCGTCTCCAGCATTTTTGGTCCCCAATGGTCAAGGTCACCGCTTAGATGTGGATTTTCGAAAAAATTAACAAACAGATAGACATAGAAATGGTACCATTACCTGATTTGAATTCAGCTTGCCATTGGTTTAGCATAGCCAAATATTTTAGTGTTTTTGATTTTAATTCGGCCTACCATCAAATACCATTAACACCAAAGTCAAAACACCTCACCGGCTTTTGCGTGCCCTGGAATTTGTATCAATATAAAGTAGTTCCATTTGGACTAGCCACAGGCGCTCAGGTACTGACTCGCCTCCTAGACCAAGTTTTTGGCGATTTAAAATTTAAATTCGTATTTAATTACCTGGATGACGTTGTAGTGTATTCCGAATCTTTTGAAGATCACATAGCCATTTGTCTGAAGTTCTCACCCGGCTGCGTAAAGCAGAACTGACAGTAAACACAAAGAAGGTTAAATTTGCAGTTTCTGAAATTTCTTTCCTAGGACACATAATTTCTAGTAGAGTAGTAACAATTGACCCAAGCCGCACTCAAGCCATTGCAGATTTCCAACCTCCAAAAGATCCAAAAGGAATTTCTAGATTTATTGGAATGGCTGATTTCTATGCCAAATACATCCCAAATTTTGCAGAACATGCAGCCCCTTTAAATGCTCTTCGAAAGAAAAACACATCATTCAATTGGGGTCCTGAACAAGACAAAGCTTTTAGTTATTTTAAACAAGCTATAGCCAGCCCACCTGTTCTTCGAATGGTGGATTTCACTAAACCATTCATACTACAGACAGATGCATCGAGTGTCGCCATTGGTGCAGTTCTATCACAAGAGTTCGATGGCCACAGGCAACCAATAGCTTTCGTCTCTCGCACCCTAACTCATCAAGAAAAAAAATCGTCCTCAGTTTATGTACTCAAGTGCCTAGCAGTTGTATTCGGTATCGACAAGTTTCGGCAATACCTTGAACACAGAGAATTTTTATTAGAGACTGACAATCAGGCCCTTGCTTGGCTTTTGGCTCACCCCAAGCAACTAGGAAAACTAGGCAGGTGGAAAGCAAAAATTTCCTCACTTAAATTCACCATTTAACATATCAGAGGTACGCAGAAATTTGTAGCAGATACTCTTTCTCGAATGTTCGAGAATCCCTCCAAATCTAATCTTCAGGAGGAACCCCCAGTTTCATGTAATGCTCTACTCACGGATTTCCCTTTAGCGTTTTCAGACTTACAGTGTCACCAAAATTCAGATCCTTACATTTAAGATATTATTCAGCAGATAAAATCAGGTACACCACCAAAATATTGCAAAATTTCAAAAGCTCTCCTTTATCGACGAAAAGCACAATGCAAAACTTACAGAATAGCCCTTCCTTAGAATTTAAGAGACATGGTATGTAAATATTATCACAGCTCACCCATTGGAGCACACCTGGGCACATACAAAGCAATTGACGGCATACGCCGCCATTTTATTTGGGATGGAATGCATAAAGACATTGCTGAGAAGGTAAAATTATGTAAATTATGCGCCCTGAGTAAACCAGCACAGAAAACACAATTTGGATTTTTAACATCAGATGTGGCCGAAAGGCCCATGTAAAAATTATTTATACATTTTGTTGGCCCCTTCCCCCGTTCTAAAACTGGACACACCATGCTTCTCGTAGCTATTGATGCATTTTCTAAATTTGTATGGCTCATTCCCCTCCGGCGAGCCACCGCAGAAACCACAATACAAGCATTGCAAAATATAATTTTTTAAATATCAGGCTTACCTTCAATAATTGTGTCAGATAACGCATCACTATTTACATCCAGACTTTTCAAGAATTTGTGCTTTTCCCATGGCATACAGCACGTAACCACTTTTCCCTATTATCCACAGCCTTCACATGCGGAGCATTTCAATAGGAACCTCTGATCCGCTTTAATAGTGTATCATGCGAACTCGCAGGATAAATGGGACACTAATTTGGTCTGGTTACAAATGGCTTTCAACTATGCCCGACATGAGAAACACAAAACCACACCATTTGAAATCATGTTCACGTATAAACCCAACAATCCACTTTCTAATCTCTGGTCACTACAAGAGCATTTCCCAGATAACTCTCTCAACATAAAAGAGGTCTGGAGAAGAGCTCAGCATAACCTGAACTTAGCCCATGCGGAAAGCAGGCAGAGATATAACAAGAAACGTTCACCTAATCCATATAGGGTAGGTGATATGGTGTTCTGCAAATCACACCCACTAAGTAAGGCGATCGACAAGCGATCAGCCAAACTTGCTTATTGTTGGAATGGCCCGTGGCAAATCCAGCGCTTTCTAAACCCAGTAACGGTCGCCCTAGCCGACCCAAGTTCTGGTGCGTACATAACGCACGCGCACATTTCGCATCTAAAGAAGGTGCACCCCAACTTAAATTAGGTGCAGCCCTCTACTCCTATTCGAGGAGTCTTAAATAAAGCTTCAGCATGCCATCTGCAACATGCAGTGTTAAGATACAAAAATCCTAGGTTCTATTGATAAGTAATAAAAATCCATGGTACTAGTTTCTAAGAGTGTTTACATTTCAGATGTTTGGTATTAAGATTGTTTTGAATAAGATATTATTGTTAAGTGGCGCCACTTAATACATAAGAACACTTAGTCCGTAAGATCCACTTAGTCCATAAGGTATACTTAGTCCGTAAGATCCACTTAGTCCGTAGATCTACTTAGTCTGTAAAATACACTTAAACTATAAGATAAATATGTTACTTAGTTCGTAAGAGAATGATGATACCTAGTTCATAAAGTTATGTGTAAACAATGAATAATCATGTCACTTAGTTTTTAAAGTTGTTTTGTATGGCAACGTTACCTCGTAAGTTCATCAGGTATTGTAAGTAGTTTAACTAAGTCGATTCTGGTACAGGGTAAGTATGCCAGGTTTCAATCATTTCATACTCAGTGTTGGTTGCTTACCCTGGCTCCGCCTTTCTGTGGGGGAGTATGTGCCTAAAATGTGGTATTATGACACGTTTTTCTTTTATTGGTTGTATAATTTTAACATTTATTTTTGGAAAGTTTATTTTTCTTTATAATTCGGTTTCTTTGGGTGATTTACACTTTGTTAGGCTGGTGTACTCCCCTTAGTTAAACTTTGTGCCAGTAGACTGAATTAACTCTCCCAGAGACCTATCTGATATTTTGCAAATCTAAGACTTCGTTGCCAGCCCGTTTAACATTTCCCTCGCTTGCAGGCACGTCCCAGGATTTTAATATTACTTTACTTCATGACTAAAACTGCATACAACAGCTCTGGACGAGTTGTTACCTTTTCTCAGAGACGAGCTGACCGCAGCCTTTACCATCACGCATACGTCTTAGGTTCACTCCTCCAAAGTCACGGCTAAGAGGCGCATTCCCAGCCCGGTTGCGTTTTATGTCCCCACTTTCTCCACCCCCCCCCCCTTTAGTTCTGAGAATTCAGCTCCGGAGCATTGCCCTGCCATTAACCCCGCCAAGCGTTGGCCAGCGTCAAGGATGACTTGCATAAAAAAATGTGTGTGCAAAGATGGACCACCCCACTACATCTAGCGGCAGAAACAGTAACTTCTTATCTTGGCCGCCAGAGTGCAGCTCCTGACTGCGCCATTAACCCCTGGTTTAAGCAGACGCCTTGGGCGAGTCGATTATTTTTTACTTCAGACACCCCTCAACAGGTAGCGCTAAAGTCGGCCAGTGCTACCAACTTCGAAACATCGAAGTCAGAGTTTTTTATGATGCCTACTTGGGGAACTTCAAAACCTTTCGGTCCGGACATCCCAGTCTCCTCCCCTCCACTTTTGGTTGAACATTTACTTTTAATTACGAGACGCGGTTCTTCTCGAGACACTTCGAGTCGCGACTGCAGACGGACCGTTTGCGATTATCGGCGAGTCGACGAGACACTGCAAGACTTCCATCCGCCCGCAACTGGCGATGTAGTCGCTTAAAAAAGGGATGCTACCTATCCCTGTAATCTTTTTTAAGTAGTTTAGTCCATCTGCATAGTACAAATGTAATAGTTAGTTTTCTTTTAAATTATTTCGCTTGAAATGGTAGAAACATCTGTGCCCAGCAGCGTATTCGCGGGATCCAGTTCCTGGCTGGTGACGCATCGGTAAATAGAAGCTGACTTCCCTGTCTGACAGGGTCCGAGAGCCGGACGCTGAATTGGCATTTTCACCACCCTTCCTCAACAACACACAGGCGTCCTGGCATCATGTTCCCGAGTGATCTCTGGGAAACGAAGCCCCGACCTCCGGTGCTACTGTATCATTCAACATTTTATTGAACTTTCCTAAATTATGCCGTCAGATGCAGTTCATCATATAAACATAATTTCTTGACTTTCAGGATACCAGGATGGCTTAAACATATTTGTATTTTTTATTGATTTATGTATTTTTTAAATTAAACCTTTTTAAAATTGAAGTTTGGGTTGACCCATATTTTTTTTCTTTCTTAATATACTTGATATCTATTTAAGTATGTAATTGATATTGTATGTTAATATTTTTTATAATAATATCTGTTATAAATTTTCCTTAAATAAATTTGACGTAATTATATTCAGACTGAATCACACCTTGTTTCTGTTTATTTCTAATATCATTGTGAAACCTTAAATATCCCCAACACAGTGGTACAGTACAAGCCAAGCTTATATACAAATCCGGTACAATATCATTACCATTAATATTTACAGATTTAGCCTTTGTAGCATGTTCCATAAGATGTCACTGACTGTCCTGATCATATGTTAATTTATGACTCTCGGGATGCTCCCAACACGAGCGGAAGCCTGGTTTTTTGGGGTTTCTCTTTTCTGGCACCACTGAAAACCACTGCCTGAGTTATTTTGGCTCAGCTTGGTTGTGGCAGAGCATGGGGAAGGAGATTCTTGGGGTCGCTGGTCCCCTTGCGCCAACACAACCATAGGGTGGTCTCTTGGTTGTTCCATGCAGATTCCAGGGTTAGTGTTAACACCACTTTGATTAGGGGCATTTGGGTCACCCATTCCTGTGGTGCCCCAGTTAAGAGTTCGGCGGGACGTTCATCCGAAGCATATAGTTTTATCTCCGAAGTCCAATGTCGCCTGCTGCTGCGTGAGCCAATCTTGGCCTAACACGAGTTCTTCTCGAAGGTCCTTTGCGACTAGACATGGGATCTCCATCTCCACATCAGCTATGCAGCATTGCACCACAGCATTGCCCAGTAAGGTCATGGTGGATCACTGGGTGGCAAGCTGGGCCATTTGGGGTTGGGACTTAATAGGGGTCCCTGTTATCTGCACAACACTCTCGCACACAAAATTAATGGTGGCGGCCATGTCGATAAGAGCCTGAATGGGCTGTGAGTCCAGTTGCACCTTCACTCTTGGCAGTTCTTGTTGTGGGTGGTGCTGTATGCACTAAATGCTCAGCATCGGTCTACTTTCGAGCCGAGATTGGGAGTTGAGGTCTTCTACCTTGGGTGTAGAGGTAGGGCTCGTTGACACCACTTTTTCCCTCCAGGGGCCTACTGTGTTGACGCTGTTCCTTTCAGACTGTTTGCAGCGGAGCACTGGGCAGTCTTGATGAAAGTGTTGTTTAGGACAGTGCCAACACTTCGGTAATCTTTTGTTGGGGGTAGCATATTCTTGTACCGGGGTTGGTGGTGACCACAGTTTGCTTATTACAGTGCCCCTAGTTTCGAGACAGTCTCGCTGCACAGCAGTGGCTCGAACCATAAGTTCTGATACATTCTCGGGAGGTGGATGCCACAAAAATGGCCGTAGGTTGGGCCGCACCAGCTCCAACAAGGTAGGGAGAAATTAATTTGGGTCTCTCCCTGGGTGTAGCCTCTCATAAAGTTTCCTTTTCTGTAGTAAG
Source organism: Bacillus rossius redtenbacheri (assembly GCF_032445375.1). Taxonomy (NCBI): domain Eukaryota; kingdom Metazoa; phylum Arthropoda; class Insecta; order Phasmatodea; family Bacillidae; genus Bacillus; species Bacillus rossius. Next base: position 259,182,053 of record NC_086330.1, on the reverse strand, counting down.
TAGCTTTCGACATCCTCTCCTTCCTTTTGTTTGGTACCATATAATTGGACATTAAGCTTTGCCAATCTTGGCTGGTTTCCAAAATGGTTCAGGAAGCCCCCTGTGAACTCTTCCCAGGTGTCATACAGCCCCTCATGGTTATTCCACCATCTAGAGGCTTCCCCAAGTAGTAATGGACCTGTCCGGTCCACCAATTCGGTGGGGTGGATTGCATATGCCGTAGGGCTTGCTCCCATTGGTGTACAGATTGCGCAGGGTCCTCATGATACTGACCTCTAAAGGGCCGAGGTGCACTTGCAGATCTTGTACTTGAAGGTGCAGTGGGATTAGCTCTACACTGGGTGCAGGTAAATGACATCCCAGCAAGGTTCAGTGGTGTATCTTCCCAGCCTAGACAGGCGAGATGGTAGTCGCGATGGCAGGCCTGGCAGGTGACGAGGACTATGGCTGTCCCAGGGCAGTTTGGTGCAAAGCAGCACCGGGGAGCTGGAACTGTTGGTTTCTTCTCTACCAGAAGTCGTCTGCAGGGCTGGCATATGTGGATATATGCCTGTTCAATGACTTGTTCCGTGAAACCAAGGTGTTGTAGGTGAAACTGGGCATTGCAGCATACACAACGAATGCTGGGACCATCTGGTGCACTGCAGCGAGGTGCTGCACAGGATCCAGAAGACATCCTTCAGTTGGGTTGGGCGCCACCAGGTGTTTTCTGCACTCCTGGAAGTGGATGTTGCTCTGGCTGTGATGCGAAGCTCTAGCTGTGGTAGGTTGTGGTCCTCAGCCTATCTAGACTGACACAGGCCGCACGTTGGGCGCCAAATTGACGTGTCCCGGCAACAGCGTCCAGTGCTGGGGTGGCTTGAGGGGGGATGTGGCGTCATCCATCGTCACTTGACAGTTCCTGTAGTCAGCAATCCACCGTGCAGAGAGGGGCTGGTCCTCTTGCGGGGCTATGATCAAGGAAGAGGAGGGAGGGAAAGCTCCTAGAGTGATATCCTCGAAAGGCCGCTCCAGGGGAAGAGGGATGCTAGAGCGAAATCCCGAAGGCCGCTCCAGAGAGGGATTCCAGAGAGTAATCCCGAAGGCCGCTCCGGAGGAAGGAGAGAGAGAAGGAATGTGAATGTGAGGAGAGAAGAGGAGAGCAGAAAGTAATACACCCAATTCTAGATTCCTGCTGTATTTTCCGAGATTTCTTTGAGGGTTAAGATCTTTTGTGGTACAGTACAAGCCAAGCTTATATACAAATCGGGTACAATATCATTACAGTCAATATTTACAGATTTAGCCTTTGTAGCATGTTCCATAAGATGTCACTGACTGTCCTGATCATATGTTAATTTATGACTCTCGGGATGCTCCCAACACGAGCGGAAGCCTGCTCCTTCCCTGAGTAATGACACAATGAATCCGACTTATATGCATTCTGCAGCAGACGCCATCTATCGGCGCCGGGTGCATCACCATATTACAGGATACGAGCTTAGTAATAGAGATTTAGGTAAAAAATATCCTGCGGTGTCGGGGCAGCCATGTTTATTTCAGGGATGAGCATGTAGCACTCGCACAAGGTGGCCGAGGCCAAATGCAGGACACAACAAAACATAAAATATTCTCGACGGATTTTAATCTCTGGTTTTCATTGCTTCTCTTCCATTCGATTGGAACAACCATCGATTTGACTTTTCAATCATATTTTCATATTTTGAATTATTAATATTATGTAATTTAACGATCGTCCACCGATTTTCAGCACAATCGGTACGGCTATTCAAAAGTAATGTTGAATATTCAAATATGTTTTTAACGAACAATGGTGTTTTACAGTTACACATAATAATTCAAATTACACCCGGGATCTTTTGCACAATGTTTTAAAAAGTATTGTAACACATTATAAATAAGTTTGGCGTATTTGAGATGCGTATTTGTTTTATAATCGTGATATATTAACGAAATAATATTATTCCCCTACCGTGCTGTCATCTACGGTGACGGACGCGAACCGAATGAATCGCGATATCTATCTGCTATCGCGAGAACCAGGCACTCTTTAATACATACTTTCCTTTGTTTATCGCGAGGGGCGTTATTATTAATGAATTATATAAAAATTTCGTGTCCAGGGCCATAAATGCATATCATTTTGAGCACTGGAAGACGTAAAAACCAAAATATTTTCGACGGATTTTAATCTCTGGTTTTCATTGCTTATTACAACAACAATTTCGGCAATAAAGGTTTATTATTCTTGCATTTTAAAAATCTGATTGCTAGTATAATTTCCAGTATTTATGTTTTATTATTAAAAAAAGTAGCATCTGTCGGCGAGTGCAGTAATAATAGGTTACGTTACAATTGACAAAAGAATTATGGTGATTCATATAATTTTCATAGATTTTAATTACAGATTATTTATATGAAAATTTGTGCATAATTATATTTAAACATTATAGCTAAATTCCAGTTTTTAAAATTAATTACAAGTCATCTAGACGTGAACTGTTTCGTCGACTGTTTATAAAGTGAAGTGAAAAGTTAATATGGTTTTCATTGCTTATTACAACAACAATTTCGGCAATTAAGGTTAATTATTCTTGCATTTTAAAAATCTGATTACTAGTAAAATTTCAAGCATTTATTCTTTTATTATTAAAATTAATTGATTCAATTTTATTCATAAAAGTATCAAATCATTTCATTCATGTTTTGTTATGACGTTGTCACGTTAAACTATCGTCCGTAAACCGACTATACAGACAACCAATTTTTATCCTTTACCTGTAAGGATACAGAACCACTGACATAACTGCCCTTATGATAGTAGTATATGTTAGCCAGTCCAGAAACAGGCTTCAAGCTGTGAAGCCGGAGCCGAGGCACATATCTGTTTCTGACATCATGACGGCCATCGTCGATAAGCGTAATGGGACACAGCGTAACGGGACATATCGTAACGGGACAAGTAGATCACGGCTGCCATCTTGGATCCGCCATCTTTAAATCGAGCATCCCAATCATTATGATGAAATTTTCGTCTCTGTCGCCAAATTGAATATTTCTCTTCCGCTGGAGGTCGCCATCTTGGATAACGTTGACATTGTTTCTGTTGTTTGTTCCTAGATAGCGCCAGCGTCGCTCTTGATTTTTTTCTGTTAAAATGGAGGCCACCATCTTGGATACCATCTACTTTGTTTCTGTTGTTTGTTCCTAGATAGCGGCAGCGTCGCTCTGTCTCATCACACAAGGTAAATGTTCCATTACCTACAAGAGCTATTATGGTCCTTCTCGACATATTAAATTTATTTTTTATGCAAAATACATTGGAAGCACTGTGATTCGAACCAGCGCAGCTCTGAACTCTAGGTTGGAAAACATACATCTTTAACCGCTCGGCTATCGAAACATTTACCAGACTGAGAATTATATAAGGTATATAAAAAAATAACATGCATATTCGGACTTGAAATTTTGTTTTTATTTTAAGTAATAATAGCACTACCTGTTCGAGACAGAACCACCATCTTGGTTTATGACGTCGCCGTTGCAATTTCAGTTACACCCGCCATCTTGAAAATCGGCAATTTTTATGTTAGAAAATCGGGAAAATTTTTAAAAATCATTAAAAAAATTAATCAACCGAATTAAATAATAAAAATCTTTAAAATCACCAATGCACTTTTTTGTTACAGCCGCCATCTTGAAAATCCGTAATTTTAAAGCTAGAGATTCAGGAAAAATTCCAAAATTCATCAAAAAATTAACTCATTAAGGAAATATATGATTCCTGTCCTTGGTTCGATCCTTGGCCAATACAAAACAACTTTAATTTAAAAAAATACCACAAAATTGACAGGTTTGAGAAAATAAAAAACACCACAAGTACATTTAAAAATTTTTATTACATAAATTATACACTACTACAAGTACAAAAAAACACAAAGTTCTAAAGTCTTGTGTATTTCTAGATTCAAACAGTCTTCATATTGTATGGACTAAGTCCTTTACATGTTCGTAAATGTCTATTCAGTTTATCAGGTCGACATATTGGTACACCACAATTTTAACACAAAGAAGAATTATCGATTTCATTAAAAGGACAGTGATATATTTCATATCGTTTAGCACTTTGAATATTTGATAATGTTTTGTTACAAAATATACAGCTTGATTCTGAGGAATGTACACCCAGTCTATCACAATTCCTGAGGTGTCGTTTTAATCTTCCATAGTGTATAAACTTGCTTAAACACCTGTTGCACTGATATTTAATGGGTTCAGAGTTATTACTACAATTGTGTATTACATAATCCCGTAATTTACAGATTTTTATCTTGTCACAGTATGTACAGATGGACGACGGAACACCGTTGGTTGCTCCTTCCTTCATCAATGACACTGGAACTGTTGACAACCATTGTAACACTGCTGACATGTTAACTTCGGAAGCCTTTGAGGTCTGCTCTGCGGAAGATGTTGCAGGCGTCGAAATCTCCTGCTGTGCTGAGAGAGCAGGTGTAGCTGTAGACGATGTTGACATCGTAGTCTGCACTGATATTGGTAGACCTTCGACCCAGGTCGGTGTTCATACTGGTAATAATGCCATCGAGTTCTCATGAATAGCTAGATACTGGTCTATTATTCAAGTCTGACTATCCGATCCGTTCATCACCGCAGCCAGAGACGGACTGAAGTTCATATCACCAGGGTGACTTATATATTCACATTAGCTTGTTCAACACATGAGTCAAACCACTAACCATGTTCATTTACTTGCACTTAACTTTCTCGGAGAATTTTTTATAATGAAGATGTAAGCTATCAAGACGTGAAGTTAGTTTATTGCACTTATTGCACTGAAATTGTATTCTTTTAACATTATTAGAACAACTGCTTCTTTCATGTCTGCGAGCATTTGTGGTGATAGTAATTGATGCGTCACAGTATTTGCTCTGTCGCAATGTACGCTCTTCATTAGTAGAAGTATCCATTGCTGATGGTGAAACTTCGGCTGATAGTGGTATCACATCTGTCGAAATCTCCTCCAATGTTGACGTCGCCGTTGCCAACAGGATCTGCACCTTCTACATCGTAGCTGTCATCAAGGTTCCCGTAGACGATGGTACAACCTCCGAGTTCGACGTTAAAGTCGGTAAAGATGCCATCGATTTGGCAAGAACAGGTAATTACGCGAATTATGCACCAGATTAATAAACTAGATGATCCTTACAACGTCGACGTCAGTAACAAACTGAGCGTCCTGCTGTCTACGACTCGCTTATATACATGCACTGGATGGAATAATACGCTAGTCAAATCAAGAACAATTTACTATTATGCTAGATTCAAAACAACATTAAAAATGGAAGTACCATAAAAAATGCAACACATTTGGAAGCACCGACAACGAAAAGGCAGCACATTTGGAAGCACCGACAACGAGAAGGCAGCACATTTGGAAGCACCGCCAACGAAAAGGCAGCACATTTGGAAGCACCGACAACGAAAAGGCAGCACATTTGGAAGCACCGACAACGAAAAGGCAGCACATTTGGAAGCACCAACAAAGAAAAGGCAGCACATTTGGAAGCACCGACAACGAAAAGCCAGCACATTTAGAAGCACCAAAACGAAAAGGCAGCACCATCATTGAAAAGGCAGCACATTTGGAAGCACCGACAACGAAAAGGCAGCACCATCAACGAAAAGGCAGCACATTTGTCATTGACTCCAATATTCATTGGCTACAATATTCAATGACTCCATTAATTGGCTCGCTCCAATATTAATTGGTTCCATTATTCATCGGCTCCAATATTCATGTACTCCAATATCAATTGTCTACAATTGCTCTAAATGCTCCGACTGGCTCCAAAAGGCTCCATCAGTCTTTTGCTTCCAACAGTCTTTTGGCTCCTATGGTCATTGGCTCCAATAGTCATTGGCTACAATATTCATTGGCTCCAATATTCATTAGCTCTAATATTCATTGGCTCCATCAGTCATTGACACCAACAGTCTTTTGGTTCCAAAAGTCTTTTGGCTACAAATATAATTGGCTAAAATTCTACGAATCTAAGACACTATGAGGCCACATGGCTACGAGTCTAAAATGATCTAGCTGGTTACGAGTTATACATGGCTTGCGAGTCTTCAAGGTTACGTGATCGCGAGGCTATAGGACTACGAAGATTCCAGAACACATGGTTACGATACTGCATGACTAATTGGCCGCATGGCTACGAAACTTCATGTCTCTAACTGACTACATTAGCACTATTCAGTGGTGAGAGTTAATTTATCTCATACAAAGGTACTTGCTGCAAGTAGTTCCGCTTTTCAACATCAGATGACGTCACGCGTTGCTTGCAGGTAAATAATATTTATTTCCTTTATGCGGGATGCGGGATGCTCACTATCGATCGCATAAGAAGGACGGCTTCGATAGTCTCCAAGGAGAAGGAAGTTCGTCCTTCCTGCTAGTGCTTCTCAGATTTCTCACGGTCTGCCATCTTGGATTTCGACGTCACGGCGGCCATCTTGGATATGTGTGAACTTGACCTTAGACCGAAACCGCAGAAATGATCGCAAGCATATGGATTAACCATCAAAATATTGATAAGAATAATCAGGAGCATACGGAGAAATCCGCCACACGTTTTCTTTGATATCATAAAATTAGAGGGAAAAATATTAAAAATTAAAAATAAATTAATAAAAAAATTAAAATAAAAACAAAAAATACATAAATACATCCTGCTAGCTTGTGAACTTCTCATTGATGAGCAAAGATAGAGTTCCAGTACAAGCCAGAATATAATGTATTTTTTTTTATTTTAAATTTTTTATTAATTTATTTTAAATATTAAATATTTTTTCCCTCTAATTTTATGATATCAAAGAAAATGTGTGGTAGTTTTCTCCGTGAGCTCCTGATTATTCGTATCAATATTTTAAGGGTTAATCCGTATGCTTGTGATCATTCCTGCAGTTTCGGTCAAAGGTTAAGGTCACATCTATCCAAGACGGCCGCCGTGACGTCGAAATCCAAGATGGCGGACCGTGAGAAATCTGAGAAGCACTAGCAGGAAGGACAAACATCCTTCTCCTTGGAGACTATCGAAGCCGTCCTTCTTATGCGATCGATAGTGAGCATCCCGCATCCCGCATAAAAGAAATAAGTATTATTTCCCTGCAAGCAACGCATGACGTCATCTGATGTTGAAAAGCGGAACTACTTGCAGCAAGTACCTTTGTATGAGATAAATTAACTCTCACCACTGAATAGTGCTAATGTAGTCAGTTAGAGACATTAAGTTTCGTAGCCATGCGGCCAATTAGTCATGCAGTATCGTATCCATGCGTTCTGGAAGCTTCGTAGTCCTATAGCCTCACGATCACGTAACCTTGAAGACTCGCAAGCCATGTATAACTCGTAACCAGCTAGATCATTTTAGACTCGTAGCCATGTGGCTTCATAGTGTCTTAGACTCGAAGAATTCTAGCCAATTATATTTGTAGCCAAAATACTTTTGGAACCAAAAGACTGTTGGTGTCAATGACTGATGGAGCCAATGAACATTGGAGCTAATGAATATTGGAGCCAATGAATATTGTAGCCAATGACTATTGGAGCCAATGACTATAGGAGCCAAAAGACTGTTGGACCCAAAAGACTGATGGAGCCTTTTGAAGCCAGTTGGAGCATTTGGAGCAATTGGAGACAATTGATATTGGAGCCCATGAATATTGGAGCCGATGAATAATGGAGCCAATGAATATTGGAGCGAACGAATTAATGGAGTCATTGAATATTTTAGCCAATGAATATTGGAGTCAATGACAAATGTGCTGCCTTTTCGTTGATGGTGCTGCCTTTTCGTTGTCAGTGCTTCCAAATGTGCTGCCTTTTCAATGATGGTGCTGCCTTTTCATTCTGGTGCTTCCAAATGTGCTGCCATTTCGTTGTCGGGGCTTCTAAATGTGCTGCCTTTTCGTTGTCGGTGCTTCCAAATGTGCTGCCTTTTCGTTGTCGGTGCTTCCAAATGTGCTGTCTTTTCGTTGTCGGTGAGTAGTATACAAATGTATTTCCTAGATCTGGCTTCTGGCTGAGGTGCGAGGTGCCGGTGTCCGCCATCTTGGATTTGTGACGTCACGGCGGCAAAAATTCCTCAAAATTCCTCAAAAATGACTCAAAATGACTCAAAATTTCCCGTTTTAAGAAAAAATTTCCCGTTTTCGAGGGAAAAATTCCCGTTTCGAGGGAAAATTTCCCGATTTAGTCCTTAAAAATCCCAACGGCTAGAAATGTCCTGATAGAGGCTTAAGCATCCTTAACTCAAGCCTCAGTTAAGCCTCTATCAGGATGTGACCTTGACCTTTGACCTTTGACCTTGACCCCAAGGGCCATCTTGGATCCACCATCTTGGATGACGTCATATCGTTTTCTCGAACATTCCGCTATTGTGTTATCGGCCATATTGGATGATGACGTCACCGTTGCAATTTACGTTACGACCGCCATCTTTAACTTTTTTATTTATTATCCGATTTTAATGAAATTTTTTTTAAAAATTATAAAAAAAATTAAATAATAAAATTTTTAATAAAATATTTAAAAAACAAACATTTACAACACGGAGCTCGGAGTCCTCGGTTCAAACCCGACGAGTGCAAAAAAAAATAAAAATGGCTACCGATCCTTCCCCCCGCGGTGGCTGCGGGCATACTGACTCCCTCCACTTTTTTTTTCAAAGCATATATATCGTCAGGTAGTATGACGTCATGGCCGCCATCTTGTCCTCGTCTGCTGGAAGCCATCATCAGTGTATCGTCGGCGAGAGTGCTCTGACGCCATGTTAGTTTAATTCTTATCCGCTAGAGTGCAGTAATCATTTATTATTGCTGTGACACCCGACATCTTGTCATTTGGACGCCATCTTGAAAATCCATAATTATTTAGCTAGAAATTCGAGAAAAATTCCAAAATTCATTAAATAAATTTGTAATCTATATACTGCTCGATTAGGTCGACTAAGGTCCTTGGTACGATCTAGGACGATGCAAAAAAATTAAATATAACATCAATTTAACACAATAGTAACAGGTTCGAGGAATTAAACACCACAAGTTCTTTTACAAACATAATATTTATTACATAATTTCTATTCTACTACAGGATCATTTGCGAAAGCCAGCAATCTTATATTCATTTAGTTCCGCAGCGGTGTGAAATGACTAATTCTTAGCTCCAATCGGTTTATACTAGACAGAGTCCAGCCAGAACCTATACAGACATAGTCCACCTCTTCTTGACAGAGTTTCTGGATACCGTTTTTAACAGTTTGCTTCACATCGTTAGAACTGTAAATTACTGCAGCCGATGTCTTGAATGCACACTTCTTCACTTTGTCATCGAACGGATATGGCTTTCCATATATACAGTCCAACCACAAGTTATATTTCAAAGGTCCGTTTGTTGCTACATCATCAGAAAGCTGATTGATTATCCTCTGTCTGATATCGTCAAGAAAATTACAAATGTCTTTCGACTCACCTAACGTATTTAAATAATAGTAGTCCTTCAATGTTCCACGAAATGCAGACTGCGCCAAGTAGAAGCCATTATCGTTCACTTGTAATGCGCCGAACACAGTCTTAGGTTTATTTTCCTGTTCAGACGTCATACCAATCGGTTGCTCCACATCGGTTTTCTTGCTTGTACGCTCACGAGCCTTCAACCTAAACCGAGGAGTCGAAATTTCTGCAGGTAGTTAGGAGTAGGCACACGGACTTCACCTTTACAGTTTTTCGCATGTCGTCGCAAATTATCAATTCTAGTAAACCATTCATGACACTCATCACATCGAAACTTCATGCGAGATGGATTCTTCGTGCATTTGCTCCGCTCATGTCTTCGTGCATCATGAGCAAATGCGAACGACGTATCACAGTAGCTGCAAGGATACCGTGGTGATGAAGACGAACCTTTCAGACCCGATCCAGATACTGGCGTTGCCGCAGTTGCACCATCTCCAGGCATACTCTTATGAACATCAATGCATCGTTGTTGCGCCGAAACCTTTACTTTCTGCCGAACAGCAGGACCTTTGCATGCCTTCATGTGCGTTTTCATATTATCTTTTCTGGCAAACTGCTTATGACATTTCTCACAAACAAACATTTTACGATATAGGTTCTTGGCACATTCTCTATTCCCATGTCGTCGAGCATTGCTGTTATTTGAGAAAATCTTGTCGCAGTAACAGCACCGATGTTCGTTAGTTGTTGCCGATTCGGCATCCATTGAAGTCTCCATTGATTGCGAACCAGCGTTCACCGAGTTTCCCTGTGCAGCCAGCACTAGAGGCTTTAAAGTCTCTTCTGCTGGCGGTACCACGTCTGTTGAAGTCTCCTCCAGTGTTGACATCGACGTTGCCAACGGGATCTGCTCCACCATCGTCGACGCTGACGTCATGGTTCCCGCAGTCGATGGTACAACCTCCATCGAGTTCGTCGCTAAAGTCGGTAAAGATGCCATCGAGTTCGCAAGAACAGGTAATTACGTGATTAATGCACCAGAAGAAACAAACTAGGTGATCTTTACACCGACGACGTCAGTAACAAACTAAGCATCCTGTTGTCTAGAGCTCGCTTATATATACATGCACCGTATGGAACAATACGCTAGTCAAATCAAGAACCATTTACAATAATACTAGAGTCAAAACAACATTAAAAATAGAAGGACCATCAACGAAAAGGCAGCACATTTGGAAGCACCGACAATGAAAAGGCAGCACATTTAAAAGCACCGACAACGAAAAGGCAGCACATTTGGAAGCACCGACAACGAAAAGGCAGCACATTTGGAAGCACCGACAACGAAATGGCAGCACATTTGGAAGCACCGACTACGAAAAGGCAGCACATTTGGAAGCACCGTCATCGAAAAGGCAGCACATTTGGAAGCACCGACAACGTAAAGGCAGCACATTTGGAAGCACCGACAACGTAAAGGCAGCACATTTGGAAGCACCGACTACGAAAAGGCAGCACATTTGGAAGCACCGTCATCGAAAAGGCAGCACATTTGGAAGCACCGACAACGTAAAGGCAGCACATTTGGAAGCACCCACAACGTAAAGGCAGCACATTTGGAAACACCGACAACGAAAAGGCAGCACATTTGGAAGCACCGACAACGAAAAGGCAGCACATTTGGAAGCACCGACAACGAAAAGGCAGCACATTTGGAAGCACCGACAACGAAAAGGCAGCACATTTGGAAGCACCGACAACGAAAAGGCAGCACATTTGGAAGCACCGACAACGAAAAGGCAGCACATTTGGAAGCACCGACAACGTAAAGACAGCACATTTGGAAGCACCGACAACGAAAAGGCAGCACATTTGGAAGCACCGACAACGAAAAGGCAGCACACTTGGAAGCACCGACAACGAAAAGGCAGCATATTTGGAAACACCGACAACGAAAAGGCAGTACATTTGGAAGCACCGCCAACGAAAAGGCAGCACATTTTGGATGCATCATCGAATAAGGAAGCACATTTGGAAGCTCCATCAACTAAAAAAGGCAAAAAGGAAGCACAAGTTACGAGATCTAAGTCTTAGTAAGAAATCATAATACAAGAAATAAAAACATTACATTCTTATAATTTAAATTATTTATTTTATTGCTTTACATTATACAAATGCAAGTAAAAGAAGTCAATATTGTATGTAGCCAGCATTCCTCAGTTGCTTGAGTATGAAGGATATTTCTTTGATGCACGAATAGTTTCCTGCACAAAGCGAACCATGTAGAAGTCTTAGCCGGTCAACCAATATGTTTGGATCTTTCCATGATGTGTAATCATTCTCTTCTACCACCATCTTCCTTGCACCTTTATAATAAATATTATGATCTCTATTGTCTTCCGTTTTACCACCAACCTCAGGGTAACTTTCATGTTGGAGACGGTGATCATCACAAGCTTGATCAGATTTATTTAATATATCACGTCGTTTCCATCGTTTCGGTCTCAGGACACCGCCACATTCTTCGATCTTGGCAGCTTTAGGTGCTTCATCATAGTCTATGTCTTTGTCAACAGCCTCAGAGTCACTGTAACAATCACCGTAGAAGGAATCGTTTTCACCCAATTTACCGTAATAATTCGATGTTGATGATGTTGAAGTGTCTTCATCGTCTTCATGCTTCCTTTTTAGGAGTCAATCATTTTTACAAAGTAGGAAAGATCTACTTGAATTCGGCTGGAATATATTCTCACTTTTCACGTTAAGGATTCTTCCACTGTCTTCATTCTTCCGTAAATCATCAACCTTCTTCAATTTAAGTTCTTTGTCGAGATCGGAAGAGCCAAGAAAATTATTGTCGTAATGCAGATCACTCTTCCTTAGGCTAGTAGATTCATCGTTGTCCTCTAGCTTGTACGCAGGCTTGGCGCTACAAGTTCTGCCATGTCTTTTTAGACTCTCTCTCCGCGTAAACGACTTGCTACATCGAACACAACTTATCATATTGCGCAGTGGATTTTTAACACAGTCATTCTTCTCGTGTTGTCTTTTATTCTTTCTCAAGATAAACTCTTTACTGCAAAACTTACACCTATGTTCTTTCGATACAGCGTCAGATCCCAAATCGGAATTCATATTAGTTACTGAGACTAATGTCAGATACCAATTGAGTGTTTTAAATTAGATTCAATACTTAAATAGAAATTTTTTCATATTTCATCAGCGAGAATTAATATATCTCATGCAAAAGTACTTTATGCATGTAGTTCTGCTTTTCAACAACAGATGTCGCCACATGTTGCTTCCAGGTAAATAATATTTAGTTATTTTATGCGGGATGCGGGATGCTCACTATCGATCGCAAAAGATGGATGGCTTCGTTAGACTCCAAGGAAAAGGAAGTTCGTCTTGCATGTTGGTGCTCCACAGATGTCTCATGGCGTAATATTAATTTGACTGAGTAATGATATTTGTTAATTCCACCTGATAAAAATATTGCAAGTTTTGATTTAGTAGCAGAAATTATCGAATTAAATGTAACTCCAAATAAAATGACATGTCTCATTAGAACAAAAAAAATCCATGCAGAGAGCGGTTTCTCAGAATAGTCAGAAACACTTGAAGAAACCACAGGAATGATTGCAAGAACACGGGAAAAACCATCAAAATATTGTCAAGAATAATCAGGAGCACACTGAGGAAACCACCATAATATTAACAATAATAATCGGAAGCACACGGAGAAAACCATCATAATATTGACCAGATTAATCGGAAGCACACAGAGAAAACCACCACATGTTTTCTTTGATATCATAAAATTACAAGAAAAAATATTTAAAAATAAAAATAAATTAATAAAAAATTAAAAAAAATTAAAAAATGCATAAATTTCTGGCTTGTACAAGAACTCTATCTTTGCTCAACAATGATAAGTTTACAAGCTAGCAGAAACTGTTTATGCATTTTTTAATTTTTTAAAATTTTTTATTAATTTATTTTTATTTTTAAATATTTTTTCTTGTAATTTTATGATATCAAAGAAAACATGTGGTGGTTTTCTCTGTGTGCTTCCGATTAATCTGGTCAATATTATGATGGTTTTCTCCGAGTGCTTCCGATTATTATTGTTAATATTATGGTGGTTTCCTCAGTGTGCTCCTGATTATTCTTGACAATATTTTGATGGTTTTTCCCGTGTTCTTGCAATCATTCCTGTGGTTTCTTCAAGTGTTTCTGACTATTCTGAGAAACCGCTCTCTGCATGGATTTTTTTTTTCTAATGAGACATGTCATTTTATTTGGAGTTACATTTAATTCGATAATTTCTGCTACTAAATCAAAACTTGCAATATTTTTATCAGGTGGAATTAACAAATATCATTACTCAGTCAAATTAATATTACGCCATGAGACATCTGTGGAGCACCAACATGCAAGACGAACTTCCTTTTCCTTGGAGTCTAACGAAGCCATCCATCTTTTGCGATCGATAGTGAGCATCCCGCATCCCGCATAAAATAACTAAATATTATTTACCTGCAAGCAACATGTGGCGACATCTGTTGTTGAAAAGCAGAACTACATGCATAAAGTACTTTTGCATGAGATATATTAATTCTCGCTGATGAAATATGAAAAAATTTCTATTTAAGTATTGAATCTAATTTAAAACACTCAATTGGTATCTGACATTAGTCTCAGTAACTAATATGAATTCCGATTTGGGATCTGACGCTGTATCGAAAGAACATAGGTGTAAGTTTTGCAGTAAAGAGTTTATCTTGAGAAAGAATAAAAGACAACACGAGAAGAATGACTGTGTTAAAAATCCACTGCGCAATATGATAAGTTGTGTTCGATGTAGCAAGTCGTTTACGCGGAGAGAGAGTCTAAAAAGACATGGTAGAACTTGTAGCGCCAAGCCTGCGTACAAGCTAGAGGACAACGATGAATCTACTAGCCTAAGGAAGAGTGATCTGCATTACGACAATAATTTTCTTGGCTCTTCCGATCTCGACAAAGAACTTAAATTGAAGAAGGTTGATGATTTACGGAACAATGAAGACAGTGGAAGAATCCTTAACTTGCAAAGTGAGAATATATTCCAGCCGAATTCAAGTAGATCTTTCCTACTTTGTAAAAATGATGGACTCCTAAAAAGGAAGCATGAAGACGATGAAGACACTTCAACATCATCAACATCGAATTATTACGGTAAATTGGGTGAAAACGATTCCTTCTACGGTGATTGTTACAGTGACTCTGAGGCTGTTGACAAAGACATAGACTATGATGAAGCACCTAAAGCTGCCAAGATCGAAGAATGTGGCGGTGTCCTGAGACCGAAACGATGGAAACGACGTGATATATTAAATAAATCTGATCAAGCTTGTGATGATCACCGTCTCCAACATGAAAGTTACCCTGAGGTTGGTGGTAAAACGGAAGACACCAGAGATCATAATATTTATTATAAAGGTGCAAGGAAGATGGTGGTAGAAGAGAATGATTACACATCATGGAAAGATCCAAACATATTGGTTGACCGGCTAAGACTTCTACATGGTTCGCTTTGTGCAGGAAACTATTCGTGCATCAAAGAAATATCCTTCATACTCAAGGAACTGAGGAATTTTGGCTACATACAATATTGACTTCTTTTACTTGCATTTGTATAATGTAAAGCAATAAAATAAATAATTTAAATTATAAGAATGTAATGTTTTTATTTCTTGTATTATGATTTCTTACTAAGACTTAGATCTCGTAACTTGTGCTTCCTTTTTGCCTTTTTTAGTTGATGGAGCTTCCAAATGTGCTTCCTTATTCGATGATGCATCCAAAATGTGCTGCCTTTTCGTTGGCGGTGCTTCCAAATGTACTGCCTTTTCGTTGTCGGTGTTTCCAAATATGCTGCCTTTTCGTTGTCGGTGCTTCCAAGTGTGCTGCCTTTTCGTTGTCGGTGCTTCCAAATGTGCTGCCTTTTCGTTGTCGGTGCTTCCAAATGTGCTGTCTTTACGTTGTCGGTGCTTCCAAATGTGCTGCCTTTTCGCTGTCGGTGCTTCCAAATGTGCTGCCTTTTAGTTGTCGGTGCTTCCAAATGTGCTGCCTTTTCGTTGTCGGTGCTTCCAAATGTGCTGCCTTTTCGTTGTCGGTGCTTCCAAATGTGCTGCCTTTTCGTTGTCGGTGCTTCCAAATGTGCTGCCTTTTCGTTGTCGGTGTTTCCAAATGTGCTGCCTTTACGTTGTGGGTGCTTCCTAATGTGCTGCCTTTACGTTGTCGGTGCTTCCAAATGTGCTGCCTTTTCGATGACGGTGCTTCCAAATGTGCTGCCTTTTTGTAGTCGGTGCTTCCAAATGTGCTGCCTTTACGTTGTCGGTGCTTCTAAATGTGCTGCCTTTACGTTGTCGGTGCTTCCAAATGTGCTGCCTTTTCGATGACGGTGCTTCCAAATGTGCTGCCTTTTCGTAGTCGGTGCTTCCAAATGTGCTGCCATTTCGTTGTCGGTGCTTCCAAATGTGCTGCCTTTTCGTTGTCGGTGCTTCCAAATGTGCTGCCTTTTCGTTGTTGGTGCTTCCAAATGTGCTGCCTTTTCGTTGTCGGTGCTTCCAAATGTGCTGCCTTTTCGTTGATGGTCCTTCTATTTTTAATGTTGTTTAGACTCTAGTATTATTGTAAATGGTTCTTGATTTGACTAGCGTATTGTTCCATACGGTGCATGTATATATAAGCGAGCTCTAGACAACAGGATGCTTAGTTTGTTACTGACGTCGTCGGTGTAAGGATCACCTAGTTTGTTTCTTCTGGTGCATTAATCACGTAATTACCTGTTCTTGCGAACTCGATTGCATCTTTACCGACTTTAACGACGAACTCGATGGAGGTTGTACCATCGACTGCGGGAACCATGACGTCAGCGTCGACGATGGTGGAGCAGATCCCGTTGGCAACGTCGATGTCAACACTGGAGGAGACTTCAACAGACGTGGTACCGCCAGCAGAAGAGACTTTAATGCCTCTAGTGCTGGCTGCACAGGGAAACTCGGTGAACGCTGGTTCGCCATCAATGGAGACTTCAATGGATGCCGAATCGGCAACAACTAACGAACATCGGTGCTGTTACTGCGACAAGATTTTCTCAAATAACAGCAATGCTCGACGACATGAGAATAGAGAATGTGCCAAGAACCTATATCGTAAAATGTTTGTTTGTGAGAAATGTCATAAGCAGTTTGCCAGAAAAGATAATATGAAAACGCACATGAAGGCATGCAAAGGTCCTGCTGTTCGGCAGAAAGTAAAGGTTTCGGTGCAACAACGATGCATTGATGTTCATAAGAGTATGCCTGGAGATGGTGCAACTGCGGCAACGCCAGTATCTGGATCGGGTCTGAAAGGTTCGTCTTCATCACCACGGTATCCTTGCAGCTACTGTGATACGTCGTTCGCATTTGCTCATGATGCACGAAGACATGAGCGGAGCAAATGCACGAAGAATCCATCTCGCATGAAGTTTCGATGTGATGAGTGTCATGAATGGTTTACTAGAATTGATAATTTGCGACGACATGCGAAAAACTGTAAAGGTGAAGTCCGTGTGCCTACTGCTGAACTACCTGCAGAAATTTCGACTCCTCGGTTTAGGTTGAAGGCTCGTGAGCGTACAAGCAAGAAAACTGATGTGGAGCAACCGATTGGTATGACGTCTGAACAGGAAAATAAACCTAAGACTGTGTTCGGCGCATTACAAGTGAACGATAATGGCTTCTACTTGGCGCAGTCTGCATTTCGTGGAACATTGAAGGACTACTATTATTTAAATACGTTAGGTGAGTCGAAAGACATTTGTAATTTTCTTGACGATATCAGACAGAGGATAATCAATCAGCTTACTGATGATGTAGCAACAAACGGACCTTTGAAATATAACTTGTGGTTGGACTGTATATATGGAAAGCCATATCCGTTCGATGACAAAGTGAAGAAGTGTGCATTCAAGACATCGGCTGCAGTAATTTACAGTTCTAACGATGTGAAGCAAACTGTTAAAAACGGTATCCAGAAACTCTGTCAAGAAGAGGTGGACTATGTCTGTAAAGGTTCTGGCTGGACTCTGTCTAGTATAAACCGATTGGAGCTAAGAATTAGTCATTTCACACCGCTGCGGAACTAAATGATTATAAGATTGCTGGCTTTCGCAAATGATCCTGTAGTAGAATAGAAATTATGTAATAAATATTATGTTTGTAAAAGAACTTGTGGTGTTTAATTCCTCGAACCTGTTACTATTGTGTTAAATTGATGTTATATTTAATTTTTTTGCATCGTCCTAGATCGTACCAAGGACCTTAGTCGACCTAATCGAGCAGTATATAGATTACAAATTTATTTAATGAATTTTGGAATTTTTCTCGAATTTCTAGATAAATAATTATGGATTTTCAAGATGGCGGCCAAATGACATAATGTCGGGTGTCACAGCAATAATAAATGATTACTGCACTCTAGCGGATAAGAATTAAACTAACATGGCGTCAGCGCACTCTCGCCGACGATACACTGATGATGGCTTCCAGCAGACGAGGACAAGATGGCGGCCATGACGTCATACTACCTGACGATATATATGCTTTGAAAAAAAAAGTGGAGGGAGTCAGTATGCCCGCAGCCACCGCGGGGGGAAGGATCGGTAGCCATTTTTATTTTTTTTGCACTCGTCGGGTTTGAACCGAGGACTCCGAGCTCCGTGTTGTAAATGTTTGTTTTTTAAATATTTTATTAAAAATTTTATTATTTAATTTTTTTTATAATTTTTAAAAAAAATTTCATTAAAATCGGATAATTAATAAAAAAGTTAAATATGGCGGTCGTAACGTAAATTGCAACGGTGACGTCATCATCCAATATGGCCGATAACACAATGACGGAATGTTCGAGAAAACGAAAAAACGTCATCCAAGATGGTGGATCAAAGATGGCCGTCGGGGTCTAGGTCAAAGGTCAAAGGTCAAGGTCACATCCTGATAGAGGCTTAACTGAGGCTTGAGTTAAGGATGCTTAAGCCTCTATCAGGACATTTCTAGCCATTGGGATTTTTAAGGACTAAATCGGGAAATTTTCCCTCGAAACGGGAATTTTTCCCTCGAAAACAGGAATTTTCTTCTTAAAACGGGAAATTTTGAGTCATTTTGAGTCATTTTTGAGGAATTTTGAGGAATTTTTGCCGCCGTGACGTCACAAATCCAAGATGGCGGACACCGGCACCTCGCACCTCAGCCAGAAGCCAGATCTAGGAAATACATTTGTATACTACTTCGGTGCTTCCAAATGTGCTGCCTTTTCGTTGTCGGTGCTTCCAAATGTGCTGCCTTTTCGTTGTCGGCATTCCCAAATGTGCTGCTTTTTCGTTGTCGGTGCTTCAAAATGTGCTGCCTTTTCGTTGTCGGTGGTTTCAAATGAGTTGCCTGTTCGTTGTCGGTGCTTCCTAATGTGTTGCCTTTTCGTTGTCGGTGCTTCTAAATGTGCTGCCTTTTCGTTGTCGGTGCTTCTAAATGTGCTGCCTTTTCGTTGTCGGTGCTTCCAAATTTGTTGCTTTTCGTTGGCGGTGCTTCCAAATGTGCTGCCTTTTTGTTGATAGTGCTTCTATTTTTAATGTTGTTTTGACTCTAGCATTATTTAAATTGTTCTTGATTTGACTAGCGTATTATTCCATCCAGTGTATGTATATAAGCGAGTCGTATACAGCAGGACGCTCAGTTTGTTACTAACGTCGACTGTGTAAGGATCATCTAGTTTGATTAATCTGGTGCATAAATCGCGTAATTACCTGTTCTTGCGAACTCGATGGCATCTATACTGACTTTAACGTCGAACTCGGAGGTTGTACCATCGTCTACGGGAACCTTGATGACAGCTACGACGGAGAAGGTGCAGATCCCGTTGGCAACGACGACGTCAACATTGGAGGAGGTTTCGACAGATGTGATACCACTATCAGCCAAAGTTTCATCATCAGCAATGGATACTTCAACTAATGAAGAGCGTACATTGCGTCAGTGCAAATACTGTGACGCTTCATTTACTATCACCTCAAATGCTCGCAGACGTGAAAGAAGCAGTTGTTCTAATAATGTTAAAAGAATACAATTTCAGTGCAATAAGTGCAATAAACTAATTTCACGTCTCGATAGCTTACATCATCATTGTAAAAAATGCTCCGAGAAAGTTAAGTGCAAGTAAATGAACATGGTTAGTGGTTTAACTCATGTGTTGAACAAGCTAATGAGAATATATAGGTGAGACCCTGGTGATATGAACTTCAGTCCGTCTCTGGCTGCGGTGATGAACGGATCGGATAGTCAGACTTGAATAATAGACCAGTATCTAGCTATTCTTGAGAACTCGATGGCATCATTACAAGTACGAACACCCACCTGGGTCGAAGGTCTACCATCATCAGTGCAGACCAGGATGACAACGTCGTCTACAGCTACACCTGCTCTCTCAGCACAGCAGGAGATTTCGACGCGTGCAACATCTTCCGCAGAGCAGACCTCAAAGGCTTCCGAAGTTAACATGTCAGCAGTGTTACAATGGTTGTCAACAGTTCCAGTGTCATTGATGAAGGAAGGAGCAACAAACGGTGTTCCGTCATCCAACTGTACGTACTGTGACAAGATCAAAAACTGTAAATTACGGGATTATGTAATACGCAATTGTAGTAATAACTCTGAACGCATTAAATATCAGTGCAACAGGTGTTTAAGCAAGTTTATACACTATGGAAGATTAAAACGACACCTCAGGAATTGTGATAGACTTGGTGTACATTCTTCAGAAACATGCTGTATATTTTGTAACAAAACATTATCAAATATTCAAAGTGCTAAACGACATGTAATATATCACTGTCCTTTAAATGAAATCGATAATTCGTCTTTGTGTGAAATTTGTGGTGTACCAATATGTCGACCTGATAAACTGAATAGACATTTACGAAAATGTAAAGAATGGACTCAGTCCATACAATAAGAATAACGTTTGAATCTAGAAATCCACAAGACTTTAGTACTTTGTGTTTTTTTGTACTTGTAGTAGTGTATAATTTATGTAATAAAAATTTTTAAATGTACTTGTGGTGTTTTTTATTTTCTCAAACCTGTCAATTTTGTGGTACTTTTAAATTAAAAATGTTTTTTATCGGCCAGAGATCGAACCAAAGACAGGAATCAATTATTTCCTTAATGAGTTAATTTTTTGATGAATTTTGGCATTTTTTCCCGAATCTCTAGCATTTAAATTACGGATTTTCAAGATGGCGGCTGTAACGAAAAGTGCATTGGGGATTTTAAAGATTTTTATTATTTAATTCGGTTGTTTAATTTTTTTAATGATTTTTAAAAATTTTCTCGATTTTTTAACATAAAAATTGCGGTTTTTCAAAATGGCGGGTGTAACGGAATTTGCAACGTCGACGTCATAAACCAAGATGGTGGTTCTGTCTCGAACAGGTAGTGCTATTATAACTTAAAATTAAAACAAAATTTTAAGTCAGAATATGCATGTTATTTTTTTATATACCTTATTTAATTCTCAGTCTGGTAAATGTTTCGATAGCCGAGCGGTTAAAGGCGTATGTTTTCCAACCTAGAGTTCAGAGCTGCGCTGGTTCGAATCACAGCGCTTCCAATGTATTTTGCATAAAAAAATAAATTTAATATGTCGATAAGGACCATAATAGCTCTGGTAAGTAATGGAACATCGACCAACTGTGATGAGACAGAGCAACGCTGCCACTATCTAGGAACAAACAACAGAAACAAAGTCGACGGTATCCAAGCTGGCGGCCTCCAGTGGAACAGAAAAAAATCAAGAGTGATGCTCGTGCTATCTAGCAACAAACAACAGAAACAATGTCGACGTTATCCAAGATGGCGACCTCCAGCGGAAGAGAAAAATTTAATATGGCGACAGAGACGAAAATTTCATCATGAGTGGGACACTCGATTTAAAGATGGCGGATCCGAGATGGCCGCTGTGATCTACTTCCCGTTACGCTGTGTCCCATTAGGCTTATCCAAGATGGCCGTCGTGACGTCATAATCAGATATGTGCCTCGGCTTCGGCTCCACAGCCAGAAGCCTGTTTCCGGACCGGCTATTATAACTGTTACCCTAATTAGTAAACCTCGTAACTCCAAAATTTCAAATTTTACAGGAGAAGTAAAAAACATTGTAGAATCTTACCCATTATGAATAAGTATTTAGTAACTTAAAATTTATCAATATAATACCATCATACATAATTTTAAACATGTAACATTCACATTTTTTACTTGAATAATTTTCTATAGGAGTTACGAGTTTTGCACATAGTTTATTTGGGAGATACGTGTTTTTCACAATGTTCAATCAGGTATCAAACATGATGATTTACAAAATGGTAGGTACTAAAGAAGATAGTAAATAGTTGTATTCACTTTCAATTACTTTAATAATGAAAAGCAGTAGATCTTACTGTTTGAATAAAAGTAAGCCACTGTTTACTAAAATACTAATACACAAGTAGGTATTGACTTTCTTCGAAAAAACAATGTGAAACAGAATAGACAATAATTTAAATTTGAGATAAATTTTAAATGCATAACACGGATTAGTTATAAGGTGGATTATCATAAAAACTGTGATAATCTGATTGTAAAGTGGTATTAAGATTTTGCAAGTCATCGAACTCCCTCTTCTTGATTGGAATCCTGTTTGTGAAGAGGTCTGGAAATCTTTCCACTGCAGTAGGAATTATAGTTGTGTTTTTCCTTTGGGGTAGATCTTCCCATTCATCTGAAAAATTAAGCTTCAACTGTATAGTTTGGTCAGGGAGATACTTCAAAGCATGTATATCCACAACTCGTGGAGAACCGACGCTTCTTCCTAGCCTGATACTTTTGTAACATGCATTTCCATCCAAATTCTTGAAAAACTTGTGATCCACATAGTGCACTGTATATGGTGCAGGAGTTTTGCGGGCTTCTGTACAGATACTTGCATAAACTGCAGGCACATTAATGTGTTTTTTTGAGCTTGCGTTCAATGCATGAATGCATAGCATCTGCCTCCATATAGGTGTGGCCGACTTCCAAGAACTTTTGTTCAATTGTTACATTGTGGTTTGATGCAACATGGACCAAGACATTTGCTACATTAGAGCATCGGTTCTGGTAAGTACAGCCATCGCTGTACAGTACAATTGTCTGCTTGCCTTCAGGCAAAGGTAGCTGAGATACCACAAATTTGGAAATAATGGTTGCAAACTCATTTGATGATATTCCACCTTCACATTTGTGCCACAGATAAAAAAAAAACCCTCTTTTGTGTTAACATTGAATATCGTGAAGTTATGAACAACCAACTTCATCTTGTAATATAGAGCTGACACATTGGATTTAGGACTAAGTAATAAGGCCTGCAAGTCCATAGTGAAAGTGACGTTATTTGGGTTTACTTTGTCTTGATCCTTTTCCATCCTTGCCTCATATTTCCTTAAAATATGTAGTTCATATTCTTCATTGGTCAAATTGCCTGTCTTAAAAGATTCACAAATGTTACAAGCATCTTTTTTGGGTTGAAATATAGTCAACGAGTTGTCTTCAAAGCATTGTGCAAATTTACATTAAGATAATGGAGCAACATTGTTCTTTGTGCACCAGTCATTTTTTGTAAAACAGGTACAAGGCCTGTTTGGATTGCCAAATCGTTTCAAGGTATAACTTTGATGTCCTCTTACGGCAATAGTGAGACTCAACTTTAGGCAAGCTAGAAAAAAATTCCTGTAATGATTCAATTTCCTTGGGTTTTCGCAACCATTTGGTGTCCTCTTGATATTCTGTAAATATACAAGAATATTTTAGCGCTGTCGATTGTTACACTCTCTCTCAGTATCTCCAAAATGAATGCGCTATGAAATGCTAAGACCTGTTTGCACATTTAATAATTCAAATTAACTCTTAACTCCTGTTACACTGAACCACAACCTATAGCATTGCTAAAAACAAATATTAGTATACCTCGTAACTCCTTGCTCATTTTGTTGCAGAGTTTAAAGCTATTTTGTGCATGCAACATAACTTTATTTAAAATGTAAAAGATCTCTTAATACATACATTTTCATTATTTGAGTTAGTTATCTGCATAAATAATGTTAAACAACTTTGTGGATTAATCAATCATAGTACTTGCACGTGTTTGCTGCAATAACATTGCTACTGCTTGGAGTTACGAGGTCTGCAAACATGCAAAAATTCATACGGGAGTTACGTGTTTTGTTTTATCTCAAATATAACAATAACAAAATGTTGCTTGGTTACTCTGTATTATACGAATGATGCGACCAGTTCTGCTTTAGAAGTTGGCATTAAAATTTCATTTTGGCAAAAAAATGGAGTTACGAGGTTTACTAATTAGGGTAACTACTTATGATAAAAAATAACTTTATCAGAAATTAATATGGCCAAGAAGAAATCAATTGATACTTATTCAATCTACCTGACATAAACCATTATAATGTGGTGATATAACCTCTCGTGATTTTTTTACTAACTGCAAGGGCATTTTTAAAAAATTCTACGTTTAATTTCATGACGAACAAACTTCGTCGTTAAATGTGTGATTGCGAAAAAGCGTAAAACATTCTCGACGATCTTGAAGTTAAATAGCAAACATGTATAAATGTTATAGTTAAAATAATCTCTTCGTTAAAGTAATAAACATATTTGAATTAATGAGTGCAAATAAAAGTAAATTTATCAATTAAATTGTATATATCATTTCACTCCTTCTTTGTATCCAAACAAAAAAGTGATAATTAAATAAAAATTATTCAATTTTATTTATAAAAGTATGCAATCATTTCATCAATTTTTTTATGACGTTGTTACTTTAAACTATCGTCCGTAAACCTACTTTACAGACAACATGTTTATTTTTTAATATTTATGTAATTTAGTGACGTAATTTTTTGTATATTTTTAATTTTTCTTCCAGATGAATTCTTCCTTAGGAAATAACCTGTTTTTAATTTTTTCGCGGAATATTTACGAAGTAAACGATATAGTGTATATTTAATTGTTAAATGCTGTCTCATCTGTGTCCTTTAGTTTGTCTGTTATGTTTGAAATGACATCATTTTTCAGATCTTACAGTCAATAAATCTTTATAGATTGTAAAAAACTTGTTCTGGTTATGAAACACTCTTTTAATACAAATACAAGGATGGTAAATTCATTTCGCGTGACAACAAGTTTTCAAAAGACGAGAGAAAAAAAATGTGCCGAAATAGCCCATTATAATAAACGGAAATTTGAATTTCGCGGGCGTTCTGCAGGACAAGCCGCTAGAATCGCTGCAGTCATGTGTCGTCAGCGCTCGCAATGTTAAATGGCCTGAGTTTCCTATATTGTTCTTCTACTATATTTGGTAGTACTTTGGGGTGATTCAGTTGAATCTGAGAAAGTATTTATTCTTTTAGAAAAGAACCTTAAGAATTTTGTGTAATAAAAGTCCAAGAGACTCTTGAAGAGGTTTATTTGAGAGTGAAAGAATTTTCTCGCTGACTAATCAATACATTTACAATGCTTTATCATAAATAATTGATAACATAGGGTTCTTTATAAAGAATCATGAAGTGCACAAATATAATACAAGATATAAAATATAATGATAACATTCATTTACCTTCTGTATCATTATCAGTTGTTCAGAAAGGTCTCTTTGTGTCTCTGGCAAAAATTTTTAATTCTTTACCTAACCAATATAAAGTATTAAGCTGCCTAAATAAAAATAAATTTAAGTTTAATGTAAAGAAATTATTACATAAGAATTGTTTTTATAATATCAATGAATATTTTAACTCATGTAGTTCTTTTAAAAATCATTTGTAATTTATATAGGTAGTTGTTATTCAATATGGTGTGGTATGTTGTATTTTTTGTATCATGTTTGTATCGCGATTATGATTTGTTAATATGTTGTATTTGTTTTTATCAATTTGTAATCTTTGTTATAATTTATATGTGCAATTATTGACGTTCTCTATTTCCCAATTGTATTACATACATGTATAGGGGTCAACAGAGAGATGTAATTAAATAAATAAATAAAATTCTACTAACATACGAAAATAGACATGCTATATAAACTGTATATCTATCTAAATGAATCAATATCAGTACTTCGTTAATTACTCTTGCTACTGCAATGCGGCTGTTTCAGCTATACAGTCATGTATAACACAGAAATGCAACCGCCTCTGAAATTAGTTGAGACGGTAGCATGATGTTCTTTCTGGTCAACCACCGAATGTGTCACTGACATTCCAGATGAGCTAGTGGACAGAAATGAGCCAAATGCAGACAGTAGATGAAGGCCTATCAACAATTATAACGAGCAATCAAGTTAGCTTTATGACAATGATATTGGTTTTAATTATATTGTAACTGCTAAAAAATAAACACATAACATAGGTTATTTAACTTTGTTAGTATAATTAATTTAGAAAATTACTTACACGAACGGGAATGTATTTTTAATCAGAAATTTGACAAGAAACTTGGGTAAAAAATCAAGACAGTAAAAATATTATAATTACCATTTCGTAACAATAGACTGCACCTTATTTAACAGTAATACACCATCCTCAGTGTAATACAGAAACAGGATAAACAAATAGCATTCATAAATACAATAACTTAAGCACTAAAAATGTGTATAGGCCTACTATAGTGTGACTTTTCGTAGTCTATTTCATTCATTGGACAATAAAACTATTATCACTTTTACTGCTATCACTGATACTGTTTTATTCGTAACTGGAGGAAAACAATAATTTATCTACATATATACGTATATATACATACATAGAAACTATGTGGTTTTTAGTTACATATCAAGTTGTTTAGTTATTCGAAAACAATGTATTTGTGTATGATTTCAGCCTAAAATGTATTTGTTACTCCAAGAAAATGTCAACATTTTCATTCATATATTTAATATTTAACGGTTTTGTACTTCAACAGCAGCTAACATCCACATCTTCACCAATTAGCTGTTCCCAGGGTAAAAGACCATTTCAAATGAATAAGAGAAAACTGAATAAGTGTTGTATGGTGTAGTATTTGTGGACATGTCTTACATCTTACGAAAACTCACCGAAGCATGTCACCACAATGAAGCGTCTGTGTGTACTCTAGCAAGCACGTGTATAAAAAAAGAAAGCCGAAAAGGATTGTCATATATTATTGTATTTTTTGTTATATGTGCAACATTACTATCGGGTTCCTACGCATAATACCTATAGAAGATAATTCAGTTATTGATGTAATCACAAGGGCCGTTGCTGAAGTTATAGGCATTGCGGCGAGGTTTGACCATTTACAAGAATTATTTGCAGCAGTAGGTGTAACTTCCATGGCACCAGCAAATTATTCCCAACATCACGGTGTTATATTTAATGGCTCGGAGAAAGCGCTTCAGATAAAATATGTTATCTGTAACGGCTGGTTGCATGTGAAGTGGCTGAATTAGTGAGAGCCATTGGTGAAGTTGAGAAGAATAACATTCCCCTCATTTATGTTGTTGTAGATGGCTGTTGATGAAAACGCTCCTACAAATGTAAATATGATGCACTCTTTGGGGTAACTATGATAGTAGGGTATCGCACTAAGAAAGTTTTGTTTACGGCCGTTGCAAACAAATATAGTTAGCGCTCGGACGAAAGTTAGCGAAAGTATCGCTTCACATGAATGCCATGAAAATATCGAAGGTAGTTCAAGTAGAATGGAAGCCAAAATTGTAGAAGCAGAATGATTAAAAAAGAGTGTAGCTATACATAACAAGTATGCCCAAGTTATAACCGACGGCGACAGCGGTGTATACAAGTGTACAAGAAAATTCGGGAAGCTAGGCCATACGACAATATTACTGTGAGGAGAATCATCCGCTCCACAATAACAGGAAAATAAATTATTTTTGCGAATGAAAATACCGCTCTGAAAAAAAGGTTTATTGTAAAATGTGTACACTATTCACTGAAGTTTAACAAATATCGCACCAGGACACCGATTTTCAAATTAGTTTCACAGTTGAAAATGCGATATGGAAAATGGTCCAAGCACACATTTTGGTGAGCACGAAAATTACAGTTGCTTAGGTTATTTATGTGATGGCCAAAAAGACGGCGAGCAAAACCTTGTGTCAGAGTAGGAAAAAAGTGGTTTGTGGTCTCATATTCATAAAGCTTGCTAGTACTTGGCGGTAAATTCTTGAAGCCTCGCCCATGCTGTAGATAGTAAAAACGTCGCACAATTCAGTTCAATAAATGTGAAATTTCCCAGAGGAGTAAAAGTAAATACTGCAAAAAAATATAATAACCGAAAAGGGAAATAAGCTGGTGTTTTAATAGCACAAAATACAAAAAAAAAAAAAAAAAAAAAAAAAAAAAACACATATTTTGCACAAAAGCATTTTAATAGTCCGAAAAAAATTCCAAATGTTAAAATTCAGAAGGCAGGAACTTAGAAGACGGAAATAATTTCTAAAATGCCTTTCGTCCAATTTCTCTGTGCTTCTCCTGGGTTTCATTATTGGCTGCAATCATTTTTCTTAGCGATGTCTTCTGCTTACTTTAATACAATTGTAAAGCCTTCTTCGGTCCTTTTATCTTTGTACGCCTGTGTAACAGTTTTGATGACCTGAAATGTTTCACAGATTGTTTGGCCAACACCCTGACAAACTCTGTTCATGTTTTCAAGAGGGGCTAAAATATCACAGCCACAGAGTCCGTTTCTCAGAGAATGCTTCAGAGCACTTTTTTTTACCCTTTCTTTTCATCTCTTCAAGGACACATATTCATAGTTTTCAAGGATGGATTTCATCGGCAAAACTTTAGCTAACCACTAGTAGGACAAAGAGAGCGAACATTCACTGCGTATAGATAGAATAACTGTAAATTAACCGCTCTGAATATTTAAGTTTACTAAAGAATTTGCCTGCATTATAGATGCATTTACATGTCCACTACTAGCACGGACAGGTTCTGCCACAAGATTGCTGACATATGCTGCACAATGAATATTAACTGAAGTAGTTTTATTCTAGCTTGGAATCCCTTATACTCGCATTTCATATTTGCCGCACCATCATAAGTCTGGTCCCTTAAATTACTGATGGGCAACTGCAGTCAACACTATGTATTCACAACATTTTCTGTCAGACATTCTACAGTTGTTGAATGCACTAAGAAGAACCCTATTAAATCTTCATGGCAGGTCAAAGCTTCATTAATGTATCTAACAAAAATCGTTTTCTGATCATTCCCTGCAACAAAATCAAAGAAAACATACCTGTTTTTTTTTTCACATCTTTGCATATACTTTTTACTATACTTCTGACTATATTGTGTGCCATGAGTTCTGCAATTTCATTGTCCAGATAGTTTTATTTTCCAATCAAGAAGAAAGTTGGTAATCGTTTTCTGCAAGAGTTTGTAGGACTTGAATGAATGTTCCATTACAGGCATTGTGACCTCAAATAAAGTTTCAAGACTTGAAAATTTTCAGCAAGCAAGCTTGAGCCTGTGATTGCTATTGTTTTTCATGAGAATTCAACTGGCTTTTAATCGGTAGTGAAGTTGTGGGATAAATTTTGGACAGAAAAAACATGGTTTCTACTTGTTTCATAGTTTTAAATTTTTCTAGAGCATTTTTCCAATTTCGGAAACCATCCGTAATAAAAGCTGTATCTGTGCATTTTGTGAAGTCGCTGAAAACGGTTATGCATACTCGACAAAGAGCTCCTACCTCTGGTTTCGTGGTAAGCCATAAGAATTATTGTTACAGTGTTTTTGAAAGGTTCGTACCCGACCACTTTGTTTTAGAATCGGAACTAAATCTGTCACACTTAATATTTTTTATGGGTATAACATACTACTCTCAGACATAGAACTCAAATTACTGTCACTGCAAGCATCACGGTTACAACATTTCGCTTTCCTTTCGCAGTTTGACAATGATACTGTTTGCTGTGTCTGATTTTTGCTAGGTTGTGATTCTTCTCTCTCGTTGCCCTAACAAAATAAAAGAATTCATATAGTTTTATTATGTCTGAATCGGTTCGCTGCAGAGGACATCCAAAACATTAAAAGAGCAATGAGGCATAAGGAAAGCTGTGTACTTTTACGTTAGTATGATCGGAATGTAAAACCACATAAAAATATTAATTGTTCAACCCAATCTTTAAGATAGTATTTTAGTTTTTTCTACGAATATTTCATAAAACACACACACACACACGACACTCTTACACAAACATTGTGGTTACAGCAAACATTTCGGTTCGAGTTTTGTGTCCTATATTTTAGAGTTAATACTATTTTCGTTAGATGAAAGCTTTCTGAAATATTTTGGCTCATTTATTTAAAGCAAATATCTTAATATGAATAATCAAACATTCCCCTCTTGTAAGCAACATGTCTCAGAACTAAGATCTTGGCTTATCTAATAAATATTTGTTTTGAGGCAGTAAAATATAGCATTTCTAGATCTGCAGCAATGAGCCAAGGCGGTAATGTTATGAAGGAGGGATCTATTACTTTTTTTGTGGATTAGGCCTACTCGAAAATTTTTACATAGAAATTAATGACATTCTAAAATCTCAGCGAATATTGGACGTTTAGTACTTCAGCATATACACATTTTCGAATAATTTGTTCTCATTTCAATTGTTTGATTATTTCATCACAAGTCCTAAATACATACACATTAATGCTATTAATAACATGAAACACAAATGTCAAGTTTATGTTAAAAAAATTACATGTAGTAAGAAAGCAACCTTATTTTCCTTTTTCGTGACACTTAACACATTGTCTGCTTAAAAAGGTACAGAATAATGCATAGACTTCATTAATAAGCCAATTAATTTTTGGTCATAATATTCCTTAAATTTTTTTCTATTCTCTTAAGTGAATAAAAAGATACCAGCTTCATGGTAGATACCAATAAAGTTGCTAAGACAAACAGTAAAAATTAAATAGTTGGGTAACAGATCTTATTACAAGCATCTCAAATTTGTTTTTTCTCGGCGGGTTTCCACTTTTGACAACACATACTCTGCTTCAAATCTGTTCGTGAAATTAGGTGTTCATAGTTTTTGATAAACATTAAGACCCAAAGCCAATAAACGGACCAACAACAAGTGAATGATCGAATTATATTCAACCCCTTCAAGATTATTATTTTTTTTTAGTAAGGCATCAGCCAGTTAACAAATGAAAAAAACTCAATTAGAGACAGAAATATGAAATTTAGCATATAGCTCTTTGAACCTCAGAAATTTCTGTGTCTCTATTTATTGTAAGCTAGAATTAGTATTTTGACATTTAATTATTTAATTAAAATGTCACTTGCTTAAAGTCATTAAAAAGACACATTTACTTCCTTCTTATTTATTTATAAAATAATTATTTTAAGAAATCGTTATAATTCTCTAAGCCACAAACTTAAATACAGATTTTTTACGTTTAAATACTCCTTTCTCACTCTTACTTCTGTTTACTCGTGCAGTGGTGCGGTTATCAAATAACGTAATGTTATAAAATTGGTGACATTCCTGTATTGCGTTTGATGATAAAATAGGATTGTTTTTAAATTCCATATTGGTGATAAACGATCTTATTCCTGTATATTCACATATGACATACAGAGTAGCTAGCCTCACATAATGCAGATGAACTTAAATATTCCAGAAAATGGTATATAAGTTTCAATACCTAAGTAAAGCCATATATGTTATAATTACTGTTAAAGAATTAAATTGTGTATTTACAGGAAAAAATTAACGTCACATAATCACTTTAATAACATATTTTACCAAAATAATCTTCACTACTTATAAAATTGTCAAGCTTACCAGGGGAGAATCAAGTCTGTTTTCGGTTACTTCTGCGTCAAAAGCTTGTACATGTTGATGTTTGCAATGAAAGCAGTAGAGTGACGCTCACGAGCGCAAAACGACATTAAAAATAGACTACGTGGAAACTAAAAGACTGTCACTTCAGAGTGTAAGGTACCTATTTGGGCAACAACGTGGAGGAAATACCTACGGAGCTCTCCCCTAGCTTCGGCCTTGTGAATGTGCAGTTTCTAGGAATTAGGGTTTTCGAAGTTCACGCTGGAAATCTCCAAATTATGGCTTTCGCAGAAGGGATAGGGGAAAATAATAACGTAACTCGTGAGTAGGAATGTAAAGTATGTAAAAGTTTCTGTAGTCGGAATGTTTGTTTTTGCCTTCAGCTATCCTACTCTATTGTAAATACTAATTTGACGTGTATGTTGTGTAAATCATTAACTTTAAAATCACAAAATGTTGCCTCCCAGGGAGGGGCTTATTTATTCTAGGGGAGGCCCACCCCTCAGGACCTACACCCAAGCATCTGAGGATCTTGTGATTGGCTCTACTGCACTCTAGCGAGTAAAAATTAAACCAATAAGTCAGAAATTAACTCTACCAGACGAAAACAAGATGGTGGATCCATGATGACCACCATCAATCATACTGGTTGCAAAAATATATATTTCCTTGGTATTATTAAAGGGGGCCAGTCTGCCACAAGCCACCATGAAAGAGGGACCTGTCGCCATTTTTAATCAAAAATTTACTGGGTTCGAACAGAAGACTCCAAGGTGCATGATGTAAGTGCGTTTTTATTTAAATTTTATAAAAACATTATTGAATTTTTTTTTAATTTTTATGAACTTTTTTTGGTAATTATAGAATTTTAATATCGAAGACATGGCGTCATAATTCAAAATGGCCAAACAAGATATGGCGGAAAGATATAGAATTCCAAGATGGTGGAATCATAAATGACGGTAAGCAAGATGGCTTTCAACACCAGAATCTTGCACCAGCACCAGTATTATATACTACCGCTGATGCCAACTCTGCTTGGTGTACGTCAGGCAGTGGTTTAATTAAACGCTGCTGGCTCGATTTTTTTTAAATTTATTTCATAAGTTATTACAACTGGTTTAAAGCATTTTTTTAATGTTAACCTTTTTACTGGATGCCAACATGAAGTTTGTCCAAGGTCCTAAGGCGGAGCCAGTTCGCGGCATACGTATAGATTGTCTCTATTATAAAATGGTTGCTTGTTATTTTCACTAAATAGCACTTCAAAGCTCTATGTTTGGCAGAAGCAAAGAAAAGAGCATACTTTTCATGTGTTATTCAATGAGAAATAATTATTTTAAAGCAACAGGGAAGTATCACAAGGTTTAAACAATGTACATATAACTATGATTTGGAAGAGAACATGAACTCTTTTTGTTGTTGTTATTATTATGATTTTGCTATGAAGAGTATTTGAGTATTTGATGAAACAATTGTTTTAGCTTTTTATATGATGATTTTTTCTGCAGCAAACAAATAATTTTATGATGAACAATAACGGGTTGAATATGCCAAACATAACTTACATGTTTTTTGTTATATTAACACTGATGTTAATACATGTGTCACTTTCTTCAGAAATGACGACGTTTCAAGGTGAGTGCTGTTTATCTCAGTTCTCTACGGAATGTTGTACGCTAAATTACACTTAGCAACTATTTTAAAATATAAAATATTTAAGTCTCAAGCACTTAAAATTATTTAAAAACCCCTTAACTGGGAAAATGAGGCCTATCATTAAAACTTATATTCAGTACTCTGGTGTTTGTCGCACTCCGAGCATTTCTGATGGCAGTGCATACCTGCTAGCCTATCAAGAATCTTGGCGTACTAATGAAAGGAACTAATTCATCACACATAAGGGTAACTACTTGAATTGTTTTGCGACACTTGTTTGATAATGGTCGTAACAAACACGCAGACAATGTAATAAACGCGCTTTCCTTATATGGCGCTAGGCCTTCCACACAAGCCCTTTTTTTTCCGCGCCCCCTAAATGAAGAACATTCAGGAGAGTGACTGAGGCTTTTACCAGATACGAAATTTTTGGTTGTATTTTCAAGTTTAGAGAAATTTAGAAACAGAAGCTGTATATATACAAAGTGACGAAGCAAAAAAAAAAAACATTTAAATTACTACGGACTAATACTCTAAGACACTCGCTACGTCTCGGGATCCTGCAGCTGCAGCGGTGCTAATGAGAAGGGTGAAATGAAGTAATGAATGCTCGTCTTATAATGATTGCATGATGATTGTGGTTGGTGACGAGTCCAAGAGCAATGGGGGACACAGGAATTTATTTCGGGAGGGTATTTAATAAATAATAGCTAACAATAATTTTTGTATTCATTAAATTTACGTCTATAACAAGGTGTTTGGTTAGTTAAATTATCATTCTCAACATGCATCACTTATTTTGTGGCTTGTGATTTAATGTGTGGTAACAGTTTACCTTGCAACACCATTAATAACAAACTGCTTTTACCCAAATCCCACAATTTACTAACTTCAGGGGCGGGTATACCACTCCTCCCCCCCCCAAAAAAAAAACACTTCCCCATGCATCCATCACTGTCCAGGACCTCAACACTAACGAGTGCTTTCTTCAATTTGTCCCAGAATGTAGGTAGTTATATTCTGTGTGGGTAGAGATCGGCTTAAAACTACAATGACGAAAAAT
Organism: Bacillus rossius redtenbacheri; assembly: GCF_032445375.1. NCBI lineage: Eukaryota > Metazoa > Arthropoda > Insecta > Phasmatodea > Bacillidae > Bacillus > Bacillus rossius. The sequence continues at coordinate 259,147,835 of NC_086330.1, read as the reverse complement.
TTTTTAGTAATTTCACATATTTAACGTATTAATTTTTTTTAGCAATTACCGTCTTATTTTTCACAAGTTTTTCCAAAACAATTTTACTGCAGGTATTGCTTCAATTGCACGAACGTACATATTGAATAACAATGAATAAGAGGTTAAATTACACCTTTGAATAAACAGGTGGAAATACACAGAGGTACCATTAAACTTAAATGTATTAATTGGCTGTATTACTACTGCTTGCGCCATTGAACAAGTACATAATGTTCGTCAGAGTAAACATACAACGATAAAGTAGCGGAAAATGACACAAGCCGTGTGTTTATTAATAAATTATCATTCGAATTGCACATTCTTACTGTTTGTAGACACTAGTTTAACGCGTCGTTATGCTTGTGTAGTTCCAAATTATAAAAGTTTGTATGATAGAGAAGAAAAGGCGTGCAAATGTTAACATTTCATTGATTCGTTACTCCAAAAGTTGATTCAGTGCGGTACGATGTTTGGTTAGTAAAGTACACAAACATCTATTAAATATCTACTATATCGTAACCAATATACTTTCACAGTTGTGATTGTATTTAACACATACAGACACATACATATATATATATATTTAATGAACATGCTTATTTGTAAAATCACACTGACAACATTCGTTGAGACTTTGCCCCCATGTAGCTTATATTTAGTCGAAAAATACAGGTCATTTGCAGGGCAGTTCACATTAAATCATGTTTGCATGTGCTGTGAGGAAACATTCCGTAGGATGAGGTCTTTTTCAAATGTGCCCGTTACGTCATTTGTCAAAACAAATTCTCGTAATTTTACTGACCCAAAAAAAAATCAAATACAAGAAAAATAATTAGGAACTACACGGAACATATATTCAAGGACATTTGGTGTTTGGTAAAAATTTTATCCCACTCCACACGCTTCAACAAGGGAAAAACAGGCATTTTCTCACTGCTATATCGTGAGACTTCCGCGCTTCGTGTCTACGAACCCACCAAAGGCGCGTGCACCACAGTTAACACTGCAGGGTCTCTGCGGGCCGTCTTCCATGCGCACAGCTCGACGGTAAGGCCAGGTTTAGGAACCATGAAAGGGGCAAGGGACGCAACGTTGCAACCACGCAACACCTACCAACCAAGTTTTTTGAACTGTAAACATCTTAGCTCTCTGTATACAGCATTTGGTAGGAGTAATTTCATGAAAATGGAACGGAAGTCGATGAATGGAAGTGTGTCACAAAGATGGCGGACCCACGTTTAGCAACGTAAAACAGTATATAATCACTTTGGTAAACATAGAGGGCCATACCAAACGTATTGATGTGCCGAATGAAAATTTATGATAATGAAACTATCCTGGAATATATTTAGTTAACTAAAATAGTCATGATAAAATATTGTTACGACCTATGTGGGGAGAACTGGGTTCGTAAGGGATAGCCCAGTTGAATTTTCCAATTAAGTTTTGTTACATTTTTATTAATTACTAATATTTACATTACTAATAAATAATTGTGCTTAAAAATGTCCGATCACCAATCACTGGCACTTAAAAATGTTTATTCGCAAGTCACTCAATGTCTGTCATGTTCCACAGTTTACACTCCTCACTGGAGCTGGGCTCAACAGTGGTTCGCGCCTGTCCACACACACACAGTCTTGCGCCACTCGGTTGCACTCTCGTCGCTCCGCGTCGCACCACTCTCGAGGGGGTCTCTCACCCTCTTCGCCGATGTCGCACTTCCCTTCACTCTCGGAACTCGCTCGGAACTTGTCGCGGGACTCTCGCGGAGGCCGGCGTCACTGCTTAAGTATCTGAGGCTCCCTTCTCAAATCGACAAGTGCGGTTGTAAAGAGTCTCGTCATGCCGGGCCGAACCGATGCCCGAAACATCAAGAAAAGTGGTGTTTATTCTCGCCACTCCGCGTGGCGTCCTGCGGAATTCCCAAGGCCGCTCAGCGAGAGATAACCTTGGCGAGGAAGGACGATGCGTGGGGAGTGGATGGGGAGGGGGCAGCTATGACTCTTGTAATCCGGCCAGGCACGCGTAGCTTGCCTTACGTCAGTGGATGGCAGGTGACCTGGCGCGTGACGCCAGTGGCCGTGCAGGGCCGCCAGTCAGCTCCGAACCTGGCATTGTGGTCTGTTCTCTCGTATTCGTAACAATATTCATAATCACAAGTTTTAACATACCTAAAATCTGGCAATACACAGATTATAATACAATAGGCTTAATAGCACAGCGATTGGAAGCTGGCGTGGTAACCTCAAGCGGCGTAGTTCTAATCTCTACTCTGGAATTGTTTTTTAAACTTTTTTAATAACAATATAATCTATATATATATATAATTTGATGTTGGTATGTAGGTATGTATGACGTTGATAAACTCCGACACCGTTTAACCGATCGCCATGAAAGTTGGCGCAATGAAATGTTTTTTCATGGAGAAGGTTTTCATGCTATCCATTTTTTGTAAGCCACTACTAGATGGCGCTGCAGCGCATCAACATTTAAATTGTTCAAACAATCGCTACGGGTAAATTCATTTTTACAACAGAAAATCATAGTTTATAGACATACAAACATAAATTAAAACTATGTATCAGAAAAATCTTTAGGCATGAAAAATCAGGTAGATTCTTGAAAACACTGAACGGACACCCTTATTTTAATGTCTCCGTTTTACATTGTTATGCCTACCACCCAAATGTCACAATTGCCTTATGCACGACGAGAAGACTGCGCGCCAGTTCAGAGCGTTGTGCATAGAGGCGATACCGCGCTAGAAGCACCACTAACACACACTATCGTCCCTAACGACCTGGAATAGGCTCTCCAGCCAGAGAGCAGTGCGGTGGTGTGCGCAGGGCGGTACACACGAGACGTGGGCGCCGACTACCAGCTGGTATACCCGCAGCGCGCTCACGAGGACGGCAGCTTCGCGTCCTACCAGCTGGCGCAGTTCTTCGACTGGCCGGCGCAGGGCGGGCCGGGCCGCTCCAAGCGCTCCGGCTCGGACGAGCTGCGCGTGTACTACCTGCTGCAGCTGGGCCGGGACGTCTACCTGCTGGAGCTGCGGCCCAACGCGGCGCTGGTGGCGCCCGCCGCGCTGCGCGAGTACCCGGGGGCCCGTCTCAACGAGACCCGGCTGGAGCGCCCCAGCGGGCGGCAGTGCCACTACACCGGCGGGGCGCGCAACCGCCGCGGCGTACGGGCAGCGCTGTCGCTCTGCGACGGCATGGTGAGGCCTCGCCATCTTGCCATCTTGCCATCTTGCCGTCTCAAATATTTACATACCGCTTGTAGTACCTAAAGCTTCCGTGAGATTTTTTTTTTAATTAGCTTTGGCTACTTGTTGAAAAGACACTCGTGAACTGGTTTGATGATCATGATAGTTGTAATCGCCTGCGTGAAATAATGTTATTTTCTCACGGCGCTTACAGGCTAGAGACAGTAAATATGTGGTTGCAACCAGGTAAAGAAGATCTGGGAGATATTATTTATTCCTTGAACGTGCTAAAATTAGGAGAAATAGCTCAAAATAATAATTATAGCAAAAAATTGGAAAAATCCAAAATGGTGGGGCCTAATCCTCCTTAATGGAGTGCTCTATCAGCCGCCTGTGCCAACTACATCCTCGAAAAGCCGAATATTCAAAATATGTTTATTTTTGTGTTTTTAATTCATAATTTAGATCCTAAATCTATTAATTAGTGCTATCCCTACTTCTTACAAGTGGAAAAAACATATCCGGAAAGAATATCCTAATTAATTACCTACAATTTTATTTATTAACTAAAAAGAACCATATTTTTTTAATTTACAACAAATTAAATAATGGTCCACAAATTAAAGGCACCTTTGCACTTTAACTTTTTACTCTTCCCACTGGAGCTCGGCACAACAGTGGCTCCCTCTCCTGTTCGTCTCTTACCGCTCACCTCTGCCTCGCATTACTTAATCGTCGCGCACTTACCCGTCCTGATGCACTAATCTTCTCACACGAAGCGCACGTACGTTATTCACTACCATTCACCAAGCGACCACTCACCCTGTTCACTCCTCATCTCTCACCAGTCTCCCACTCACTGCCGGTGTCACTATCAGCTCCTCAGTCACTCGCTTGAGGTCGGCGTCGTGTTATATACTTGGGACAGTCCATCCTGGAAAGATATCATAGCCCTCCGAAGTGACACGTCATCAGAACCCCCGACTAACACTGGAAGCTCAGAATAGTTGTCTCCTAATTACGCAACTTAACGCAAAAGAGGTTCTGGGAACGTGCCAAACACTTCCGAGAAATACTTTCTGGGACTTGCCGCACCTCCTCCCTCTGTTTGCCTGTACCTTCTGAAGGTATAACCAGGGAACAACTAGCTAGAGATGTTGTCACGAGGCTACCACTGCCTGAAGTTCGGGCTGCTACAATGTGCCAAGGGTTCAGTTTGGAAATCATGCCCCTACCTCAAATCGGTATCAACCAATGTGGATATCATAGGCGTACTGGAAGGCCAAACAAGTCCAGCCAACAACCAGCACCTTACGATGAGAGGTGTTTCCGACACCCTCCCCCCTTACATTATCGATACCCTTAAGCTGCCAGAACGCAACAATCCAGTGGCCAGATTTTAAAGCCATCACGATCGCCACCCAAAGGCTTATATCAGAGGCCGAGACACTTTCGACAACCAGACGGCCACCAGCAAATGTTAATGGAATAGTACCTACAGCTCCGGAAAGCGGCCTGATGGCAGCCACTGATGCCATCCACTGATGAAATCCCTAAGGGAGGCAAGTCTTTAGTAGCCATCCCTTTCAGTTCCACCACCGAGTTGTAGCTGACTGCAATCATTAGAGGTTCTCTGCGAGCTAAACATCCATACCACGCCCACAGCTCACCCCCTTACGCGCCCGAGCTCGTCACCACCGGAAACACTTCGGCGCCTACGCCTGGATCGACAATCTGGGGGCCTAGGGCCAAGGAGCGTGTTCGCTACCTCCAACCTTTAGGCCACACTTCTGGAAAATTTCTTGAGTATAGTTAAAGACTCCGAAGTCTTCACGATCTCGTGCAGTTGTTTCGCACCAACCAGAAATAAGAATTGGTGCCGCAAATTCTTTCGAAGGTTCCCGATATTCCCGCAAGCATTCAATATGTGCTGTATATCGTCAGGCACTCCTCAGGTAGAGAGGCGCCGCTCCTTATCGGAATACAGTAGAGCAAAGGGTGCTACTTGTCCTGGAGGTGAGGCCTCCCGTGAACCACCCGCTGCGCTGGCCCGCACGCTGGCACGAGGGGCCCACCTCACTGCTTCGCCTCCATTATCCTCTGGACAATGTGTTTGGTTATTTTGGTGCTGGTATTTTTTTTTTTAATTGGCCTAAGCCCTACATCAGGTTTTTCCTGTGTGTAGTAACTACATAAAAGTTCTACTTGCCAGAATTGGTCTTCTGCGACAGACAATTGCTCTGCTAGTTCTCCAACTGGCGCTAGTAGGCGCTCGGCCATCGCTCCTCAGTGCGGGTGCGAGATAGAGAGAGTGTGTGTGTGTATTTGCGTGTGCAGGCGGGGTACGTGCGCACCGCCGAGGCCGGCATGCACTTCATCGAGCCGGTGGGTGACGCGGCTCCGGAGGCGGACGGCCGCATGAAGCACGTGGTGTACCGCAGCGCTGACGCTTTCCCTGGCGCTGGTTTCTGCGGTGTGAACGGTCAGTAGCCTCCTTGCTTGCGATGCTATATCGCGTCATCATAGGCCATACAGAGAACACCGTTGTTGAATGAAGGCATATGCGTTTCTGCTGCTGGGTCTAAAAATTTCGACAATTTTTTTTGCAGACTTATCTTTCAACTACTTTTCAAAGATTGCACAATACAGTTCTCTCAATAATATACTAAAAAAATGTATCAAAACCAAACAGGGAAACAATTTATCTATAATAAATCACCGAGTAGAAACTGGCCACTGACCGCCCCTCCGGTCCAGCCTCACATTGTGGCCTTGGAATTAGCCTTCTGTGCACTGTCAAAACATATGTCACCATGTCCCCATAGCCCAGTTTCTTCTTTCAAAAGCTGGTGATGGTAAAATCCGAGTCCAAGTATATTTTTTTATTTACGATTTGAGACATTTTTGTATATCTGGTGTTTGCGGATATTTTTTTCTGTTGATGAAATGTGAATGAAAGTGTAACTAATTGGTTTTAAAGCGATTTCAACATATTGGTAGATTTGTATTACCATAGTAATATTTACACGAAAAAGTTTTTTTTGTTAGTATGTTTACTGGTCAAACGAACGTGTCACGTTCTCGTAGACAGTAGTCGTTGACCAAAACAATTTGGTAGTGCTCTACATCTATATTCACTTTACGATGAGGATGGAATGAAGTAATTTTTATTTATAAGTCACATAGGCCAACCAATATGGTGGTATATTTTGACATTTGTATCAGCTTTTCTGGCTTTCTTTGATAAACCATCATAACTTATGTTGTTCCTAAGAAAATAAGCAGATAATAATTTATCAAATCATCTTTTCACAACTGCGCTTACTATATGTACATTGTAACTGTTCAACCCAAAATAGGCCACACCTGTTTTGCTGCAGTGAACAACTGCGAGTACGGAAGTAAAGAAACTGCTGCCACATTGTAGGTGAAATAGGCTGCTTCTCTTAGCTTCACTCCCCTCGTCCAGGAACAAACATGGGCCGTAATGCTCTAGCTGTGTACTTCCCTTACATCTGGATGTTCTCTGCCGACGGTGATATGCATATAACTGATACGCAGTTTCAATAGCTATCACACACTTATGTATATAACATATAGTAGAATTATAAATAAGTTCGATTTAAAATCTCATAATTAACATACTCTGCATCGGCGAACTGTAAATTTTCTTATTCATTTACTTTACAAAACCATTCTCAGAGATCTTTATAACTGCGTTAACTGGATGCCCGCTTCTTATCGATGGCAGCCTAATCCAATGTACTTGTTATTCCATTGCATAAGCACCAGTTTATGTTTAAATCTCAATAGCACGTGAATATTTCTCATTAATCATGTTCGACACACCAATGACGTCAGCGCGACAAAAATAGCGGGTGCGACAGTATTCCCGATTATTAATATTTTATATTTCCACCGCATCGCTGGCTTGACGTTATTATAATGCATGTCAGAATTTTGTTTTTGAAAGATGGTCAGTCTGGTGCATTGGTAATGCTCTTATTTTTCTTTTCTTTTTAAATGTCGTTTACTAAATTTATGTGTGAATTCTCTGTAATGTTACTTCCCTCACTAACAGAGAGTAGCGTCAGTTCCCATAATCCGCCAGAACAGGGTTTACGAATAACGGCATTGTCAAAAATATATAATTAACTATAAGGCCGCATTAATACCAATACCAGCTCAAAAACGAAATGGATGTGAACCATAAATAACGAAAATTAAATTCACAAATGAAATTCAGAGAATTAAATTAAAACTTAAGGAAGTATGATAGTAAAACATATTCAAAATAATTTAAGTAAAGTTTATGTGAATCTAATTGTGACAAAAAAGGCAAATTACTCTTACAAACAATAACATATGAAACAATGAACTGTTCATAAATTATTCTTCTAAAAACAATGCTTAAAATACCTAAAAATAAAGTTATTACAAAATATCGCGCGCGCGATTATAAATAGTACAGTGACCTAGAGCAATAGATACAAGTACCTTTGATTTTTAACTACAGATAATAAACATTGCTGCATCAATTAATGTCATAAAATACGATGCATAAAAACAACTAAAAATTTTTACAAATATTATAAAAATGCCAGCTTAATTAAAAACTATAAATTTGCTCTTTTTTTATTTTTTAAAGTGTTTGGCCGTATATTTTTTACTGGGTTCTTTAAATGTGAACATACATTTAATTTCCCGGGGCACTTAATTACGAGGGCTTGATTTATATATTTTATTATGACCACTTTCTTTCAAAAACCCTCTACTAGCTAAAGTGTATTTTAATACGTTTCAGTAGGCTTTGAATGTACAAATAGCTTTGTTACAATAAGTGAATACTTCGTAGAAGATTACAAAAAATGAATGTAAATAAATTAATGTAAGCATAATTTGTACATATGGGTGGGCACGCCTTTTATGTTCAAAATTATACGTATGTATAAATAAGAGATAAGATTACATTATTTAATGGAAATGTTTGAATCGATTGTTTTTTTTTTTGTAAAAAAATGAAATATGTTATGTCCGTTTTACTAGGAAATTCATGGAAAAAGAGTTGCCAAAATGTGTTATCATAATGCTATAAGTAAAAACTTTATACCTTTTCTAACACATTTATGCGGGACATTAAAAATGTTGGTTGTACATCCATATTTGTTATAAATTGATTGACTACCATAATTATTGGTTTAGGTAAACTATTGATGCTTTATATTGCACGGAAATATTGTGGTTGACTTTTTTTTTTTTTTGTGAATTTTCAGGGATGTGTTTTGGCAACTAGTCTCCAAATAACAAGTTACCTTGTATAATAATACAATTATCAAAAATTCATAATTCGATGTGTTGTAAAAGCTGTTACTGTTTCGTTTTGGATGCGAGATGCTCTCTCACGTGCGCAACGAGGGAGGGCTTCACTAGATCTCAAGACGAATGGGAATTGTCGTGCATGTAGGCGTTTCTCTGGTGTTTTTAAACATAGTAATCGACTGGGTAATGAATCTTTTTGTTGGGATTCCATTTGTTTAAAATATTTTTAGGGTTAATTTTCTAACAGTAATTCACCAATTAAACCTAACTCTGAATACATTTGCATGTCTCATATCTAAAAAAATGCATGGAGTGATTGGTTTACTCAGCACATGGAGAAAATCAGAAAAATATTTTTAGGAATAACCAGAAGCGCACGGAAAAAATCCAAATCGAGACAGTGAATATTTAATATAATTATTAAATGCTTAGCAACTATATATTTTTATGCATCTTAACATTTTAACAGATATAATATATGTTAAGCATATTATTAAATGTATTATGTATTTGCATGTATTATAGTCTAAATATATTATTCACTCTGGATTTTGCAACTCTTTCGTTGGACCATTGATCAAATGACTGTCCAGGTTTCCAGAATTCTGTTTTCCATGGTTTCCCGAAGGAACTCCAAGAAAATGCTGAAAGGGACCCTTACTACATCCAGGGCTCTTGTTGTGTGTGAATGACTGTATCGACGGTGTGGATGCGCCAGGCGACTGGGAGGAGGACTGGGCTAAGCGGTTCGAGTACGAGCTGAGCGTAAACCCGCACTACAACGGCAAGCGCGAGGCGGAAGAACCCAGCACCGGGCGACACGTGGAGATCACAGTCGTGGCCGACAAGCACTTCATCGCGCACCACGAGTACGGCAAGCGAGACCCCGAGGAGTACATTCTCACCATCATGAACATGGTCAGTGTACACTCCCTGTGCGCCCTGCATACTGCACCTTCCACCTTCCGCTTTCAAATAGTCCTCTGTCATCTGCCAACCACACTCAACACAATGCCCTTCATCTTCCATACGTTATAGAGCTTGACTAGTGAAACTCCGAGGAGTACATTCTCACCATCATGAACATGGTGAGTGTACACTCCCTGTGCGCCCTGCGTACTGCACCTTCCACCTTCCGCTTTCAACTAGTCCTCTGTCATCTGCCAACCACACTCAACACAATGCCCTTCATCTTCCATACGTTATAGAGCTTGACTAGTGAAACCCCGAGGAGTACATTCTCACCATCATGAACATGGTGAGTGTACACTCCCTGTGCGCCCTGCGTACTGCACCTTCCACCTTCCGCTTTCAACTAGTCCTCTGTCATCTGCCAACCACACTCAACACAATGCCCTTCATCTTCCATACGTTATAGAGCTTGACTAGTGAAACCCCGAGGAGTACATTCTCACCATCATGAACATGGTGAGTGTACACTCCCTGTGCGCCCTGCGTACTGCACCTTCCACCTTCCGCTTTCAACTAGTCCTCTGTCATCTGCCAACCACACTCAACACAATGCCCTTCATCTTCCATACGTTATAGAGCTTGACTAGTGAAACCCCGAGGAGTACATTCTCAACATCATGAACATGGAGAAAATGATTTCGCGGTGCGCCCTGTAGAGTCCACCCTCCACCAACAACAGTTCAAACACTGCCCTTCATCAACACACTTTATCCTCTGCCCTCTGTGTTCTTTCTTCCTTATCATTAACCTGAACTTAATCTGCTACTTAATATTTTTATTTAAGTTAAACATGTGACTACAGCATTTAAAAATTTTAAATGACTGTTTACTAATATTAAAGTAAGTATATCATACAAAAGTTTACCTGGGTTTTTCGGTTAGCCAATGAAATTTTTTTTGCGTTAGTTGTAATTTTTATGTGTACAACGTGAATATAGCCTGAATATGTCTTCTGTTTTATTATATATATATATATATATATATATATATATATATATATATATATAGTGCAGACCTATTCTCTAAAAGTTCTTTACTTCATTAACACTTCCTTTTCAGCCAACAAATAACATCATTAGCTATGCTTAAATCTATTGGTTACTTGTTAAGCTTATACTGTGGCTAAAACCGTACAGCAATTCATATTTTGTTGGTAATTTAATGCAGGTATAAGAAGAGATCTCTCGAAATATGTTGTATATGTTAGTTGTTCTTTTATGTGGCTATTACGTGGATTTTTATTATATTACTAACTTTTATTTAATATTTGGTACCTAAGTGTTTTAGTAAATTGTATTAACATTGAGGAATAAAACTAAAAAAAAAAAATACTCAAATTTACCGGAGTTTTTTGTTTTGAAAAATTGTTTAATCTTATAATATTTACCAAACGTTTATAACTGCATAAAGACATGCCTTAGAACATTACAAATAAAAGCTGTGTTACCCATTTCCCATAAAATATTTTTGTAGTTTTTTACTTTCTATTTTTTCCCGAATAATTTTCCAGGTTTTTATTTTATTTTATTTTTAATGTTATGAAAATGCAACATACTTTTGATTTTTTGTTTATTTAATGACTTTTTTACATTTGCATAAATTTCTACAGGTTTCTGATTTCTATCATGACGAAAGCATCGGTCACCTTATTAACATCAACATCGTGAGGATTATATACCTAAACAAAGAATATCAAGAGGTAAGCTTAATATTAATCTATATATTTTTAATTTGTAACTTTAATTGACTTTTAATAAAACTTATTTGTACTGTTTATAGCATTTCCACTTCTACTGCCAGCTTTTGTGGACTTTGAGCTGTTAAATACACTCTTATGCAACGGGTATATTAACGTGTAGATAATAAAAAAATGTCAGTAGCTTCAGAACAATGAATTAATGTTTTTAATCTGAATTAATACGGAATATTTTTGTTATTTCATTAACTTGTATAGCTGATTCCTGAGATTTCTTAGGGTATACAAACCGCTCTTGGCTAATGTAACCGAAAATGTTACTTTTTATATTATTTCAGACAGTCATGACATATACATATGTACATTACAGTTTAGCCTATATAAATGATAGCAAACAAATTCTTTTAAAACAATATAAATTACGGTAAAATGAAAATATGTAATCGCCCGAATTGCTATAAATAGGTAAATTGTGTTTTCATTCAATATTGTGTCTACTGGTAGACAAGTGGGTGATATATAACACAAGTAACGTTTTGGTATTGGTAATGTAATAAAATCATACTAAATCCTCAATTTAAAAATCCAGTACTTTTTAATCCCTCCAAATTTCAGATAAACCATACTATTATATTCGTATTAGGTTACAAAAAGCGAAAAATTATGTGAAAACGACGAAGACTGATAAGGGCACCGTTCGGCTGGTGCGTAAACGCGCTACGGCGTATAATATAGCATGTCGTTCTCGCTTGGAGCTGGGTGGCGACTTCAGAAGTACTAGTATAATGTCGCTCGCCACCCTCTCCCTGCCCTGCTCCTAGTACCCTCCCTCCTCCTCACCAATACTGCTGGCCTGGAGACTGGGGCCGCCACCCGAATCGCTCTTTGCTTCTCTAGTTCAGTTTGCCACAGTTGGCACGCCAATTGCACACACATTTGTGATGCGATATTGCAAAATACTTATTTCAATGGTTTATAGTAATGTGTTAACACTACAAGGTATTGTGTGTATATCAGTAGTATAGGAATGTATGTCCTGGGACACGGGTTCTGGGTGTGGTGCCGGTGCCGGTGTCCGCCATCTTGGATTGTGACGTCACGGCGGCCATCTTGGAGGAGTGTAACGGGACATAGCGTAACGGGACAAGTTTGACCTTGACCTTTGACCCTCAAAATTTGCCAAAATTGGGCAAAAATTGCCCAAAATTCCTCAAAATTCCTCAAAATTTACATTTCTGTGGAAAAAAATTCCGCCAAAAAATCTCAAAAAATTCCACAAATTAAAAATTTCTCTTTTCGAGGGAAAAATTCCCGTTTCGAGGGAAAATTTCTCGTTTTTAGTCCTTAAAAATCCCGGCGGCTAAAAATGTCCATATGTAGGCTTAAGCATCCATGTCGACAGCCTCCGATAAGCCTCACGTCATCATGGAATATGTCATCTTGGATGATGACGTCACCGTTGCAATTTCCGTTACGGCCGCCATCTTTAACTTTTTTATTTATTATCCGATTTTAATGAAATTTTTTTAAAATTTATAAAAAAAATTAAATAATAAAATTTTAATAAATTATTATTAAAAAATGTACATTAACGACACGGAGTTCGGAGTCCTCGGTTCGAACCCGACGAATGCAAAAAAAAATAAAAATGGCGACCGATCCTTCCTCAATGGTGGTTGCAGGCAGACTGACTCCCACCACTTTTTTCGAAGCATATATATCGTCAACTAGTATGACGTCACGTCCACCATCTTGAAATTTGGATGCCATCTTGAAAATCTTTATTTATTATCCAAATTTAATGAAAAAAATCCAAAATTCATCAAAAAATTAACGTATTTGAATTCTGTTTGATTATATCGATGTACGTCCTTGGTTCGATCCCCGGCGAGAGTACACGGTCGATCCTTCCTCCATGAAAGCTACCTAGACTGATCTAACACCAACAATACCAAGGTATATATCGTCAACTGGTATGACATCATGTCCGCCATCTTGTCTTCATCCGCTGGAGACCACCATCTTGTTTTCGTCTGCTAGAGTGTGCCGATACCATGTAGTATAATTATCTGGTCACCATACTTTTGTCCTCAACTGTTGACATTGAACATTGACCTTAACCTTGAACCTTGACCTTGAACTTTGACCTTGGCCTTGAACTTTGACCTTGACCTTGAAATTTGACCTTGACCTTGAAATTTGACCTTGACCTTGAAATTTGACCTTGACCTTGAAATTTTACCTTGACCTTGAAATTAGACATTGTCCTTGAAATTTGACTTTGTCCTTGTCGACCATCATGGATCCGACATTTTATGTTCAGTACATGCTACCAGGAGCTACCACCTGCTGGAGTACGCCATATTGTGTGTACTTGTATTATAGAGTACATTTCCATCTGGATAATTTTATTCTAACCCGCTACAGTGCAGTAATCATTTATTATGGAGGTGCCCTCCGCCATCTTGAAATTTGGCCGCCATCTTGAAATCATGTAATAATGTAGCTAGAAAAGCGGGAAAAAATCCAAAATTCATTAAATAAATCACTCATTAATTTACATATTGATTCGATCGATTCCCGTCCTCGGTTCGATCCCTGGCCGATACAAAACAACTTTAATTAAAAAAATACTAAAAAAGTGTTAGGTTTGAGAAAATAAAAACACCACAAGTTCTTTTAAAAAAATTTTATTAAATAAATTCAATACACTACTACAAGTACAAAAAAAAAACACTGACAAATTACCAAAGCCTTTTGGATTCCTCGATTCAAACAGTCTTCTTATTGTACGGACTAAGCCTTTTACATGACTTTAAATGTCTATCCGATCCGTTCATCACCGCAGCCAGAGACGGACTGAAGTTCATAGCACCTATATATAGTCTCATTAGCCGATACAACACATGAGTCAAATCAATAACCATGTTCATTATACGTCTCGGAGCATTTTTTATAATGACGATGTAAGCTATCGAGACGTGAAATTAGTTTATTGCACTTATTGCACTGAAATTGTATTCTTTGAACATTATTAGAACAACCACTTCTTTCATGTCTGCGAGCATTTGAGGTGATAGTAAATGATGCACCACAGTATTTGCACTGATGCGAAGTACGCTCTTCATTTATTGAAGTATTCAATGCTGATGAAACTTCAGCTGATGGTGGAACAGCACATATCGAAGTCTCCTCCAGTGTTGTCAGAGGCGTTGCCAACGGGATCTGCTCCAACATCGTCGGCGCCGACGTCATGGTTCCCGTAGTCGATGGTACATCCTCCATCGAGTACGACGTTAAAGTCGGTAAAGATGCCATCGAAGTCTCAAGAACAAGCAATTACACGTCTTATGTACCAGAAGAAACAAACTAGATGATCCGTACACCGTCGACGGCAGTAACAAACTAAGCGTCCTGCTCTCTAGGACTCGTTTATATACATTAACCGGTTTGAATAATACGCTAGTCAAATCAAGAACATTTTACTAAAATACTAGAGTCAAAACAACATTAAAAAAATAGAAGCACCATCAAAAAAAAAAGGAAGCACACTTGGAAGCACCTTCAAAAAAGGAAAAACAATAGGAAGCACCGACTACGAAAAGGCAGCACATTTGGAAGCACCGACAACGAAAAGACAGCACATTTGGCAGCACCGAAAACAAAAAGGCAGCACATTTGGAAGCACCGACTACGAAAAGGCAGCATATTTGACAGCACCGACAACGCAAAGGCAGCACATTTGGAAGCACCGACTACGAAAAGGCAGCACATTTGGAAGCACCGACTACGAAAAGGCAGCACATTTGGAAGCACCGATAACAAAAAGGCAGCACATTTGGAAGCACCGACAACGAAAAGACAGCACATTTGGCAGCACCGACAACGAAAAGGCAGCACATTTGGAAGCACAGACTACGAAAAGGCAACACATGTGACAGCACCGACAACGAAATGGCAGCACATTTGGAAGCACCGACTACAATAAGGCAGCACATTTGGAAGCACCGACAACGAAAAGGCAGCACATTTGGAAGCACCGACAACGAAAAGGCAGCACATTTGGAAGCACCGACAACGAAAAGACAGCACATTTGGAAGCACCATCATCGAAAAGGCAGCACATTTGGAAGCTCCATCAACAAAAAAAAGGCAAAAAGGAAGCACAAGTTACGAGATCTAAGTCTTAGTTAGAAATCTGAATACAAGAAATAAAAACATTAAATTCTTATAATTTAAATTATTTATTTTATTGCTTTACATTATACAAATGCAAGTAAAACAAGCCACTATTGTATGTAGCCAGCATTCCTCAGTTCTTTGAGTATGAAGGATATTTCTTTAATGTTCGAATATTTTCCTGCACAAAGCGAACCATGTAGAAGTCTTAGCCGGTCAACCAATATGTTTGGATCTTTCCATGATGTGTAATCAATCTCTTCTGCTGCGTTCATCCTTGCATGTTTATAATAAATATTATCTCTTGTATCTTCCGTTTTACCACCAACCTCAGGGTAACTTTCGTGTTTGAGACGGTGATCATCACAAGCTTGATCAGATTTATTTAATATATCACGTCGTCTCCATCGTTTCGGTCTCAGGACACCGCCACATTCTTCGATCTTGGCAGCTTTAGGTGCTTCATCATAGTCTATGTTTTTGTCAACAGCCTCAGAGTCACTGTAACAATCACCGTAGAAGGAATCGTCTTCACCCAATTTACCGTAATTATTCGATGTTGATGATGTTGAAGTGTCTTCATCGTCTTCATGCTTCCTTTTTAGGAGTCCATCATTTTTACTAAGTAGGAAAGATCTACTTGAATTCGGCTGGAATATATTCTCACTTTTCACGTTAAGGATTCTTCCATTGTCTTCATTCTTCCGTAAATCATCAACCTCCTTCAATTTAAGTTCTTTGTCGAGATCGGAAGAGCCAAGAAAATTATTGTCGTAATGCAGATCACTCTTCCTTAGGCTAGTAGATTCATCGTTGTCCTCTAGCTTGTACGCAGGCTTGGTGCTACAAGTTCTGCCATGTCTTTTTAGGCTCTCTCTCCGCGTAAACGACTTGCTACATCGAACACAACTTATCATATTGCGCAGTGGATTTTTAACACAGTCATTCTTCTCATGCTGTCTTTTATTCTTTCTCAAGATAAACTCTTTACTGCAAAACTTACACATATGTTCTTTCGATACAGCGTCAGATCCCAAATCGGAATTCATATTAGTTACTGAGACTAATGCCAGATACCAATTGAGTGTTTTAAATTAGATCCAATACTTAAATATAATTTTTTTCATATTTCATCAGCGAGAATTAATATATCTCATGCAAAAGTACTTTATGCATGTAGTTCTGCTTTTCAACAACAGATGTCGCCACATGTTGCTTGCAGGTAAATAATATTTAGTTCTTTTATGCGGGATGCGGGATGCTCACTAACGATCGCAAAAGAAGGATGGCTTCGCTAGACTCCAAGGAAAAGGAAGTTCGTCTTGCATGTTGGTGCTCCACAGATGTCTCATGGCGTAATATTAATTTGACTGAGTAACAATATTTGTTAATTCCACCTGATAAAAATATTGCAAGTTTTGATTTAGTAGCAGAAATTATCGAATTAAATGTAACTCCAAATAAAATGACATGTCTCATTAGACCAAAAAAAAATCCATGCAGAGAGCGGTTTCTCAGAATAGTCAGAAACACTTGAAGAAACCACAGGAATGATTGCAAGAACACGGGAAAAACCATCAAAATATTGACAAGAATAATCAGGAGCACACGGAGAAAACCATCAAAATATTGACAAGAATAACGAGGAGCACACGGAGAAATCCATCATAATATTGGCAAGAATAATCAGGAGCACACGGAGAAAACCATCATAAAATTGACCAGATTAATCAGAAGTACTCGGAGAAAACCACCACACGTTTTCTTTGATATCATAAAATTATAGGAAAAAATATTTAAAAATAAAAATAAATTAATAAAAAAGTAAAAAAAAAATGCATAAATTTCTGGCTTGTACAAGAACTCTATCTTTGCTCAACAATGATAAGTTTACAAGCTAGCAGAAACTGTTTATGCATTTTTTTTTTACTTTTTTATTAATTTATTTTTATTTTTAAATATTTTTTCCTATAATTTTATGATATCAAAGAAAACGTGTGGTGGTTTTCTCCGAGTACTATTGATTAATCTGGTCAATATTATGATGGTTTTCTCCGTGTGCTCCTGATTATTCTTGCCAATATTATGATGGTTTTCTCCGTGTGCTCCTGGTTATTCTTGTCAATATTTTGATGGTTTTCTCCGTGTGCTCCTGATTATTCTTGTCAATATTTTGATGGTTTTTCCCGTGTTCTTGCAATCATTCCTGTGGTTTCTTCAAGTGTTTCTGACTATTCTGAGAAACCGCTCTCTGCATGGATTTTTTTTTGGTCTAATGAGACATGTCATTTTATTTGGAGTTACATTTAATTCGATAATTTCTGCTACTAAATCAAAACTTGCAATATTTTTATCAGGTGGAATTAACAAATATTGTTACTCAGTCAAATTAATATTACGCCATGAGACATCTGTGGAGCACCAACATGCAAGACGAACTTCCTTTTCCTTGGAGTCTAGCGAAGCCATCCTTCTTTTGCGATCGTTAGTGAGCATCCCGCATCCCGCATAAAAGAACTAAATATTATTTACCTGCAAGCAACATGTGGCGACATCTGTGGTTGAAAAGCAGAACTACATGCATAAAGTACTTTTGCATGAGATATATTAATTCTCGCTGATGAAATATGAAAAAAATTATATTTAAGTATTGGATCTAATTTAAAACACTCAATTGGTATCTGGCATTAGTCTCAGTAACTAATATGAATTCCGATTTGGGATCTGACGCTGTATCGAAAGAACATATGTGTAAGTTTTGCAGTAAAGAGTTTATCTTGAGAAAGAATAAAAGACAGCATGAGAAGAATGACTGTGTTAAAAATCCACTGCGCAATATGATAAGTTGTGTTCGATGTAGCAAGTCGTTTACGCGGAGAGAGAGCCTAAAAAGACATGGCAGAACTTGTAGCACCAAGCCTGCGTACAAGCTAGAGGACAACGATGAATCTACTAGCCTAAGGAAGAGTGATCTGCATTACGACAATAATTTTCTTGGCTCTTCCGATCTCGACAAAGAACTTAAATTGAAGGAGGTTGATGATTTACGGAAGAATGAAGACAATGGAAGAATCCTTAACGTGAAAAGTGAGAATATATTCCAGCCGAATTCAAGTAGATCTTTCCTACTTAGTAAAAATGATGGACTCCTAAAAAGGAAGCATGAAGACGATGAAGACACTTCAACATCATCAACATCGAATAATTACGGTAAATTGGGTGAAGACGATTCCTTCTACGGTGATTGTTACAGTGACTCTGAGGCTGTTGACAAAAACATAGACTATGATGAAGCACCTAAAGCTGCCAAGATCGAAGAATGTGGCGGTGTCCTGAGACCGAAACGATGGAGACGACGTGATATATTAAATAAATCTGATCAAGCTTGTGATGATCACCGTCTCAAACACGAAAGTTACCCTGAGGTTGGTGGTAAAACGGAAGATACCAGAGATAATATTTATTATAAACATGCAAGGATGAACGCAGCAGAAGAGATTGATTACACATCATGGAAAGATCCAAACATATTGGTTGACCGGCTAAGACTTCTACATGGTTCGCTTTGTGCAGGAAAATATTCGAACATTAAAGAAATATCCTTCATACTCAAAGAACTGAGGAATGCTGGCTACATACAATAGTGGCTTGTTTTACTTGCATTTGTATAATGTAAAGCAATAAAATAAATAATTTAAATTATAAGAATTTAATGTTTTTATTTCTTGTATTCAGATTTCTAACTAAGACTTAGATCTCGTAACTTGTGCTTCCTTTTTGCCTTTTTTTTGTTGATGGAGCTTCCAAATGTGCTGCCTTTTCGATGATGGTGCTTCCAAATGTGCTGTCTTTTCGTTGTCGGTGCTTCCAAATGTGCTGCCTTTTCGTTGTCGGTGCTTCCAAATGTGCTGCCTTTTCGTTGTCGGTGCTTCCAAATGTGCTGCCATTTCGTTGTCGGTGCTGCCACATGTGTTGCCTTTTCGTAGTCTGTGCTTCCAAATGTGCTGCCTTTTCGTTGTCGGTGCTGCCAAATGTGCTGTCTTTTCGTTGTCGGTGCTTCCAAATGTGCTGCCTTTTTGTTATCGGTGCTTCCAAATGTGCTGCCTTTTCGTAGTCGGTGCTTCCAAATGTGCTGCCTTTTCGTAGTCGGTGCTTCCAAATGTGCTGCCTTTGCGTTGTCGGTGCTGTCAAATATGCTGCCTTTTCGTAGTCGGTGCTTCCAAATGTGCTGCCTTTTTGTTGTCGGTGCTGCCAAATGTGCTGTCTTTTCGTTGTCGGTGCTTCCAAATGTGCTGCCTTTTCGTAGTCGGTGCTTCCTATTGTTTTTCCTTTTTTGAAGGTGCTTCCAAGTGTGCTTCCTTTTTTTTTTGATGGTGCTTCTATTTTTTTAATGTTGTTTTGACTCTAGTATTTTAGTAAAATGTTCTTGATTTGACTAGCGTATTATTCAAACCGGTTAATGTATATAAACGAGTCCTAGAGAGCAGGACGCTTAGTTTGTTACTGCCGTCGACGGTGTACGGATCATCTAGTTTGTTTCTTCTGGTACATAAGACGTGTAATTGCTTGTTCTTGAGACTTCGATGGCATCTTTACCGACTTTAACGTCGTACTCGATGGAGGATGTACCATCGACTACGGGAACCATGACGTCGGCGCCGACGATGTTGGAGCAGATCCCGTTGGCAACGCCTCTGACAACACTGGAGGAGACTTCGATATGTGCTGTTCCACCATCAGCTGAAGTTTCATCAGCATTGAATACTTCAATTAATGAAGAGCGTACTTCGCATCAGTGCAAATACTGTGGTGCATCATTTACTATCACCTCAAATGCTCGCAGACATGAAAGAAGTGGTTGTTCTAATAATGTTCAAAGAATACAATTTCAGTGCAATAAGTGCAATAAACTAATTTCACGTCTCGATAGCTTACATCGTCATTATAAAAAATGCTCCGAGACGTATAATGAACATGGTTATTGATTTGACTCATGTGTTGTATCGGCTAATGAGACTATATATAGGTGCTATGAACTTCAGTCCGTCTCTGGCTGCGGTGATGAACGGATCGGATAGACATTTAAAGTCATGTAAAAGGCTTAGTCCGTACAATAAGAAGACTGTTTGAATCGAGGAATCCAAAAGGCTTTGGTAATTTGTCAGTGTTTTTTTTTTGTACTTGTAGTAGTGTATTGAATTTATTTAATAAAATTTTTTTAAAAGAACTTGTGGTGTTTTTATT
This sequence comes from Bacillus rossius redtenbacheri, assembly GCF_032445375.1. Lineage (NCBI taxonomy): Eukaryota > Metazoa > Arthropoda > Insecta > Phasmatodea > Bacillidae > Bacillus > Bacillus rossius. Next base: position 259,127,193 of record NC_086330.1, on the reverse strand, counting down.
TTCTCAAACCTAACACTTTTTTAGTATTTTTTTAATTAAAGTTGTTTTGTATCGGCCAGGGATCGAACCGAGGACGGGAATCGATCGAATCAATATGTAAATTAATGAGTGATTTATTTAATGAATTTTGGATTTTTTCCCGCTTTTCTAGCTACATTATTACATGATTTCAAGATGGCGGCCAAATTTCAAGATGGCGGAGGGCACCTCCATAATAAATGATTACTGCACTGTAGCGGGTTAGAATAAAATTATCCAGATGGAAATGTACTCTATAATACAAGTACACACAATATGGCGTACTCCAGCAGGTGGTAGCTCCTGGTAGCATGTACTGAACATAAAATGTCGGATCCATGATGGTCGACAAGGACAAAGTCAAATTTCAAGGACAATGTCTAATTTCAAGGTCAAGGTAAAATTTCAAGGTCAAGGTCAAATTTCAAGGTCAAGGTCAAATTTCAAGGTCAAGGTCAAATTTCAAGGTCAAGGTCAAAGTTCAAGGCCAAGGTCAAAGTTCAAGGTCAAGGTTCAAGGTTAAGGTCAATGTTCAATGTCAACAGTTGAGGACAAAAGTATGGTGACCAGATAATTATACTACATGGTATCGGCACACTCTAGCAGACGAAAACAAGATGGTGGTCTCCAGCGGATGAAGACAAGATGGCGGACATGATGTCATACCAGTTGACGATATATACCTTGGTATTGTTGGTGTTAGATCAGTCTAGGTAGCTTTCATGGAGGAAGGATCGACCGTGTACTCTCGCCGGGGATCGAACCAAGGACGTACATCGATATAATCAAACAGAATTCAAATACGTTAATTTTTTGATGAATTTTGGATTTTTTTCATTAAATTTGGATAATAAATAAAGATTTTCAAGATGGCATCCAAATTTCAAGATGGTGGACGTGACGTCATACTAGTTGACGATATATATGCTTAGAAAAAAGTGATGGGAGTCAGTCTGCCTGCAACCACCATTGAGGAAGGATCGGTCGCCATTTTTATTTTTTTTTGCATTCGTCGGGTTCGAACCGAGGACTCCGAACTCCTTGTCGTTAATGTACATTTTTTAATAATAATTTATTAAAATTTTATTATTTAATTTTTTTATAAATTTTAAAAAAATTTCATTAAAATCGGATAATAAATAAAAAAGTTAAAGATGGCGGCCGTAACGGAAATTGCAACGGTGACGTCATCATCCAAGATGACATATTCCATGATGACGTGAGGCTTATCGGAGGCTGTCGACATGGATGCTTAAGCCTACATATGGACATTTTTAGCCGCCGGGATTTTTAAGGACTAAAAACGAGAAATTTTCCCTCGAAACGGGAATTTTTCCCTCGAAAAGAGAAATTTTTAATTTGTGGAATTTTTTGAGATTTTTTGGCGGAATTTTTTTCCACAGAAATGTAAATTTTGACGAATTTTGAGGAATTTTGGGCAATTTTTTCCCAATTTTGGCGAATTTTGAGGGTCAAAGGTCAAGGTCAAACTTGTCCCGTTACGCTATGTCCCGTTACACTCCTCCAAGATGGCCGCCGTGACGTCACAATCCAAGATGGCGGACACCGGCACCGGCACCACACCCAGAACCCGTGTCCCAGGACATACATTCCTATACTACTTATATCACACAGACAATTGTGACCGCATGCGTAAAAATAATTCTGTCTGTATCACTGTCCTAGAAATACATGTCTGGACACTACTATACATAGAATGTTGATTTAAATGTGATTATTTCTCGGTTAAACGCAAAACTAATTGATAGGGACCGGAAAAATTCGCGGGTTCAATGACCTCCAGGATGAACTCCATAGTTCTGCGTACACTCGGTCAAATGTCACCCACTCATTGGCTGCTGTCTTGTGAAGGTGCCCCAGCGTAGCAGCCTGTGATTCGAAAAAGCTTTGGTAGGGTGTTTCTCATTGGCCCAGCGTCATCCAGGTGAGTTGTGAGCCAATAGCAGAGGCAGAACTGATGTATAACTATTTGTATTTTAGCCTATCGCGAAATGAATTCGCGAATTTTTCCGGTCTCTACTAATTGAAAACCTCTCTGGTGCCACCACCAGTACAGCAGTGCTGTGAATGAGCATTTTAATTTACAAACTTTTAATACCAAAAATGTTTAACTACTGAAATTTTCCGTAATTTTTATCTGTATGTATAATATATATAAATTAATTTGTTAAATTTTAATCTGTAACTGAATTAACAGCATTTCTGCATCAGTGGCGCGGGCAGTTTTATTCAGTCACAAGAGTGTCAAAAATACAACATTGGCAAACAGGCAATTTTCCAGACTGAAGACAGTAGTCTAGATATTTGGAATATAAATAATTTAACATGTACATATTTGTTACTAACGGCTTTTATATTTTGGGATGTTATAATGGAATTTTTTACATTTACGTTTAAGGATATTTTGCATAAAATATAAAGTAGATACGTTTTAAAAACGTTTAATAACAACCAATTCGTCATCTGAAACAAATCTAACCGAATTTTTTACGAATGCTAAATTTTTAAAGCAAAATATGTAATCAATAATTGTTAAATTTTCAAGTAACAAAATAAAAATGTAGCTAACTTACAACAAAAAGGGAGCTGCAAAATAAATTTATGTCATTCAAATTTCTTCGTAAGCACTGAACCACACAGTTTAGTCAGTATGACAAATTGAGTAAAAATAAATCCATCCCTATTGGCCCAGCCTACAGGCTTAGGTAGATTTCTAGGTATCTATTGCTTCTGGAAATGTTCTGGAAACTTCTATAAACTTCTAAAACAATTAAAAAACTTCATGTATATAACATACTATATGTTATCTAATATTCCAAATTGATAGATGAAACATTTTCCTATATTTCATATAAGTGGTCACACAAAAAAAAATTACTTTGGACCAAGATTTAAGATGATATGAAGATGCTTAAAAATAAATTGATTGTATTTGATAGGAAGATTTGAATTTTTTTCAACCCCTGTTTTTAAGGTAAATAGTTCGTCTCTTCATAAATTGTTTCAGAAAAAGGTTTTGGAGAAATGTTAGGATTTTTTGCAGTAAATTATTACGCATTTGATAGTGAACTACTAAAAAAATTTATGATTATATTTTTGTCTTTGAACCATTGTTATTTCCACCCTTTGCAGTAATGGCTGGTTACATAAAAATTTACTTTAGACAAAGGTTTTTGACAATATCTAGAAAGTTAAACAAAAATAAGAATGGCTTCGATAGTTCATATGGTACGGAAGGTTTTTTTTTTTTCATTTTTTAATCCCACATGAGGTTTTTTCAACCCTTTGCAGTCTAATAAAAAGTCATTTTGGACGAAAGTTTTGGATAAATTTTTGAATAATTACAATTAATTATTATATATTTATTTTTTTCACCATGAATAAGAATGGATTTAATAGTGTAAATTGTATGGAAATTGCGTTTTTTTATATTTATACCCTTGTTATTTTCAACCCCTTGGGCAATCGCCTGTCTTATCAAAAATTGTTTCGGACAAAATGTTTTGTTAAAAATTATAAGATTTACAAACTATTCAACGGATTTGTTTATTGTGTCTAATAAGGAAGTTACGAACGTTTTTGTCCTCCAAGTCATGTTTTTTCCACCCCTTGCAGTTATGGTTGTTCGTATCAAAAATATATTCCGACAAAGGTTTTTGGTATTATTCCTACGAGTTATAATACGTTCAAACGATGCGATGTTTGTCATACTATGAGGGTTATAGCGATTTTCTGTTTATCAAATAACTTCCTTTTTTTTTTTTTACCCCTTTGGTGGTTATTATGCCCATTAAAGAACTCGAAAGAGATTTTTATTATTTTTTTATATCAGTTTGGAAATGATTTTTGCAAAATAACGGCGTATCATGTCCATAAAAATGTTATATAAATAAATATTATTTGTATAAACTTTTGAGTTTACGATGGTTTCGGGGTCTATGGAACATAAAACGAAAAATTATAATAAACTTTTCTGAAGTCGTTCCATGTTCATGGCTACAATAGGTAGTCTTTCTTCGAAATATACCTAAAAATCCACAAATTGAACAACATAGAAGGAAAACGAAATGCATAGTCATTAATCCAAAATAATAATAATATTTTTTAAATATAAAACTGTGTTAAAGATAAAGTAAATTACATTTAATGTATGTATATGTATACATACAATCACTCACTTCACGGACACAGGTAGGTACTGAATATTACACAGCGTGTACTCGTGCTCTCCCACAGTTTTAGTTTCACACGAGAATTAGTGTGAAGAGATGTAATTGATACACCAGTACGCTGGCAAGGCCTCGGCCCCCATCCCACCTCCCTCCACTTTGAGCGGCGGGAGGGGAAGCATCTGGCAGGCCGTTACAGAGGATGCCCCAAACGGCGAGCAGTTTTGCCGATGCAGACGTTTACCTCTAGTATTGCCATTAAGAATTTTCCGCGGTAACATGCCTGTTAAAATTCAGGAATCATTGCAAGATGTATTAAGGCATGTCCGACTGGTGAGTTCCTTAAATTCTGAAGATTATTACTCCACAAAAAAGAAGGTTAAAAAGGAGTCAGAAAATGTAAATGCGGGTACAGGACAACTTGAATCCACCAGACTGACGCCGAGTGTACTTTATATTCTTATCCTGCCCCAAAAAAATTAAAACATCTCAAGTACTTTTTAAATGAGAGTCATAGAGGTAAATGTATACAGTGCCTTTCTACCAGCATCCAGATGGCACCCTTAAGAAGGAAAAAATAAGATTTTGCATCTACAAAGATTTATTGATAATTGTAGATACTAACTTCCGGTTACACCAAAACTGGAAACGGAATCTCTGTAAACCCTTTCAATGTAGTAGAATGTTAGAGATTATTTAATATCAGGGTTATTATTTTTGTAAAAACGATGTAAATACTGGAAGTTTCCAAGCAAGAGTACAATGCATACTTCAAACACTCTTATTTTAAATTTTTTTTTGAACTGCTCCAAAACAGTGAGATTTATTAGACAGCTGTAAAATTTGCCGAACTTAATCTGTATCCTCCCAGAGCTTGTTTCAGCAACTGATTATCAATTATTGGTATTAGAATTCACATATTTTTCAAGTGATTTAAAGTGCTTAAAGCTAGTATTTCTAGCGAAGTGTGCTAACTCACATAACCCATAAATACCACACAAAATTTTCATTTCCTCTCGCTTCTCTGTTTCGTTATCAATGCGAACACAGTAGCAGCAAGTTATACATTCCTGAGCAAGCAGGAAGCACTCCTCTCCCGTAAGCCACTTGGCTGCGGATGTTGGATGTTATCTTGTCACGTGGTTGCTTGTCCTGTCCTCAGCTGGATGTGCTCATCAGCTCAGACGCCTCGTCTACCCTGAAGAGCTTCTGCGAGTGGCAGTACAAGATCAACCCCAACATCGACCATCCCAACCACCATGACATCGCCGTGCTGCTCACCAAGTACGTAGCGTCTGCTTCATTCATAAACTAGTGACGATACATAATATCTCTTACATTCTGCTCTTTCCCACCCATAGAGTCCATGTCATAGACTAGTGATGATACAGTCTGTATCTTATATTCTGCTCTCTCCCACACATCGATTCCATGTCATAGACTAGTGATATCTCCCACTCATTGAATTCGTGCCATAGACTAGTCATGATACAGACAGTATTCTATATTATGCATATTGCTACAACATTGGTTCATGACTTTCTAGTCAAATAAGTCATAGACATAATCTATGGTTTTGTAGTCGATGCAATGTTCCTTTCTCTCTCTCCATACGCAGAGAAATAAACTTTACTGTTTAGCAAAGTAAATAACTCATGCTGGGCCAGTAATTATATCATTTAAGAGATGATATCTTAAAGAACTTTATTTCAGGTGACAAAAAAGTGTTACTATTCTTATTGCATTTTAAGATTTAAAAATAATGCCATTTTACTTGAAATATATGTTTATAAATATAAAACATGTTGATTTATGGCCAACCAATATTTAAAGTTAAATTTTATTTACGTGTGTTATTCAGAGATCAGCCAGAAATGTGGGAAAATTCGTCACATATACACCTTTGTGTTAAAGTAGTATGCTGTGGATGAATTAAAGAGTCATCTTATTAGAGAGTCAGAAAATTTTTAATAAGGAAGCATCTTTGTGCTAGTTATCTATGAAAACAATTAACATTCTCTTGGTCCCATCCAGGTCTTCACTTAAGGTATACAATGAATGCCCCCCTTCTGTACTCTTACCTACTACAATCAATGACCATGATCGTCAAGCAATAGCGAGACGCTATCCTCATTGGGAAGGCGATAGGCTAACATCTAAGAACTAAGACCAGTTAGATGCGATTTGTAATTTGTTTACCGATTTCCTAATTTAACTGCAATTGGCAATCCACCTATTACTAATGATTCCGTTGTTTATCTTTGTTGTATCATATAACTATGATTTTGTGAAATATACCATAGGGATAATGAAATAAAATTTTTAATTTCGAAATCAAGATTTTATGTTTTTAAGATCTGGAAGGAGTCATGAAGTCCTGACTACATTCCTTATAGGCGTGTTGGACATTAACCATCTAATTAGGTAGGAACTGTTTTGTCTGAGGGTTGGCAACAGCACACTTGTACTTATTGGTGTACATTGCCAACTAAAGGATGTAAGGACGTAAGGCGCTGTGCGCAGGTATGACATCTGCAGCGACCCGGCGGGCGGCAGCACGTGCGGTCTGCTGGGGCTCGCCAACGTGGCGCAGGCCTGCAACCCGGAGTCCTCGTGCTGCATCAACGAGGACAGTGGCCTCAACCTCGGCATCACGGTGGCGCACGAGCTGGGCCACGTGTAAGTCCAGAGGCCACGCACTTCTCTCCCCACTCGTGCTGACTGGCCTAGTTGTCGTGCCTCACACCCCAGTGCCAGATTACCAAGGCTGCTGACATGCTATACGTTTCTGCCGCTGCGGCTAAAACTTACACAAGATTTTTTGCCGAATATTCTTTCCACCACTTTTCTAAGAGTTCCCAATGCAGGTCTCTCATAAATGCACAAAGTAAATGTATCAAAACCAAACATGTACATTACTGAACTAGAAGAAATCACTGATAAAAACCGCAAATTGTGGTACTGGACTTAGACATATATGAATTGGTCCATGCAAAAAGGGCTTCAGTCCATTTTTTCCGCAATTCCAGTTTGAATATGCAACATTACCTAAGAAGGTAGATACACATTTCTACGCCAAAAAGACTTCAGTCCAATGCAATGTTACCGTAGTAACAGACTGTTAATTTCACTGTTCCATGCAGCAAGGGCTTCAGTCCTGGACTGAAGCCCCTTTTGCATGGAATAAAGTTTGGGAATTTTTGTTGTAGCGGCGCACTATTGAAATATTCTGTGACATTATGTTTCCTAACCTGTTATTCAAAATGTTTATAACAAAAGAATGTTGAATATGCAGTTTGTTTGTTAAATGATGGTAAATTAGTAAGTTTTATACAAAGATATTGTTAAATAATGTCATCAGAAAGTGAAGGCACAGACAATGTAGAAGAAAGAGGTATAAAGAGGAAAAGTACACCATCTTCTTGGAAAAGAAATATAAGAAAAACTGCCAGATGTAAAGGGGAGGAATACCTAACCTCCAAAGGCAATTTGATTCCAGCCAGAACAACAGGACCTCCATGCAGGTAGGTCTATAACTACCAATGTTATCTAAAGCTTGTATTTGTTATATACATTACAATATTAGGCACTTACTTATGTATTTCTGATATCAAGAGAATTAGTTTTAGTAGGCCTAAATCTCTCAATGCACTATATATATTTCCTTTATTTTCCAACAATCACAAAAATATTTATCGTTTTGTTTTCAGATGTCAGAGAATGAAGTGTTTTGAGAAGATCTCAGATGATGAAGCTATTGATGTGCTAAGACGTTTGCATGATTTGCCTACAAAAAATCAACAAGACACATTTATTCAATCTCTGATTGATATACATGATGTTGATCGCCGTCGACCTCGGAAGAAAGAGGGGGCAAGAATTGTTGACAAAGTTTACAAATACTATGTTATTATAGGCCATGTAAAGAGAGAGGTATGTTACAAAGCTTTCTTATCATTGTTTGCTATTACTGATAAACGAGTGAAGAGGATTAGAAAACTTGCTTTATTGGGCAAAAGTCCCGTTGATGAAAGAGGGAAAACATCAAGTGCTAACACACTTCCACCTGAAGTTCGGGAAAAAATCAGAAACCACATTCTTAGCTTTCCAGTTAAATGCACAAAATACACTGGTAAAACAAAATCATATCTCGATGCCAGACTGTCTGTAAAGTCCATGTATAATCTATTCAAAGATAAAAATCCTGACATTAACTGCAGTTATCAGTTTTTCATTAAGTTTTTCAATGAAAACTTTTCTCTATCATTTGGCAGACCCCAGGTTGATTTCTGCTGTACTTGTGAGGAGTTAAAACTTAAAATTAAAAGCCCTCACATAAATGAAGCAGCCAAGAGGTGTGCGGCAGCGGAACTAATGATTCACAGAAGGAGGGCAAAGAAGTTTTATAATGAACTTAAAAAAGAACGAGACTGCAAAACTGAACCACACGTTCTGTCCATCTGTATGGATTATATGCAAAATATTCAATTGCCACGAATCCCAGTTCAAGAGACTTTCTATATGAGGCAGTTAACAGTCAATGTTTGCTGCATACATAACATAAAGGAACATAGTGCTATGTTATACCTTTATCATGAGGGTACTGCCAACAAAGGCCCAAATGAAGTGTGCTCACTTTTAACGGATTATTTGAACACGGTTCCTCCAGAAATTAAGGAGATAAGGATTTTCTCTGACAACTGTTCTGGCCAAAACAAAAACCACTCACTGGCACGTTTGTTATTGGCTTTAACACAAACTGGTCGATTTAATAAAATAGAACAGTTCTTCCCCATCAGGGGTCATTCGTTTCTCCCCTGTGACCGAGATTTTTCAATGATTAAAAGACAGCTGAGGAAACATGACCGTTTATATTCCTTAAGAGAAATCACTGAATTAGTAATCAAGAGCAGTAATAATAATAAGTTTATGGTGACACATGTGAAATCGGAACACATATTCGATTACAAAAATTGGTGGCCTCAATATAAAAAAAGTCTGTCATTTCAGAAGAAACGCGCCCGAGATCAGTTCCGAAAGATGATAAGCAACAGTTTGGCATAAGTTCCTTCATGCATTTTTCTTTTAGTCAAGAAATGCCTGGAACAATTGTTGCACGAAAATTTATCAATGGTATGGTACTACATACTTTTTGTTTGCGGCAAGCAATGACGAACCCCGAATTTCCACCATGCATTGCTTATCCAGAAGGGAAGGTCCCCATTAAAAAAAAGAAACTAGATGACATACGAAAACTTCTGCCCTATATTCCCGAGGAGCATAAACAATTTTACATTGATATTTCTAACTGGCCAACAGCTGAAAACATTGATTTGGAAGTACAAGATGATTAACTGGAGAACATTGATTTGTAGGTACAAGATGATTAACTGGAGAACATTGATTTGTAGGTACAAGATGATTAACTAACTGTATATAATTTAATTTTTGACATACTGTACATGAGTAAATAAACTAATATGTAGTAAAATATAACATATTGTATCTTCTTTTCTACCATTTTGTTGGATAAGAAACAATTAAAATAATATATATACTAAAATAACAATAAAATATAAAAGAGTGTTTAATAAAATACTTTTCCATGCAAAAATGGCTTCAGACCAACATATTTTATAATTTTTTTTCGACAAACTATATACAAGAACAGTAATATAGATAATTCATATGAGTGGTGAAATTGTTAGGTACCATATTAAAAAAAGGTGTTATTATATTATTAAAATCTTCTGGCGCAGACAGTTTTTTGTGTTTTTCTCAAAAACACTTATTTAGGACTAAAGACCTTTTTGCATGGATCGATTCATATCTGAACAGGAGTTGCCTTTTTTTGATAACCCAGTACCAAAAGCCTACCTTTCTTGGGGCCCAACAGGTATTTCTTCGGAATAGGGATATTAGTTCGAAATCGCTATGATGAGAGGCTGAGGCTACTTATCCCAGCACCATTACCACCCATAATCCCCCTAGCTCACGCAACTAACAAAATAGTTGACTGTGTTCTTAGCCCTTATGATCTTATCAGAACTATCACCTACCAAGATCTACTATTTCACTCTGGGACCCCTCAGTCAAACAGAAAACCTGTGATCTGATGGAAGCCTGTCCAACCTCTCCTAGCAATCCAGGCTAGTATACGGAGACATATCGCCGCTCACTGTGTCAACTCTTCACATGGCTATGGTACCTACAAGTTTGCTCCAAGCCAAGTGCGAGTCCAACACCAATCTGATCCTGGGCCGAAATATAAAACTTCATTGGGTATACATTCTCATCAACCATCGACCCGGACTACTACTCAATTATGGAACTTGCGTTTTGCGAAGGTCTGTCAGCTGAAGCAAATCTGTCAGCTGAAGCAAAGCGCTAACAAATCCAGCTCGTGATATGCATGGAGGACCTCGGTGTCAACCTCGGATATTCCCCCAATCCTAGTACTACTGTCCAGGGAGTTTACAACCGCTTAAGGCCCGGATGCATCCGTATTCGCTGGTAGTACCTTCAGATATTCCTTTAACCACTAACATTTGGTTCTTCACATTCAACCAAGGCTTTTGATACCAGACAGTCACGAGACATGGGAAATGAACCACCCCCCCTCCCCCAGAAAGATTTTAATCGCATTTGCTGCTGCCTGAAGGTTCAGCCCATTCCTAATTTCTGGTACCTCTTCCAGCTCTGAGGACGCCTGAGGCTGGGGTGTTCCCTTTAGAGCCTTCTTTGGCAAACACCGGCGCCACGAGGATACAGAGGGTTGCCATGGATGTAGAGAACATACACATCGTGAGTCTGAATTTGACCGACAAACATCAGTGGCAGGTTTATCGCGACTAAATAAGTTCCAAACCTCTGTACGACTTAAGGTCTAAAGTGTTCCCTAAGGCTGGTATACATTTTTGGAGTTGGATCTGAATAACATTTTGATTGCAAATAAAGAGTATTCAAGTCATAAATTGAGTGACTAGATAATGTTTAATTGAAATAAATTCTACAATTCTGTCGTTTTAGCGAACTAATTCTGTCGAAATAATGTTGGGTAGTAACAAGCCACAAAAATATGTGGAAAATAAAACTGTTACCACACCCCCTCCCCCCGCAAATTATTTCAATGACATACTTTTGCTAAAAACAAAATTTACGGTGGTTTTATAACTTCTTTAATTTAAACACAATTCATATGCTTAGTGTTTTATGTTAAATCTTTGATCAATTATTTACATTAAAAATGTTGTTCAGCCCCAACTTCAAATACATATACCAGATTTCGGAAGCCATAAGTCGTTTAGAGATTTTCAAATTATTTTGTCATGATAAACCTGCACCCGTAGTTTAACGGTTGAATTCTGACTCACCCGCTTAATAAATATTTTCTGTGGACCTGTTGATTTCTGTCTAGAGCCGGCGGCAGCTCCAATGGGCACTTTATGTAACAAATCCGGCTCAATTCCATAACTGGCCTAAGAAAACATTGGACGAAAATGAAGGTTCCTAATAAATGTTTTCTGGTCCTTTCTCCTTCATAGAGAGTCTTTGAAGGAGCCAATGCCAATTACTTTGAAATTCATTTTTGGAAACAGTAGAACTACAAATATCCCATCCTTAAAATAAGACTACATTAATTTATCTACGAACGCAGGTACACAATTTTTCCACATTATTTTAAATATAGCAGGAAATGAACTCCCACTTTGCTACACTTATTCACGACTCACTTGCTAGAGCTCATAGCCGGTGAGTCAAGGTCTGAGCTAGATCCCCCGACCAGGCCTGGCATTTTACGCATCCATGTTGCGTAAGGCAAAGTAAATCCTCCGCATAATCACCACGCCATTAATACCCAGCATGCACTGCGCAACGTCGCCTGGGTTCACAGCGGTCGGAAACGAGTTTCAAGGACTCATCATTTACGAGTGAATAAGAAATAGGGCCTTGCACAGAATCTGCTGTTCCACGTTGTTTCCCAACAGAGAAGGAAGAGTAGTGTAGACTAATGCTGAGACAGACCGTGCGTGTACGCTGCGCAGTGCCCTATTCGTGGCTCCCTCATTGGATGGCTTATTTGTCAATAGAAATGTCAGAAATGTTTGCCTGGAGGGACACAGCAGGCACATTGTTTATGTTATAAAATCTTTGATATGCCACAGTTTCAGTGCAGAAAGTAGGTGCTATTCGCGGCCATCTGTGTGGGGAAGCCGGAGTGTTGAACTGTGGCAATGCTGCTCCATAGGCCAGCCAGGCTTCTTGTGTAAAATCGCAATTCATTTACCTGTTCGTAACATTGTGGTGTGACCTTTTATTTTACTAGACTGAAACTTATGGGTATCAGGATATAAATTTGGCCATAACGAAAACACCTGCATGGACTCTCCTTAATAATTTCGCAACTATTAACCCTGTAGACTTATGTGCAATTTTGTTTCTTAGTATATTGTCACAAGGCATTGCCATAGCTCTTTTAACTGTAATAAACTTAGACGATTAGAACAGTGATGCACCAAAAACGTAGCAGTCTCCTACTGTACAGGAAAAGTTAACACCACGATTAGGTTTTCATTGATTCCGGTCGTACAGATAATCCTCATTATTATAAAAGCACAAAATAATTAGTACATGTTCTTTTTTTGATAAATAAACAAGAATTTGACAACTAAGGTGTAAAACATATTTTTAAAAATCAGCACGCCCGACGCAGCCCACGAAACAGCCAGTTGAAAGTACATATTGCAAGTATCGTTGCAAAGAGGAGGATGTGCGGCGCCGAGCGACGGAGACGGGTTCAGGAGCGTCGCACAGCTGACGCGGCAGCTCCTCTGCCACACTCAGTGTCTCGTCTTCATTTCAGTGCGATTCATTCAAAGCCACTCTCTGCCGTAGACTTGTTACGTCAAACCAACAATCACGCGTCCCGACACAGCCCCAAGATGTTCTTTACGAAGGCAACTACAAAAAATAAATAACCTTTTTTTATTATAACTTATATGTTATTCCTCGCACATTCACGGGGAAGCCTAGTTGGCCATATTAAATACTGATTTAGCAAATGTTGACAAAATATCACTATCGGTTCAGCTAAACAGAAGATAAATTCTGTGTCATACAGTATTTTAAGACTTTGTTAATGATTTAACTTGTCAATATGATAGTTTTACTCATTTATTTATCTGTAGCATATTCTCACAAATTAAGCAGAGAAATATTCATAAAATCAAAATAATGAATTGCAATGGAAAGATAATTTTCTATTGGTAAAGCTTCTGCCAAAATATAACAATAATTTTGTTATCATGAAGAATATTAAGTATTTCTGCTATATTAGTTGCCTTCATTCGTTTTAAGTTTATTGATAGAATATATTTCTACATCATTAACTTTATTAGTATGAAGTATAAAAGTTTCTGTATTATTCCTACCTTTTGTGATATGATCTTAATTATAAGTAAGTCATAATGTACCACTTTTTTTCATTATAAATTCAATATTACAGCATGTAAATATACTGAAGTATTTATAACATCCTCAAGCTTGTTTATAAATTACGTTTTAATGTTCTTGTTTAAGTCAGTTTTATATTTAAATGGATAATTATAATTGCATATATTTTGTGAACACCAGAAGCAATACACCATAAACGTAACTAGAGGGGGGCGGACGGGACTTGTGCCCCGGGCGCCGCATTTGGTGGGGAGGGCTGGGTGGGTTACTAAACTGGCAAAGTAATTTTTATTATAGATATTAATTGAATATCGTATTGTTAAAACACAAAAAAAATGTTGGAGGTCATATTAAATTAATTATTTGTATTGAAAGATACATATATGTGTGTCGTCAAATGTTTAAAAACTGGTACTTTTCGCGTACTATCCAACTTGCAATGTATTAAAAATGAAATGACTGCAAATAAATCTATTTATTTGCCATCTAAACTAAATCAATTTTTTTTTGGAATAGTGGAATTAATATGTGGTGGCGCTGCGATGTGTTGTATGGAAATGTTTTGATTTGGTTAGTTTGAAAAAAAAGTTCGGGTTTGCCAAGATGAGTTCTTGCTCGGGGTGGAAACTAGTCTAGTTACGTACATGAATATAACTACGTTTTAGGGATAAAATATGAGTTATATTATTTGTGAACAATAATCTATACCAAAATAGAAATTAATGTATATAATACAGTTTACGAAAGTTAACGGTAATGTGTTGTATAGTTAAAATGAATGGTATAAAGAATTCTCCATGGATATTAAAAATTTTACCTACAGTTCAAAAAATGTCTTGAAATTTGGAAATAGACCAAACCGTTCACATCAAAAAATTTACAAACAAGTAAGTAAAATACTGTAAGCAAGGACTTTAAACTACAAATTTATACACAATTATTTTATATGGTAAACATTAAGGCCTGATCGATAAGTGGCGTTGTCAAATTTAAAATTCCATCAACCTGTTAACGATGGCCAAAAATAGTTCTTTAAGATAAATACCGTTTAAAAATACAGCTTCACATTTAGTATCTCATTTCATCAAACGCGTGGGTCTGTTAGAGAACCATTTGTAAACAAACATGTGGTTCTTTTTTTTACATCTGGTGATTTCCACAGTCCTGTCTGCAAATCGTAACCTATGTTGGAGCTACGCGTGGAAGAGGAAATTCTGCATTTATAATTCATTTTTTTACACTGTAAATATGTACATTATCTAAGGAAATTCAATTGGTACATTGAGTCCACCAGAAAATATAACAAGCCGAACGTTTGTCACAGATTTATCTATCATGTCTAATATTAAGTCGTTCAACCAGATTGTTCGAAAGTAAGGTGGTTCTGAAATGCACTGTGTACGCCAAGAGCACCTCTGTCGCGTCCAGCAAACTCACATGAATATTTCTGTTCCATTTACAACAAAAAAAAATGACGGTGTAGCGACGGCGAAGGGTGATGAGACGGAAAGTGATGACACTATGAGTTGGTCTAGGCCCGCACCCTGCTGCAGTCTCCCCCTCCCCCTTGGGAGACACCCGCCCACCAGGGCGACGCATGACGAGGCAATGAGCCGGCCAGCTGACGACTCTCGGGGCCTCGCCTCCCTGGGGCTCGTGCTGGACACGGCTGTGGCCCCGCGCGGCCTCGGCGAACAACCCACCACCTCCCTCCAACACAAACCAACCAGGTTCCAGTAGTGGCATGGCTCCAAGGGGCGACACCCAGAGGCAGTGGGCGGCGATGCCAGCCGGGCACCGGGGCCGGGCGGCTCGCCACGGAGGCCCGCAGCCCTGCAGGAGCAGCGCGTGTTGCAGGATGGGCCTGGAGCACGACTCGCAGGGGCCCGTCAAGTGCCCCTACAAGGACCCGGTGACGGGAGCCAACTACGTCATGTCGCCGCACGTGACCGCCAACACCATGGCCTGGTCCAGCTGCAGCCGCGAGATGATCACGCAGTTCTTCGAGTGAGTACTGGCCCACAAGTCAGGGTCAGCCGCAATCTTATATTCGAGAAGCTCATGCTTTTTTTAACTTTAGAAAGATCCACCGTCTGGTATCCCGCCATTTTATGTTTTAGTCTGTTGGAGGCTGCCATCTTGATTCCATCTGCTGGTTGCCTCCATATGTGTTTCTGCTATTTCCATGTTTTTTTTTATAATAATTACGGATTTATAAAATGGCGGGCAATACAACATCGACTGTTTACTGATTTAGGTACCTACTTAGTATATGCTTTGGGAACGTTCCATAATATTTAATGAATTTAGATATTAATGACTATGTTTAAATTTAAAATTAACTTTTTTGCATAGAACTAAGAATAAGAGAGAGTAAAATCTTTCATTTTGGTTATAATTGTGTTTTCTTAAGATGTTGGCTAAGATGGTGGATGCTACAATAGCTGACGATCTGGAGATTAATGCTAGTTCACTCAGCAGACAACAAATAAATTAACGTGTCGTAAGTGCACTCTAGAAGACAGCATATGCAATACAATGCACTTGCGCGCCTGATAGCATAATTTTTTATTAAAAGATGGCGGTATCCAACTGACATTGCTATTTTTCCTCCTCATTTTTCAAAAAGTATGTTCGACTATGTGTTATTTTAATGTATTTATTATTTAATTTTAAGGCTCAATAGTCCTCCACCAACATGTTGTCAAGGAAGTCACTTTTACATGCCCGGAGTCTGGCCTGGCATGGTTCGAATCACCTTGCTTCCGATTTTTTGTATAAAAGTTTAAATAAATTATTTAATGATCATAGACACACTGATAGGCATGGGACATTGAACTTACCTGCACGAGACAGAATGACACTGCCACTCTCTAGGAACAAACATCAAACACCAAGATGGCGGGATCCAGCAGATGAAATTAAAATGATGATATTCAGCAGACGAATTCAAAATTTCAGAATCCAAGATGATAGACACTCCAAAAATTAAAAATGGTGGAACTTCCTAGAATCCAAAAAAGCGGACGGAGATAGTGTCAAAGTCAAGGTCTTCCAATATGGCGGCCAGGAATCACCTTGAATGTACTCTACCGCTGCGCTCGTAAGCCTCTTGAGAATTTAAAGGGATAAATTGTATTATACTCATTGTAATGCTAGGTTTTCTTAGGCATTTTAAAACGTGTTATTATTTTTTACTATGACTAATTTAGTTTAGCAAATATATTCCAGGGTATTTTCACTATCATAAAATTTAATTTGTCACACCAATACGTTTGGTATGTTTCCTAATGTTTATGAGTGACCATATACGTGTTTATGTTGTTACAAATGGGTCCGCCATCTTCGTGACACAGTAACGTTAATCGAATTCCATGTCATACCGAGGGCTAAGATGTTTACACATCAAAAATTATATCCACATGATGCTTGCGTATCGCTCGGCGGCGGATTTCAAAGGGCTGATAAGGCAATGAAGTTGCTACGGGTTTCGACGGACTGTGGGAGTGTGAGGGGATGTCACCTCAAGATAATGGACAGGGTAGGTAATGTTGCAACAGTAACTCCTATTATTTACTCTCCGCGGTTTGTGTACTATATTAATTCAATACGAAGCTGTGGTTACATGTACGGTTCGTGATGAATAATTGTGTTATATATATTTTGGACCCAGTATGCTTGGAGTATTAATTAAATGACTTATTAGTACAATGATACAAATATCATGCAAGAAAACGGTGGTGAGTATCGCTGAGCATGTATACAATTTGTTATGTGACATATTAATTATACACTTAATATAATTTAGTTTGGACTTAAATAAGTAAAAGCAGACTTATTCAGTTCATCGCTGCATGCTTTATTTTATATATTTAAAAATGCAGGTTACAAAAAGCAATTTATAAAATTTTAGGAAGTTATGGAATAACGACATAAATCAGATGCTCAAAAGTGGAAAGAAAATCATCAACAAAGAAGAAAGATTAACTAAGGTCAGATAAATTAATTCTATATTGGGCCTGAGTCATCTAAGAAAGTTAATGCAGATGATAATCGTGAAGTAAGGATTAAAATAATTCGTTACAAAATCCAAAGTGTTCACCAGAGTTGAATGAATCATTTTGTGCTGATATTCAAACTTCAACATGAAGTGCCGAGTTGGTTACGACTGTTACGGACTTATGTAACAGATAACAGAAAAAATTTCTCTACTACTGAAGCAACGGACATCATTGAAGTGGATAACTGGCATAGTGGATAACTGCATAGTTTGCAGGAGTGGAAACTGCCAAGTTTCGCATTTGATTTCTTACATCTGTGACACTGACCAATAAAGAAATTAAACAAGTTGTTTAAGTCACATAGTTGATATATTTCAAATTGTTCAGTGTTAAGTACACCGTTTAGTTTTAAAAAGAGTCAATTAAAGATCACTTTAGGTATGCTTACACAGAATATTTTATTTGAAGACTCCCAACTTCCCCGGAACAAAAAAAAAAAGCTAGACGAGTAAGGTCGAATGTTAAGACGATGATCATTTCTTTTTTTATTCGTGGAATTATGTACCGGAAATTTGTTTTCCCAGGCCAGACTGTTAACCAGCAATTTTTTTTTTGAAGTTTTAAGACGTTTGTAAGAGGATTTGCGGAGGAAACTTCCATAACTTTGGTGATCAGGTGACTTTTTCCTTCATCACGACAATGCCCCCCCCCCCCCCACACACACACACACACACAAACACATACACTCGGCCTTACGAGTTAACTGCTATTTTGCCTCTCCGGGGTGGCCCGTGTTTTCCCAATTTCCGTATTCGCCAGACCGAGCCCCATGCAACTTTTTCCTGCTCCCGAGAATAAAGGGAAGCGTTTTGATGATGTGGAGGCAGTAAAAACAGATTCGCAAAGGGCACTGGAAGATATCAAAGTTCAAGAGTTCAAGAGGTTCTTCAAACAGTGGGAGGAAAAATGACTTGGCAAGTGCATGGCATGTAATGGGGAGTACTTTAAAGCTGACTGAAGGAATTTTGTAGAAAAAATAAATAAATAAAGAATAATTTTTAAAAGACAAAAATCCTGTTTTTTTTTTTTTTTTGTTTCCCTCGTACATTCAGTTTATTATGATGACATGTTATATTTTTCTAGCAAAATCAGTAGTCCTCTGTGACGGTATGCGATGTCAAGGGATGGCTATGTGATGGCTCTGTGATGATATGTGATCGCTCTGTGACGGCAAGTGACGGACGGCTCTGTTGTCGTATAGCCGGCGAAATGGATACCTCGTCGAACCTATTCTGCTGGGTGGATTTGTTGGAGTGTAAAAGGCAATGAATTACCTAACTACCGCTCTCAGAATAAGCTTGCACTTTATTAAATATTTCTTCCATAGATACACAGTTTGTTACAATTAAATACAAAATTACTTTTTATCGTTAGTACGACAGAACTTGCCAACCTTCGCCACTCTTACAGAATCGAAGTTCTAAACTACATATATGATAGATCATGCGCCTCGCGCGTAATCTACATGCTCTCCGTCCAAACCGACGTCTCTGATCAAAACAGGTCCTTCCTCATCTCGTGAGCCACTATGTATGTGTTATCTGAGTAGTATAGAAAAGGGCATACTGGTGCAGGGTTCAGGGTGTGGAGCCGAACGCCATCTTGGATTGTGACGTCACTGCAGCCATCTTGGATGACCATGACCTTGACCTTTGACCTTGACCCCGGCAGCCATCTTGGATGACGTCATTTTGTTTTCTCGAACATTCCGCCATTTTGAATTATGACGTCACCGTTGCAATTTCCGTTACGGCCGCCATCTTGAAAATCTTTAATATCAGAATTTAATGAAAAAAAATTTAATTTATTAAAAAAATCAATTAATAAAATTTTAAAAGGAAATATTTTAAACACATACATTTATGAATGGAGCACGGAGTCCTCAGTTCGAACCCGGTAAGGGCAAAAAAATAAAAATGGCGACCAATCCTTCCCTCATGGTGGCTGCAGACAGACTGACCCATACCACTTTTTTCATAGCATATATGTCATCAGGTAGTATATGACATCATGACTGCCGTCTTAAAAATCCGTAATTTTAATGCTAGAGATTCGGGAAAAATTCCAAAATTCATTAAATAAATTTGTAATCAATATACTAATTGACTCGATCGATTCCTATCCTTGGTTAGATTCCTGGACGATGTAAAAAATTGTCATTTTATGTAAATATAATTATTTCAATAAATTATGTTCAAAATTCTTAAAGAGGCTTAAAATCCTATACCTCCAGCCTCCAGTTAGCTGTTATGTCCACCATCTTGGAAATTTGTATTTATTGTCACATAAATTTATAAAAAATATTAAAATTCATAAAAGAAATCAATAATTAATTTACCTATAGAATCGATACATGGAGAATTAACAAAATGAAGTAGGCCTAATTTCGTGTAAAGGTTACAGGTTTGAGAAAATAAAAATAACACCACTTCTTTAAAAAGCAATTTTAACATAAATTTTATACTACTACAAGTACAAATAAAACAGACAAATTACTAAAGTCTTTAGCATTTCTCAATTTCTGCAACTGCCACCCACGAATTAAGGTGAGGTGGAAAGCCCCACCACTTGACGTAGGATTGTCCATTTCTATGTTTTATAATCTTCTCCACCAAGTACATATCAGGATACAACGTAGGCTGAATCTCTTCGGCATAGAAGCTGCCACGAATAGGTTTGTGGTCCAAATCCTCGAGGTAGTAGGTCCTAGGCTCTGATTCACGAACATGTGTCACACGGAAAAGTTCGGGACTCCAGTTCGCAGTGAAACCTTTCTCGAAGATACCATTCTGCTTGGATATTCGCACAATGTCACCGACGCTAGCTTTAAGATTTCGTGGATCGTTTTCTTGTGTTGGAAAACACTGTACGAAGTAGGCGATTGTCCTTTACGTTTTTGGCTTAATTTTCGTGGTAGAATGCACTGTGGAATTATACTCGCTTATAAGTTTCGGCAAGATGTCAAGCTACTTGTAATTTCCGTTAGCCGTGAACTGTCACCACATCTTGGAACGCAAAGTTCTGTTAAACCTTGTGACGCCTGTGACAGCGTCACAAATAAATTTTTTTGTTCGTGTCCGCGCGTTGTCGGAAGGTGTGACTTATCGCGCCATCTATTAGTGTTTTGGGTCGAGAGTTGTACGCTAGCTACGGGCTAATCCGTGTAGCGCTGCGGGCGGTGACTGTTGGAATTAGCTACCGCGCATAGCGGTAAGCGACCAGTCAATCACAGCGCTGGACAGAGAGAAATAGGGAGTGACTCGTGAGTTAGCAGTGGGGCCAGACGGTCAGTGTGGGTCTATGATAGGTACCTCCGGTGAATAATGCACATCACGACTTCAAGAAATGATTTTCACTTTACTTGATTTATGTGTAATTCGTGGACGAGAGGAGAAGAGAGTTTTCAGCGTGTATATTATAGACAAAGCAACGCGAGGCTCGTGCGAGGAAATGGAGTGTAGTTAACCCCCAGTCGAGCCCTCAATCGCCGAGGTAAATATCAGCATAGACCCGGGCTACTTACGAGCAGAAGAAAAGCAGCTACGATTGAGCTGTGGGAAAAAATTTTGTAACAAGATAATAGTGGTACTTTCTTTTCTAAATACGAGGAAGCATCGGCGCGTGCGAGAAAATTATTTTAAGAAGTTATAAAAAAAAATTTTATATAATAAAATTTTTTTTTGGAGTTCGACACGACATGGAGGGTTGTGGAATAAGCGAGAAGGTGTGAGACTAGTCTACCGAGTCAACTTGAGCAGCTGGCACAGGAGGAGGACAACATTTTATAAACTTAAATTTGGTCTACTATTTGATTTTTCCTGTTTATTGCGGAGGAAGGGAATAGATCGTCTCGACGGATTAATTTTTTTTGGAATTGAAATTTGGGAAGAAATGAAGTTTCGTCGGTAGCTGAGCGAAGGAAATTCCACGAAGTTTAAATGGTTCGTCGTATGGAATGCAGCTGGTTCGAGAGTCGGTGATTGCAGTCGGCGTCCCAGCTGTCCAGTTAATGGTGGTGTAGTGATCTTTTCTTTTAAATGGCCTTTTTAAATTATTTAAATTGTGCGTCGTCCTGTTCCCGATGGCAACTGAAGGGGTGAGTCTTGAAAAGTATATTTCCTTGGGTCCCTGTGGATGGTGAAGAGCTAGTAAGAATTTATTAGATAATGAACAAAATTTGCCTAAGGGTGTCAGTTCTATAATTTTTTTTTGGTGATTTAATTTTTGCCGGAAATATTTTAGGCATTTTATTGTTTGCATGCTGCCCGCCTCCGTAGGTTGGAGAAAAACCTGCCATGCGTGATTAGTGAGATTATTATATAATTTTTATAGAACTATATATATTTATATTGTTGATACTTAGAGTGGTATGAAGCTTTATGAACTGTAAGAGACTAAAATAATCGAGAACTGATAAATTATCGTGAGATATAAATTATAAATTGATGTTTTATTGAATGTTAAATGTATTATATAAATTTTTTATAATTTTTTTTAAAGAACTATATATATTTATGTTGTTGATACTTAGAGTGGTATGAAGCTTTATGAGCTGTAAGAGACTAAAATAATCGAGAACTGATAAATTAACGTGAGATATAAATTATCAATTGATGTTTTATTGAATGTTAAATGTATTATATAAATTTTTTATAATTTTTGTTTATAGAACTATATATTTATATTGTTGATACTTTGAGTAGTATGAAGCTTTATGAGCTGTGAGAGATTCAAATAATAGAGAATATTCATCTGAGGCTGTCTTGTGTGATCGACGAAATTATGAAATTTTCGTCACACTAATTCTCTCTTTTATATTAAATTGTATAGAACTATATAGGCATAGTGTGGGTACATTACTATATTTAAATTTTTTTTTTTTGAATGTCGGGACTTGCTATAAGGGAGCTCTCGGGGTGGGATAAATAAAATTTATTAGTATTTTAACATAAATGGTGATTGTTTATAGCGTAGGAAAATGGAGTAAGAGTTCACGCACTTGTGGTGAACTTGTGGTGAAGCCTGTGAACCCACACTACTAAAAGAAAAACTCTACCCACCTCTATTAAAGTTTTTGTCTTGTACCTGAATTTTGAGATTTTAAGTTCACTTTGATTGTTATAGTAAAGCTTTTTGTAATTGAGCACTGTTGAGATGCGCATATTAGTAATTGTTTGCAAAATAATTAAAATATATTTATACCACTGAGCTCTGCTCTTTGTTTTTTTTAACGTAACCTTTTCTTTCCCTTTGATTTAGTACCCTTGGGCCAATTGTTAGGCCAGGTTCTCCCTGCTGTAAGGGTAATAGGTAGAGAAGGGTTACAACCTTTCGACAACGGAGGCTTTGACATTACTAAACATAGAGTAGTGTTTGATGTTATAAGTCGTAATAAAAGCCTTGAAGGTTGCATTGAAGAATTCTTTCCCGAGGTCCGTTTGCAGGTGCGACGGTACACGGTATTGTTCATGGCCTTGGCTACTTCAGTTGCATTCTTTTATTTAACAGATCTATCCCAAGCGAACTTGCTATAAACTTCAATGACTGTCAACATGTAATTGAAACCTTTATTCATTCGGGAATATGGTATCATCTCAACAAGGTCCGCCTGGAATAAATCATCAATTCCACGAACTATGACCTTTCGACGAAGGTATTTTCGTCTAGCAGGAGCATGAAGTTCGCGAGCAATTCCGGTTCGACTCATTGAATGTAGCCGGCTTCCCTCAGTTCTTCGAGTATGGAGATTATTTCGTTGATGTGCGAATAGTTTCCTACACAAAGGCGCCGTTCATACTGAAGCGATATAAGATAAGCGATATATGGTAAGGGATATATCGCGGCGATATATTGCTAGGAAGGTTCATGACAGCGGGCGATAAATCGGCGCGACTTGGGCGATAGAAATGTTGCGGGAAGACAATTCTCACTACTTCAGTTACAAGTATGAGCTCAAGTGAGGAAGACGTTGTAGTGGCTTATTGGTTCAGCGTAGAATGAGAAGAAAAAGAAAATACTGGGTACATCCCTACAGTCTTACCAACGTGCACCATAGCTCGGCTGTTGTTTCCAGAGAACTGTCTCAGCATGAATCAAAATTCAGGCAGTTTTATCGAATGAAACCTGAAAACTTTCATTTTCTGAAAAGCCTACTGTCACGAAATCTTGAAAATAAAAGACATACACTTCAGGTAGGCTATTTCTCCAGATGAAAAACTTATGTTTACCATAAGGTAAGACATTATAATTATAAATAGTAGTATTAATAAAATTATGCAATTTTATTTGTATGTATTTTTACAAATTGTACCAATCAGTTACACTTTCTTGCGGCTGTGGGATAACCGAATTGATTTCCGAAGTCGTTGCAATATTGCTCATGTGAGACTGAGTTTGTAAGGTGTCATGATGGGATGACGCACTCCATACAGAAGGGCTAGAAGCAACTGAAATACTGGATTCCACACTCTCTCGTTCGTCCTCCTCTAACAACTTATGTAAGAGAGACATTGTTTGTATTTTGAAAGTCCTCTTACGACGCAAGCTAAGGTTTTTCAGATCAGGCAAAAGAGAAAGAAGGAAATGCTGTTTAGCATCTTGGTCACTTTTATTAACAGATTTTTTCATGTTCATCCATTCTATAAAAGCATCATCGACTTCGTCTTTTCCCTTGCGTTTTTTATATGTTTGACTTGAGCTTTTACGAGAGGGTTTTTCGATTAATTGCACAGAAGCAGCTTCATCAGGCATTTCCTCTTCAACAAATGTCTCACTTTCGTAATTTTGATTAGTTTTGGGCTCCTCTTCTGCAGTATCTTCAACGTGCAGATTGCCGGATGTATCTCCTCCTTTCAAATATGGTTGTAGAAAAGCTAAATGCTCAGTCAAATAATATATTTTCTTTGAATTCTGGCTAGCCCCAGACTTTGGAGGTCTCAGCGATCGCACATATGCTGTTCTGATGTTCTTCCATCTATCTCGACAGTTCTTTTCTAAAACAAAATTAAAAAAGTAGACAATAATAGCATTTATTTATAAATGCAATTAAAACACATGTATTACACACCTTTTTACGATTTAAAACCCTCAATTTATTGAATGCATTTTCTTTCCAGGTATCTAGTAACTGGAAGCAGCTTTCAAGATCTTTCCTTGCAGTTTTACAGTGGTAAATCAACTATCAGTTACAAGTGCATTCGACTTGTGCTGCTATCTGGTCCCATTTACAACTGCTATATATGCCACAACCAACAGAGGAAACTTGGAAGCAAATATCAAAACGTTATTATGAGTTATGGAATTTACCTAACTGTATTGGTTCTCTTGACGGTAAACATTTCCGCATTAAGTGTACCCCTAATACAGGGTCTACAGATTATAATTATAAAGGGTTCTTTTTAATAGTTCTAATGGCTTTGTCTGACGCTGATGAAATGTTCACCGCAATAGATGTTGGCATCTATGGACGGAATATTGACGGTGCTGTGTTTCGCAAATCACCAATGGGCAAATTGTTGCAGGATAATAAATTGAAAATACCTGAAGCCACTCCCTTGCCAGGCGAGGTAAATGACGATCCTTTTCCGTTATACTTTGTGGCAGATGAAGCATTCTCTCTCCATCATAATATAATGCGCAAAAAAAAAGTATTAAATGATGCAAGGCGAATATTCAACTTTCGACTTTCAAGAGGCAGAAAATGTGTGGAATGCAGTTTTGGAATGCTAACGTCAAAATTTCGTCTATTTGACTGACCAATTTATATAAACAGAAGTAATGCTGTGCAGACCATTATAACAGTATGCGTGCTTCATAATTTTATACGCAGACTATAAGGAAAACCTTATGTTCCACAGCAATTTAGTAAGTTCTGTGGTACCAGCATTATCAGATAACAGTACGTTAAGTGAAAACAAGAATTTGAACGCAGCAAATCGCTTAAGAAATAAACTAGATGAATACTTTCTGAAACCAATGGGTGAAATCCCTACACAATGGAGATGTGTCGGTTTACAAGACCCAGCCATTTAGTACAACAAATTCTTTATATACCTGTATGTACTTAAAACAAAATTACGAACATTTAAAATTAAACTGTAGGGTGTAATTCATTGCATATATATGTATAACCCTATGTTAACTTAAAATAATGTTAAATTTTAATTTTATCACGGTAATGAAAATTTATATTCAAACTACCTTGTTGTAAATGTTAAGTAATTCTGTCAATGTGAACCATAATTTATCTCTGAATTATAATTTAATGACTTTTTTCATGTGTCACAGTATATATATATATATATATATATATATATATATATATATATATATATATATATAAATTTATGAGTTAATAACATAATTCGATTACTTACTTGTCTTACATAATAAATAAATACATAAACAATGTATTTACCTGTGTCTTTTATTTCTGATGCAATTTTCCTCCATGCAGCACTCGTCACATCTGTCTTACTGTATGCGGCAATGGAATAATTCCAGATGCACTGATGAGCTTTTACAAACTTAATGAACGGAATTACATAATTGTCTTCTCTTCTTCCCGCCATATTCGCAGCTCGAAATATCGTACGAGACTAATCGCTGAAGCGACCGGCAAGCGGTACTTCGAGCGATATGTCACTTGCGATATGTTGTGCAATCGCGCGGCTGTGAACCTTTTTTATCGCCTCCCTTTAGATTTCAAGTATTTGTCTGTGCGTGTCGCGTATCGTATATCGTTCACGATACATTGCTTATCGTATATCGCCTTAGTGTGAACGGCGCCTAAGAGAAACGTGTAAAATTCTAAGGCGATCAACTAATTCATTGGGAGTGTTCCATTATACATATTCAAATTTGTGACCATTTTCTAGCTTTTTTAAACCTTCACCATGTATTGTTAGTTCACTGAAGAGATTAGCGAGAATGTCGATTTTTTCATGATCTTCGTTGTTATATACGCCACTACCTGGATCGTTATCGCGAAATGTGCATTGGTTAGCTCTAGCAGTTTTTTGTACTCCTGTAATTCTTTGTGAGAATATCCTTTAGGCTCCCTGCGAAACAGCAATTCGTACAGACCCGGAGTCCCATGCGTTTTGAACTCTTATTCCGCACACAATATTTTCTGGCAGAAAGTATATTTCTTTAGCACCGAGGAACCACTTATTATGTTTTCTGTACACTCCATAGGTCGTGTCATTATTCCGACTCATAAACGATATCAGATAGGTCGGACCATTGCATTTACTTGGTGTCCCTTTTTCGGTATTTTTTTCTTGTGCATGGACTCTGTACTCGTTAAGTCCTTTTTTTCTCGATCTGGTTCTAACTTTATCTTCTTTACAGTTGGCATTTCATCTTCAACTCTGTCTACATAATGATGGTTGGTTCTACCTTATTTTTATGTTCGTCGAGGCGACTAGTAATTGTTTTAAATATCTCTTCATTTTTCATCTCACGTGCAAGTCTGTTTCGTCTATTACGCCCCCAAGCTAACAATGTATCCCGTGAGGGGAAGTGTCGTGACACCTCCTCCAGTCCCCTCCCTGAGTAACACACTACAGGCGGGAGCGGTACACTCAGTGAAAACTGTTGTGGACCTACGTCAATAACACAGCCACTATATTAGCTTATTTCACGTTTCGTTCCACCTATTTCCTACATATTCAAGTGAAATACGTTTGTTATAGCATACACATCCGCAGAATTAGAATATAGGTACCTTCAGGTTACATGCAAACAGCAACTGGTCCACAAACATAACAAGTAGACAATTGCTGTTTGTTGAACAAATGGAATGGCATCTGACCTACCATTTACATCTAACGCACTCATAGCACAACAAAGATGTTTAATTAATACACTTGTACTTACAACTGCCTAGTTCAGACACTCGAAGCCTGAAAGTGCACCATCCGAGGATCTTCCACCACTGTCATCACTGGAACTGTCAGTATCTTCACAAACATCGCTTTCACTTTCACTGTCACCGTCTAGACGTATTATAAATGTTTCTATTTCCTCTTCAATGCAGTGGTCGTTTTTCCAGTACTCATCTTCTTCTCGTTTAACATGTGACACAGCTGCCGTCCAGTCGTTTTTACAAATGCTGTTAATGGCTTCTTCTGTCAACATTTGTATATGGTCGGCTTTTTGTGAAACGTTTTTGTCCGACGCACGAGATTTCACAATGTTCCAGATATATTCAATTGCATTTAAATTACAATGATACGGTGGCAACCTGACTACTTCGTGACCATGTCTTTCAAGGATGTCGTCCACACGATATTTCGGAGACGGGCGTTGGCACTTGACGATGTTAAGTAATTCTGACTTTGTCATGTCTTCTTCATAAGCAATGTTGTTGCTATTCAGCCACTCTTGAATTTGCGCCTTGCGCGATGCCACAGTCGGGGCTTTATTAATCTGCACTGAATGGTAGGATGCATTATCCATTACAACAATGCAATGTGTGGGAAGATTAGGTATAAGCCGTTCAAGTACCCACTTGGAAAAGTTATCATAATTCATCTCATCGTGATAATCTCCGCTTTTACATTTGGATTTGAAGATTAAGAATGTGCCAGGAACAAAACCCGAAACCGAACCAGCGTGCACAATAATCCATCTGTGTGCTGCTCTGTCGTTCTTAAGTACACCCTGCGTATCTGGATCTTGCCAGCATTTGCTCACAGTGTATGCTGCATGTATCCATGTTTCATCAACATATACAACTGGTAATTTATTCTCACCTAAACTGTAATTTTCCCTCATTCGTCGCAAATACCTTCCCCTCCAAGCGACAATATCTGTCCTTTCCATCAATACTAGTTTCTTGTCTTTGCATTTCTTAAATCGGAAGCCAATCTGTTTTAATATTTTCCGCAACGTTTCTCTACTTCCAGCAAAATCGATTTCTTTCCGC
Organism: Bacillus rossius redtenbacheri; assembly: GCF_032445375.1. Classification (NCBI taxonomy): domain Eukaryota; kingdom Metazoa; phylum Arthropoda; class Insecta; order Phasmatodea; family Bacillidae; genus Bacillus; species Bacillus rossius. The sequence goes on along the minus strand of NC_086330.1, from coordinate 259,098,541 downwards.
AATACATACAGTAATTTCTTCAATGTTGGCACTTCCTTTCGATAGGCATAAAAGTTTTGAACTGTACGTCAAACAACACACAAATCAAAATCATCCAGAACAATTTTTTTACGGCTTGTCTTCCGTTGTTTGCCCGGTGTACATACTCGTGTATCTGTTAGTTTTGCTATGCTCATTTCCTTATGTATTTTGCATATTGTTCCCACAGATTGGCCAGCTGCAGCTCGTTTTGTAGCATTTTCGATGGAATGTGCGTGTTTTACAGCAAGCTTCTCTGCATCAAAATATGAAATAACATTTCCTATAATTTCACGTGCTTGACTATGAATAGTCGGACGCGTTATCCTAGATGATGCCATTATTGTATAACGTTATTAATGCATATATTCCACTCGATAGTTGATAACGCAAGCAGCAACCATACATTCCGATTCGCGAACTCACACGTTAACCACGCCGGATGAACTGACGTGTTCACTTGTCACGCATCGCTGACTGTACTTGGCGATAGCCGGCTCGCCACCTGCTGCTCGTCACCGATTGGCCAGGTCAGCTACTTACTCTGTCTCTCTCGCGCGCGACCGCATTCTTTCGAGATACATTGTTTTCTTGGCCGTGTTATAGCAAGTAGATATTTTTCACAAACAGACTGTATAGCTCGATGAAGGTCACTGGCCAGGTTCGACATTGTACTGGCTGAAAACGTATTGCAAGACATCCTTTTATACTTTTTTATTCGTTCGCAGAAACTTCTTTCTTGTGTTTGGCTAAATCTGAATTTGTTGACAAGTGAGTTAGTGATGCTTTCAGACTACTTTGAAAAGTCCTCAAATCGTCACGTCTATGTGCATTCGATACTTCGATCATATCGCGAATTCGAGAATCCGAGGCTTTCACGCGCTGGTCGATGGCAAAGAGATACTCTAGTAATTCGATTTTCACACATTCTACTTTTTGAGCCAGTAGCGAAATGTATTTGCGGATAACGTCGTCATGAGACGTGAGAGCAGTACGTAAGTCTCGACTGCTACGACCGAATTTTGAAATGCAATGACTCATGTTTGACGATAAACTGATCGAAACCTTGTCTGTACCTACCCTTATATAGAGGCCAGTGTTTTACTATAACTAGGAATCCGTGTTCTTTTTTCCAACAAGTAGCACATGTTTTGAATTCCTGGAATGTAATGTCAGTGTTTACGTAATCCTCATAAGCGTGACGTAAATTAAGTTCGTCCATGCGAAAAAGTTATATGACATTTGCGTTTTCTCTTAGGAGATGTTTTGTTATACGACTGTACGTCTGACACAGATATACACAGTCTACTTTAACGTGTCTGCCCATCGAAAAGTACTCTTGTATTATGCCTTGCTTCTCGCACATTACTTTGTCGAAAACAAACACGGTATTGACTCTCGCTTCGCTAGGAGGTACCACATCTACAATATCATTAAACGGGAAATACTCCAGACCATCCACCGATTGTAGAACTGTAGCTAGTCGCTGGTATTTTGGCTGTTGCAACGATTTGGAATAGAGGTACACGTTTTCGAACCTAAGACCGTTTGGTTCCTCTAAAAACTCAGTAGAACGCACATTTTACCGCAGTTGGACAGACCCGCCATTATGCATTGTACGGCAGAAGGCAACAGTAAGCCATGTCATGATTCACGCGCACTAAATACATCGTCTTGCGTAATGCGCACGGGCAATCACACTTCTTGCTTGACGACTTGCGTTGTACTGACAAAATATTGTATAAAAGAAGCGTATTTATACTTTCTGGTCAGTTGTGCCTAATGCCTCGAAGAGGTAAGAACAAAAAACACATCGGTGTAGGACTCATAAACTCGCTGATAAACAACCAACCCTTCGAGCTGCACATTCCCGGTTACAGATTCTGCGGCCCCGGCACTAAACTAGCGAAAAGGTTAGCTCGCGGTGACGTTGGCATTAATTCTCTCGACGAAAAGTGCAAGCAGTACGATATTGCATACACACTTAGCAAGGATCTGGAATCCAGACACTGGGCCGACGAGATATTGGCACAGGAAGCCGAAAATATAAGTAAATCGTCGAACGCGGGATTAGGAGAGAAAATCTCAGCTTGGGGCATTTCCAAAATCATGAAGGCAAAGACCAAATTAGGACTGGGTGCTCGTCGAGCCAGCTCCATCAAGTCAAAGACTAATTCACGCAAGACCAAACATAAGACTGGCGCAGGTGTGCAAAAAGCCAAACAAAAATTACAGACTCTCGACAAGAAGATTATAGGAGGATTGCTTCCTTTGCTTTTGCCTGCATTCGGTGCTCTCGGCGGCCTCATCGGTGCAACGAGCGGTATAGTGCGGACAGTCAACACTTCGAAGAACGAGCGCAAGCAGTTAAAAGAAGCACAACGACCCAATGCCAGCATGAAAGCCATTGCCATGGGTAAAAAAAAAAAACTTCGCAGGACTCTACTTGCAACCTCACAAATCAGGTCGAGGTATGAAAAAGAAACGAATGAAAAAATCCTAAGTTCTTTGCCGGAACGTCCGCTCACCAATATAGATTTAATCAAGTACGCTCGAAAACATAAAATACCAAATTTCCGGGGGGTGTTTATGCGAGACACTTTACCCAGCAATCCAAAGACACGTGAGCGCGCCATAAATAATTTAGATACATTGTCAGGTCGTGGCACGCACTGAGTAGCGTACAAAAAGTCTGGAAAAATGGCCAAGTATTAAGATAGATTTGGTAATTTACGACCTCCGCCAGAACATAGGCGGTACCTGGGCCGGACCACTACATTGTTCTACAACTACGAAACCGATCATTCACCTAATCAAACAAACTGCGGACTCCTGTGCCTTTGCTTTTTAACAAAAAAAAAATGATTTTCTGACAAAAAAAAATTGCTACTTAAAGGTTGTGCAGTGATGAAAATTTATTGTTCATATCTATGACACTTAAATTGACAGGTCACGCATCAGAGCTGCGGGTGGTTTATTTCCCGCCTTTGGATTTAGACGGAGAATGGTGTATCGGACTCGTAGATTTTCAAACGTATAATGCCATACCGAATATCGACGAGGAAAATTGCAAGATCTGCTTCCTGAAAAGCGATAGGACCGCTCATGAAATACAGTTAACTGTTGGCTCTTACGAAATTTACGACATTGCAAATTACATCAGGGATATGTTACCACATGATGTAGACTTTCAACTGCGTGGAAATCCAAACACTCAAAAGAGTATTCTAACATGCAGTGAAAATGTCAACTTTACGAAACCTGGGACCATAGGTACGATTCTTGGATTCGAACCAAGGGTAAATGATACAGGAAGAACGTACGAATCTACGCGTGCAGTAAACATTTTGCCTGTGAAGGTCATAAGAATAATCTGTTATTTGGCAAGTGGAACGTATCTTGAACGGCACTAAATTAAATGTGAAAATAAATCTTGAACAGAATTTGTTTAAGTTTACCAAGTCTTTAGTAATTTGTCTGTTTTTTTTTTTGTACTTGTAGTAGTGTAGAATTTAAGTAATAACATGTTTGTTTTTTAAAAGAACTTGTGTTTTTATTTTCTCAAACCTGTAACCTTTACCCGAAATTACTTCATTTTGTTTATTGTCCATGTATCGATTCTATAGGTAGATTAATGATTTTTTCTTTTATGAATTTAATATTTTTTTATAAATTTATGAGACAATAAATACAAATTTCCAAGATTGTGGACATAACAGCTTACTGGAGGCTGGTAGTATAGGATTTTAAGCCTCTTTAAGAATGTTGAACATAATTATTTGAAATGATTATATTTACACAAAATTACAATTTTTTACATCGTCCAGGAATCTAACCAAGGATATGAATCGATAGAATCAATTAGTATATTGATTACAAATTTATTTAATGAATTTTGGAATTTTTCCCGAATCTTTAGCATTAAAATTACGGATTTTTAAGACGGCAGACATGATGTCATATACTACCTGATGATATATATGCTATGAAAAAAGTGGTAGGGGTCAGTCTGTCTGCAGCCACCATGAGGGAAGGATCAGTCGCCATTTTTATTTTTTTGCTCTTACCGGGTTCGAACCGAGGACTCCGTGCTCCATTCATAAAAGTATGTTTTTAAAATATTTCTTATTAAAATTTTATTAATTGATATTTTTTATAAATTAAAATTTTTTTTTCATTAAATTTTGATATTAAATATTTTCAAGATGGCGGCCGTAACGGAAATTGCAACGGTGACGTCATAATTTAAAATGTCGGAAAACAAAATGGTGGAATGTTCAAGAAAACTAAATGACATCCTCCAAGATGGCGGATCCAATATGGCAGATCCAAAATGGCCGCCGGGGTCAAGGTCAAGGTCACGGCCATTCAAGATGGCCGCCGTGACGTCACAATCCAATATGGCGGTCGGCTCCACGGCTCCACAGCCTGAAGCCTGTGCCAGGAGCCCCCAAATCTACTACTTGTCTGCTATGTCTCAGGCCGATTGCTCCTTCTGGAAACTTTCGTTTACAGAGTCTGACACAGTACCTTCTTAGGTTGCACAAAAGCTTTCAGAACTTTTTGTTTTCCTGTACGTCACTGCGGGTCCTCGGATTGCCCCGACCAAGTCAACTATAGAGCCAACTTATTTGTTCTGAAATTACTCGTGTTGTCTGGCTACTGACAAACTGTTTGTGGAGCCATAGCTGATCTGAATCATAGGCTTCTCATTTCCAGCGCTGTAAATTTTTAATTTATTATTTGTTACACCTGAATGACACAGTGTTCACAACACTGTGACGGTAAGTGACGGATTTGTGACGATAAGTGACGGCTCTTTGATGGTTAAGTGACGGCAAGTGATGGCTCTGTGGCCGCATGGCTAGTGATGGTGTGTGACGATAGCTGTGTGACGACGAGTGATGGCTATATTATGGCTATGTAAAGGCTCTGTTATGGCGTGTAATGGCTTTGTGATGGCTCTGCGGGACTCTGTGATGGTGTGTCTTGGCGAGTGATGGCTGTGTGATGGGCGTGGTTGTAGTTTCGGGCTGGGCGAGTGTCTGCTGGACGAGCCAGCGGACCACGAGTGGAAGTTCACTAACATGCCGGTGGGCGCCGTGTACAATGCAGACCAGCAGTGCTCGCTACGCTGGAACCTCAGCACCACGGCCTGTAACTTCGGCCAGGTGAGTTCCTGCACATCAGTGAAATGTACACAAGGAACGATAGCAATCTGAGGCGAAGTCTCTTTCTTCAACACTCACAAATTAGGTTCCCTGCCTTTTTCACTAATGACACTCATTCATGAAAGTTAATCGGAACATTTTGTGTTATGAAAGCTATTTATAATAATGCACTTGTCAAATCTATTAGTTTATCCCGAAATACACCTGTGATTCTGCATATTCAAACAAACTGCCACCACATCGGTAATTGTATGTAATTAATCACCGCCATACCACACCCATTTCTTGGTTTCACTTCCGTTTCCCGGAAATAGACGTAATGCTTCATGTGTAGGTGCACGAGCCCCTATCACACTTCACGTTCCCTCTTGCAATAGATGCATCAGTTGCACAGGAATGGTAATATTGGACATAATATTCCTTTGAAAGCCTTTTGCGGCATAAAGTTCTTCTTAAAACCTTAAATATATGTTTATAAACCTTCCACTTAAATAACAAGAATTTTTTAATGGAGACTGTTTAAGTTTTGTCACTAACACTTATTTTAAAATTTCAAAGTTAAAATACATATTGTCAGGCGTTATTTAAAGTTTGTAATTATTTTACACTTCATAACATTTGAAATAAAAGTAATTTAAATTTACCTTATAGCATGATAAAAGTAACTATCGCCAAACTTTAAATTTGTTATAGTACTTTTCACTTAAATTAGCAGCTTACCATTAACATCTTCAGAGATTTAGAGTTGTGAGATGGCTCAACATTCAAAATAGCACCCGCCTGAGAGTATCCAAATTTAAATATTAATTTGCGGAAAAATATAAAACTTTTTAAAAATGTCCTAAGATTTTTATAGCAAATACTTTTTGCTTTCGCAATCAGCTTAAAATTAAGCCGTTGTCACAATATGCATTGAAACAGAATGGTTGCCAGTTTCTACTAGGTTATTTCTTCTGAATTAATGGTGTAAATTTTCGTTTTTGAACAATATATTTAGTGCATTATATTATGTAGTTCAATCTAAGTTTTGATAAGAAGGCTAAATTTGGCAAGTATTTTTGTTACGAATTTGTTAAAGTTTATGCAAAGGAAGAAGTTTTTAAGCTGCACAGCATAGTAGGAGGAACGACGGAGTACTATGACAGTGTAAACATTGACTATGCAAAGATGGCGGCCCCCGGCAGTCGCCATCTGCTGGAGGCCACCATCTTATCTGCCTGGGACAGTGTAAACATTGATAACATAACCCTGACAACCAAACATCGTATGCTGGAAGTCACCATCTTGTTGACGTCCGCAGTTATGTTTAAAAATACCCCCACTCAGTGTATGCTTAAAACAAATGCCGCCATACTGCTATGTCTAAATTTCAAAAAGACAGCTCCAAGTATTCTTAAAACAAATGCCACCATACTAGCTATATCTAAATACAGCTCGCAGGGAGTGCCACATACTCTCGACGCCATCTTTAATGCCAACAACCACCACCAGAGCGTCACAGAGGAGAGTGTCATCTATGTGTTGTCTGCTGAGATGCCACGCACACAGTATGCAATTATAATTCCCCAGATAATATTTTATGTCAAAAAATAGCATAACTATGTCTTGATTGTGTTAAGTAATAAAATTATATAAAAAATAGTAAAAGTACATGTCCAAAGACTATTAATATTCCTTCCAATGTGTCAAGTAAAATAAGCATATATGCATTAAATATAATTTTAAAATAAGTGTTATACAAATGCTGTGTAGGAAAGATTCTCTGTGAGCTGGAAGCTTACCCATATAGTAAGAACAAATAACACTGGCTCTCTGCCAGTGTGTCAAGCAAAATAAGCATACATCCATTAAATATAATTTTAAAATAAGCATTATACAAATGCTGTGAAGGAAAGTCTCTGAGCTGGAAGCCCACTCGCGCGCAGCGACCAGCGCTGTGAAAGTGTTATTTACCTACTGGGTGACAGTGAAAGTGTTTAGTGCAGCGAACAAAAGGACCGGCCGTCGCCTACCGCAGTCGCTGTGCTCAGTAAAAATGAGCAAGCATAAGGAACATAAAGAGTGGAAAAAGAAATAATGTAGACAACACAAGGGTAAAAAAGAATGTTAGTTTAATTAATAACCATTAGGAATGGGGGAAGCAACCGGTAACACATTTCTCGTGGTGTGAGGGATCGGCCCCAGGGAGGGGAGCCCCACCACCATCTCCGCCTCGTCGGGTAGACACGTTGAGGAGACGAGCACACGCTGCATCCACTCTGCCGCAAAGAAGACAGTCGCCGCTATCTCGGGGATGAATACCGCTATCTTGTCGAGGGGAGACCTGTAGGACATTACATAGTATAAACAAACACATTCGCTACAACACAAAACAGACAATATAGCCTGACAATAAATTACATTAAGCCCATTTTAGCTTTAACGCAATCTAACCTGAAAATAATAAATTTTTTTAAACTCAAATTAGCAATTGTAAAAAAAGCAATCTAACCTAAGAAAAAAGCAATCTAGTCAGAAAATAAATTACGTTAAATCAAGTTAGCAATTGTAAAAAACAATCTAGCCTGAAAATATATACATGTAAAGCAATATAGTCTGAAAATAAATTATATTAACACAACTAAGCATTTGAAATGCAATCTAGGCAGAAAATAAATTACTTTAAGACCATTCTAGCTTTAAAAGCAATCAAACCTGAAAATATATTACGTTAATGCAAGTTAGCATTTTGTAAAAGCAATCTTACCTGTAAAAAATATCAAGATAGACTGAAAACATAAAACAAGCCTGAGTATGATAACATGTGTAAAAGCAATCTATCCTAAAAAGAACCTGAAGAAATATACAATGACTGGGAAAAGACATACCTTTAGGTTATTCTCCACATGCAGTGGCGCGGGTCGGAACTCGCCCGAGGGGTGGGAGGACCAGAGAGCGCTAGTGTTTTCCTGCAACCACCCCTCGGGAGCCAGGCAGGGGTAACAGCACTCAGAGAAGCACTGCTGAACATAACATGGTGAAAGGATAATCATGGTCTGGGGAAAAGCCTAGGTTTTTATGTCTCCAAGGAAGAGTGCTGACACTGTCTTCAGAAAGTCAATGCTTATCAATCACAGTGTGGCCTCGCGATCGGAAATGGTATTGGGTCGCGAGAACCCGTGAATTTCGAAGCAAGCAATCCAGGTATTGAGGAAACAGGAGTGAACGCAGTACGCTGGGCTTGACACCCTTGGCCTTACGCGTAGAAGAGCCATCCTCCATCTAAAATGCATAAAGCTTCAGGCGAAGACCTACAAACTCCGTGTTGATCATGCCAGCAGCCTCATCCTTCATCACCCCGCTTACACCCTTGTTGACTAAGGGGAAGCATTGCTCATTACCTGGCGCATAATTTGAAGTGTCAAAATGTGAAGCTAAATCGGGACGAATCGAATCATAAATGTTGTCACACACAACATGGTAAATTACTGAGTTAATATCCGAGTACAAGAGATGCAGAGACTGTGGAGGGAATTTCGTTTGCATATAATTATAATGAAAATCATATAAAACCATTTTTGATAAATCTAAAATGGCGACACCCATGTACAATGGTTTATCAAAGGTAATCGACCCTTTCTGCAACTCTGTGAGGACTAAATTCTCATCGATGATTTGCCGAGCGTCCAATCAGCTCAGCCGCCCCAAATACAGAATCGTACTGTGAAGCAATGCGTATATCCTTATGTTTCCGTGTATTTGCTAAACTCTTACCATAAACACTGTTAGAAAGTAATTTAAAAAACGAATTCTCGAAGAGGTTCGCAGCCTGGGCTCGACGCTCAGAATTAAAAGCTATATAATCTCTCATCCTGGTCGCCTGCTCAAATCGCAACTCGCGGTGAATATTGCCGATGGTTACCCCATACTGAATGTAGTGCCACAGTATTTTAGCATGGACAACATATTTAGTACGCAGCACGAGAGTTAATAGTAATTTACTCATATGCCCGTTTGGTGGTATGCCATTCACAAGGGCCAGAGGCAGATCTGATAGGCGATCATGACAATCATCGGGAAAGGTCAAATCTATTTCCACGAAATATGATGTATCACCATTGATGTCAATGGTGCTGAAATCACAACTCGAATACTCATCCAGGGAAACCCATTGGAAATTATTCACAGGAAACTTATCCAACATTGTGTGAGCATACAGAGTTTTTACATCAAAATAGCAAATTTAAGAAGATGGAAGGCTAGGGTCATGACTGGACATGTAAACATTATTAGCTTTTGCATGACGATGACTTATGTTGGTAATACCTCCACGAACGGCAGACTCTAGGAAGAGGTACTCAAGACACTCACCGGTTTTAACTAAAAGTGCATCCCATGTGAGTGAGGGAGCGGTAATGTAATGAGTGGGATCAAGTGAATAATATTGTAAGCAAACAAAACGAAACGACTCGAATATGTCGGCCAGCAAACAAGTATCCACCTTAAGATAACTAAGTGCATACTCATGCAGTGTGGCACAATGGAAGATGTCCCAAGCCTTTTGAGCGTGAGTATAATCCAGATCACTCATGTCCATGCCACTCATTACATTATGGAATGCTTCCTTTGGCGGTAGCGAGGCAGTCTGCAATTGCTCACTAGACTTAACAAAATCATAGGGAAACACAACTTAATGCATAGCTAACTTAAACTGTGTGTCATCGGGAAACATTGAATGGGTGAGTATCAACTGATCCGGCGTGAGATTGCCAGTGAGAGTTTCCAGAGATTGATTAAAAAATTTAAGTGAATCGATAAACTGAAGACGCACAGTGTGCATGCCTCCTTGCACATTACCTGAGACAGGTATGTATTTAGTAATACACTTGTAAATCTCTAGAGTTACACCTAATACTTTGACTCGCTGGGGTTCTCCACAACAAAGGAGCCATCCGGCTGTGCAATCCGCCACGAAACTGAGTACTTCATTAAAAAGTGGGCATTATAATTTTGCAAATTATGAAAAACCGCTACAAGTTGTTTCTATTGCATCCTGAAAGCCAGGTTGCATTTCGAATGGGCATAACCATGTATTTCGCCAGTCAAATGGCAGTAATCGAGCACCGTCTGCCCAGCCAATACCTTCTTACAGATATGGCAATGTGTTTGACTAGAAAGCCTTGCAGAGATGGCTGGAGTCGGTGTCTTAACAGCAATGGTCGTTGAATATATATCACATTCCCACTTTGTCATTGAAACTAATTCTGGGACCATTTCAGCAATACAATTATCATTATCGAATTGTGCATACTTGGTCAAAGAGCTATCGTACACACACACAAACAAAATGCTACATGCATATGGTACATGTTCGTTTACTTGTGTGGTATTAGATGACTCATCACCAGGCAAACAGGTGGAGATCGGCTTAAGGTATGACTCGGTTTCACAGTATGCAACAAAGCCGAGGTGATCCTGCTTTGCAATATTTGTAAACTGTAAATATTTCTTCTCCTCTGTAGGGAAACAGGAACGCACTGCTTGATGCTGGCTGCAGAGAACAGTGTGTGAAGTTAACCTGTCTTCACATGTGAAGTATTAAAGAGAGTGCTCGCAAATCAATTTCATCACACAACCTCAGGATGGTTGTGAATATAATAATCTGGACAGATTCTTAATTGTTACAAAGTGTAGGTGTACTGTCGCATCACTAGAACCAATCGCTAAAATGTTTACATGCCTCACTCTTAGCTCAAAGGATATGCAAAGAGGCTGGATAGAGGATTCTGATATGTCACCAAAACAATAATGAACAATATTCTCCTTACTGTCTATGCATGTATAAACGTTAACGGAAATATTATCGTACCTCTCGAATGTATTGATCTGATGGAGAGTGGATGGGAAAGTCAAACCAGACGTTTTAAAAGCCACAAGTGTATCCGGATACGAACTGGCCCACTTAATGTTACCTTCCGCAGTCGTCACACCTGCCATAACGGCATACAGAAAGCAATACTGCTCGAGACAATTAATATTGACACAAGCTTTCCTATTCGACAAAAATGCCGGCAATTTTGTGTGTGGTGCCCTAACTGTGAAAGCTCTATAGCTTGAGACATGTACATCCATGTTAATCAATCGTTGTAGAGCCCAGACACTGCCACAAGCAGCGAAATCACTAACGTTCCTATTGATTTCAGGAATGAATACTAAATCATAGATTTCCCCTACTTCATCAGAGAGCAGTACCGCGGCTGAGTGGGTTGTAAAATAAAATGTCTCACTCTCGCCTCCCTGCACAGTTTATTTAACAAATGAAGCCGAGAGTGAAATGTAGACTTTGAAGGGGTGGATCAAGATAGAAGTTAATGTCAGAAAGGGAACCCTACATTTCTGAAGAAACTGGTCCAAATAGGGGTCAATAGACTCAATATTGTTACGAATGTGAGCAAGGCCACGTCACATGCAGGTGCAGAGCTAGCTGGACTGCATCACATGCCACTATAACATGAGATGTGCAGTGCGCACCTGGGTCACCGCTTCCCCTCCCTCCAGCCCTCAGCTCCCCGCACGGTGCTGTTAGTTTGACATCCGAAACCTGACAGCTGCGAAGTTACGCGAAAACGCCGACAAATGTTTCGAGAGATTTCTGCCGTCGGTGCGGAATGACGCGACTGTCCCCAGCCGTGCTCATGAGTTCCAGAAATGGCGGCTGATATATAAAAAGAGGACATCGGTCTCAGCAGGGTAGTTCAGAGAGAGAGTTCAGGCGGGAGCCTTCCCGCGGCAGAGCTTCTGGGGCGATAGTGCCGCGGGTGCGGCAGAGTGGCGAAGTCCTTGGACGAAGGTTCCAGGGCAGGGAGTGAGTGAGTTCAGTGGAGTCGGGAGTTTTCCCGCGGCGGAGTTTCCGGGTGATAGAGCGGCGAAGTCCCTGGACGAAGGCTCCAGGGCGAAGAGTTCAGTTCCAGGTTATAATGTCGCGGGCGCGGCGTAGTTCCAAGCAAAGTTCCGAGCGAGGCGTCGAGTGGAATCTCGGCGAAGGCAAGTGCGTCAGCAGTGGTGGAGTGCGATGACGAAGTCCCGCGGCTGAGATATACGAGGTGCGCTGCGGCGAGAGTTGCGCCAAAGGTGCAGCCCAGCGAGGTGTGTGGATTGTAAGAAACAAGTGACTGGTGAAGCAACATTTTTAAGTGCAATTGATTATTTGGCAATTTTATAAGAGTAATTGTAAGTTACATAAGTAGTGGCCATCAATAAAACTGTGTGTGTAGTGAAATATATTAATTGGGCTATCATTTACGAACCCGCAGTAAATCGTAACAATATCATTACCGATCTGAAAGTCCAATATCCAGTTAGCAAAAGCACTGTCCAAGATGACACTCTGCAGGGGAGGCAAGTCAAAAGCCTCATGCAGCTTCACACAGGATGCCCGCGCACTATCGCGAGTGCCCGACATGGAGGCCTCACTAAGATGGGGTTGCTTTGCCTCGAGGGAGTAGACATGGTGAGGAGAGGAGAGACAGGATGTTACGTTCAGCAATACAAATTACTATCTGGAAACATAAAAAATAAATTTTTTTCGTGTAAACAGTAAAGGAAACTGTCTTTTGTATACTGAGTAAAGCCCAAGCTACATGAACATGTTTCTCCGCGCGCGCTGTAAGCACAACTAAACGCAGACCCGTTTCCCCTCCATTTATCCACCCTCCACACCACATCGTCATGACAACAGGCCCTTCCCTGCCCGGAGTCGGGAAGGGAGCCTGCCATAACACACTGCATAGAGACCTCTCTGTGAGACGTTATAAATAGAAACATGTAATAGAAGTTACATTAGCATGTAAAAGATATTGTGAAATACAACAGTTATGCTAACATGTAAAACAACAGTTATGTTGGCATGTAATAGAAGGTACATTAACATGTAAAAGATAATGTGTAATAGAAGTTATGTTGGCATGTAATAGAAGGTATGTCAACATGTAAAAGATAGCATGTAATATAAGTTATGTTTACGTGTAAAACAATTACATTGAATCAAGCGTGTTGCAGTACAAGTAGAGACTTACCTCTCGTAGCATGCGCGGACAGCAAATGCATACATTAACTACCCGCCGACAGTATTTAAGCAACTCTAGCTGGGTCAATCCGGTTTGGCCACACTTTCACCAAACATCCATAAACATGTACGTAACCGTCACACAGAACTTTTATCTTAAGAACTATCTAGACATCAATGATAATATATTATGTGTGAACACATAATTTCTTAAAACTTTGAAAACATTTGTCTTATGCGGTTTTGAGGGTAAAGTAGAAAGAAAAGATTCGAGACATTAGATTTTTATTATTCAATGGTAGCCCACACCTGTGGGGAACAACACAAAGAGTTACAAACCATGTTACATGTATGTATTAAACCATAATGCAATGTGAAAACATTTAATGCATTAAACTATAAAGGTACAGTGAAAACGGTATTATTATGTGCGTAATAACAACTAAAAACAAATTTATATATTAAACCATAAAAACAATTTTATGTATAAACCTACAAATGTATATAATGCAACATGAAAACGATATTAAACTACAAAAATAATTGAATGTGAAAAAAAATTTACATAATAAACCATTAAATAAAATAACATGAAAACAATTGTACATATTAACCTACAAATGTATATATTCCAGTGTGAAAACTATATTAAACTACAAAACCAATTGAATGTATAAAACTATAAAAAGTATATAATGCAATGTAAATGTACTAAAACTAAATGTGAAAAAGATATTAAAGTTAAATTACACATTCCAGTTTTGAAAACGAATATATGTAGTAATAACAATTACTGAACACAGTATTACATATTAAACTATAAATACATTTTAACGTGAAAACAATATTACATATTAAACTATTAAAGTATTAAACTACAAAAGTATTACATAGTAAAATCAAGTTACTAAGAACCAATAACATGACGTAAAAACATTCACTGTAAGAGTATATAACTTAATGTGAAAACACATAACATGTTTATATTTTCTTTATAAGGTCTGTAAGCAAGTTACTCAATGTGGTTCTGGCAATGACTAGCATTCTTTCGTCCATTGGTTGGTAGCAGTCATGGCTCACCGCTGGATCTAGGTCACCCTCATCAAGGCCTCGCGCTCTGCGGGAGGAAGAGCGGCGCTAATGTCGGCGTCTCGGCTCTACCGATGGCGGCGGCGTCGATGTAGGGCTCACATGGTGGGAAGTCTGGCTGCAGGCAGGCAATGGCAGCTGCGTAGCTGGTAGGTCGAAGGTGTGTGCGTAAACCTCTTCACTTGTTGCGGGTAGAGCTGTATCGTTGCATAGCATACTAACGCAGCACTCTCCGAAGCCGGGGCAAAGAACCACTTCTAGAGGCAGGCCTTTCGGTCTTGGGTTGTGTATATGTTTCGAGTGGACGGTAGAGTCACATTCTTCTGTAACATGTCTCAACGCACCCTGACTCCACTCGCTCTACTCAACACTGCCTATGCTTGGAGTTACACCTGGATCCGTGTTCTGGGGATTAAAGCTAGCCATCCTCACATCATCACATTTTCTGCACGACTGTTCACGCACGAACCTGCATGTCTATTTAAAACAATATTTACCAGATGGATAATTAAATGTATTATGCAATCACAGCACTCTGAACAGTTCATTCTCTCGTAGCAGGGTTCATATGGGGAGTGGAATGAAAAGGTGTCATGTTGATACATGACCTGTTACCTTGGTATTGAGATACGATGGCACTGAGAATTTGTTTAACTGTAATATGTAGGCTCACGCCAATGGACACAAATGATAACTACAATGCGTGTTATGCACTTGTATCCATCTTGTTATTAATTGTGGGTCATAACGAAAATGTGATGATCCGGTACACGATTCAACATAACCGAATTCTTCAGCAGGTATTCTGGATGTTTGGAGATCATGACGCGTACATGGGAAGCGTGCATGAGGATGGCTCAAATGGACAATACATTCTTTATCCTCACACTGAAACACACTCACACATCGCACAGTATTATATGGCAGTTTCTGTTCCCACCTCAATCGGAAATGCTTGTTGTCCCTGAAATACTCAAGGTATGTGAAGGCCATGATAATGTTTGGATTGTTTGTAGCATATAAGCGTACTCTGTATTCTATACAGTGCAAACCCGCTTGGGTAAGCATGTATCTTTTTTCAGCAGGGTCAAACAAAGTGCATGCTTGTCTTTCACAAGGTGTCGGGTCTGGCAGCATATTCCACAGCGGGTAAAATACAAGATCATCATGTATGTCTATAGCATCGGGCATATAGTCTTCATCCCAGCGTCCAACATCACGTCTCGCTGTGGCCGCTTCGCTCAGAGTCCGGTATGTTTTGCGGTTAAGTAGAATTTACAGGAGGGGGTTGAAGCGGTTGAGTCTACACTGTAGGAAACTGCATGATGTGTACCATGATTACCATATATGGTATAGTGAATAAATCCATAGCAACGCTCTACCCAACGGACGATAGTCTCTAGCTTCGTGATGCATGTCAGTTCACAAGTTACGGAGAAATAATCGGAAACTGCGCTTATATTTTCCGTGGCAGCTGCTGCCTTAATTTCTTCTAGCTTTGTGGGGAATGTAGCATCTGGCCGTATATGGTGTACGACACAGTCTGACAGCTTGCAAGTCGTCTCGAGGATGTCTGGGTTCTCCTCGTCGCAGTCACTCAACCAATTATGATCAAAGTTGCATACATGCAGCTGAAACCGACCGTCCGGGGTGACACATTGCACGCGGCGGAAGCCTGGCGTTAACTCTAGGTAATGTGTTGTTGAGTCGATTGTCATTGGTTTGGCTAGTGTCGTTCCCCATTGATGTAGGTCGCCTGTTGACTGGTTAGCTCTGGACCACCGAGATATATTTATACCAGCATATTGACGTCTCCTGTTATTGTTATTACTCCCTCCCTGCTTGGTGCAACCTTGGAGCATAGCCGCTTACGGTCCCACACGTATACTACTTCCTCCTCTAATTATACCAGCATCTCAACCTCCTCTAGCATTTCCACTTTATTATTGTTCCCAGCAATGTTTTCAACCATCCAGGCTCTGAGAAATGCTGCATTGTGACGAGATGATACCGATATTGTACCTCTGCGGTTGTTGCTATACGATTTATCTAATATCTTTAATGATGGGCAGCCACACTCACTTTGAACATCCACTATGCGCACATGTTTGCGACAATGTTTAGCTAGGCAACGTTTCTGTTTGCTCCCGGCGAACATTATAGTACCACTCAAGTGTGCCACCATTATGGTGGGCAGACTTGTGTAGGGAAATATTCCATCTTCCCATTTCAGATTGTAGAAGTTGTTAGTGAGCCATGTATTTATTCTTTGATGCTTTCTAATTAAGTGTTCCCATGCAAATGGTGGTGGAAACAAGTGAGTAATCACACTCCCTTCCGAGTCTGCAATGCTAACTTCCTTAATGATAAACCCATGCTGCGAGAAGAAGCCTTGAAGGTTTACACACTTCGCCATGTCAGCTGAGACGCGAATGAGACTACATCGCATTTAGCTCATTATTTTAATACTTTGATCCCTCGGGTTGTACGATACTAATATATTGTGCAGAATAATGGCATATGCTTGTGTTAGCAGTGCTGAATGTTGTTTGCTGTGGTAATGTATATTTTACAGTCTATCACGGTTGAGGTTAGTTTTTCATTTTGATGTGACACATCGAATACAAAAAGAGGGGCTTTATCTTTAAATCCCTCCAGGTCAAGTAGAGGTGTATTTAGTCTACAGTAGTAGCTCGCTTGGAAGTCTGAGTACATATTATATGCAAGTAGGTAGTGGCCATTCGTAAAGTTTATTGCTAGGTCCGAATATCTATATGCCTCGGAATTAAGATAGACATTGATATTCTGTAAATTACAATGATCGAATTTAGATTTGTTTGCGGCTATAACGTTGTGCCTGCCAGTTTGAAATTACACTATTATATGAGTCTATGAGAGGATAAGTGGTGTAAGTAATTTTTTTTAAATTCTAGTTTTGTGTTGCTATGAATTCCTTAAAGGTCATTCCATCATATGGAACACTGGTGTAAATAAAAATTACACACTTACAGCTATTCAAAAGGCAATGAAATAATACTGAAACTGAAACAGCTGATATTGTTGCAAGCCTAAGTGGTGTGAGTTTGACTTACTTCACTGTTCTATGAGAGCATTTTTTTTTGTCTGACTTACTTCACAATTCCATAATTTGTTTATGTTTTCTGTGAATTGTGAATGATTGTGATCAGTGGTTATGAAAGTGATTTATCTGTTGAAATAAAATCACAACATTTGTGCTGTTTTTTAAGATGAGTATAAGTGACTCTAGTTTGTCTGAACCCTCCATTCTACAGTATTCTCGATCAGAGTACTTACCATCAGGAGAATCAGGTAAGAATAAACATAACCTTAAAATGAGTATGTTTCTATTGCATTATATTTTGCAAATACCTATAATTTGCCAAATTAATGGTTCTTTTGAATTTGGTTAGTAATTAATAGCCAATATTAATAGTTTAATTTAATATGGATAGTTATTAATAAAGTAGTATATCTACCTAAAATCTAAAATGAAAATTTTTAATAGGTTAGATGCCCTAGGCTTATAATAAGCCTAATAATATTATTAGTTTTTAATTTTAGTATTGGGTTTAGTTTTGATTTATTATTTCAGGTAGAAAACATTTCCTTCAAACCTGTCTACCTGCTAATACGTACGCCTTTCTAATGATATTACAATATTATCTATCCCTAAATTTCAGATAATCGACATGATGACGAAACTGTGATTGAGAGAACACGTAAAAGAAAGAGAAATCCTAACAAAAAGAAACAACGCAAAACGAGACAGAACTCTGGTAAGACCTATGTTACTAGTAAGGGTAAACTTGTTCCTGAGAAGACATTTTTTAATCCACCTTGCAACTGCAGGTGGAAGTGCAGTGATAATGTAACTGAAGAGCAGAGAAAGATGCTGGTTGATAAATTTTATAGCATAGGAAGTTTTCAAACCCAAAATGCGTACATTTCTGGACTCTGCAAACAAAGTACACCAAAAGTACACCGGGTGAGAGATGGAAGTCGAGGTTTAAAACAATCATCTATCAGTTACCATGTACAGTTAGCAGATAGGAATCTAAGGGTTTGTAAACAATACTTTTTGAAAACGTTTCAAATTTCTGATGGGAGGTGTTTCAGAAAGAAAATCCGATATGGACTTGAACCTGGAAGTGATTTTAGAGGGAAACAGCCATCTGTTAACAAAATAGATGAAGCTCGTTTCAAAATAGTATGAGATCACATTGAAAACTTCCCTGCCTACCAGTCACATTATACGAGGGTTCACAACCCTAACAGAAAGTACCTGTCAGAGTATTTAAATATTAGGTTAATGTACAACCTATACAAAGAGCACTGTGCCAATATCAATACAAGCCCAGTATCTGAATCCAAGTATTGTCATATTTTAAATTTTGAATACAATTTACATTTTCATTCACCGCATAAAGATATGTGTGCAAAATGTGATGATTTTCAAATGAAAATTGACTCTTGTGAAGACTCACAAAAAAAAAAAAAAAAAACAAGAACTTGAAACTAGCAAAGAGTTGCATTTACGTAAGGCCGAACTTGCTAGACAAAATCTTGACCAAACTATGAAAGATAGCAAAAAAGATGGTACAAAAGTTTATGCTTTAACTTTTGATCTTCAAAAAGCTCTTCCTTTTCCCACACTGACATGCTCTGTTGTGTATTATAAAAGGAACATGTACGTTTGTAATGTAGGATGTCATGAGCTGTCTAGTGGTTTAGTTTACATGTACGCTTGGGATGAAACAGTAGCCTCCTGTGGTTCACAAGAAGTAGCATCTTGTGTACTTGAACACTTGCGTAACAAAGTTACTGACAATACTAGTAGTATGTAAATGGCGGAACTAGATCAGGCTTCAGGCTGTGGAGCCGAGAGCCGGCTCCGCCATCTTGGATTCTGACGTCACGGCGGCCATCTTTGACTCAAAATTCCTCAAAATTCCTCAAAATTCCTCAAAAATGACTCAAAATGACTCAAAATTATCCATTTTCGAGGGAAAAATTCCCGTTTCGAGGAAAAATTAGGATTTCGAAAAACCACAAATGTCTTTTGCCTTAGAAAGAACACAAATTCCTGATATAGGCTTAAGCATCCTTAACTCAAGCCTCAGTTAAGCCTCTTTTAGGATTATGACGTCACCGTTGCTATTTTCGTTATGCCCCGCCATCTTGAAAATCCACAATTTTTATGTTAGAAAATCGGGAAAAATTTCAAACTTCATCAAAAAATTAATGTATTTGAATTCTGTTTGATTATATCGATGTACGTCCTTGGTTCGATTCCTGACGAAAGTAAACGGTCGATCAATCCTCCATGAAAGCTACCTAGACTGATCTACCACCACCAGTACCAAGGTATATATCATCAACTGGTATGACATCATGTCCGCCATCTTGTCTTCATCCGCTGGAGACCACCATCTTGATTTCGTCTGCTAGAGTGTGCCGATACCATGTAGTATAATTATCTGGTCACCATAATTTTGTCCTCAGCTGTTGACATTGATCATTGACCTTGGCCTTTGACCTTGACCTTGAACTTTGACCTTGACCTTGAAATTTGACCTTGACCTTGAAATTTGACCTTGACTTTAAACTTTGACCTTGACCTTGAACTTTGACCTTGACCTTGAACTTTGACCTTGACCTTGAAAATTGACCTTGGCCTTTGACCTTGAACTTTGGCCTTGACCTTGAAATTTGACCTTGACCTTGATGTCCCTCACGGATCCGTCATTTTATGTTCAGTACATGCTAGTGGTCATTGCCACCATCATGTTTTCGTCTGCTGGAGGACACCATATTGTGTGTACTCGTCTTACCATCATGCTAGTTTTATTCTAACATGCTACAGTGCAGTAATCATTTATAATTACTGAGGTGCCCACCATCTTGAAATTTGGCCGCCATCTTGAAATCATGTAATTATTTAGCTAGAAATGCGGGAAAAATTCCAATAGTCTCCGAAAAAATCAATTATTAATTTACAAATTGAATCGATGGATCCGTGTCCACGGTTCGATTCTTGACCAGAGACAGTTGTAACTAATTATTAAATAAATGTTAGGTTCTGTTTTCCATTACCTTTCGCGAAGTTTATTAATCATTCACTCTACGAAGATCAACTCAAGTCATTATACCGGACCAACGAATTAAATCAGTGCCGATTAGCCTATTATGAAAGTCTAATTTTTCAATAATCTGAATAACATATAAGCCGTTCATGTACAAAGCCACACATATAGATCAATTGCCTTCAGTCCATGAGACCGAATCATGTCATTATCAGACGTATAGGCTAGTCATTTCAGGACCACATGACCTTCGTAATCCATCGTGACATTTTTATACATTCTAAAGGACCAAGTAACCTTGTAAAATATTTTAGTAACACCAAGAGGTGATAAACTAGTAAATATTCAATCACTACATTTTGTACTACGCGCAATCAACAAAAAAGGAAACGCCAACAACGAAAAGACAGCACCACCAACGAAAAGACAGCTCATTTGGAAGCACCGACAACGAAAAGACAGCACCGCCATCGAAAAGGCAGCACATTTTGGAAGCACCGACAACGAAAAGGCAAAACCGTCATCGTAAAGGCACGGACCGCAAGACCGGGTCATGTCAATATCAGACATATAGACCATGAACTCAGTACACACAGGAAAAAGGAATGTACACGCAGGAAAACGGAACGTACACGCTGGAAAACAGAATTTACACTCAGGAAAACGGAATGTACACGCAGGAAAACGGAATATACACACAGGAAAACGGAACGTACACGCAGTAAAAACGGAATGTACACGCAGGAAAACGGAAGGTATACGCAGGAAAACGAAACGTACACACAGGAAAACGGATCGTACACGCAGGAAAACGGAATGTTCACGCAGGAAAACGGAATGTACACGCAGGAAAACGGAATTTACACGCAGGAAAACGGAATTCACACGCAGGAAAACGGAATGTTCACGCAGGAAAACGGATCGTACACGCAGGAAAACGGAATGTTCACGCAGGAAAACGGAATTTACACACAGGAAAACAGAAAGTACACACAGGAAAAAGGAATGTACACGCAGGAAAACGGAACGTACACGCTGGAAAACGGAATTTACACTCAGGAAAACGGAATGTACACACAGGAAAACGGAATATACACACAGGAAAACGGAATTTACACTCAGGAAAACGGAACGTACACGCAGGAAAAACGGAACGTACGCGCAGGAAAAACGGAACGTACACGCAGGAAAACGGTACGTACACGCAGGAAAACGGTACGTACACGCAGGAAAACGGAACGTACACGCAGGAAAACGGATCGTACACGCAGGAAAGCGGAATGTTCACGCAATAAAACGGAATGTACACGCAGGAAAACGGAATTTACACGCAGGAAAACGGAACGTACACGCAGGAAAAACGGAACGTACACGCAGGAAAAACGGAAAGTACACGCAGGAAAACGGAACGTACACGCAGGAAAACGGAACGTACACGCAGGAAAACGGAATGTACACGCAGGAAAACGGATCGTACACGCAGGAAAACGGAACGTACACGCAGGAAAGCGGAATGTTCACGCAGGAAAACGGAACGTACACGCAGGAAAACGGAATTTACACACAGGAAAACGGAAAGTACACGCAGGAAAACGGAACGTACACGCAGGAAAACGGAACGTACACGCAGGAAAACGGAACGTACACGCAGGAAACGGAACGTACACGCAGGAAACGGAATGATCACAGGCTCCAAAATTCATTGGCTCCAATATTCATTGACTCCAATATTCATTGGCTCCAATATTCATTTACTCCAATATACATTGACTCCAATATTCATTGACTTCAATATTCATTGGCTCCATCAGTCATTGTCACCAACAGTCTTTTGGTTCCAAAAGTCTTTTGGCTCTAAATATATTTGGCTAGAATTCTTCGAGTCTAAGAGACTATGAGGCCACATGGCTACGAGTCTAAAATGATCTAGATATTTACGAGTTATACACGGCTTGCGAAGCTAGAGCTACGAAGCTTCTAGTTCACAAGTTTACGTGACTGCGAGGATACAGGACTACTAGTCTACATGAGTACTTGACTACGAAGCTACTCGTCTACAAGGCTCCAATTGCAGCATCTGTCTTCCTCAGAATTTTCTCTCTTGCTCTAACTGCACCACCACCATTATGTTATAAGATTACATGGATACTTGCTTACGTAGCTTCAAGTCTACGAGGCTCCAATGTTTTATGACTACGCGACTTCAAGCAATGAGGTTACGAGACTACGTGAATACGAATCTTCAAGTTTACGAGACTGCGAGGCTACAGAGCTACAAAGCCTCTAGAAAAAGAGTTTACGTGACTGCGAGGATAGAGGTCATCAAGTCTACATGAGTACTTGACTACGAAGCTACTCATCTACAAGGCTCCAGTTGCTGTATCTGTCTTCGACGGAATTTACTCTTTTGTTCCAACTGCACCACCAGCATTATGTTATAAGATTACATGGATACTTGCCTACGTATCTTCAAGTCTACGAGGCTCCATTACATCATGTCTACGCGACTACGAGCCATGAGGTTACGAGACTACGTGACTACGAATCTTCAAGTTGACGAGACTGCGAGGCTACAGATCTACGAAGCCTCTAGAAAACGAGTTTACGTGTCTGCATGGATACAGGAATACAAGTCTGCATGAGTTCTTGACTACGAAGCTACTCGTCTACAAGGCTCCAATTACTACATTTGTCTTCGACGGAATTTTCTCTTTTGCTACATCTGCTCCATCAGCATTATGTTATAAGATTACAAGACTACTTGCTTACGTAGCTTCAAGTCTACGAGGCTCCAATGCATCATGACTACGAGACTACGTGCCATGAGGTTACGAGACTATGCGATTGGAAGTCTTCAAGGTTACGTGATCCCGAGGCTATAGGACTACCAAGCTTCCAGATCGTATGGTTACGAGACTGCATGACTAATTGGCGGCGCGGCTACGAAACTTCATGTCTCTAACTGGCTACAATAGCACTATTCAGTGGTGAGAGTAAATTTATCTCATGCAAAGGTACTTGCTGCAAGTAGTTCCGCTTTTCAACATCAGATGACGTCTCGTGTTGCTTGCAGGTAAATAATATTTATTTCTTATATGCGGGATGCTCACTATCGATCGCATAAGAAGGATGGCTTCGTTAGTCTCCAAGGAGAAGGAAGTTCGTCCTTCCTGCTAGTGCTTCTCAGATTTCTCACGGTCCACCATCTTGGATTGCGACGTTACGGCGACCATCTTTGATGGGTGTGACCTTGACCTTTGACCGAAACCGCAGGAATGATCGCAAGCACTCGGATTAATCATCAAAATATTGATAAGAATAATCAGGAGCACACGGAGAAAACCATCACAATATTGATAAGAATAATCAGAAGCACACGGAGAAAAACGACACATGTTTTCTTTGATATCATAAAATTACAGGGAAAAAAATTTAAAAACAAAAAAAATTAATAAAAAATTTAAAAAAATTAAAAAATACATAAAATTCTAGCTTGTACTAAAACTCTATCTTTGCTCAAGTTTACAAGCTAGCAGAATCTGTTTATGTATTTTTTAATTTTTTCTAGAGGCTTCGTAGATCTGTAGCCTCGCAGTCTCGTCAACTTGAAGATTCGTAGTCACGTAGTCTCGTAACCTCATGGCTCGTAGTCGCGTAGACATGATGTAATGGAGCCTCGTAAACTTGAAGATACGTAGGCAAGTATCCATGTAAACTTATAACATAATGCTGGTGGTGCAGTTGGAACAAAAGAGTAAATTCCGTCGAAGACAGATACGGCAACTGGAGCCTTGTAGATGAGTAGCTTCGTAGTCAAGTACTCATGTAGACTTGATGACCTCTATCCTCGCAGTCACGTAAACTCTTTTTCTAGAGGCTTCGTAGCTCTGTAGCCTCGCAGTCTCGTAAACTTGAAGATTCGTATTCACGTAGTCTCGTAACCCCATTGCTTGAAGTCGCGTAGTCATGATACATTGGAGCCTCGTAGACTTGAAGCTACGTAAGCAAGTATCCATGTAATCTTATAACATAATGGTGGTGGTGCAGTTGGAGCAAGAGAGAAAATTCTGACGAAGACAGATGCTGCAATTGGAGCCTTGTAGACGAGTAGCTTCGTAGTCAAGTACTCATGTAGACTAGTATTCCTGTATCCTCGCAGTCACGTAAACTTGTGAACTAGAAGCTTCGTAGCTCTAGCCTCGCAAGCCGTGTATAACTCGTAAATATCTAGATCATTTTAGACTCGTAGCCATGTGGCCTCATAGTCTCTTAGACTCGAAGAATTCTAGCCAAATATATTTAGAGCCAAAAGACTTTTGGAACCAAAAGACTGTTGGTGACAATGACTGATGGAGCCAATGAATATTGAAGTCAATGAATATTGGAGTCAATGTATATTGGAGTAAATGAATATTGGAGCCAATGAATATTGGAGTCAATGAATATTGGAGCCAAAGAATTTTGTAGCCTGTGATCATTCCGTTTCCTGCGTGTACGTTCCGTTTCCTGCGTGTACGTTCCGTTTTCCTGCGTGTACGTTCCGTTTTCCGGCGTGTACGTTCCATTTTCCTGCGTGTACTTTCCGTTTTCCTGTGTGTAAATTCCGTTTTCCTGCGTGTACGTTCCGTTTTCCTGCGTGAACATTCCGCTTTCCTGCGTGTACGTTCCGTTTTCCTGCGTGTACGATCCGTTTTCCTGCGTGTACATTCCGTTTTCCTGCGTGTACATTCCGTTTTCCTGCGTGTACGTTCCGTTTTCCTGCGTGTACATTCCGTTTTCCTGCGTGTAAGTTCCGTTTTTCCTGCGTGTACGTTCCATTTTTCCTGCGTGTACGTTCCGTTTTCCTGCGTGTAAATTCCGTTTTCCTGCGTGTACATTCCGTTTTCCTGCGTGAACATTCCGTTTTCCTGCGTGTACGATCCGTTTTCCTGCGTGTACGTTCCGTTTTCTTGCGTGTACGTTCCGTTTTCCTGCGTGTACGTTCCGTTTTCCTGCGTGTACGTTCCGTTTTTCCTGCGCGTACGTTCCGTTTCCTGCGTGTACGTTCCGTTTCCTGCGTGTACGTTCCGTTTTCCAGCGTGTACGTTCCGTTTTCCTGCGTATACATTCCTTTTTCCTGTGTGTACTTTCTGTTTTCCTGTGTGTAAATTCCGTTTTCCTGCGTGAACATTCCGTTTTCCTGCATGTACGATCCGTTTTCCTGCGTGAACATTCCGTTTTCCTGCGTGTAAATTCCGTTTTCCTGCGTGTAAATTCCATTTTCCTGCCTGTACATTCCGTTTTCCTGCGTAAACATTCCGTTTTCCTGCGTGTACGATCCATTTTCCTGTGTGTACGTTTCGTTTTCCTGCGTATACCTTCCGTTTTCCTGCGTGTAATTTCGGTTTTTCCTGCGTGTACGTTCCGTTTTCCTGTGTGTGTATATTCCGTTTTCCTGCGTGTACATTCCGTTTTCCTGAGTGTAAATTCCGTTTTCCAGCGTGTACGTTCCGTTTTCCTGCGTGTACATTCCTTTTTCCTGTGTGTACTGAGTTCATGGTCTATATGTCTGATATTGACATGACCCGGTCTTGCGGTCCGTGCCTTTACGATGACGGTGCTGCCTTTTCGTTGTCGGTGCTTCCAAAATGTGCTGCCTTTTTGATGGTGGTGCTGTCTTTTCGTTGTCGGTGCTTCCAAATGAGCTGTCTTTTCGTTGGTGGTGCTGTCTTTTCGTTGTTGGCGCTTCCTTTTTTGTTGATTGCGCGTAGTACAAAATGTAGTGATTGAATATTTACTATTTTATCACCTCTTGGTGTTACTAAAATATTTTACAAGGTTACTTGGTCCTTTAGAATGTATAAAAATGTCACGATGGATTACGAAGGTCATGTGGTCCTGAAATGACTAGCCTATACGTCTGATAATGACATGATTCGGTCTCATGGACTGAAGGCAATTGATCTATATGTGTGGCTTTGTACATGAACGGCTTGTATGTTATTCAGATTATTGAAAAATTAGACTTTCATAATAGGCTAATCGGCACTGATTTAATTCGTTGGTCCGGTATAATGACTTGAGTTGATCTTCGTAGAGTGAATGATTAATAAACTTCGCGAAAGGTAATGGAAAACAGAACCTAACATTTATTTAATAATTAGTTACAACTGTATCTGGTCAAGAATCGAACCGTGGACAGGGATCCATCGATTCAATTTGTAAATTAATAATTGATTTTTTCGGAGACTATTGGAATTTTTCCCCGTATTTCTAGCTAAATAATTACATGATTTCAAGATGGCGGCCAAATTTCAAGATGGTGGGCACCTCAGTAATTATAAATGATTACTGCACTGTAGCATGTTAGAATAAAACTAGCATGATGGTAAGACGAGTACACACAATATGGTGTCCTCCAGCAGACGAAAACATGATAGTGGCAATGACCACTAGCATGTACTGAACATAAAATGACGGATCCGTGATGGACATCAAGGTCAAGGTCAAATTTCAAGGTCAAGGCCAAAGTTCAAGGTCAAAGGCCAAGGTCAATTTTCAAGGTCAAGGTCAAAGTTCAAGGTCAAGGTCAAAGGCCAAGGTCAATGATCAATGTCAACTGTTGAGGACAAAAGTATGGTGACCAGATAATTATACTACATGGTATCGGCACACTCTAGCAGACGAAAACAAGATGGTGGTCTCCAGCGGATGAAGACAAGATGGCGGACATGATGTCATACCAGTTGATGATATATACCTTGGTACTGGTGGTGGTAGATCAGTCTAGGTAGCTTTCATGGAGGAAGGATCGACCGTTTACTCTCGTCAGGAATCGAACCAAGGACGTACATCGATATAATCAAACAGAATTCAAATACATTAATTTTTTGATGAAGTTTGAAATTTTTCCCGATTTTCTAACATAAAAATTGTGGATTTTCAAGATGGCGGGGCATAACGAAAATAGCAACGGTGACGTCATAATCCTAAAAGAGGCTTAACTGAGGCTTGAGTTAAGGATGCTTAAGCCTATATCAGGAATTTGTGTTCTTTCTAAGGCAAAAGACATTTGTGGTTTTTCGAAATCCTAATTTTTCCTCGAAACGGGAATTTTTCCCTCGAAAACGGGAAATTTTGAGTCATTTTGAGTCATTTTTGAGGAATTTTGAGGAATTTTGAGTCAAATATGGCCGCCGTGACGTCAGAATCCAAGATGGCGGAGCCGGCTCTCGGCTCCACAGCCTGAAGCCTGATCTAGTTCCGCCATTTACATACTACTAATACTGATCATGTAATTATGTTTAGCGACAGTTGTGGAGGACAGAACCGTAATATAAATTCGCACTGGCGTGCATGCATTTACTCCAAAAAGACAGCACATGCATCAAAACAATTGACCACAAGTTCATGACAAGTGGCCATTTGTTCTTACCAAACGATGCTGATTTCAGAGTCATTGAAACGTTTTCCAAAGGTAAAGTTAAGAATGTGCCTCATGACTGGTATGATGCCATAGTAAAATCTAAATGTAAAAAGCCCTATTGCCTTAAAGTAATGGAGCAGAATGATATTCTATCAATGGCTAATTTGGAAAAAGTTATCACAAGAAGAAGAAAAAACACATTAGGTCATAAAGTCTCATGGCTCAAAATACAGTGGCTGCGGTACTTAAAGGAAGAACAGTTCAAAATTCTCTATAAGGAAACCTTGAACGAAGATACGTGTGTTTTGACACAATTGATGTCACTGCTGCAATGAAAGGAAGAAGAATAGCACATCTTGGGAACATCCAGTTGGAACCTCTGTACTCTGGACGGCGACCATTGACATCAGTAAAGAAACAGGATATGTTAGATCTACTACCGTACATACCACCTGTTAATCATGCTTTCTTTACCAGTCTGAATAATAATTGTGATACAGACAATAACATAACAGCTGCTGAGGACAATCCTATTATAGACAGGCAATTAGAGTCAGAATCTGATGGTGAATGAGGTGTCTAAATAGCCATATCTTTTAACAGACTGCTTACTGTTTTACCTCATCAAAATCATAAAAAAATTTATTGAATTTTTTTGTAAATTGTAAGTTTAATACATAAAAAATAAATTGTAATAAATCAAGTCACTCCACTCAGCATTTTAATTTTTTTAATATGTTGTTATCCATTACAGTCAAAGGAAACGTGGTCTAAGTTATACTTAGAACATTAAAGTAACAAAATTGGTTAGAAAAAAGGTTGTAGTTAACTATTTAATCTTTTGGAAACATTAAAGTACAAATTATGGTTAAAAAAGGTTGTACTAAATATTTGATAGTTAGCTTCACCCTTTTTCAACCTTAATTTGTTTAAGTATTGGCTTATTTACGGCCCTCTGATTTACAATATTAGTCCTAGTAAAACTTTATGTTTCTTAAAAATGAATAATATTGACTTACACCTCTTTTCCTCTCATAGGCTCATATAATGGGGACGTTCACTAGAGAAGCTATATTTTACAGCCCAACTGACACTCTGTGATGGTGGTAAACTCGGGTAAACAATTGGGTAAGCAATTTCTATATCGCGACCTTTTCCAACCATTTTCAACAGTCACATTCGCTGGGCGGGGCTTACAGTTACATGAGGAACAAGCCAGTCGATAGATTGCAAACTTAATGTCACTTGTTGTGGCTGATTGCTTGTGTCCATTATAGTGTTAATATAACTGTTTGTGGTGATTATAACGACTATTTGTTTACAATTTATTAATATCTGTTTGTAGTCTTCTGCAAAGCCTAGCAACTGGTTCAATGGAAAGCATATTTCAAACTCGCCTTACTCCGTAAGTGGTAAACTGTAATCGCCGTCGTGGCACCATCATGCCATTTTACTTATGGCTTTTTCATCATGTGTGCGCGATAAATAGTTTTTCATTGTTGTCACAATTCCAACCTCGCGTACCTCTTCGATTGTCACGCCATTATGTTCGAATGATATTCGATGTATCATATGTAATATACCATTGTTTACGATTTTTGCATTTTCATGTTTTTGCCCATTTGGTTTCGTGAATGTACCGGGAATTCGCAAAAACGATTTAGCTATGTGTGTATACACGTCAGAGTTTTGTATTGTTATAATTATCTCGGAACTTGGCTCGTTCAGTCCCGCAATGTATGGTTTGTATGTGTGCATATCACATTTTGAGACTGCATCATCAAACTGCGGTGACTGTTGAACATCGAGTATACTAATTTCCATTACTTTGAAACCTAATTTTTCTAGGAACCTCTCATTGACAGGTGTTAACCGCTTGATGTTTGCTTTCGTACTGACTCTATGCTCGCTCACCCCGACCCTTTATGCTAACCAAAGTATCTTACCCCCATACCTTTTTAAAATGTAAGCGTAATCTAATCACCTCTTTTCTAAAGTTGATGATTTTACCATTCTAGTCTACCACTCAAATAACCAACTCTTGTATTTGTTGCATGGTAACTGGACTGTAAATGAGTGTTTGAGCTTATATTCTGGAGGAACGGTCGGGGAAATTCGTGTATCGTACTGTTTGGTTTTCTATTAAGGAAGCTGTGGCCAATAATATTCGCCGTGATTCTAATCACATTTACCGGCATCATGTTTACAGGCTGGGTCGACTCGTGAACTTTATTCGCTTTGTAGATTTCCGGTTCGTAACCAAGCATTGGGGCCAAGGAGCGGTCGCCAGTGAAGTCGATTTGTGCATTGCTTTGTAATATGCATTGTAGAGTGTTTGGATTGCCTTTCAACGAACACATTACATATGCGGGTAGGTGTTGTTTAATATACATTTCAATGTCTAAGACTTTGTAGGAACCTATAGGTAATTTAATCTCTCGCACCATCTCTTCATGCTTCAGCTTGTACCTGAATATCCGGTTGCTTGTGTTCATGTTCGGGATAGAATTGTATATGGTAAAATCCACAAGAGCGAGCTGCCATAACCCATCACTTACGTCGATCGGAGGGAAGTGTGTTGAACACAGTTCCGACGTGTTTCCACTTAGTGTTAGCATGATGGACATGATCAGGATAGATTCTAACACAATACAGAGTTCAGGATAGGTTTCAGAGAACTGTGGAGGTTCGACTGTGCGTACTTTGCTATGGTTAGTGTTTCTTATATACCGAGATGAGAAACTTTATGCATAAGTTACCACTGATGAATGAGTTTAACTTTTGCTGTCAATCTTAATTATGTTATTTTGCAACCTCTCAGGTATCGCTGCATTTCTAAATGAGGTGGCAGGTCTCCAAAACTATCGTAATACTGACCGTATGACCGGCCTTGGCGTACAATACCCAGTGTGTTCTGGGCCCCTTACTCGTATCTAAATGAATAATACCGCTCTCATTGTGGTATGGTTTTGTGGGTAGTTTATCATTCTTAAACACATTTCTAAAATGCGGTATTTTTAATTTCCTAATTGCTGTCTTTAGGTCTGTGGTGGTAAGGGGTCACTTTGGTAGGTTACCTAATATCTTCATTTCCTTTTCCCACAACTATTCCTTCTTCTTCGCTTGACCCCTCCCCCTGACTTGGGGTAGGGATGCAGGTTTAGACCCGAACCGTTTATTGCAAGTGCCTGCATTTTACTATTGTGCTGTGAGTTTTGGCTTAACATTCTACCCTGGTGTTTAGCCGTGTTCACGGTCTTGGCTATACCCACCACTCCGCCTTCAAACTACCTAGCGCAGCCAGCTCTGGGAAGATGAAAAGTAAAGTACACCTTTTTTGGCGCGGTTTTTCTTTGTTGAGACTTCGCTGCCAATTTTTTGTTTTACTCTCATTATTTTATTGACACCCCAACTGCGACTTTTTCCCCGAATTTCGTTGCGAATTTGTTTGATATTTGTGCGGCTTGGTTCGCTAATATACCGTTGGCTATGTGTCTGTCACTTAGGTTATCGATTTTAGAATAGCTAATATCGTGGAGACGACACACCTCGTCAAGGGAGTTGACATCTATATCACCGCGTGCTAGCCTCTTGGCAAGTTTAGTTCCCGGACAGCAGAAATTATATCCTGGCAGATGTAACTCTACTGGCAGCTTGTTAATAACAGAAATTATTATTCCTCCACCACTTTGTACCTTCTTTTGTGTACAATGCATAACACTATACTGATTCAATTTGGTATAAGTATGCCATTTTTATAGTTTTCTATTTAGTTGTGTAATGGAAGTAGTGCCACAGCGTGAGTCGCTGCCTGTGCGGATTGCACAGGCCGATGAGGTCAGTGCTCGCGAATCGCGGTATGTCTTTATAACCTTCGACAGTCAAATGTTTGATTGTCGGCCTGTCCAAATGCAGAAAAGCGTGTGTCCTACTTAGTTTACTCGAGGAACCGAACTGTCTTCGGTTCGAGAATGAGTATCTGTATTCAAAGTCGCTGCAACAACCAAAGTATCAACAGTTGGCTAAAGTTCTTAAAGCCGTGGAAGGTTTGGGATATTTCCAATATACGGAAAATGCTGATGTGATACCTCCTAGCGAGGCCAGGGCCAATTCAGTGTTTGTATTCGATGATATAATGTGTGAGAAACATGGAATCATACAGCAGTATTTTTCTATGGGTAGACACGCACATGTTGACTTTTTACCTGGGTCAAACGTATAGCAGAATACCTAAACATTTCTGGATAATTCGAATGTTATCGTGCTTTTCTGTATGGATTTGCTTAATTTGCGCCATGCTTTCGTGATATTGTTAACAGTGATATGGGATTTCAAACATTTAAAGATATGTGCTTCTTGTGTTGGAAAAACGAACATGGTTTTCTTTTTATCGTAAAGGATTGTCCTTTACTTAATGGCAGGTATCGTTTTTGTTTTGATCATTTTTATTGTGGCGAGTCATTGAAGGATGGCCTACAGCATATCTAAGTTGAGAGTTGGTGCTCTGAAACATCAGCTTGACTTGTGTATATCCCACGATCTTGATGGAAATTGCGATTAGGTGGAAAAATTTAAAGTGTGTGGGTATGCCTAAGGATGCTGGGGATGGCGCGAGTAAACATTATATTGACTTGGTCACAGGTGTCATCACTCGTACGGTGATTGAGGAGCTGTCGCGTCGGTTTACGGAGCTTAATGCATCGCTAATCAATGTAAGGGATGTTCAGGTGGGTAATATCGAGTTTTTACAGAATATGGAGGCAAAATAACAGCTGTCTGTGGATCAAATTAATGCCGTCTGTCAGTACTGCCAACAATGTTAGGTGATATGTATGTTACTTTGTTGGAGAATAAACTCGACCTATTTGAGAATACAATTGCAGATAAGGTAAAAAATGTTATAAATGATACCTTGGCGGAGCTGATATTGAAACTTACCGCTAGTAGCACTGACATATCGCAACAGGTTTCTCAATTGGCTTGTACTATTGGTGTTGTGAAGAATGGTGTTGATTGATTGATTTCTGTCAATGCATCGACTGCGAGGACTGTTGCTAAGCGACCCACGCCTCCGAAACTGCTTCCTGTGATTTCAAGACCACCGATTTCTAGACCCTTGTAGTTCTCGAGCCTGTATATAAAAAGGCTTTATGCGGTATGACTGTCTTCAGTCATGTGTGCCGAGGCAAACACTTTAGATCATGTCATACAGAACATACATGCCAAATATATTTTGGCTAACAGAGCGCGAATGGAGAGGGATGCGATTAATTAAGAAATGTTCAAGTCTGTTAATTCGCGTTTGGATAAGCTTGGACAGGCATTGTCGCTCGTGCCACCTATCCCGCAACATCATGTTATTCCAAATCAAGAATCTTCGGAGGTGAAACCAGATCCGGTAATGAGTGATAGTGATGATTCTGACACTACTATATGTCGCAGTGTTATGAGCGATTCTTTGGGTGAAGTACAGAATTACTTATGGAGCTACAACCATCGCTCGGGTGACGGGACATATGGTCTCCATAAATGCAACAACCATTGGTTCTTAGAGGATATGGAAGTGTTTTTTCACGATAATAATTTCATTCGCATCAAAGATGAATTGATACAGCCTGCTCCTGGCTTATTCTAATTATTATTCTGCTAAGAGCCGCGCACCAACTCAGAGTCCGCCTTAAAACAATATGGACATTTACTAGATATTACAAATGCTTATTATAAAATAAATGATCCTACGACAAAATGTTATAAAAGCGAAACGCATGCAAAGTTTGATATCATTAGGGGATTGTTTCCGAATATTGATTCATCTCAGCGAGGAAGTGGTTTGTTACAAAAAACATTGGATTTGCAATGCATAAAGCAATTTGTTTATTGGGATAATCCGAACCAGATTTTTGCTCGCCTCAGATTACTAATAGCCTCGCAAGCTGCTGGCCATAGTGGACACAGCAACGAGGTGATATATATTCTTGAAGAGTTGAAGGAAGCAGGATATATTGCGAAATTAGTGTCGCACAACGTGGGATTGCTAATGAACTGAATCGTGGAGTTCATAGAATTTTTTCTCGTAGACCTGTATTGACCTATGGGCTTCGTGATTTATTACAGGTTGATTTAGTGGAGATGATTCCATACAATAGGATAAATAATAGTGGTTTCAAGTACATCCTTTCTGCTATAGATGTTTATAGCAAACATAGTTATGCGGTTCCAGTTAAACGAAAGACAGGAATGTTAGTCACCGTGGCCATGGAATGTATTTTAAAAAAGGCGGGACGTTTTAAGAATGTTCAAAGCGACGCTGGAGCGGAACTCGACAATAGACCTTTTCAAGCCTTAATGCATAAGTATGCAATTAATTATTACTCCAGTTATAGCGAAGTCAAGGCGTCTGTTGTAGAACGTTTTAATATAACATTAAAGAATATGCTTTACCATGAGTTCTCGGCACAAGGAAGCTATAAGTGGCTTACACTTTTACCGAAAATACTTTGTGTCTACATTAATAGATTCCATCGCACTATAGGCATGGCCCTGCACGATGTGAGGGATAACTCTTTGCTACAAACAGTTTACAGATATGTTAAGAAAGTAGATCCTAGGCGGACAAAGGTTCGCGTGGGTTCCTATGTACGTATTTGAAAACACAAGATGATGTTTGAGAAAGGTTTTAAACCGAGGTGGTCACATGTGGTTTTCAGAGTAGTCAGAGTTACGCATAGTTTTCCAAGTGTGTTTCATTTTAGTGATTTGGATGGTAATACAATTAAAGGCGGCAATGGTCCGGAGATTCAGGTAAATGCCTACCCTGACACTTATTTAGTGAATAAAATTCACAGAAAGTGTGGCGGGAATTTTCTAGTGTCGTGGAAGGGGTTTCCTGTGTCGGTAAAGACGTGGATTAATGCCGGTGATATTCAACGGTAATTCCAACATTTGTGTAACGTCTCTTCTGCCTCGTTGACGACTGTGCGGTGACCGGTGACAATAACACCTCCGACCCCCTCGGGCGAAGCACAGTGGTTCCAAATCCCAAATGGCTGGCCAAAAATAGGAAGTATTGTTGAATCGCTAAGAAATTCGGTACTCGGTAGTTTTTGAGGTCGCTGAACACGAATATGAAGTCAAATTTTACATAAACAAGTTGGCAGCCTAAAATTGGCGGACACATTTTTCTAAATTTCATTCAATCACTACGAAATTTGGTACTCCAGGGTTTTTGTGGTCACTGAATACGATTCTGTTGTGATGGAACTAAATAGTGTGTGTGTCTGTATATATATTAGATTGGGAATATATGTTAATACAAATACACTCCGCATATTAATAGGTACTAATATATAGAAACTTACATTTAATAGGTATTACTTTTGTTTAAAACAAATTACGAAAAGATGGTAAGACTTACCTACAGAGTCCAATTGATGTCCGAATCACTATCGTTATTGTCGCTAGAGTCACAGTCAGTCAATCCGAGTACTTTTTGGTTGTTCACAGTTGGCAGTATCAACAACACCATTGCTTCACGTGATAATGATTTTATTGACTTTGCTGGCAGCTTGCATAAATTTGAGATAACAGGGTCAGAAGCAATCAAAAGTCGTGCGAAAACATCCTCCATATTCTGTTTTCTACAAAATTTACGGGAAAAGCCTTGTCTAAATGATTTTATGTATATATTACAAGATTCCTGGGCTTCCTCTGACATCTGTCCTATTGGGAGCATAAAAAACCCTATTATTTTCGCACCGTGAATTAAAAGTTTGTGCACAGTAGTGGGCATGTAATACCAAGGATAAAGTAGCACATATCTATGGAATGTATCCACAGTATAGTTGTCAAATTCATCCACGTTTATTTCAAAACCACACAATATCACTTGTAAGATCACGTGGAATCTTTTGATTAAATCTTTATCTAGTCCTGTTATAGATGCAGAAACACTGAAATTTTGAAAGAAACGACGAGCTGTATTACTGTCATTCGTGCTACCAAATCCTTGTTTTGGTTGGTCAATCAAAAGTCCCAGTTGTTCACGGAAACCTTTTTGTATGGTCGTTTATGAGTTTCGATGCTTTTTTTATCTGTTTGCCATTTTTTATTTTTAATATGTATGAAATATGTATAAGGCACTCAAAAACCGAATCCACGCGTGCAGTGATGATAACCCATATTGTACATGATCTTCATTTATTTTTCTCTTCAAAATCTTGTCTATGTCATTGAATTCTTTGGATGTAGTAGCATCGCAAAGATAGCATCGTTGACTTGATGCAGTATATGTCATTGAATTGCAAACTTTATCATCAACCATTATTAAGGCTAATTTGTAGTATATTATGATTTATTTTCCGTCCACAATCGCATGAAAAGGTTGAAGCTGTTTTTTTTTGTTCTTTGAGGTCATTCACTTCAGTGCGTGATCCTTCTGCAGTCTCTTTCAAAAACTCTATTATTATCGGACTACAAAATCAAGGGGAAGAAGGTCGTGGATTTTTCCACACGATTATCACATCGTTATTTCCTTCATCAACAAAAATGAGCTGTAGTGGCACAAGCGAAGTGAAGAAAATAGTTGCATCTGTTTTATCTCCTTCGTCATGATCGAATTTTTGTTTGAAAATACTTTGCCCCGATGTTACGTCACACCCCCATTTGCAAATCAAATCCAATTTATAAATTTCTTTGGATGGGAGGGAATTAAAAACTTTACTTTGCACCGTCAATATGCGATCTGCTGTATGATCTAACAATGCTTGAAGTTTTACCGCAGCTTTACTTTCGGTGATAGTTATGTCATCTTTGGGCAGATAACATTTTTTTTTCGCCCCTAGCACAGATTTGTACGATGGAAACATTTTCGAATTACGTTACAGTGCTCCAGAGCGTATTCCCTGATAAACATGTTTGGACATACGGTATTCAATTATTAGAGAAAGAGCAGCATTAGCGGAATAACAATCGTGAGTATCATTTGTGACAGTGTGTAAAGCTTGCTTATATTTGGACGCTCTTGTTTCTTGTAGGACTGCCCAGCGCAGTGTCTTTCACTACTTTTGCGGCGTCTAATTTCCCTGCAGCTAGAAGACTCATGTGGGTGGCAAAGGCAAGCTCTTCGGTACTGGACTGGTTACGAATATCTGCAATTTTTCTTCTTTTCGACCGGTCACTGGAGTCTTCGAAGCTCTGCGAACGGCGACCACGTCCAAGAACTTCAGCCATATCCTTATTTTCTGTTGAGACTTCCTTATTGATCCCAAAGACGAGGACTGTGCTTAGCCAATCCGTTTTTTTTTTTTTTTTCAGAAATCTCGCCTTCATTCTTTTAGCTTTTTGCCATTTGTCTCTCAACTCACATAATAACTTACGAATGTTTTGTTTTTCATCTGCGAATAACGTGTAAGGACTATGGCCTTTTTTGGACAATGCAACCTCAATGACTTTGTACACTTCATTCGCATTATCATTTAAATGATTTGCCAGTAAATCGAACAGCTCCTGACACGTGAAGCCAACTGCAACCCCTTCACTGCTTATCCGAGAGCCTGAAAAAAAATCCGTTCAACAGTGCGACAAATCTAAATAATTTGCAAGAATCAATTATAGTTTTGTTAATGAAAAAAAAACAGTCAAATTCTGTAGAATAAAATGATTTTTACACGAAGAAAAAAAATGGTAACCATTACATTTAATTTCAGCCTAGACATGTTACATATTACTTGCTTGACAAATTTTATGTATAAAGGTGTGAAAAAATATTCAGACGATAAATCTTAATTTAATACATTTCAAACATTTTTACGATGCAGAAACATATTTTTTTTTAACACAACCCGATACAACCAGATTATTATACTTAACTGCAATTTTTAAAATTAATTTCCCTTCGGGCATGAGAAACAAATCACTCAACATCACAGCGTGTGCGCCGAAATTGTCGCACCTGAATTCCTGCATATATTTACAAAAACAGTCAATGTAACCAAAAGAGCAGTTTGGAGCAGCTAATTTTTTTTTTGCAGCAAGAATGTAAATAATGACGTGATTTTGATTCGTCACTGAGTTATGTAGAATTATTAACTTTAACTTAATATCACATAAGGTTTTTTCGCCGCGAGCACAAACATTTACAGTAGATGTTTTCTTTTTGTTTTTCTTAGTGTGTGGTTTAAATGAACAATCCCAATGATATAATAATAATGTACTTACTTCCAGGAGAAGATTCCTATTTGAAAATTTCAACTTGCTCAATTCCATTACACGTTATTTCACTTCAAACGCAACGTAATTTTTACACCATAGCACACGACCGATGCTACCTGCACGAGCATTCCGGTTCGACTGGCATTCCAACGGCTCAGTGAAACATCTGCCACTTCCTGTCCCTTGGAAGGGACGCCAGAAATACCCCTCTACCTGGCTCAACAGAATTCTTCAAATGTAAGCTTCATTTTTCTATTTTTGACCAGCTATTTGGGATTTGGAACCACTCTGCGACGGTCTGACCTTGCGGTCGCGGTCATGGTGTAAGGAAGGGGAGGTGAAACCATGCGCAGGTTTTCCCCTCCACGCGCTCCCTCGCTACGTCACCTTGGTTGTAGCCAGCGCTCTTTTTCCAGGCGCTATCCATCCATTTCATCTGCGTCTTGTGCGAATTTTTGTTATTGTTGGTGCTTACATAATCCTGAGTGATTTTATGTAGCTGCGCAGTGTTAGGATTTCACAATCATTTCAAAAAGACTCGAGATTCTGGCATAAAATATTTTTCTTTTCCAAAAAAATTAACATCTTTTGCAATAAGTGGGTGAACGTATGCAAAAGGAAGGACAATTTCTGTGTTCGCAGATTTAAGTTTAAACAAACGTGATTTTAAGTAGAAATTTCACTTGTTTTATAATACAAGTAATTTTTTTTTAATTTTTTTTGTATGATTAACTGTATTTTAATATTAGGTCAAGTAATATATTTCGTGCTAAATACTGAGTTATTATCTATAATAATAACGTATTTCACTGTAAAAAGGTTATTTATTGAATGAATTTATTAAATGATATTTAAACGTGTATATATATATATACATTTGTAGCAGCAAACCACGGTCTGATTACCATCTTTGTGCTGGGTGGATCTTTTAGGTTCCACAGTGTAATTAGAAATGAACAAAAACAAAGTGTGATTCAATCTGAAATATGAATACTCCATACCGAGGACACTTATAACAGATACAAGAAAATATTAACGTACGATATTAATTACATTTTTAAACAGCTCTAAGGTATATTCAAAAAAAATTATGGGCCGGCCGTACATTAAATTATAAAAAGTTTCATCTACTAAAAATACATAAACCAATAAAAAATTACAAATATGTTTAAACTATCCCAGTATATATACTTAAAGTCCAGAAATTATGTTTATCTAATGAACTGCATTAGACGACATAATTAAAAGAAAGTTCAAAAAAGGGTCAGAAGATACAGAAGCACCGGAGGTCGGGGCTTCGTTTCTCGGAGATCACGCAGGAACATGAAGCCAGGGCGCTTGTGTGCTGTTGAGGAAGGGAGATGAAAATGACAATTCGGCGTCCGGCTCTCGGACCCTGTCTGGAACAGTCCGAATCAAAACTGATCAGAACTTGTACACAGACAGTATACGGGGCAGAAAATGCCCAGAAAAGTTAAGGGGAGGTTGAGGAAAGTCGCGGATCGTCACTCACCAGACAGGGAAGTTGGCTTCTATTTACCGATGCGTCGCCCGCCAGGAACTGGATCCCGCGAATACGCGGATGGACGCGGATGTTTTATTCATTTCAAAAGAAATAACTTAAAAGAAAAATAACTATTACACTTTGTACTACGCAGATGGACTAAACTACTTGAAAAAGATTATAGGGATAGCATCCCTTATTTAGGCGACTACATAGTCGGTTGCGGCTGGATGGAAATCTTGCAGTGTCTCGTCGACTCGCCGATAATTGCAAAATGGTCCATCTGCAGTCGCGACGCGAAGTGTCTCGCGAAGAACCGTGTCTCGTAATTAATAGAAACTGTTATATCAAAAGTGGAGGGGGGGGGGACTGGGAGTCCGGACCGAAAGTTTCCGATGTTCCCCGAGTGGGCGTCATAAAAAAAACTCTGACTGATGTCTTGAAGTTGGTATCACTGGCCGACTTTAGCGCTACCTGTTGAGGAGTGTCTGAAATAAAAAAGAATCGACTCGCCCAAGGCATCTGCTTAAACCAAGGGTTAAAGGGGCAGTCAGGTGCTACACTCTGGTCCGGCGGCCAAGATAATTACTTACTGTTTCTGCCGCTAGATGTCGTGGGGTGGTCCATCTTTGCACACACATTTTTTATGCACGTAGTCCTTGGAGACAGTTGCTGTCTGCTGGGGTTTATGACAGGTCATTGGTCTTAGGCGAATTCTTAGAACCGAGAGGGAAGGGGGTGGACAAAAGCGCAACGACGCTGGGAACTAGCGTCCATGACGTGACTCCAGGGGAGTGAACCTAATATGTATTCGTGACGGTAAAGGCTGTGGTCAGCTCGTCTCTGAGAAATGGTAACAACTCGTCAAGAGCTACTGTATGCAGTTTTAGTCATGAAGTGAAGTAATGTTACAGGCCTGGGACGTGCCTGTAAGCGAGGGAAATTTTAAGCGAGCTGCCAACAAAGTATTAGATCTGCAAAAGATCCTATAGGTCTCTGGGAAAGGTGCTTCAGACTACTGGCACAAAGTTTAACTTAGGGGAGTACACCAACCTAACAAAGTGTAAATCGCCCTTTAGTAACCAAATTATAGAGCAAAAAAAATTCCAAAAAAAATTTTAATTATAATAAAATTTAAAAAAAAGTGTCGAAATACCAAATTTCCGGCACATACTCCCCCACTGAAAGGCGGAGCCAGGGTAAGCAACCAACACTGAACATAAAATGATTGAAATCTGTCATACTTACCCTGTACCAGAATCGACTTAGTTATACTACTTACAATACCTGATGAACTTACTAGGTAACATTGCCATACAAAACAACTTTAAAAACTAAGTGATATGATTATTCATTGTTTACACATAACTTTATGAACTTGGTATCATCATTCTCTTACGAACTAAGTTACATATTTATCTTATGTACTAATTTACATCTCTCTTATAGTTTAAGTGTATTTTCCAGACTAAGTGGATCTTATGGACTAAGTGGATTTTACATGCTAAGTAGCGCCACTTAAAAATAATATCTTATCCTAAAACATTCTTAATACTAAACATCTGAAATGTAAACACTCTTACGAACTAGTACTTATATAGTAATAATTATTACTTATAATTAGAACCTAGGATTTTTATATCTGTCAACACTGCGTGTTGCAGATGGCATGCCGAAGCTTTGTTTAAGACTCCTCGAATAGGAGTAGAGGGCTGCACCTAATTTAAGTTGGGGTGCACCTTCGTTAGATGCGAAATGTGCGCGCGCGTTATGTACGCACCAGAACTTGGGTCGGATAGGGCGGCCGTTACTGGGGTTAAAAAGCGCTGTATTTGCCACGGGCCATTCCAACGATAAGCAAGTTTGGCTGATCGCTTGTCGATCGCCTTACTTAGAGGGTGTGATTTGCACAACACCATATCACCAAAGTAGTATAGGATAGCCGGTCCTGCGGCAGGATGCAGGATGTGGAGCTGTGTGTCCTATCCGCCATATTGGATTGTGACGTCACGGCGGCCATCTTGGATGCAGCATAACGGGACACAACGTAACGGGACACAGCGTAACGGGACATAACATAACGGGACAAGTAGATCACGGCAGCCATCTTGGATCCGCCATCTTGGATCCGCCATTTTGGATGACGTCATTTTGTTTTCTAGAAAATTCCGGCATTTTGTTTTCCTTCATATTATAAGTAATATTAATCTAACTTTCATGCAAGACGTCGCACAGCGGACCACAGCTGGCCTTACCGCAGCATGTCAACAGATGTGCTCCACACAAGGTCACAGACACCCCTCCCCCCTTTCAACACGCCCGACGGCCGAGGCCCGCGGCGTCTGTTGACAGCTGTAATCTTATCAAGCGTGCATGTCCACACGAGGCTAACCAAACCCCCCTTCACCCCGCCTCATCACCTGAGAGGACATTACCCTTTTCGTCAGCGGGAATGCAAAATGTTATAAGTACGCGACCCACTGATTATGCAGAGTCAGGGCGCAACTAAATAGTTTGAGTGTTAATTTAAGTTTAAGTTAAGAGTGTTTTGTGCATTGCATGTCAACCTAGATTAAGAGTTATATGTTCTAAGAGTTTTTAAAATAAGATAAACATGATCACTCCGGAGTATCTCCTTAAGGACGAGATAATTTATGAGCTCACACTCCGGGGACAACCGACCTCAGGAGATGTCCAAGAGCTCAGGAAACGACTCAGAGCCGTTTTCCAGAAACAAGTACAGCCAATTGCCTGGAATGTACATTTGGACCCACTAGAGGAGTTTAATATTGTCTGTGGTAAGTTCCAAGACATAAGCGCTTATGCTAATGATGTGCACAACGAAACAAACAAAACAAACATATTCAGAACCATCACACGACTTAACAACATTGCCACTATATTCCACAACCTGTCCATATTATCAGGAGGTAAATTGAATGGTGTCTACACCAAAGAAATTTACAAATGCCGACAACAAATACCTGACCTAACACATAAGTTGAGTGCAAAACTCATCACCATACAGAACCCACTCTTCGAGAGTATTACTGACGTAATTCCCATCCCTCAGCAACAGATGCCTGTTACAAGTACACAGCCTAAAGCAACACCGACAGAAATACCGGGACTACAGACCAAGGTCACTCTGGTGTCTCCATTACCAGTATCACCTCCGCCTCCGCCTTCATCGCCTCCACCAGTTTCCTTTACATCAATCCCGTTTCCGGCAATCACTACGATTGGCCACCCATCCACCCACATGTGGTTTCCCTCCACCTCTATCGCGAGGCCGGTACCCCAGCCAGTCACCAAGGTCACCTACACTCGGCCTATTCCCGAAATAATTGAGCACCCCTCTCACCTCACCCAACCAATGTACCTTCCACCAATCATGGCGGGTATGTTTAACCCATACCTCCAGTTCCAGTCAGCATTTTCATCCTTCCAAACCACCCCAGAACTCCACACTCCCTCTGCGGCCGTTGGCACCCAAATTTCACCCCTACCTCAGGTAAGTGCATCTAGCACCGCGACTTCTCTTTCACAGTCCACCGCCATGACAGCTATTCCCCAACCTGACCTACAAATTCCCCAAGTCAGCCCTTCAACCTCGTATCTCCCTCTGGCACCTGCAGCACCCCTCCCTCCACACAACCCTAATCCTGCACCAAATCACCCCCCACCACCACCTGACCAAGTTCAAACAACCCATTTCTACAACAAAATCGCCCACCCAGCAGAAAGACTACTCACCAATCTCCCAGAAACAAATGGATTGGATCCTAAAAAACTGATTGAGTTTTTGCGACTGTTACTCAAACTACACCAAAAATGCAACCTACCAGACAAAGAATTGTTTGAGATAGTTTTTCCCCTTACCCACCCACCTCTCAGCGAACGAACCTCATGTGCAATAGAAAATAACCTAACTTTCGATCAGTACCATGCTGACATATTAGATTTTTTTATTCCAGCGTGCATGCTCACAAACCTGCGACTTGATTGGTACAGCAGACTTCAACAGAAAGACGAACCATTAAGAAAATACATTTCTGACATTAAGGAAGCCGCTCGATTCCTTAGATTAGGCGCCTCAAAGTGCGAAATCGTGTCCAATATCCTAGATGGAATTAGCCCTGCAGAGAGATCGCGAGCAGTTTTTCAGAGCAGACCACATACATCTGCGAAACTGGACCGTTTGTGTATACATACCACTAATGTAGAATTCGCCGACTACCAAAGGAATCGTTACCCGAGTTCCCTTGATTGACACCCCATTCTGTCAGTATCACAACCTCAACCGAGAAAAGAGAACATGAATACTTTTCACAAAACAAAACAAAATGATTACAGTCACCATCAGAGTGGATAAAATCATTACCAGCAAAAGAGGCCATTTTGTAAATTTTTTAAAAGAACCGGGCATGTGATTGAACAATGCCGCACTAAGTATAGACAGAAAAATTATTACTACTACAACAATAACAACAACAACAACAACAACCCAAAAAACGAGTAACGAGGTGGCCAGAAAGCAATCCTTCTGTGCCAGCTAAACAAAAATCATCTTCAGATAATTTCTGCAATACAGTCACTACTCCACATGCACCGAGTAGATACAATAACATATTTAATTACCACCCAAAGAGTAATCACGACATACAACAACAAAAATATACAAAAAATTCAAATAGATCACAAAAGTCAAACAAGTCTCATAGAAGGAAAAAACGCAA
Source organism: Bacillus rossius redtenbacheri (assembly GCF_032445375.1). Lineage (NCBI taxonomy): Eukaryota > Metazoa > Arthropoda > Insecta > Phasmatodea > Bacillidae > Bacillus > Bacillus rossius. The sequence continues at coordinate 259,054,258 of NC_086330.1, read as the reverse complement.
TAAGTACACAAATTCGAATAAGGTAAAAAATTCTACCAACCCTAGGACACATTGTGAAATTGCATCAATCCTAAAAATTCAGGCAAGAGGACATGTCATAATATATTCGCAGGTATACCAACAGTATTACCTTATGCGAGCACTTTAATTGGCAAACACGAAATTCCAGGACTGATTGATACAGGCCAGTCCGAAGTTTTATTTCAGCAAATCTTTTTCATGTTTTACAAAAGGAGAAATTGGTTCAGGAAATTAAACCAATAAGAATACAATGTTTCACCGCATCAGAACAACCACTAAAGGTTAACCAAGTAGCCATCATTAAAGTTAAAATTGATGTATTTACCTGGATGTTTCCATTTTTAGTTGCACAGGATTTAGCTACTGATCTAATTAATGGATCGGATTTCATTTCTAAAACATGTTTAGTAATTGATTTGCGAGCAAGAAAATTCAAGTTCAAATTTAATAAATCTGGTGTTATCCCATTTCTTTAATCTAAAATCCAGCTGAGGATGAATGTGAGTTATCCCTGACACACCTCGACACATCGCAAAGAAAAGTAGTGGAAAATCTATGTCATAACTTCCCAGATGTCTTGACAAAAAAAATAGGTCGCACTCACATAGTGCAATATGATATAAAACTTTTGGATAAATCCCCAGTCAGATGTCACCCATATCAATTATTGGGTCCCAAAATGGAAATCATGCGCGAACACATACAAGACCTATTGGACAAGGATGTAATTGAACCATCGGCTTCCAGTTTTTCCTCTCCAGCATTTTTGGTCCCCAAATGTCAAGGTCACCGCTTAGTTGTGGATTTTCGAAAAATTAACAAACAGATAGACATAGAAATGGTACCATTACCTGATTTGAATTCAGCTTGCCATTGGTTTAGCAAAGCCAAATATTTAGTGTTTTTGATCTTAATTCGGCCTACCATCAAGTACCATTAACACCAAAGTCAAAACACCTCACCGGCTTTTGCGTGCCCTGGAATTTGTATCAATATAAAGTAGTTCCATTTGGACTAGCCACAGGCGCTCAGGTACTGACTCGCCTCCTAGACCAAGTTTTTGGCGATTTAAAATTTAAATTCGTATTTAATTACCTGGATGACGTTGTAGTGTATTCCGAATCTTTTGAAGATCACATAGCCATTTGTCTGAAGTTCTCACCCGGTTGCGTAAAGCAGAACTGACAGTAAACACAAAGAAGGTTAAATTTGCAGTTTCTGAAATTTCTTTCCTAGGACACATAATTTCTAGTAGAGGACTAACAATTGACCCAAGCCGCACTCAAGCCATTGCAGATTTCCAACCTCCAAAAGTAATTTCTAGATTTATTGGAATGGCAAATTTCTATTCCAAATACGTCCCAAATTTTGCAGAACATGCAGCCCCTTTAAATGCTCTTCAGAAGAAAAACACATCATTCAATTGGGGTCCTGACAAGACAAAGCTTTTAGTTATTTGAAACAAGCTATAGCCAGCCCACCTGTTCTTCGAATGGTGGATTTCATTAAACCATTCATACTACAGACAGATGCATCGAGTGTCGCCATTGGTGCAGTTCTATCAGAAGAGTTCTATGGCCACAGGCAAACAATAGCTTTCACCTCTCGCACCCTAACTCATCAAGAGAATACATCGTCCTCAGTTTATAACTAGAGTGCCTAGCAGTTGTATTCGGAATCGACAAGTTTCGACAATACCTTGAACACAGGGAATTTTTATTAGAGACCGACAATCAGGCCCCTGCTTGGCTTTTGGCTCACCCCAAGCAACTAGGAAAACAAGCAAGTGGACAGCAAAAATTTCCTCACTTAAATTCACTATTCAACATATCAGAGGTACGCAGATTATTGTAGCAGATGCTCTTTTTCGAATGTTCGAGAATCCCTCCAAATCTAATCTTCAGGAGGAACCCCCAGTTTCATGTAATGCTCTACTCACGGATTTTCCTTTAGCGTTTTCAGACTTACAGTGCCACCATAATTCAGATCATTACATTTCAGATATTATTCAGCAATTAAAATCAGGTACACCGCCAAAATATTTCAAGATTTCAAAAGGTCTCCTGTATCGACGAACAGCACAATGCAAAACTTACAGAATAGCCCTTCCTTAGAATTTAAGAGACATGGTTTTTAAACATTATCACAGCTCACCCATTGGAGCACACCTGGGAACATACAAAACCATTGACAGCATACGCCGTCATTTTATTTGGGATGGAATGCATAAAGACATTGCTGAGAAGGTAAAATTATGTAAATATTGCGCCCTGAGTAAACCAGCACAGAAAAAACAATTTTGATTTTTAACATCAGATGTAGGCGAAAGGCCTATGAAAAAATCATTTATAGATTTTGTTGGCCCCTTCCCCCGTTCTAAAACTGGACACACCATGCTTCTCGTAGCTATTGATGCATTTTCTAAATTTGTATGGCTCATTCCCCTCCGGCGAGCCACCGCAGAAACCACAATACAAGCATTGCAAAATAACATTTTTAAAATATCAGGATTACCTTCAATAATTGTGTCAGATAACGCATCACTATTTACATCCAGACTTTTCAAGAAAATGTGCTTTTCCCATGGCATAATCCACAGCCTTCACATGCGGAGCGTTTTAATAGGAACCTCCGAACCGCTTTAATAGCATATCATGCGAACTCGCAGGATAAATGGGACACTTATTTCGTCTGGTTACAAATGGCTTTCAACTATGCCCGACATGAGGGACACAAAACCACACCATTTGAAATCATGTTCACGTATAAACCCAATTATCCACTTTCTAATCTCTGGTCACTACAAGAGCTTCTCCCAGATAATCCTCGCAACATAAAAGAGGTCTGGAGAAGAGCTCAGCATAACCTGAACTTAGCCCATGCGGCAAGCAGGCAGAGATACAAGAAGAAACGTTCGCCTAATCCATATAGAGTAGGCGAGTAGTATAGGATAGCCGGTCCTGCGGCAGGATGCAGGATGTGGAGCTGTGTGTCCTATCCGCCATATTGGATTGTGACGTCACGGCGGCCATCTTGGATGCAGCGTAACGGGACACAACGTAACGGGACATAACGTAATGGGACAAGTAGATCATGGCAGCCATCATGGATCCGCCATTTTGGATGACGTCATTTTGTTTTCAAGAAAATTCCGGCATTTTGTTTTGCGCCATATTGGATGATGACGTCACCGTTGCAATTATCTTTATCGTCGCCATCTTGAAATTTAGACGCCATCTTGGAAATCCGCAATTTTTATGTTAGAAAATCGGGATAAATTCCAAAATTCATAAAAAAATTAACTTATTCGAATTATGATTGATTATATCGATCACCGTCCTCGGTTCAAACACGGTGAGTACAAAAAAAAAACTAAAAATGGCGACAGGCTCCTCCCTCAATGGTGGATGCAGGCAGACTGACTCCTACCACTTTTTTTCAAAGCATATATATCGTCAGCTGGTATGACGACATGACCGCCATCTTGTCTTCGTCTGCTGGAGATCACCATCTTGTTTTCGTCCGCTAGAGTGTGCTGATACCATGTTAGTATAATTATCTGGTCACCACACCTTTGACCTTGACCTTGAACTTTGACCTTGACCTTGAACTTTGACCTTGAAATTTGACCTTGACTTTGAAATTTGACCTTGACCTTGAAATTTGACCTTGACCTTGAAATTTTGACCTTGACCTTGAAATTTGACTTTGTCCTGGAAATTTGACTTTGTCCTTGTCGACCCTTATGGATCCGACATTTTATGTTCAGTACATGCTACCAGGAGCTACCACCTGCTGGAGTACACCATATTGTGTGTGTACTTGTATTATAGAGTACATTTCCATCTGGTTAATTTTATTCTAACCCGCTACAGTGCAGTAATCATTTATTATGGAGGTGCCCCCCGCCATCTTGAAATTAGACCGCCATCTTGAAATCATGTAATAATGTAGCTAGAAAAGTGGGAAAAAATCCAAAATTCATTAAATAAATTTGTAATCCATATAATGATTGATTGGATCGACTAAGGTCCTTGGTTCGATCCCTGGCCGATACAAAAAAACTTTAATTTAAAAAAAATACTAAAAAAGTGTTAGGTTTGAGATAATAAAAACACCACAAGTTCTTTTAAAAAAAATTTATTACATAAATTCAATACACTACTACAAGTACAAAAAAAAAACACTGACAAATTACCAAAGCCTTTTGGATTCCACGATTCAAACAGTCTTCTTATTGTACGGACTAAGCCTTTTACATGACTTTAAATGTCTATCCGATCCGTTCATCATCACAGCCAGAGTCGGACTGAAGTTCATAGCACTTATATAGTCTCATTAGCCGGTACAACACATGAGTCATATCAATAACCATGTTCATTATACGTCTCGGAGAATTTTTTATAATGACGATGTAAGCTATCGAGACGTGAAATTAGTTTATTGCACTTATTGCACTGAAATTGTATTCTTTGAACATTATTAAAACAACCGCTTCTTTCACGTCTGCGAGCATTTGAGATGATAGTAAATGATGCACCACAGTATTTGCACTGATGCGAAGTACGCTCTTCATTAATTGAAGTATTCAATGCTGATGAAACTTCAGCTGATGGTGGAACAGCACATATCGAAGTCTCCTCCAGTGTTGTCAGAGGCGTTGCCAAGGGATCTGCTCCAACATCGTCGGCGCCGACGTCATGATTCCCGTAGTCGATGGTACATCCTCCATCGAGTACGACGTTAAAGTCGGTAAATATGCCATCGAAGTCTCAAGAACAGCCAATTACACGTCTTATGCACCAGAATAAACAAACTAGGTGATTTGTACACCGTCGACGTCAGTAACAAACTGAGCGTCCTGCTGTCTAGGACTCGTTTATATACATTAACCGGTTTGAATAATACGATAGTCAAATCAAGAACAATTTACTAAAATACTAGAGTCAAAACAACATTAAAAAAATAGAAGCACCATCTAAAAAAAAAGGAAGCACATTTGGAAGCACCGACAACGAAAAGGCAGCACATTTGGAAGCACCGACAACGAAAAGGCAGCACATTTGGAAGCACCGACAACGAAAAGACAGCACATTTGGCAGCACCGACTACGGAAAGGCAGCATATTTGACAGCACCGACAACGCAAAGGCAGCACATTTGGAAGCACCGACAACGAAAAGGCAGCACATTTGGAAGCAACGAAAACGAAAAGTCAGCACATTTAGCAGCCCCGACAACGAAAAGGCAGCACATTTGGAAGCACCGACTACGAAAAGGCAGCCTATTTGGAAGCACCTAAAACGCAAAGGCAGCACATTTGGAAGCACCGACAACGAAAAGACAGCATATTTGGAAGCACCGACAACGAAAAGGCAGCACATTTGGAAGCACCGAAAACGAAAAGTCAGCACATTTGGAAGCACCGAAAACGAAAAGTCAGCACATTTGGCAGCACCGACAACGAAAACGCAGCACATTTGGAAGCACCGACAACGAAAAGGCAGCACATTTGGAAGCACCGTCAACGAAAAGACAGCACATTTGGCAGCACCGACGACGATAAGTCAGCACATTTGGAAGCACCGACAACGCAAAGGCAGCACATTTGGAAGCACCGACAACGAAAAGGCAGCACGTTTGGAAGCACCGACAACGAAAAGGCAGCACATTTGGAAGCAACGAAAACGAAAAGTCAGCACATTTGGAAGCACCGACAACGAAAAGGCAGCACATTTGGAAGCACCGACTACGAAAAGGCAGCACATTTGGCAGCACCGACAACGAAAAGACATCACATTTGGAAGCACCGACTACGAAAAGGAAGCACATTTGGAAGCACCGACAACGAAAAGGCAGCACATTTGGAAGCACCGAAAAGGAAAAGTCAGCACATTTGGCAGCACCGACAACGAAAAGGCAGCACATTTGGAAGCACCGACTACGAAAAGGCAGCACATTTGGCAGCACCGACAACGAAAATACATCACATTTGGAAGCACCGACTACGAAAAGGAAGCACATTTGGAAGCACCGACAACGAAAAGGCAGCACATTTGGAAGCACCGACAACGAAAAGGCAGCACATTTGGAAGCACCATCAACAAAAAAAAAAAGGCAAAAAGGAAGCACAAGTTACGAGATCTAAGTCTTAGTTAGAAATCAGAATATAAGAAATAAAAACATTAAATTCTTATAATTTAAATTATTTATTTTATTGCTTTACATTATACAAATGCAAGTAAAACAAGCCACTATTGTATGTAGCCAGCATTCCTCAGTTCCTTGAGTATGAAGGATATTTCTTTGATGCACGAATATTTTCCTGCACAAAGCGAACCATATAGAAGCCTTAGCCGGTTAACCAATATGTTTGGATCTTTCCATGATGTGTAATCATTCTCTTCTACCACCATCTTCCCTGCACCTTTATAATAAATATTATGATCTCTGGTGTCTTCCGTTTTACCACCAACCTCAGGGTAACTTTCATGTTTGAGACGGTGATCATCACAAGCTTGATCAGATTTATTTAATATATCACGTCGTCTCCACCGTTTCGGTCTCAGGACACCACCACATTCTTCGATCTTGGTAGCTTTAGGTGCTTCATCATAGTCTATGTCTTTGTCAACAGCCTCAGAGTCACTGTAACAATCACCGTAGAAGGAATCGTCTTCACCCAATTTACCGTAATAATTCGATGTTGATGATGTTGAAGTGTCTTCATCGTCTTCATGCTTCCTTTTTAGGAGTCCATCATTTTTACAAAGTAGGAAAGATCTACTTGAATTCGGCTGGAATATATTCTCACTTTTCACGTTAAGGATTCTTCCATTGTCTTCATTCTTCCGTAAATCATCAACCTCCTTCAATTTAAGTTCTTTGTCGAGATCGGAAGAGCCAAGAAAATTATTGTCGTAATGTAGATCACTCTTCCTCTCTCCTCTGGTATTTTTATGGACTAAAACGGGAAATTTTCCCTCGCAACGGGAATTTTTCCCGCGTAAACGGGAAATTTTTCCTCAAAACGAAAATTTTTGGGTCATTTTGAGTCATTTTTGAAGAATTTTGAGGATTTTTTGAGTCAAAAATGGCTTCCGTGACGTCACAATCCAAGATGGTGGACCGACAATCTCAATCCACAGCCTGAAGCCTGTTTCAGGAGGATAATTTACATACTACTCACGTAAGAATAATATTGAAGCTGTGTTTTAATCACTAATTAACTACATAAAAAATGTTTACTTCCTACCTGAAAACAATGTTGCATTTGTATTATTTGGTAATGTTATATATCCGAATTTTTGTCATTATATACATAAATTTAATCCTCCCAAGGTTTTGTTTTCTGTATTAAGTTGACTACTTAAATCATAACGACACGACACGAGTCCTCGGATTCTTGCTTCAGCACGTGCCGACAGCTAGGTCCTCATTCCCGGTCGAGCCACACAGTGCAACAAGGACTGAAGCTTGGTATTGGAGACATTCAAGAGGGAGATTAACTACCCTTAAACACATCAAGTCGATCTGGTCCCCGGGCATTTGGTCAGAGGGCCAGATTTTGAGGTGCGGGGGAATTTGAGATACAGAAAAAAAATGTTATTCCTAGGGTACTTCCATGGGCAAGTTCAAGGGGAATTGTTGTTTATACTAACATGCAGTGCGCTTAAAAATATTAGGCCTAAAAACAAAACTTTAGAAATAAATTTAAAACTTGTTTAACAATGGACAGTAACTCGTGTTTTATTACAGAAGTTATATTAGCTGTATAGAAATGCAAAACAATTTATTAAATTTAAATAATAAAAAAGACAAACAGCCTATGTTTTTTAAAAACATTAGTATTTAATTGCATAAGTTGATGTTCTAAAACTTATGGTAAATATACTTGATTTTTTTTTTATTTTATGTTGTTTGAGGGAAATTGGAAAAGGAAGGGGACGTCAAACGATTATCTTTCCAGAGCGCTAGCTACTTGGAATCGGGGCCTGCTGGTCCTGCAACAAGGCAACAACACTTCAGTAGCATTTTTTGCCAGTTATATTACTTATAAGAGTACCCTTCTGTCTCAGATGAAGTAAAACTTGTTCCAGGGACGTAGCTGAGGAACCGCTTCCTTCTAGGATTAAAAAAAAAAAAAAAGCTAAGATTGATTAAGGCTCGAGAGAGATTATTTGGGAAAGGTTAAATATTTTGGGTTACAATGACGTATTTCCTCGCCATTATATCCCGACATGCCTCATGCACAGAAACGACAGAAGTTGTCTTTTTAAGTGTTCTATTTTTAATGACGGTTTGCACACATGTTACTATAAGCATGTCTTTCATACAAACCTTAGCCTGCATGTTTCATGTATTTAACAACGAAATCATCAGACAATTGACGTAAGAACCCATCATTCAAAACAATTAAATACACACCAAAATATAAAATGTACAGATATCTCTAAACAGAGTTCTAAAAGTTTACAATTCCCTGAGCTTTTAGAGTGTCTGGCATTTTTTTTTTAAATTTAGTTAATAACAAAACGTGCAAAGAATAATATAATAGTCATACTGGACTCCCTCCTACACAAAACACTGGCTACGTCCCTGCGCGTTCACTGGGTGCCTGGGTGGCTGGGTTCCCGGGTGCCTGGGTGCCTGGGTGCCTGGGTGCCTGGGTGCCTGGGTACCTGAGTGCCTGGGTTCCCGGGTGCCTGGATGCCTGGGTGCCAGGGTGCCAGGGTGCCTGGGTGCCTGAGTGCCTGGGTGCCTGAGTGCCTGGGTGCCTGGGTGCCTGGGTTCCCGGGTGCCTGGGTGTCTGGATGCCTGGGTGCCTTGGTGCCTGAGTGCCTGGGTGCCTGGGTGCCTGGGTTCCCGGGGGCCTGGGTGCCTGGGTGCCTGGGTGCCTGGGTACCTGAGTGCCTGGGTTCCCGGGTGCCTGAGTGCCTGGGTGCCTGGGTGCCTGGGTTCCCGGGTGCCTGGGTGCATGGGTGCCTGGGTGCATGGGTGCCTGGGTGCCAGGGTTCCTGGCTGCCTGGGTGCCTGGGTTCCCGGGTGCCTGGGGGCCTGGGTGCCAGGGTGCCTGGGTTCCCGGGTGCCTGGGTGTCTGGGTGCCTGGGTGCCTGGGTGCCTGAGTGCCTGGGTGCCTGGGTGCCTGGAGGCCTGGGTGCCAGGGTGCCTGGGTTCCCGGGTGCCTGGGTGTCTGGGTGCCTGGGTGCCTGGGTGCCTGAGTGCCTGGTTGCCTGGGTACCTGAGTGCCTGGGTTCCCGGGTGCCTGAGTGCCTGGTTGCCTGGGTGCCTGGGTTCCCGGGTGCCTGGGTGCCTGGGTGCCTGGGTGCCTGAGTGCCTAGGTGCCTAGGTGCCTGGATGCCTGGGTGCCAAGGTGCCTGAGAGCCTGGGTTCCCGGGTGCGTAGGTGGCTGGGTGCCAGGGTGCCTGGGTGCCTGGGTGCCTGGGTGCCTGGGTGCCTGGGTGCCTGGGTGCCTGGGTGCCTGAGTGCCTGGGTGCCTGGGTGCCTGGTTGCCTGGGTACCTGAGTGCCTGGGTGCGTGGGTGCCTGGGTGCCTGGGTGCCTGAGTGTCTAGGTGCCTGGATGCCTGGGTGCCAAGGTGTCTGAGAGCCTGGGTTCCCGGTTGCCTGGGTGGCTGGGTGCCCGGGTTCCCGGTTGCCTGGGTGGCTGGGTGCCCGGGTGGCTGGATGTGGCGAGCGCGCGGGAGTGCAGGGGACGGACTGTTGCAGGCCGTGTACTGTGAGAAGCTGTCATGTCGCATGGGGCGCAGCTGCTGGACCAACAACCAGCCGCCCATGGACGGGACGCCATGCGCCCAGCACAAGGTGAGAACAGCCACTGCGACAAGTCCATGCCATGCACGGGATAAACTTTTTCTCTGCCTTTACATTCATTCATTCCTTTAGAAAACCAGTTTCCAAGAAATAATTTGTAATATACTAAAAAAAAAAAGATATTCTAACTTTGTACAACACATGGCTATTGTTATTTTTTTACATCTATTAAATATGTTTTTCAATATAATACCGAGAATTTGTTAGGGATATTGGCGTATAACTTTATTTTTTGATTGATGTTAATTCAAACATAAAATAAAAAGAAAAGAAAATTGAATATGCAATACTGGCATTGTCTTGTTTTATTGTGCGTATTAATGTGCACAGTTAACATTGGAAATATATTCAGAAACTTTCTACAAATAACTTTAACTATTAGAGGTACTGGGACAACACTTAATTTAAATTTCCGGATAAGAATCATAATCCAGTGTTACTGCGAACACTATTTCGTAGCAATACGGTTGTTTTCATTAAAATGTACAAAATTACATTAATCTGTAATTTAACATGAATAATTATGTTATATTAAACATTACAGGCCATAACTAATTATTATTTCGCGATATTTTTAAAGTGTTGAATATCATGATAATATTTGCGACATGTGTCACGTTGCGATGTACGCATTATTAGCTATGGAAGCTTCTAAATTAAAGTGTGTTGCATGCATGTTGGGCATTCTCGATGTTAACACATGTGTTATTTCAAACGCATTTCTAATAACCGTATTAGGAATATGGGCTGCTAGAAGATAGATATTCAGTGACGGTTATTGCTGAGTCAGTAATTTCCAGTGGCGATTTTCATGTTTGTTGTAATGATGCTATTTTCGATACCAAAATCCTTGATGTTGATCGTTGAGAGAAGTGCGAAATAGACGTCTGGCGCCGGGTAGATTGTTGAGCGTGGAGCGGGTCAGTAACCGGCCGACATCTTGGATTTTGATGCCCTTCACCTTCAAAATTTCCCAACATTTACTTAATAAAAAAAAAAAAAAAAAAAAAAAACTCCAAACCAATTCATTGTTCCATATTTTTAAGGGAAAATGTAATTTTGAAAAGAAAATTTTCCGTTCTTTTTCTCATATATTTGGAATCTTTGAAAATCTTAAAAAAGGCTTATATTTTCTTAAAAATTTACATGCTTATGCAAAAACTGCGACAAGGACTGAAATTTGAAACCTCGAGTAAAAATTCAAATATTTTAACGCAAGAACACAAAACATAATTTTATGATACAATAACTTAAAAATTAAAAATTAATTTTAAAATAAAATTAAGATAGGTAATACTTGCACCATTATGTAAGGAGGCTCCGAATCAAACCTGATGAGTAAAATTTAATATAAAATTATATCAAAATACTTTTTAAAAGTATTTAAATTACAATTTAATTTTTAAATAACCATAATTACATCACTGATTTCAGAGGCACTGGGTTAGATTCCTGGTGAATATACATGTAAATAAATAAAAACATTTTTTCTCAATATTTACCAACGGACTCACCCAACACTACTAGTAAATCATACATTACTATTACCACTTTAGTCTCACGGCAGCCTTATTGGGTGCCACCACGTGGGTTCTCTTGTCGCCTGCTAATGTGTTCAAGTATCGATCTCAACATGCTTAATTTTTTACTCGTTAGTGTGCACTAGTGTTGATCACCATGTTATCAGATATCATAGAATTCGCCATCTTGTCGGCCATCTTCACCACCATCTTGACTATTAACTTGACTATCTTGACTATTATTCGTGACTATTAACTTAATACTTTAGGAATATTTTCTATTATTATATCCAATAATGAATCATTTGTTCGATTGCCAACCTTGATTTGAGCCTTGATAGTGTAAAATTATTGCAATTCATTATTAAAGTTAACTCATACCAATAATGTCGGCCTCAGGCTCAAGTAGCAAAAATTAAATGTTTCAAACTTTTTAACATAATTTTATACATAAATTTTATTCTACTGCATATATAGTCCCACATGCAAAGCAGCTATTTAAACATCTTCTCCGGCACTTAAAAATAACTGATTCTCAGTTCCAGTTTGTTTACCGAAGTTAGCATCCAGCTAGATTCTTTCCCCATAAATAGTCTTGTGTTTCCCGGCAGAGTTTCTCGATTCTTTGTTTTACAGTCTGCTTCACTGCATCGGAATTTTAAGTGGTAGTTTTCATAGTCTTGTAAGCTTGCTTATTCACTTGCTCCTCAAGGGGTTCTGGTATTCCGGATATTAAGTCCAGAAATATGTAAGTTACCTATGTATGAATGCTCCATATTGCTACCTCATCCATTAGCTGAACTATAATATTCTGCTTTATATAGCCAAGAGTATTACTTTTGCGCACTTTATATGTTAAAAATAATAGTAGTCTATCAGTGTTTCCCAAAATACAGATTTCACTAAGTGGAACCGATTATCATTTTTTACCTGTATATCACCGAGCGCTGTCTTAGGTTTAGTTTCATGAACAGATGTTGATGCATTCAGTTGCTGCACTACAGTTTTACTACAACAGCGTGTGCGCAAGCATGTTTTCAACCTAAACTGAGAAGTCTGCGTAATTTCACAGTAGGCAAGAAGGTATTCACCTTTATAGATTTAGAATGTCTTCTGAATCTGTCAATAGGACTAACCTTACAAAACTACATACGAGAAGGGTTCAAACGCATTTACTCTACTCGCAGTAGTTGCAAAGATGTTTAGTAAATGACAACAAGGCTTCCAAGCCCGAGACAAATTTTGATGTTGCTGCTATTGCACTAATTCTTGGTTTCATCTGCTGACGACACTGCACCCGTTAAAGACAACAGAGGAAATTGGAAAAACATTTTTCGCCACATAATGCACTCACATAATGCACAAAAAACAATTTTGTTTAAAAAAAAAACGCAAAAAATTATTTGATGAATGTGCAAATCTGTATACATAATTATACTTAAACTGGTTTTTAAATTTTTATAATTTTATTTTACACTTAACGGGTTTTGCATCTGTAACACAAATTAGACGGGGTTTGCTAGTTGATGTTCGGCCATCTTTAGAATGCACCCACTAGCAAAACCTTTTAAATGCATCCTACCCTTTCAAAACCTGCTAAATTATAATGTTCGCAAAAATAATAGCTTACAGCTTGTGTCTTTGCCAGGGAAATTTTTAGTCAGTTTTACAGTATACATAATGGGGAAATAGTAATTACAAAACAAAAGTTTTTGTACAGTTGGTTAAATTGCGATGTGCCAAATACTAAAACACGTTAGTAGTGTGTAATAGTATGTCCTTAGACCGGCGCGGCGCGTGGATTGTGATTGTCGGTCCGCCATCTTGGATTGTAACGTCATGGCGGCCATCTTGTATGGGTGTGACCTTGACCTTTGACCTGGACCTTGACCTTTGACCTTCAAAATTTGCCAATATTTTCCAAAATTTATCCAAAATTCCTCAAAATTCACCAAAATTTCCATTTTTTTTAGAAAACATCCCTCCAAAAAATCTCAAATAATTTGATAACTAAAAAAAAAGGATTTCTAAAAACCTCAAAAGTCGTTTTGCCTTAGAAAGAAACTCGAAATCCTAAAAACGGCTTAAGCATCCATGTCCACAGCCTCCAATTAGCCATTTCTATGAATCAGGATACCATGACCGCCATCTTGGATTATGACATCACCGTTGCAATTTCCGTTACGGCCGCCAACTTGAAAATCTTTCTTTATTATCCGATTTTAATGGAAAAAATATTAATTTTTATACAAAATATTCTATTAAATTTTTTAATGAAAATTTTTTTAAAAACAACCTTTTACGGCAGGGAGCTCGGAGTCCTCGGTTAGAACCAGGTTAGAGCAAAAAAAAATAAAAATGGCGACTGATCCTTCCCTCACGGTGGCTGCTGGCAGACTGACCCCCACCACTTATGTCAAAGTATACCTATATATATATATCGTCACCTTGTATGACGTCATGTCCGCCATCGTGAAAATCCGTAATTAGTATGTTAGAAAAACGGGAAAAATTTAAAAAATCATAAAAAATTAATTAATCGAATTGAATAATAAAAATTTAGCAAAATATTACTTAAAAACCACTGTTGAACTTATAGTTACGGTCGCCATTGTGGATTATATAAATGTTGCATGTTTCGTTCCGCCCGCCATATTGGTTGAGTACTATGTCATCGTTAAACGTTTATTTGCGACCACCATATTAGATACTATTAATGTTCCATGTTTCGTTACGGTCGCCATCTTGGAATCGTGTAATTATTTAGCTATAAATTCAGGAAAAATTCCAAAATTATCCGAAAAAATCACATTTCTTTACGTATTGAATCGATATTTGGTTCGATCTCTGAACGAAGCTAAAAATAAATTTAATTTAAATACCAGAAAAGTGTCAGGTTCGAGGAATAAAATACCGTAAGTTCTATCACAAACATAATATTTATTACATAATTTCTATTCTACTACAGGAACAATTGCGAAAGCCAGCAATCTTATAAACATCACACGTTTCTTTGATATCATAAAATAACAGAAAAAATATTTAATCAATAAAAAAATAACAAATATTTATTTTGGAAGAAAATTACAAAAATACATAAAAAAGATTCTGCTAGCTTGTGAATTTCTGATTGATGAGCCAAGAGAAAGTTTTAGTACAAGCCATAATATTATTTATTTTTGTAATTATTTTTCATTTTATATATTTATTATTTATTTTTATTTATTAAAAATTTTAATGTTATTTTATGATATCAAAGAAAAGTGTGATGGTTTTCTCCGTGTGCACCCGATTATTATTGTCAATACGTTTACTCCTGATTTTTCTTGTCAATATGATGGTGGTTTTCTCCGTGTGCTCCTGATTATTCCTGTGGTTTCTTCAAGTGCTTCTGTCTATTCTGAGAAACCGCTCTCTGCATGAAGAATTTATTACCTTAATGAGTCATGATATTTAATTTGAAGTTACATTTAATTCGTGAATTTCTGCTACTAAATCAGACCTTGCAATTTTTTTTACCAGGTGGAATTCAAAAAATAAACAACCATTACTCAGTCAAATAATATACCATGAGACATCTGAGAAGCACTAACATGCAAGACGAACTTCCTTCTTCTTGGAGTCTAGCTAAGCCATCCTTCTTTTGCGATCGTTAGTGAGCATCCCGCATCCCGCATAAAAGAACTATATATTATTTACCTGTAACCAACATGTGGTGTCATCTGTTGACAATAATCGACACTACTTTAAAAAGGTTATTTGCATGAGATAAATTAACTCTCACCACTGAATGGTGTTATTGTAGTCAGTTAGAGTTATGTAATCTCATAGTCATGTAGCATCGTGTTCTGGAAGCTTCGTAGTCTTGTAGCCTCGCAGTCTCGTAACCTTGTGTTCTAGAAGCTTCGTAGTCATGATGTCTTGGAGCCTCGTAGACTCGTAGCTACGTAAAAAAGTAGCCTTGTAATGTTATAACATAAAGCTGCTGGAGCAGTTGGAGCCAAAGAGAAAATTCAGCCGAAGACAGATGTCGCAATTGGAGCCAAGTAGACTTGTAGCTTCGTAGTCAAGTACTCATGTAAACTTGTAGTCCTGTATCCTCGCAGTCTCGTAAACGTGTGTTCTAGAAGCTTCCTAGCTCTGTAGCCTAGCAGTTTCATAAACTTGAAGACTCGTAGCCTTGTACCCTCATAGTCTCTTAGACTCGTAGCATTCTAGCCAAATATCATTGGAGCTGTTGAAGCAAAAGGTAGTTGGAGCCAATGACTTTTAGAGCCAAAAGACTGTTGGAGTCAATGTCTGATGGACCCAATGACTATTGGAGCCAATGACTTACATGGAACTAAAAACTGATGGATTCATAGACTGATGGAGACATTATATCCTAACATCACATTAACGATCGCATCCTACCGAGTTGAATGTACGTGAGAATGTACCGCCTTTTCGTTAAATGAGATTTCGTTTTGTAGAATGTGCTTCCTTTTGATTGACGGTGCGTCCAAAATGTGCTGCTGTTTTTTCATGGTGCTTCTGAAATGTGCTGCCTTTTTGTCGATGGTGCTTCCAAAATGTGCTGTCTTTTTTATGATGGTGCTTCCAAAATGTGCTGCCTTTTTATGGTGCTTCCAAATGAGCTACCTTTTTTGATTGTGCTTCCAAATGTGCTGCCTTATTGTTGATGGTGCTTCCAAAATGTGCTGCCTTTTTGTTGATGATGCTTCCAAATGTGCTGCTTTTTTGATTGAATGGGCTTCTATTTTTAATGTTTTAACTCTAGTATTATAGTAAATGGTTCTTGATTTGAATAGCGTATTATTCCATCCGGTGCATGTATATAAGCGAGTTCTAGACAGCAGGTTACTCAGTTTGTTACTGCGTCGACAGTGTAAACATTACCTAGTTTGTTTCTTCTGGTGCATAAGTCGCGTAATTACCTGTTCTTGAGACCTCTATGACATCTTTACCGTCTTTAACGTTGAACTCGATGGATATTGTACCATCGACTATGGGAACCATGATGTCAGCGACGAAGATGGTGGAGCAGATCCCGCTGGCAACGTCGACGTCAACACTGGAGGATATACCACCAGCAGAAGAAACTTTAATGCCGGTAGTGCTGGCTGTACAGGAAACCTTGACGAACGCTGTTTCGCCCTCGATGGCGAATTTAATGGATGGCGAATTCAATGGATGGCGAATCGACAACTAACGAACATCGATGTCGTTACTGTGAGAAGATTTTCTCAAACATCAGCAATGCTCGTCGACACGAGATGAGAGAATGTGCTAAGAATCCTCCTCGCAACATGTTTGGTTGTGAGAAATGTCATAAGCAGTTTTCCAGAAAATATAATATGAAAACGCACTTGAAGACATGTAAAGGTGCTGCTGTGCGGCAGAAAGTAGAGGTTTCTATACAACAAAGATGCATTGATGTTCATAATATTATGCCTGGAAATGGTACAACTGTGGCAACGCCAGTATCTGGATCAGGTCTGAAAGGCTCGTCTTCATCCCCACGGTATCCTTGCAGCTACTGTGATACGTCGTTAGCATTTTCCCATGTAGCACGAAGACATGAGCGGAGCAAAGGTAAGAAGACTCCTTCTCGCATGAAGTTTCGCTGTGATGAGTGCAATAAATGGTTTACTCGAATTGACAGTTTGCGACATCATGCGAAAAAATGTAAAGGTGAAGTCCGTTCGCCTACTGCTGAACTACCTGCAGACATTTAGACTCCTCGCTTTAGATTGGAGACACGTAAGCGTACAACTAAAAAACAGATGCGCAGCAACCGATTGCTATGTCGTCTGAACATGGGAATAAACCTAAGACTGTGTTCGGAGCATTACAAGTGAACGATAATGGCTTCTAATTAGCACAGTTTGCATTTCTTCAAACATTGAAAGACTACTATTATCTAAATACGTTTAGTGAGTCGAAACACATTTGTAATTTTCTTGAGGATATCAGACAGAACATAATCAATCAGCTTACTGATGACGTAGCAACAAACGGACCTTTGAAGTATAATTTGTGGTTGGACTGTATATATGGAAAGCCATATCAGTTCGATGAAAAAGTGAAGAAGTGTGCATTCAAGACATCGGCTGCAGTAATTTACAGTTCTGACGATGTGAATCAAACTGTTAAACATGGTATCCAGAAACTCTGTCAAGAAGAGGAGGACTATGTCAGCAAAGGTTCTGGTTGGTCTCTGTCTAGTATAAACCGATTGGAGCTAAGAATTAGTCTTTAAACGCTTATGCAGGGCTATATATTTATAAGATTGCTGGCTTTCGCAATTGTTCCTGTAGTAGAAAAGAAATTGTGTAATAAATATTATGTTTGTGATAGAACTTGCGGCGTTTTATTCCTCGAACCTGATACTTTTCTGGTATTTAAATTAAATTTATTTTTAGCTTCGTTCAGAGATCGAACCAAGTATTGATTCAAAATGTAAAGTAATGTATGATTTTTTCGGTTAATTTTGGAATTTTTCCTGAATTTATAGCTTAATAATTACACGATTCCAAGATGGCGACCGTAACGAAACATGCAACATTAATAGTATCCAATATGGTGGTCGCAAATAAACGTTTAACGATGACATAGTACTCAACCAATATGGCGGGCGTAACGAAACATGCAACATTTTTATAATCCACGATGGTGACCGTAACGATAAGTGCAACAGTGGTTTTTAAGTAATATTTTGCTAAATTTTTATTATTCAATTCGATTAATTAATTTTTTAATGATTTTTAAAAATTTTCCCGTTTTTCTAACATACAAATTAAAGTTTTTCACGATGGCAGACATGACGTCATACAAGGTGACGATATATATATTTTGACATAAGTGGCGGGGGTCAGTATATAAAGGCAGGACAACTGGCTAGACTGCCGGGGCGCTAATTGCCGCGCCCCTGCAGTCTCATAGGTCTCGCACTAGATGCTCGCGGGTCGCTGTGGCCCACGCGAGTGTGGGAGGTCACTGACCACTTTTACGATATTACGAAAAGCGTATAGACCTTCCGCCTGGCACGTCTGCTTCCTGATGATGGCGACTGCAATGTCGACCGAAACGTTGGTTAATTATTTGCCAACGACACGGCTACAACCCAGAAGTCAAGCTACTTCAGACAATGGCCGTGAAAGCCTGCGAACACTATTACCAATATGCTTAGTTCATTACCCGAAGTTCGGTAAAGTCAATATATACGGGTGCATGTTGCCACATATGGGTCCGCCATCTTGACGATTTCAATTTGTGTTTATAGCGGTTTTCGCATCTCTATGGATTGGAATTCGGCCTGTTAAATTTCCGTTGTCTAATGCGCGCTTATTTAATTGCATTTCTGGTGCATACAAAATTTCACCCTCAACGTGTCTAAAGAAAAATTACTTCTAAAACACAGATGATAATTCTGGTCTAGGGGAAAATTACACAGGTTAAGCTTTAAGTCATTTACATGCGACGCGTTCGATATCATCGTTGATTGACTAGCCCTGAGCAATCAATATTACAATCTTGTTAAACAGAATTATAGTTGGATTTTAAAAATAAAAAGTAGTTTTTTCTTTAAAATGAAAAGTTTTCTTATATTTATCACTCTCGGCATGAAGGAATCCTACATTAATTTTCGTGTCTGATATTCGTGTTATAAGTTTATTTCCAAAATGAGAAGACATTAATTTGTTCGTTACAGGGTTCAGATGTTTACACATCACTGGCATGTACTGAAAGACTCCCTCGCTTATTTTTTTGTTTTACAGTTTTTTTTGTAATAATTTCTAGTAAAGACGTCTGTCCAAAAATATTATAATATTGCTCTTACAGGTTAATATGGCTCTATTTGCTCCATTTACAATTGGCTCTTAGTGATTCCATTGGTTCCAATACCTCCGACTGACAATATTTGGCTCCAAAAAGCTCCAATTGCATTTTGTTAAAACTATCTCCAATTGCTACAATGGCTCAAACTGTTTACAATTGTTTCCAATTGTTGAAAATTGCTATATATTTATTTATGCTACTTTCTTCTTTCGTATTCCTCACGTCTTCGCCTACTTTAAATTCTAAATCATTGATAAGATATAAGTTAATATCACTGACGTCTGCATTTTCACTTCCTTCGAGAGCATTATATTCGTCTAATATTTTGCCTTCAGTTCACTTCTGAAGTTGCACAACCGCCTGTTATCTTCAGACCACTTTGTCGCACAGGTCTTGCATGCTTATTCAAATTATATTAGTGCTCAGTCCATTAGATTTAAAATATAAACAGTAAAGCGGTTCTATTTTGCGATATCTGCAGTTTTCGCCATTATTCTGATAGAACACTGTTATTTTAATAACGGAAGTAGGTAAAATGACCGTTGTACTTTTCTTGGTAATATCAAGCAGTGTATAATACATCAGCTTACGGAGGAGTTAGTGACATGAAGAATTAATATAGGTATATCCCTTTCTGGACTTCATGTACGGTTAACCAGAACCCCTTGAGGAGCAAGGTAAGAAGCGAGCTTTCAAGACTATGGATACTGCCACTAACAATTCCGATGCATAAAAGCAGTCTGGTAAAAATAAAAAAAAAAAGACAGAATATTGAGAAACTCTGCTAGGAAACACTAGACTATTTGTGGGGAAAGTATCTGGCTAGACCCTGACTTCAGTGAATAAATTGGAGCTGAGAATTTGTCATTTCTATCTGCTGCAGGAATATCTGTATAATATTATGCTTGGTTACTTACCTACATGTACAATTGTGGAAGAGTAGTATTTATTTAACAAATTGTTTTTAAAATAATTAATTTTTTTAAGTAAGAATAAGTTCTTCTTTGGGCACGTTTAGAGTGAAATTTTAGAAGACAACGGAAATGCAAAAAATGCACGCACACTATGGGCGGGGTTTTAAAATGATGAAGTCTAATGTGCTAGCGAGTTTCTAATACATTTTATTATATTGAATAGTCACAAAAAGAAATAATAGCAAATTTTAAAATACGTTATATCCTGGTAAACCAATGCCATTATCTGGTATTTCATGAAATCGTTAAATAATCGCTGTGACTATATAACTAAGGTGCTAAGTGTATGATATCGGCCTTAAAGATTGCATGTTCAACTCCCCTTATTAGAGGTTTTTTTTTACTTTTTTTATTATACAGCCTATTATTGAATTGAAAACTAGTGTTTAAGAAAATTTTATTATTATTTGTTATTTCTTTGTATAATAGTTTTAAGAAAAAAATTTAAGTAGCTTAGTTTATTGGTTTGGTTACTAGGAAGTCATTTTATATGTTTGTTTGCATGTTTGTTATTTACAATTTTAGAGTTTTAGGCCTATTTAAAATTTGATGTAAATTTGCACACTTGACCTACAATAAAAAAGGAATATCATTATCAACAATATATTTCTGAATATTATCCCACTATCATCCTACTTTCTATTTAAAGCGGGATGTTGGTAATTCTTTGTAAAAATTTTACCGCTGACTTTCAAAATAAAAGCATTATTACCTACTTCATCAAATTACGTAAAAAGAGGAAGATAACTGTCTACGTGAATATTCGCAAAAACTACCCTACCTTTACCATCACTAATATTTGAATGTTTGTACTGCTGGATAAAACGTTGCATGCTTTGATACTTATTTGGCTACAACTAATAAAAAAAGACGAAAATTATTTTCTACGTGAGATTTAGAATTGCCAAACCGCCTTCCTCTTCCTTTAAAGCAATATTTGATACTTCTTAGTTATATTATACGCACTTGACAAAAATTACTGTCTAAAATTAATTTTAAAAAAGAGCAATCAATCACCGTTTAGATAAGTTTTAGAAAAACCATCCTACTAAATCGATAATTTTTTAAGAGTGTTAAGTCATTTTCATAATTTTTTAAGTCTCCTAATTTGTTGGGAATAAAACGGAACATTTTTGTTCAAAGCGGAGATTTTATTTTTCGAAATAGACATTTTGAGCCATTTCAATTATTTTTGAGTCAAATTTGGGGGCTTTTGAAGGTCAAGGGCACCGAAATCCTGGATGGTGGCCGGTCTTTGGTCCGTTCCACGCTCCACACCCTAGAACCAGTGCCACTCTATTTCACACTGCTACTGCGATAAATCGCCTTATTCTCGATAGTTATAAAGGCGGATGCATGACCTCGATATCGATGCGGCTTTCACGTATCAAAATTTTACCAAAACAAATATAGGGCAGCCCTGCTGGACACCCTTCCTCGCACTGTGACGATCCATAGAGGCTGTAGTTATGAACGACGAGCCGCAATTACAAACTGTACTAGGTCTCTACGGTCGGTCACTGATCACGAGTGTTCGCAGAAACTATACTACTATTTTTATATATTGGCATTTAACATTCGAGCTCTAAAGGGGAGACGTAAAAAAAAATGCGTGCATTAATCTTCAAATGGGTACTACAATTAGAAGTGTAGATGCAATAGTTACCCGACAGGAGCAATTAAAATGTCAACCTCCCATACTAGGGTAGGTTATGACAGTGGTTGAGGTCAGTTTTAACACATGCGAATAATTAAAGAGGTAATGTTTTAATACAGTTTAATCATTAAAAAAACCATATATATAGTAGTATAGTTTGGTATGACCTGGCACTTGGTACTGGATGTGGAACCGCGAGCCGACCGCCATCTTGGATTTGTGACGTCACGGTGGCCATATTGGATGACCTTGTCCTTGGTGGCCATCTAAGATCCGCCATCTTTAAATCGAGCGCCCCACTCACTCTTGATGAAATTATCGTCACAGCCGCCATAATGATTTTTTTTTTCTGTTCCGCTGGAGGCCGTCATCTTGGATACCGTCGAATTTGTTTCTGTTGTTTGTTCCTAGAGAGTGCCAGAGTCGTTCTTGATTTTTTTTCTGTTCCATTAGAGGCCACCATCTTGGATACCGCCGACTTTGATTCTGCTGTTTGTTCCTAGAGAGCGCCATTGTCAATCTGTCTCATCACATAAGGTCGATGTTCCATTACCTACCAGAGCTATTATGGTCCTTATCGACATATTAAATTTAATTTTTTATGCAAAATACATTGGAAGCGCTTTGATTCGAACCATCGCCACTCTGATCTTTAGGTTGAAAAACATACGCCTTTAACCGCACGGCCATCGAGACAGAAATCAGACTGTGAATTAAATAATGTATATATATAAATAACATGCATATTCGGACTTGTATTTTTTTTTTAATTTGAAGTAATAATATCATCACCTGTTCGTTACAGAACCGCGATCTTGTATTAATACGTAACTATTGCAATTATCGTTACGACCGCCATCTTGAAAATCCGTTATTTTAATGCTAGAAATTCCAAAAAATTCCAAAAAATATTTTAAAAATTGCCTACTTCAAATGTTTAGTTACAAAACAAATTCGGTCCTCGTTTCGATTTCCGGCGAGAGTAAACCAGTAATTTATTAATATATTTTAAAAAAATTCTCAACAAAAAGTAATAAAAACATCTTACACCACACCCAACATCTTTAATTATGCCACCACTGTATCAATTGTCGTCATGGACGCCATCTTTAAAATCTATATTTATTTTTAGATTTTAATGAAAAATGTTCAAAATTAATAAAAAATAATTATTAGAATAATGATTGGTTAGATCGATTCCCGTCCTTGGTTCGAAACCGGTAAGAGCAAAAAATAAAAAATAAACGACAGATCCTTCCTCCACGGAAGCCACCTACAGACTGACATCCCTCTACCAGTACCAAGGTATATATCGTCAACTGGTATGACGTCATGTCCGTCACCTTGTCTTCGTCCGCTGAAGGTTACCAACTTGTTTTCGTCTGCTAGAGTGTGCTGATGGTTAGTGTAATTTTCTGTTCACCATACCTTTGACCTCGACTGTTGGCATTGAACTTTGAACTTGACCTTGAACTTTGACCTTGACTGAATTTTAACCTTGACCGTTGACCTTGGCCTTTGACCTTGACCTTTGACCTTGACCTTTGATCTTGACCATTAACTTTTAACTTGGCCTTAAAATTTGACCTTGAACTTTGACCTTGAAATTTAACATTGACCTTGAACTTTACTTTGACCTTGACGACCATCATGGATCCGACATTTTGTGTTCAGTGCACACTACTAGGAGCCACCACCTGATAGAGGACATTGCCACCATAATGTTTTCATCTGCTGGAGGATTCCATCTTGTGTGTGTACTTGTCTGATAGAGTGCATTACCATCATATTTGTTTTATTCTTACCCGCTAGAGTGCATCATTTATTTATTATCACCGAGGCGCCCACCATCTTGAAATTTGGGCGCCATCTTGTATTGTGGAATTATTCAGCTAGAACTTCGGGAAAAAATCTAAAATTCATTAAATATTATTGTAATTAATATCCTCATTAATTCGATCGATTCCTGTGCTTGGTTCGATACTTGATCTATTCAATAATATTAAAATTTATGTAAAATTTAATAATTTCGGTAAATCATGTTCAAAATCTTAAAAGAGGATTAAAATCATCTACTACCAGCCTCCAGTAAGCCATTATGACTGGTAACTTTTGAATTTTGTATTTATTGACCTATCAATTCGGGAGAAATTACAAAATCAACGAAAATTTCACTCATTAATTTACATATTGAATCGACGGATTCCTGTCCTCGGTTGGATTCTTGATCAGTGACAGGTGTATCTAAATATTAAATATATTTAATATTCTGTTTTACATTACCTTTCGTGGATTTTATTAATCATTCACTCTACGAAAAACAACTTAAGACAATATACCTGTCCGAAGAATTAAATACGTTGTCGCATTACCTATCATGTAAGTCGAGTTTATCGATACTTAGAATAACCTCTAACCCGTAATGTACAAAACCATCCACACATATAGACCAAGCGTCTTCGGACCGCGAGACCGGGTCATAAACAATGGCAGACATATACGGAAACGGAAAGAACACACAATACACACAGGAAACGGAACGAACACACAGTACAACAGTACACACAGGAAAAGGAACGGGAACGAACACACAGCACACACAGTAGCGAGAACACAGGCTTCGTTAGAAATCAGAATACAATAAATAAAACATTAAATTTTTGTAATTTAAATTATCATAATATTGACAAGAATAAACGGGAGCACACGGAGAAAACCGTCACACATTTTCTTTGACATAAGAATAATAAAAAAAATAGAAATAATAAAAAATAATAACAAAGCAATTAAAAAATTTAATGTTATTTCAAACTGTTTGATCTTTTCTGCTACACAGAGGCAACAAATAAAAACTATTTTAACAAAATACTTAAAATAAAATATTATAAGGCAGGATTACTGAAATAATCAATCTTATTCACAGTTAAGGCAAAAGTAGTTTAGGCTACCATCGGTGCATTCTACATGTTTCCAAAGTCTGCACTTGTTAATTGTATCAATTCCTTTTCTGGCTTACTCTCTGAAACAGATAGTAGTATTCCCCTTCTTCAGGTGGTAAGTTAGTCTTATACTTTGTCTAAGTATTAGACTCTGGTCCATTAAATTTTTTTATATACCTACAATTAGCTTTCGATCGTTTCAATTTATATTCGTACTCGTTTCTAATTGCTTGCATTTCAAATGTATCTGAATAAATCGTAAATTTTCCTCCCTCTGTATGTTTTCCATGGAAAGGATTTTGGAAAAGCCAAATTTCTGCTAGTGAAAACACTAGTTGACGGTATGGATGACATTCCCTTGCCTTCCAAATTTTTTATTACCTGAGCAGCATTGCCAACAGAGGAATTAGTTCAGCGCTTGAAGTCTGTTTGAGGGATCATTTCTGAATACCAAAATCATTATGTCCCCTTAGTGGCATCAACATTTCGGGAGAAATGTCTGCTTTTATGGTTTTTTTTAGGGTTGGTGAATTTTCCTGAGCATCCAAAACTAATTGTTAGCTAGAGGAAGAAATGCTTGCATTAATGAAAGCGGGATAGATTGAGTCCACTGAAGGCTTGTTCATAAAATAAGGCGAAAACGACGGTGTGTTATCGTTAACTGCAGGATTAGGAATAACTTCTGCTTCCCTTATGTCTAGTTTTGGCCGGTTTGTCACTAATGCAGGTGAAAAATCTATTTTGGTAAACAAATAACGACTGGATGGGACGATTCCAGTTTTGTGGAAGCCAGCTTGAATATTTGTCTATGTGAGAGCAAGTGGCATTTCCATTGCAATAATTCTTGGTTCCTCAAAAATTCTCATGGTATTTCCTGGATGGTTTCGCATCCATGCATCACATGCAATGATCTTTTTACCAGACTCGAGGATACTCGAATAGTGGAGGAATATTATTTCCCAAAGCATTTGCTGTGAAGACTAAATTGACTTGAATGCCCCAATCAAATGACGTGAGTGCTTCTACCTGTCGTGACTTTTACACTGTAGTTATGTCTGTCTCATCAATGTTATCATGTATTGTGATTCGAAGTTATCGCGATCCATGACAACTTGTAAATTGTCTTAAAAAGCATCCACATAAGTTCCATAAACTCAACACTCCTGATAAAATTGGGCTGCGCGCATTACAGTTCTGGGTTTATTATCATAAACGAATGGAACCATTCTTCACCAGCCATCGTGTTTTAACAGAAGTTGGAGGTTGCATAATGCTGTATTTAGTAGTTAACTAATACGTCGATTTCCTAACCTCCTTCGCAGAGAGTCTAAAAATGTATCATAATGGATCAGATATTTAGAAAGTTCATGTTCTTGGTATTAAGTAAAAACTCTGTTATGAGCCACATAGCCCCTGTTTACATTCTCCTCTTCATATCTGTTTTCATCATATTTTAGGACGTCTCATATTAGTGAAACATAGTTAACTCCATGCCTGTCTGCAGCTTTACTTAAAGTGCTTTCGCGGGTATCACTAGAGGAATAGGAAACCCTAACAAGGCGGGAAAGAACGAATGCGAGTGTCAGAACTAAGTGGCCAGAGGATTTTGTAAAAACAACATTTTATTAACAGCAAGGTTCTAACAAACAAATAGCTCATCTCATTCTCGAACTGACATTGATCGTTAGTAAGCGGCACCCATGAGTGGTGGGCTTGAATACTCGTCGTGAACGGCTGTAACACAAAACACACAAAAATTAACCATCTTATAATTTATCAAAGCAACACCTTTAATCAAGTTGCCTGCCTCAGCTCAAAATACTCCGCATACATCGTCAATCACAAAAGTGTTTGCCTTAGATTTACTGGGTGAGCTTTACATAAAGATTATAAACAATTGAACAAATAGAACAAAGACAATATTGCTGACCATGAACATAACTTATTTAATATCTGTAGAAGATGGTTTAAAGTTTTAATTATGTCCATAAAAAGTCTCGCCATCCCCAAATCACCATATTCCCCGTGGTTATCTTATCCCCGTCGTGACCTGTTTTCACACAGCGACTTGTCTTGTGACCATGGCGGTACGTTAGCTGGTGTTCGTTACGTAGGGAGTTCTCTGTTGACGTCAGTGTTTGCATTTACATGTTGTGTTCTGTAAATGTTTCTGTAGCCCCGCTCGCTCGCCCTCCTGGAAGTTGCCTTTGCACTCGCCTATTACGACTTCTAACTTTACACTTGAATTCAAAGTTTTATGCTTCCAAAGCAACACTATCTCCCTTTTCTTGTCTCTATCAATGTTTATGCCATGTAGAGGTCTCACCAATATGAAGTCCGTCGGGGTCTCTAGGTGGCAGTAATTCCACGATGTTGACAGCGTAGGGCGGCGAGCGGTGTCCGAGCAGTTTTTTATAGGTTTTAACAAGTCAAGTATCACCTATTGAGCAAGATACTCACTCGTGTAAATTACACAATCCCACCACCAACAGTTGGGTTCAAACGCTCCAGCGCTTGGAGCTCTTTCGTAAACACTGCTACGAGCGGGGGAAAATAAAGCAAATAATGAAAATAAGGTATTACCAGCAAAGGTATAAAATGCTGGGAAAAATTGGAAAATTCAGCCCGCAACCATGGTGGAGGGGCAGCAAAAGCAAACAAAAGGACATGCCGCTAACAAAAGAAAGAAAGTGGTACAGGGCAAAATAAGAACCGGTGCTGATGAACAGGTAGGGCAGTCAGCAAGAAGCCACGAGGGGAAAGAATCTTCATGTTAGAAGGGAGCAGGCAAAGTCATGCCAATGCTGTGGACAGGCCTTGGTTCTTCACTAAGGTCAAGGGGGATCTTGCAGCAGAAAATCACGAATGCGGCGATGCGCACGGGGTCTGCGACGTCATAATCGCCGATGGCCGCAAACACCGGGTTGGTATGCCGGCGGATCTTCCGGAAGGAAGAGGCAGCAAGCAGTCGAACCCACGCCTGCGGGGAGGGCACATTCCCCAGTCGATAGAGAAGGCGGACTGCAGTATGTAGCGGCCAGCCGAGGATGGTGCGGAGTCCGTGGTTGTAGCAAGAGTAAACGGGCCGCTTAAAGTACTCTGGCACGTACGCCCAGACGACGGCGCCATACATCAAGATGGGCATGATTCCCACAGCCGGAGATGGGTATCTTGGTCCAGAGGGCAAGTGGGCACAAAAAGAGGGCGCACCGAACGGAGAGCAGAACGGGCCTTGACTGCCATGGTGGCAAGATGATGGGTCCACACCAGCGTGGAGTCCAAGTGGACTCTCAGGTACTTGATGTGCGGCTGCCATGCCAGTGGGTGACCAAGCAGAGTCGGCGGTGCAGGGGGACGCCGGCGACGTTTGGTCAGGAACATGACAGAGGTCTTTGCTGCGTTGGACAAGACGCCTCACCGCTGAAAGTATGTGCTAAGAAAACGGAGGCAGCATTGCGTACGGGCCTGAAGCTCCAGAGCATTCTCCCCGACCAGGTGGACAGCAGTGTCGTCAGCATACTGGTATACCGTGGCGCCCGGCAGATGTGGGAGATCGGCCACGTAGAGGGCAAACAGCAACGGGCTAACGATCGAGCCCTGTGGCACGCCAGCGGCCACAGACAGCGGCCGGGAGAGGGCATCAGCCACTCGAACCTGGAATCGGCGTCCACGAAGGAAACTACAGAGCAGCGACAAGAGGCGTTCGGGAAATTGGCGCGACCGAAGCTTGCAGAGAAGACCATCATGATGTACAGAATCGAATGCCCAGGACAAATCGAGTGAAATGAGCATGAGTGCTGGTGCAAGCCAAACCCCTCCGTCACTTTGTCGATAAGGGCCGCGACAGCATGGATGGCAGAGTGTCGATGGCGAAAACCGAACTGGTGGTCGGGCAGGAGTTCCAAGACATCGGCAGCAAGGACGAGGCGACCCAAGATGATACGTTCCGACATTTTGGCCAAGATGTTGATCAATCAGATGGGCCGGTAGGACGTCAACCGATGCAGCGGGCTGCCAGCCTTGGGCACTGGCACAACGATGGCCAACTTCCAGGCCGACGGAAAGTACGACTGGAGGAGCATGCCATTAATGATGTTCGCCAGGAAAATCACAGCCTTGCGCGAAAAAGAGCGAATGAGGCGTGCCGGAATCCGGTCCACACCAGGTGACTTGTGGATGGACAGCTTATTGATCGCACGGGCCACTGCCCTGGGGGAAGTCAGATATCTGTACCATAGGTCCGAGTCAGCCGCCGGCGAAAAATGCGTGGTACCCAGCTTGGCCCCAACGGTGCCAACAGGAGAGACGACAGAGTGGAACGTAGCTTCGAAACATGCGACGAGAGCTTCGGCCTTGTCGCGGGGATCCTCGAGGACCGCCGCGGCATCGTGCAGGGGGGGAATTCCCCGAGGGTGGGCAAGCATGCTGCGGACGTGGCGCCACAGCGAGCCCGACGAGATGGACAGCGAGAGGAGGCATGCGAGTTGGACAGCCGCCTGCCATTGAGAGACCGCCCAGTTGGTAGCATGGAGGGCCCTCCGCTAATCATCCAGTCCGGCCTCTGTGCGCAACAACTGCCAGCAGGAGCGAGTACGGTCCCAGTGGCGAATCAGGTCTTTGATGGCGCGTGGGAAAGGCATCCCAGCGTTCCGCGGCTGGCATTTAGGAATGGCCAGGTCCGCAGAATGGACGACGGCAGCTGAGAGCACTTGGACAGTGGTGTCGATAGCGGCCGGCGAGCGAGGCGAAGCGGCAAGATTGAGCTGCCTGTCCAAAGAACACCTGTACGAAGGCCAGTAGGCATGGTGGAAGTCCCAATGGAGAGTGGCATCCGAGAGGTCAAGTGCCGCCTGGAACTCGGCCACTACAGGCAGGTGGTCAGAGACAAGGCCGAAATTAATGCGAACGGCATATAGGGTAACACCAGGCGTGGTCAAGAACAAGTCCAGCGTGGAAGGTCGCTGGTCGCGATGCGGAGGCACATATGTGGCAAATGGCGGAGCGAGTATGCGGAGACAATCAGTCGTAGCGACACGGAGGAGGCCTCGCCCCCGATAGTCCGTGGCGGCACAGTGCCAGCGGGTATGTCGGCTTTTGAAATAACGAGCGATGATGACAGCTGCATCCAATTGAGCCAGCAGCGAGATGCCCACAGAAGGAAACACCCGATGAGGCAGGAGGTAGGCCGCCACAAATGTGAAAGGACGTGCCATGCCAGTGATGCGATCAGCAACAGCCTCAAAAGGCAAGTCTTGAGGCAGGACACGTCGATAATGGCGCACATCCCGGCGAACAAAAAGCGCAACCCCACTGCGCATCGCATCCAAGCTGTCAGCACGGTGGATGACATAGCCAGCCGGGGAGAAGGTGATCCGGGGCGTGAACCAGGTCTCGGTGACGCCAGCGACCAGAGGGCGATAGGTGTCCAGCAAAAGCGAGAATTTTTCGCAGCGACAGGCCAGCGAACGGGCATTCCACAACAGGAGGTTGTCAGGCATGGCGAGTAGCGACATCATCGGACGACGGAGGAGCATCGCCGCACTCATCGAACAGCGAGGACAGGGCCATGAGGACTACGTCATATTTGTCCACTAGAGAGCACGCCGCTCGAAAAGAAGCCAGCAGGTGTCGGAGACGACCGAGCCACGCACAAAGGTCCAGCTGATGGAAGAAGGCGAAGAGCTCCCGTAGCGACTTCAGAATCGGCACGTCTTCGGTCGAGGCAGATGCTGCATGACCCCGGAGTCCGGAATACCAGGGGAAACCCGCAGCGGCGGCAGCAAAGGAGCGTGATGTGTCATGCCAAGCGGGAACAGAAATATGCGCAGGAGCCCGAACTGCCTGGGCCTTCTGACGGCAGGCCTTCCGCTGAGTTACTTCTTGAAGCTTGGGGCAGCCGGCATAATTGGCCGGGTGGTCACCACCACAGAGACAACAGGTGGGCTTCTCAGTCACTGGCCGAGGGCATTCCTTCCCAGTGTGGCCTCCCCCACAATGCACACACTGAACAGGCTCGTTACAGTTGTGGGACGTATGTCCCAAGGACTGGCAACAGTAACATTGGACCAGCTGGCCACCACCCCGAAACAGATCGATCTTCACCGCCACGTGGCCGAGGTGGGACAATTTCAGCACATCCTGAAGTTGGTCGGTGCCTTCCAAGATGACCAGGAACAGCAGATACGGTTTGCGATATGACCCCAACTTCTCAAGGCGCAGAACTCGGGAGTGCCAAATGCCTGCCTCGCGGAGACTGTCCGAGATATCATCCATCGGCGTCTCAATATGTAGCTTCCGAATGACGACACATCCATTCCTATCTTCCAGGCAAGTCCACGTATGATAAGGAATGCCGCGCTGCCGGAAGAGGTCCGTCATCTTGACATGGTCGACTTTGTTGGTCATCTGGAATGTAGAGGAATTATTGTAGTGTGCAGCATTGAAATCTGCACCAAACTCGGCGTGCAAGGCAGACATTTCCTTGATGGCAGTTGGTGATAAGCCACCACGATAGACAATAAGAGGCGGCTGGCGCGACCGCGCCAAGCGTTCGTCCGCAGGCGGGGCGCGCGGCTGTTGAGATGGAGCGACCCGATGGGAGTCAGAAGAGGACGGACGGGACGCATGGACATCCAGGAAGAGTACCAGAGTGAGAACGGCGCGAGCTAACAGGGGCAGAAGGATAGACAGCATGACCCCTTGCGTGCGGGGCGGGAGCACGGGCAGACATGGAACGGGCCCCAGCAGGACTGGCCAACGGTCGGCGAGAAGCAGGAGATTCGGAATGCGCTAGCGTGATGTCAAGGCTTCCGGCCCCAGGGGCCCCAGCAGACCAACGAGCAGATGCTCGAGCTGCGTGGGAAGACTTGGCACGTTGGTGCTTGGGTTGAGAGGCAGTCCAGTCGTCGGAGTCGTCACACCAAGCTGTCGGGCCTGGACACTTGACAAGTAGCCCTTCGGCCACATCCATGTGGTCAGGATTAGGCAGCTGGACCAACAAGTTGGTGTATCGGTAAACAGGTGGCATGGGTGGGCCCATAACAACGCCAGCCTGTTGCGTAGGTGGCAGTGGCAATGGAGAGAGTGCCTCAGCAGAGGAGAGGGCAGGCAGCGAAGACAGCATAGTCGAAGCCACCTCTGGTCCGGGCAGCACAACACCAAGTGGCGCAGCAGCTGTAACAACAAGACCAGCAAGCAAGGCAGAGACAAAATCCTCAGATGGCGACGAGAGCAGAAGGAAAGGGGTGGCCGACTGGCATGGGAAAGAGAGACTCGGGTCAGGGAGGCTGTGCAACTCGGCAGAAGGGTGCGGAGCAGTCACCGAGAGCGACACAGATGTCTGCGACAGTAAAGGAGAGTGGTCGGAAACAGGAGAGGACCTGGTGGACGGTTGAGATAGAGACACAGCAGCAGACATGCGCGTGGAACAGACAGTGGTCGTGAAAGTGCTTGTTGTCAGTGTCGTCGTGGGCGACAAGACCAGCACTGGCATGTCGCCCGCCGCAGAATATGGCGACACGGAGAGGTGATGCGGGCCAGGGGCAGCACTATTCATCCCCTGGGTAAAGGCAGCACCATCCGATTCATCCAGGCATGACGAGGAAGCTGCATGGGAAAATTCGGGCGAGCTGCATGACGTGCGGCTGGATTGAGACCGCGATGACGGTTGCAGCGACATCGGGCGAGTGGGGACGCGGTCACAGCCAGCCGCAGCGAACTGGTCGGAGGTGGAGGGCGCCTGAGGACACCTGTGTCCTTTCCCGTGGCGCGCAGCGGTGGACTTCGCAGACCCAGCATCGGAGCCTTGACTGGCAGCATCGTCAGCAAGCGCAGCAAATCGATTGCTTGTGGGCAGCAAAAAGGACGGCGCAGAGTCCGGGATGGACTCGGCCGGATGAGCAGCATGCGGTTGCCTCCGGAATGGGCGATCAGCCATAGTGGAAGCACAAAACACAGCCGAAAACAGCGAACAGCAATAGGTCGCACTGACAGCAGGCGAAAGAAAACGCAATCAGCAACAGACACAATAGAGCAAAAAACAACTAGAGATAACAACAGGACCCAGTGCAGAACAGACAGCAAAAACAGGAGCACGAAACAAAAGCAGCGAACAGCAGAACAGAAAAAATATACAAACTCTCAATGTAAGAATAGCACAGGCAGCACAATGCACAGTAAAAGAAAAGAAACCATTCGGCGCTAAGCAACAAGGGACTGTACAAGTGAGGCGAAAGTAAACAACACCTAGGCAGTAACATACAGAATACACAAACCCGCATGTATATGTAGCAGCAGGAGAATAACATCAGCAACGAAAAATCGGAGTCAAAGCAGAAAACCAACAAAAACGAAAAGATGAAGCGCAAGTGACATCGCAAACAGCAAAATAATTGGCACACCACACAGACAAACAGCGAAAACAGCGAGAAGCAGAGACGACCAGCATAGGAACAGCAAAACAGCAGTCGGAGATCCAGGATGCCAGCGAGGGTGAACTAGGTGAGCAGCAGCACAATAGGCGGCAGCACGGTGCGCGGCCGATGCTGCCACCCAGTAGAGACGATGTGAGCTCGACGGGGATGGCGATTGGAGTTTGCGCCCGGCGACACCCTATGGCAGCTATATGCACAAGTTCCCCAACAATGCTACGACGTTCACGAAGGTGGCGAGCGGTGTCCGAGCAGCGCGGCAGCCTGCCTCGGTGAAGTTTCAGTTGTTCTCCCTCTGTTGAATCGAAGCATGGCCCTTTTATACTCGCTGGTCTCCTAC
Organism: Bacillus rossius redtenbacheri; assembly: GCF_032445375.1. Taxonomy (NCBI): domain Eukaryota; kingdom Metazoa; phylum Arthropoda; class Insecta; order Phasmatodea; family Bacillidae; genus Bacillus; species Bacillus rossius. The sequence goes on along the minus strand of NC_086330.1, from coordinate 259,020,705 downwards.
CCAGGCTGGAACAGAATAGTCTCGTACGTTTGGGGGAACGATGGCCGACTTCCTTTTCCGACGAATGGCGCGCATCCGATGATGCCCGACCGCTTCCGAAGAAGCCCGACCACCAGCCGCAGCGTTCAAAGCCCCCGCGCTCTTGTGTTGCGCGGACGGCATCCACGGACATGTAAGGGGCACTGTCAATTCTGAGTGTGTACGTAGGTACACACGTTACAGTGCTACTAGCTTTTACCTTGATTTGTCACATTGCCCCCTTTTCGTCTTCCTTGTGAGTTGTCTTGGCATTTAGAATGACAAAGAAAAATTATTGAATGTTTTAACCGTACCCAAAATAATTGTTTCAAACTTACTAATGCTCCTTTTTTTTTAAAAAAAAAAAAAAACCAATTCACGCTGTCGAGGCTAACTTTCGTACACAAAAAAAATCCCCTAACCTCTAAAATATATTTCAAGAGCAATGTCTTTTCTTATAAAATATACAGGATGAACCAAAAAAATTCAATAAAAACTTCTTTTTCTTGTGGGAAACTACTGGTCCCTCTCTATGCTACCGCAACGTTCTGCAGGAGGTGCAACATTGGAAAACATGTTCTGATGCACAAGCCGCTCATTTTCCCTGTTTAACTTTTCGTCGTATGACTGATAGTTCACGAGTTATTCACTTTGTTACAGCCCTTCTCAGTCTCCCCTACAGACTAAACACAGTTGCCGGCAGTAGTGCTACTATGGGAGTACGGATATATGCGGTGGTGCATGTAGCATGCTCACTGAACACACTCTGAGGCAGTAGTGCTACTATGGGATCGCGCGGGTGTGTGCAGTGGTGCTTCCACAAGAAGTGCGTGCCGATGGGAACGCGGGTGGCGGCGGTGAACGGCGGCTGGGGCGCCTGGGGCCCGCTGTCCAAGTGCTCTCGATCGTGCGGCGGCGGTGTGGCCAAGATGGAGCGCGAGTGCAACAACCCGCGGCCCGCCAACCGCGGCAAGTACTGCGCGGGAGGGCGCCGCCGCTACGAGATCTGCAACCCCGAGGTAGGGCGCCACTCAGCAAGCCACTCGGCTTTCGCCAATAGAAAACCGCCAAAACAAATGTTGGGCCTCACAGGGGTGAACCAAATTATTATTATTTTCGTTGGCTGATAATTAACAACCGCTAGCCGGCTCTAACCCCCAAATGTGATCTCTTCTTTGCCAGGTGATGTTTCATGAGATTGTTTGCATGCTTCACCTTAGTTGTGACTTGCATGGTTTCACCACATTATCTGCAAAAAAATCCACCTGAATTAATGATTTAATAATTGAGAAAATGAAATTAAGGCTGAGGAGAATATTGTGCACTGTAAATTAAATAATTTTACATCGACTGTAGAGCAAAATATTTTACTAATTATTAATAAATGTTTTGAACCATTATATGCGTTTTTAGTTTATTGCTGATATTCTGAACCCAGGTGACATATTTCAATACACATATAATATGCTTGGGGGGGGGGGGGCATACACCTAGAAAAAAGATGACAAACAATATTGGCACTAAACTGCTATAAAGACATTCAGAATATCTACTCTTTATAATTCTCACAAAGAAATACTTATAAAATTTTAAAAATAAAGAAAAGTAAAGAATCTGATAAAGAAATTCAGAAAATTAGATTCTCTAAGTCAGTAAGTCACTCAGTGAGTAAAAGGTTTCTGGGTGTATGAGTATTTTTAAATACTTACTGTTCATATACTTATATTAAACTTTTAGGTCAAATTTAAGGAAAATATTTAAAAAGCAAATAATTTAATTCAACTACTGTTAGTACTATTAAAGTTCAACTTTGTTTTAAGTTCAATATATGTTCAATAAATATTAATCATAACACAATACCCATTTTATATTGGCTAAATCAAACATTATATTAAACACTCTTATTCTTGTAAGTTTACATTCATATTGGCATTTTCTAATGAAAACTAATGTCCGTCCAACAATAAAAACAAATTAGAAATTATGTTAATACTGGAGCTAAAATTAAACATAGTAAAAATTGTACCATGAAATACATTACTTTTTATTAAACCACCATGCGGGAGAAAGACTAATTTTCCGCCAATAACAAGAAAAGATTAACTCACTTAATTTTAAACACCAGAACATATGCACTGAACGTTCTGCACGCATCTTAGTTACTCAAAACCACTGACGTAACTATTGGTGAAGGGGAGGGGAAACAGACGGGGCATGTACCCCGGGCACCGGATTTGGGGAGGGGGGTGTGGGGGCATTCCACTAAACTGACAGAGTATTTTTATTTTTGGTATTTACTTGACTATTGTAGTGTTATAACACAAAAATAAAATGTTGGAGGGCAGATGTACTAAATTATTTGTATTAAAAGATACATACATTTATTTTTCGCGTACCATCCAACTTGCGATGGTACTGTGGTACATACCACTGAAATATGGTACGAATACCAACTATATTGTACGTCTGGCAACCATAGGCGTGCGCAGAACTTCAGTAGTGGTGGTGCCAGATTATACAACAGCCATATCATTCATGGACCCCGAGACTAAAGCGGGGGGTCCGGGGGTCCTCCCCCGGAAAAATTTGGATTTGAAAGCGCAAAATGGTGCTATTTAAGGTGTTTCCGAACAAAAAACATTAAATACACAGATGTAAAAATTTTAACATTTTTTATGACAAGTTATGGCTTTTAACGTTATAATCGCCAGGAAAACTACAAAACTATTTACAGTTTTAAGCTTTGTTGAGCCATAAAGTAAATTGCACAAATTGTTTGCACGGAATTCATGCTGGTGGCTTTGAAAAACCGTACTTATATGTTTTCTGAAGACGCCAAATAAATGCTAGAAAAAACATTCTCAAATGTTAAGTTTTAAAATCAACAAATGAAGGGAGTTATTGTAACATACCTAAAATATGTAAAATATTAAAATAATAAAAATACACAAATAAGAGTGGGCAATAGTTTTAACTTTTGGAATACAACAAAAATGTTTTGTCGGCGACTGCATATAAGTCATCGAGTAAGCCTATCTTTTTAACTAACTGAACTCTCTCTTTTTTTAAATAAATCCCGGGCGGACGGCGGCTATTATCTATTATTCCGTGCGCCTGCCGAGTGGAGTGAACAGTGGACACCGAGCGCGCATTATATGTAATTCGAGGAGAACTAGGAGACGTTTCGTAGACGCGGCCCGCGTGTACAACACAAGTAATTGCACCTGGCTTGTTTCCGTGTGATTGTTGGTTCGATTGATAATTGATATAGCCTACTGATAGTGTTATGAGCACATATCTGTAACTCAACACAATTGGAAAACATTTTTTTTGTTGAAAAAATACGGTTTTTTGTAAGTATGTATTATTTCTGCTTGTAAAAAACGAAATAACATTAACCCTAATGGTGGTGCCAAGGCACCTGTGGCACCTACCGTGCGCACGCCTATGCTGGCAACACTGCCGATGGAACCATGAGGGAACGACCTTACATGTCTTTGGAATGTCGCCTTCGCCCCACCCCGGCCAGGCGCATAGTATGTATTCCAATCTCTCTTCCAGATCTTATGAATTCCCTTACTTTAAAGGGATTGTAGACATTATTTGTTATTAATTTGGTCTGTATCCCTTCCCGTACTGTTAGTTTCGCTAATTCATCAGTAATACCTAGTAACCACATAAATTTAATTGCATCACCAATATCCTCGTGTAGAAAACATTTATTTCTTATTTCCACCTCATCGGGCCGCCTATGGCACCCTACCGCGCCGCATTTAAGTGCCGACGTCGGCCCGGGTTTTCCGTCGTCAACGTGTGTATTGGGCTTCCTCTCCGTGTCGCTGGTACCATTGAATATATATAACTTATAGAAGTCGCGAGGGGATAGGATTTATTATTCCAATTTTCGGATCCAAAACTGTGGTAGTTGTTAGCTCCGCCGCTAGACAGCTCTTCTTTCCACAAGAGGGTGCTCGTAGTTACCAGCTTCCACGCCAGAGCGCTGTAGCGTCGCTTTTTTCAAGGTCATGCGCGTAATTCTCTGTCTCACTCTATCGAGAGGCGGTGCCTTTTGTTGAAATCCGAGCGCTTAGATACGGGCGGGCGCAACTGAATTGGAGGAGTACGACCACCGGAAAAAAAAAAGTGCGGTTAAAAGATGCCAACATCAAAATTTAAGTTTTAATTATAAGAAAACTACAGAAATTTCTTAAACGTAATAACGTAAAAAAAAATACTGACATTCGTAGTTCAGAATTTATAAAATGTTGTGTTAACGGAGTGGCGCATTGAGTAAAATGGCAAAACATAATTTGGAATAATTCTTGACAACGTTGAATGATTTTGGTAGCTATGAAACAACTATGGCTGCGATGACTGTTCAAACGCGTGCACGTAATGTTATTAGTAACTGAAACTAATGGTATGATGTCATACTTTGTGGCTATGCAGTTTATAATTTTTTTTAACATAAGATGAAGCATTTTTACATAATGTTTTGGTTGTTTCGTAATTCAAAATAAATAATCTTAAACGTTATATGGTGAATATTCCCAGTAACGAATGACCACTAAAAAAATCAATTTTGCCAACATAGATCTGAAAAGTTAACGATTTACTATGTTAAGTTGCTTATAAATAACGCACATTTCCTGATCTCTAAAGAAAATAAGAGTTTTTGTTATAGCATTGAGTTGCCACTCTTTATATTCCTTGCTTTGAGGTTAGATACACAAGTTATGCTCGTAAAAACGATGCGCAAGTATTTTGAATACAAATGTATTTTCTTTTAATAACCGAAAGGTAAATATTATTTCCATGAAATATAATACAATTATTTAAACACAGACAACATAAAAGAGCTATTTTTTGTTTATTATTTCATCTGGCGTGAAAAATATTATATTTTAAAAACAGTTTGTGGATTTTTATTATAAAATAAATATTTATTTATGACATCAATTTAAGTTGTTGAAAAAATTCACTTTGGTATGAATTCAACCAAATTCATGTTATTCAGGGCAGAAAATTAGAAACTACCAAAAAAGATTATCTACATTGCTGTTTTGTGTAAATCTGTAAACGGACTTAGTAAGTGATATATTTATAATTCCTCATTTTAGCAACCTATTTTAACACAAAAGAAAAAGGATTTTATACTAAAAATTATTATGTTAAACCATTAATTAGCAGGAAACATGTATGAATAATCTATTTAAATTTGCATTTGAACAGTGAATATTATTTTGCAATAATAAATATATTTTATCATCGTATATCACGGATGAAAAGTTAATATTTCCATCTAATCAGAAGAATTATGACACACTTAATTAAATTGCTTAACAAGTTTTTACTCACATGAAAATCATTAAAAATTGGTTGGGAAGTTATATAAATATACAAAAACAAATCATTATACATACAATTTTATTATCTTAGTGGATTTAAATTAATGGTGTCCCAGTGACTACTGCGAAGAAAAAAATCTTGCGAAAGGTTTCCTCGTAATTGAAATTCGTCAAAAAAAATCTCTTATTTTTGGTGACATTTCTGACAAGTGGTACGATGAAATTTGAGACTGGCAAATGAATGTTGTGAAGCAATAAACAAAATATCACATTCGTGAACTACAAATGTATAGTTGTTTTTATTTTATAGTAAAAGTATATCTAATAACCCGTGGCTTTGCTCACGTAATTTCCGGGTATTGCTGATATTCTACCATTTTAAGAAAAGTATGTATTAAATTCCAAAGATTTTTGAAGAATTATACACAAAGAACTGTCAAGTATAGAACATATTTAATAAATAAAAATATTTTTACGACTTATTTTTAATTGGTTTAGCGTAAGCCTATTTTAACTTTTATTTAAAATTAAGTACCTACCTTATTTTCTATCTCCCGGTTTAGTGACTTTGAGAATATATTTTTCCTTGATGAAATCTTAACTCTTTTCCATCTGACGAAGAAGCCAATTAAAATATAAACTAAGACTCGCGCACTTATTGTATGTTAAGACTGCCATCGTTTTAAATTACTGTAATTTTTTTAGTTATAGTCATGCTTAGGATAATAACATAATATGCCTTATTACGCATACATTTCAGTATTCATGAAACCAATGCATTTTTATTTGAAATGTAGAGCAGTTACCAAATTTCTTATCTCGCATGTTGATTTTTTGGAATGGCTAGTATTACTTAAACTAAATTTTTGAATTTTCACTGATGTACTCTTTTCCATTTTCTATGTGATTGAGAAAATATTGCAATATACGTAAACCAATTAAACCAAAATCATCCTGAATTTTTATTACCGAAAAAAGTTAAATACAAAAAATTTTAATATGCATATTTTATTATTGAATTTATATATATCTTGCCAATACTTATTTATTGAGTTCCGTTTTTTTTTTTTTTTTTTTTTTTTTTTTTTTAATAATATCTACCCCTTTTACTACTTAATAGATAACGTTGAATAAGAGAAGGTTGTTTAAGGTATGCTGATTTTCCTTGCCAATATCTAAAAGTAAATTTGTACAAACGCGAAATATAGTTAAAATAAGTATTTTACTTTTAAAATAAAACCATATTTTGAACGGGACACTGACTATTGGCCCAATACAAAGTTTTAATAGCTAATTTTCACTTCACTCGGGTACAGAATCCCATCATTCAGTGATTTCCGTGGCTAGCTTCTTTTGGGATTTCATCATTCTCAAACGACGGTAAAGGAAGCTCCTCTTCAAGGTCGCCTAAAGATTCTGATAAGACCTGCCGGGTAATTTGAATCGTTGGTCTTGGATTTTCGAAAGGTTGGGTGTGTGTGGGGGGGGGGGGGGGGGGGGAGTGTGAAGGATGATGTCACGACTGGGCTGGTTAACCAAGTTCTGCCAAATACCACCAGGGGCGTATACGGCCGATACCCAGCGATGAAAGCGATCGCAGCGGTGGAGCTTGGAACTACAACAATTCTTCTGAGAAACCGGACAGAAAATTTAACCTGGGCTCGCGACTTCTATACATTATATATATTCAATGCTGGTACAGATGGCGAATGTCCCTGCCGCGGCATGATTTACCGGCAAGCCTGGCAGTAGACATGCATGGCATACCCCTTCCATGTTGAGCGATTATTAGAATTAATATATTGTATAAAACTAAATGTGTCTCTTTCAATCAAAGGCTTTTGATAGCATAGTTTTTAATATAAAGGATTGCTTGGTGTTAGTACTATGTTTCAGGATAAAAAATATAAGACTGTGATATTTATTTACACAGCCCCGTTTTCCTATTAATAGGATATAAAAAAGCGACACATAGTCCTTCTTCCCTTTTAAATACATCTGTATAAATTTGAATATGATCAGGAACTGTTGTTATCATTTCAGATAATTCTATCTTTGTGATATCCAAGGGTGATTTTTTACTACATATTAAACTGAATTAAATTTCATTATCGATTCGAGGTGATAGGGCTTGTTATTTCATTCTTATTAACTCTATCTAGAAAAGGTAACTTTAGCTCATTAATGGTCCTCCAAAAACAGTAGGGACACATGAAAATTTCGATTCTAAAGCCAATATCTACCCCACATGAGTTTCTATCTAAGGACTACGGGCATGAGATTAGATTCAATTTTCATTCATTTAATGGGAGCTGTTTTGAAAGCTCTAATGATTATTCTCATACACAAATTCTGTATGATATCCAGTTATCGCAAATCTGTTGTCAAGCTATAAAGAAAAATCTGGCATCCATTATCCTGTATTGATCGAATAGTGACTAGATAAAATGTGTGTAGGATAATGGGGTCTGCACCCCATTGTATTCTTTTCGTGCCTCTAATGCTGGTATGTATTATATGCGCCCTGCCTGTATCCTTAGTGTCGAGCATGACTGCTAAATATTTTGTTTGGGTTACATATGGACTAACTCTATCTTTCCAAAGCAGAAGTGGTAAATTATCCACCCTATGCTTTATAATGAAGTACATGTTTTACTTTTTCAAGTGAAATATCAAACACTTGGTCAACCATCCATTTATTTGCCAGACATAGAGATTCACTCATAAAACCACCTGCTTATTTATGTGTCTTACGTTTATTCCATAGAAAAATATCATCCACACACGCCATTTTTTACTTGAATACGTCTTTAAAATTGCTTCCATAGTGGGAGGCAATTCAAAAAACGAATTATAACAAAATCGGGGGATGAAGTTTGGTGTTGCAGCTACATATATATCATTTCCACCCAAAATTTAATTACACCACTGGATTGCTGAAGGATCAAAGAATTCGTTACGCTAAGTGAGGACTGTGATTCATCGCGCGTGGCGGAGAGAGAAGCGTTGCCATTTTGAGGTCATTTTGCTGCGTTTCGAGATTTCCATTTAGTATAACTTTTGACTCGGAAAAGCTACGACGTTCGTTTGAGTTTCAATCGTCAGCTCTTGTCAAATTCTATCGATTGCATATATAAAATATTAGTGTAAAATAGTTACAGTGAATATAAATGGTGTATAATAGTTACAGTTAATATAAATGGGCAGAATCAAATGTTGCAGGATCTGCTTATTGAATGAACTGAATGTGTTTGTTAGGGTGCAATTCGCGACCTAGTGAGATGGGATGCAGGTTTCCTAATATTTTTCTATTTTATTTTCTAGTGATTCTGCAATAACAAAGGAAACTGTGTTTTCGTGAGTATAATATCATCATTGGGTTCTGGACGCACCTGTTATTAGTAGTTTTATTTTGTGCAGTATGAACTTATTTCCTAGAATAAATAAATTGTCTGGTGGCCTCTAATTGGTATTATTCGTTGACTTGTTCATATTTACGATTGTCTCCGTTAATACCATTCTACCAACATCATTACGAGCAGATTCGATATTTGAGACACTAATCAATGATGCGGTCAAATGCACCGAAGCAGACAGCCCGAACCCACACACGTCCGCTCGCAACGAGAACCGTAATTTGAATGATGACCACAAAACACATCTCTCCACATGGCGTGGGGCGATTACATCCTCGAAAGTGCGGTCAACTGCTATATCCCAGCGCCCGACATATGAAACAGTTCAATCCATGATTCTAGTCACCAAGACATTTCACATTTAACCATCTGACCTTTTAAACTTCTTATTTAACAAAATACAATTTCTTAAATTTTGTTTAAATAACCATCGACACATTTTTATACAGTAGTAAAGGTGTAACAACCCAGGTTACTGCTCTCCCCACTTTCTTAATATGTTTATTAAAGATTTATAATGTAGTCTGAGCTGTTTATGCTTTTGAACAGCAATTATGTGTTAGGAATGTATTGTAGGATAATATTTACTTTAATTCATATTTTTAATATTTCTGATGGTTTGTTAACTTTATTGGGATAAAGTCACTGAACTTTATTTTTGCCTAATTTTGCTTACAAAGTAAGGTTTTTGTGTGCTTTCTTATTTGTTCTTTTCGTATTTTCTTTGTGATTGTTCTTTGTCTGAAAGCTGGCTGATGAAATGGTTTGCCAGTTACGTAAGCATTGGAGAAATACAGGCATTGCTTGCTTGTGCGTGAAAAAAAACTCGTGATTTGGTTGAAATGCCGTTGCATGCGTCAGTATTGGCTGATATTTTTCTGTGCGTTTTTGTGATTGGTCAAAAAGTACATTACATGAGCAACCTTGTTTTTTTCGAAAGAGAAGAGCGACCATGGAGCCAGTCAGCATCAATGCGAGATATCGAGAGGTCATAGGTCGGGTGGTGGCTCACAATTAAAATTAATGTAGAGGAAGAGACAATTTAGCGGCTGTGTTCCGGTAAGCCTTCGGCTTGTACCGTCAGTTGCAAGCAACCAAAGAATTAAATTTAGGAAGAATATTTATAACTTTAATCTTTCGGTAACATCGAACAGTAAATTTATGTTGTCTTTTTAATCAGAACATATGTTTTGTGGGACCTATTTTTAGTTTCTGCATGATTGTTTTTTTCGTGGTTGGAAGATGGTGGTCTGTTTCTTTTGCATTTTCGTAAATGATAAATAAAAACATTAAAAATCAGTTTGTATCTGAGAGACTTTATTTCAGTAATCAGTCATCGACAGTTGTTTTATTTTGGGAACATAAATATTTTTTCAACATTCAATCAATCTTTTCAAGTGGTTATGTATGTGCACTCTAGAGTGAGCTAGTCGAAGTTCTGGAGTGTAACAAAGTTTAAAATTACTTTAAATTCTTTAGCTAAAAACATTATATTTGTACCAGCTGTGGAAAAATGTAACTAAACTTTAAACCATCACCAGAAAAGTAATCAATAGATTACACATTCAAACACTACCACATACCACATCTTATTAAAGTCTTGAAATTTCGAAAATAAAACAATACACTATTATTTATATTAAAGTATTTTAAATATGAATTAAAAATCTTAACAGGGTGACACATTACACTTTCCTATCTAATAATACTACTTTAAGCTTCAATTCAGGAAGCCACAATTGGACGAATATATAACATAGTGCATAGCATAATTACAATAATTTCATAAATTATTCAAAACAGAACTTGGTAAACACCCAACTATCTCCATACACAATATTAAAAAGATATAGAAATTTTAATTAATAATATTAACAATATTTAATCAAAAAATTAAGAATCAAGATTTTGTTATTGTTTGAGATAAACATAACATGGCAAAACAGGAATTCACAAACTATATTACAGATTCACAACATCGGGTACACACGGCAGGAGGTAAAGTCCCATAAATCAGGTTCCGGTACTCCATAGCAAAGCTGCACAGGTTTCCTGGGCAATTCTCACTTGAGATTCAGAACAGTGTTTTAAACAAACAAAATTATCTCTGTGTCGTAGCCTCATTCACATAGAGGCTAGCATATATCTGCTGGGTTTTGCTTGTAGTGGCTCGCACAGCTTTACACTATACACTACAGACGAATTTAACTAGCGACTTGACTTACAGCACACTTCCACAACAAACAGGCATAATAATAGTAACTATTATTGTGAGTTGTATTCAATATTAATAGCTGTTTTCTACAGTTATTTAATGTATCCATACAGTTTATAGACTATTTACCCCGAAAAATTTTGTATCACAAATCGAATTTTTTCGACTACATATAATACACAATAAAAACCAGAGAAAGGAGCAGTTCAGGTCCGCGCCGTAGACTTTTCGTGAAAACGTCTAATTTTAGTATTCTTTTACTCCGAGCATATTAAAGATCATGTGAGACGACATCTTTAACAATTTTGTCATTTTCAATTTAATAACGTTTTACACTATTCTTATGGCGAATATTTTTACTGTCTCACTCTGGACCTAGCAGCGCTCCACAAGCTCCTAGCAGTGACGATCGAATCAATGTCCAGCTATACGCGCTTCTACGTTGCACATGTTTATAACTTCACACAAAGCTATTCCTTAACAATCACGCGCCTGCTCCTACACTGGTACGATGACGTCACAGGCAAAACAAACACTGCGCGACAAACACGTACAGACATGATCTATTCGTTGTGTGCTTAACCATTGTTGATGCATTATTAGTCTCCCTGTTAATAGCTTTTAAAATGTGGTGGTATTTTGTCACACAAGAAAGTTCGACCGACTATCATTGTGACGAGCGAATAGACGTTTTCACATCAAAAAAAAATTATTTGTATATTTTTAGGTGTCTTCCTTCTTGTGTCTAGATGACAGAAAAAAATTGAGGTGAGATGGCCCTGAGAATATAAGTGTTGGAAAAAGGTTAAACTTAATTTGTTCGTGCAAACAGAAGCAGAAGAAGCTCTGATCCATACCACTAACTCATTTCAGACACATTTCAGAAACTTTGCAGAAAAATTTAATGGCTACAGTAACGTTTCTCAATCATATATAAAACAATGTGTGAGGTGTGAGGAATGAGAAAAAAAAGCTTTAGTCAATACTATTAAAAATTAATGTCGTTCCAAGAAACAAATTGGCTCTTGAAATTGTGCCAGATTTATTTGCCTAACTTACATGTTTCAGCCCTGTCCAGAAGACCAGCCGACATATTACGAGGTGCAGTGTGCTGAGAAGAACAACGTAACCTTCGCTGGGGAATACCATTCGTGGAAACCGTTCAGAGGTGGTGCCACAGGTACGTCACAGAAGGTCCTAGAAATACTTTCAACTTTAGTAAACACGGTCTAAACCAGGGGGTCTGCACTCTGCGGCCCGCGAGCTCACAACCCGGCCCATTGTAGGGGGCCGGACTGCCTGGGATCCGGCCCGCCATGGTTCACTGTGTGTTGGTGTGATGCGCTAGCTGGTCTTGGCCCTTGGGGCTTAGTGGAGTAGCCAGGGTGTCATTAAGCTTAAATAATTTGGAGACACCTGCAAGAGCGATAGCATGTATCTTGAACAAATTTGCCATGTTGCCAAATTGGTGAAAATTTAATTCTTACCAACAAAATGTGTAGGTACATACTTTTTAAATTGTGATGCACTAACAATAACTATTTAACAAACATTAGCTAACACTCAACGAACTATGTAACTCTTTGTGCAAGTTAATCATGCTTAGTTTCTTACTTTCTGATTTAGTTTATGTATAGATATAAAAAATGTTAATGTAAATCTCAACAATTTATGCCCCTATGGAGGTTTAGTTTTGGTGAAAGTAATTTTAAGAATATTTATAGTTTATACAAAATATATTCAGTGCTGCTTGATTATCCTCGGAGAAATCAATTTTTTTCTATAGAATCAATTACATATATTTTGTAAAACCTCTCTTGCGATAGAATTATAAAAGTTGACAATGGTTGTGGTCGGCAGAATGCTCTGATACCTTGCGTTTGCGTCAAAGAAATGCACCCAACACTCTAGAGCGTGCTCACAATGCTTGCATAAGAACACTGAGCACCATGAGCTTAGCAGTTGACAATAAGCAATTGGAGTAAATTGTTATGATAACAAGTGAGTTTGGTTACGATACAACTAAAAAAAAGTATAAGTTTTAAAGATTACGAACAGCAAAATAAGATTCTTATAAATTTCAAAAAAGTAACATCAGTGTAATGTTTCTTTAATATTGCAAATTCTTGTCTAAAATGGGTGCTGTATGAGACCGGCTGCTAAAGCATTTGAGAAGATATTATATGTCAGTTTTTAGGGAGATTTCGAACAAATATTACCTATTGTACCGTTACCACGGTGCGACATCCGGAATTTTTTTTATAGTTCTTTGTTTCATGGTCCAAAAACCCCAAAACCATCGTCAACTCAAAAGTGTGTGTGTATATATGTATATATACCTCAATAATTATTATTTTTATTGACACGTTAACTGCCATAATTTTTCTCAAATAATTTACAAGCTGATACATAAAATAAAGTAATGAAAAATCTCGGTATCGTTCGTTAATGAGCAATATCCAACCAGATTGGTAGAAATGGGGAAGGTTTTTGAAAAACAGAAAAATCGCTTTAACTAATATAATTATACAAATATTGCATCCACTTGTACGTATTATATATCGAGGGAGTAAAACCAAAAACTTTGTCTAAATACAGTTATGATATGACCAACCATAACTGCAAGGGGTTGAAAAAATAAGTGTTGGAGGACAAAAAAATACATAACTCCCTTTATAGGCACACTATCGAATCCGTTTCGATTAATTATAAATGTTATAATTTTTATCTAAATTTTTGTCTGAAACGATTTTTTTTTTATAAAACGAACCATTGCAGCAAGGGAGTGAAAAAAACATAGGTAAAATTTAAAAAAAAAAATCATAATTTTCGTATTATATACACTCTTAAATCCGTTCTTATTTAATATGTAACCTTTGTTTGAATTCATTTTTAATTCAACCAACAATTCAAACATAAGGACAAGAAAATGTATAGGAACTCCTCTAGTAGGCACACTATCGATTGTTTGTAAATCGTCTGTTATGTCTAATACCTTTGTCTCTATAAATTTTTGATAAAACGAACCAGTACAGCAAGGGAGTAAAAACAGGGGGGGAATTAGAAAAATTAATAACTGTATATTCCGTATCATGTACACTAACAAATCTATTCTTATTTAATGTAAAACGTAAAAAAATTATCTACAACATTCGTCTAAAAAATTGTATTATGTGGCTAATCGTCACTGCAAGGGTTGGAAAAGCAGCGATTTAATGACAAACAAATTTATAACTTCTTAGGTAAACAAATTTTTTCGAATTTATTTTAAACCATGTTTATATTATCCTCAGAATTGATCCAAACCAAATTTTTATATGCCCACGTATTAGGGCAAGGGATAATAAATGTATTTGATGATCAGGAAAATTCACTATAACTTAGTAGTCATAGGCCTATATGAAAAATTGTTCTAAGCTATTCAATGCTGGATGAATTGAGTTAGAAACATTCGAAATATTTTCGCTTCATGAAACATGAAAAAATTAACATTAAGTTTATAAATGTTCCAGAAGTTTGTAGAAGCATCCAGAATAAGTATGTACTTCGAAATCTACCTAGGCCTGTAGGCTGTGCCAAAAGGGATTATTTTTTGCAACAAGAGATGTGGTTGTGTGTGTGCAGATAAGCCCTGTGCGCTGGTTTGCATCAATGAGAAAAATACATACAGCACGTTGTCACCTCGCATGAAGGATGGCACACCGTGCAAGACGGGCACAAAGAATAGGTGCGTCGCTGGGAAGTGCAGGGTGAGTGTGTTACAATCGACCTTTCACGCTTGTGCATTCACGTACTTTACTTAGGTAAAGTTAAGCGTGACTGAACTTGAAGTGGATTCAACGCAAATAGGAACATCGACTGATCGGTGAGTTCAAGGTCAAGCTTCCCTATGTGAACCGAAGTGTGGACAAGAGCGCAGTTGGGGCGAACCTAACCTAAAAATGAGATGCAGTTTATGTTTAGTTTTGTTGCAATTAACTACAATTTGAGTTTACAATGGCGAGTGAAAAAGTGTAATATTTTATTACTAATTTCACCATATTTATGAATTTCGCTTTTCCCTCCATCATCTTTAAAATGTTTAAACATTTTTTCCAAGTATATATTTTTTATTTCACTTTTATTATGATATCCTGATTGTTTCGATTAAACTTCTTCATACTTTTCCATCTTGGCAACTAGACAAGGTTAGCTTACACCATTCATTTTTTATTTTGGTCCAGCGATACACATATTCAATCAGGATTCTACCCTGAGATAACCATGATCGCCTTGTTGATAGGCGAGTGATATGACCACTCAACTGTGTTTTTTTTTCTGTTTTTTTACATAACCAAAATTTATGTAATGTAAAATCATCAGACCGCAGCCAAGTTTTTGTTTTGGAGGGGGGGTGGGGGAGAGTGTTTTTTTTTGGGGGGGGGCGGGATTTTATACAATTCTATCGCTTCTTTAATCAGTCTAATGTAGAATTCAATTTGTGAATTTTATATTGAGATATTACTTTCAAAGTCTTTAAAATGTGTGAATACATGTATAGTGTTTTTCCTATGAAAGGAGGAGGTGTTACTGGACCGGGGGTATGCACAGTCCGTGTGTTCCCGCAGAACGTGGGCTGCGACTGGGTTCTCGACTCGAGCGCCATGGAGGACAACTGCGGCGTGTGCGCCGGCGACGGCTCCAGCTGCGTCTTCGTCGAGAAGCTGTACGACAGCAGCTCTGGAACCGGTGGGTCGGCAACGCTCTTTCTGGTCATATGTCGCAGGGGGACTTGCCTCCGTTCAGTCCAAACTACGTCCGTAGTTTGCCACTCACTCGTGCCACTTCGTGGTCCGAATTCAAAAATAAATTACATCCATACATTTGCTGAACTAACCTAACAAAACTTTCATTTTAGTAACGATTAATCTTGACACGCGAATACTTACCCTCATGGAAAAAAATAATAAATAGATTTTTGCGAGAACATCGATACTTTGACAACGCTTTTACGAATTATTTATGTAACTGATCTAACCTAACAGTTTAATTTTACAAAAGCAAAAACATAATAAAAACAAAGTGCACAAATGCATTATTTGTGCGTCTGACTCGGGATCAGTTTATAGTAGGTTTCCCTAGACTGACTCGCCGACTGGCCCTAGAAGCGCGCTGGGATTGGCCGCGTCTCGGTTGGGGCGGACCGGGGTGTAGGAGGGGGGTCGCGCGTAGCGAAGTTTTTTTGATGGTAACAGTTGTTTTGATCTTGGAAGGTAACGGGGAACAAAGATGCCATCATTATGTGATGGAGGTAGGTAAACAGACCCAGAATTGGCTTTAAAAATAAATAGAAACTAACATATAGGCGAGAGCATACAATGTGTACTGCTGCAGATTCTGAAATATAAAGATTTTTCCAGAAAGCTCCAATGATGCGAATTTCCAAATTTTTGACAAATGAAGTGCACAGTGAAGGTTTTAGTGCTGTTTTCAGGACTGGGATAACTAAATGCGAAGGAAATACTTGATAGCTCTCCTGGCAAATCGAAACAAATGTTTGATGTATCACTACACTAGAAGACTTTGGTTTAGGACTTGTGTGCACCCACCATGATAGGTTATTGCACTTAAAAAAGTAATTATTTTAATTTCCATTACCATAGCTACGGACATTACTCTTTATAAGAATTTAATATTTCTTATTTAAGCCAATTTTTTCATCATAATGTAGTGTATGGTTGTCACGTATTTTTAAAAAGTAATGCAAGTACTTTCCATTCAATTTTTTTTGTTTGATTAATTGCACAAGGGTCAAACTAATTTTCTGTGTTCACAAAACTCGGAAACGCATAGCAAATAATAACTTCTAAAGTCAGTTATTTTAACATTTCTTCATAAGTAGGGAGAGCGTGCCGACTCTGGAACATAGACGAGGGGGGAGCGGGGTAATCCGGGGATTATCCCATTTTTTATGGTTTTTTACGCATTTTTTATTGTTTTTTATGCGCTAATCCAGTGGCTAATCCGCTAATCCAGTGGCTAATCCGCAAATCCGCAAATCTGCAAATCCGCAAATCCGCTAATCCGGAGATCCACAAATCCGCAAATCGCAAATCCGCAAATCCGCCATTTTGTATTTCTAGAAATTTCCACCAACTTCGAATTGTGACGTCATTATTCTGTGTCGTCTGCTGGAGGCCGCCATCTTGATTTCTTCTGGCCGCCATATTGTTTCGTCTGCTGGAGGCCGCCATATTGATTTTTCCTGGTCGCCATCTTGTTTCGTCTCCTGGAGGCCGCCATCTTGTGTGACGTCATATAGTTCTGTTGGTCGCCACCAGGTAGCAGCAGGTATTATTTTCCCTTAACTAAAATATTTTCAGTGCCGAGGCTGGGATTCGATCCATGGGACGTGAAAACGTCCAGGATGTCGTGGTTACGAGGCGGACGCCTTGACCACTAGGGCACAAGACCAATTGGAATATAGTGGAATAAATAATCTATATATGCTACGTACTGATGTCAAGTTTATGATAAATGGGGGGAGGGTGTTTTTGCCTTCCTTAATGCATACCTAAGGCGCCACATTTGAAATTAAAAATTATTATACAGCCGCCATCTTTAATTCCAGCACAGACTACCAGATGGCGCTAAATTCAAAAAATTAGTTACCAGAGGCGCCGCCATCTTGGTTCTCAAGTTGGCTGGTAGATGTCGCTAGTATCGCGCGGCAAATTCAAAAATTAGTTGCCAGAGGTGCCGCCATCTTGATTCTCAAGTTGGCTACCAGAGTGTGCCACCGTCGCCATCTTTATTTCATATTTCAACTGCCAGGGCGCAGCACCATTCGATAGGTCGAATGCTAATCGATATATTTACTTTTATTTCATATTTCAGCTGCCAGGGCGCAGCACCATTCGATAGGTCGAATGCTAATCGATATATTTACTTTTATTTCATATTTCAGCTACCAGGGCGCAGCACCATTCGATAGGTCGAATGCTAATCGATATATTTAGTTACAAGTGTTGCTACCAGAGGGCGCGATATTTAAATTTAAAAAATATTACAACCTTTAAACAATTCTCCGCCATCTTGGATTCAACAGCCCCACCATCTTGGAAGCACATGATACACCCAAGGACTCGTTCCAATACATGCACAGAGTGCACCGAAAAGATTGTTCCCTTACATGCACAGAGTGCACCATATTGAATGATCATGATATGTGTTCCTTTATATGTATCAGAAGCAGGCATAAGAAATATTTTCTTTTAGGCATACTTTAGTGTTAGCTTTCCTGTAATGCATTTAATAATAGTGTAAGCTCATTATTATTATTTAGTGATAGTGAATTTATAACTATGATGTGTAGTCTCATTCTCTTCATCTCGACGTGGCGGAAGATTCTCTGGAGTGTAAGCTGAAAAAAAATAAATAAATAAATAAAAACTTGTGTTTGAATTTATAGTGGTATGCTGCTTTCCACATGACCTTAGAGACTATGTCTCAGGAGGTACAGGATTAAATGCGTTAACTCCTTTTTTTTATAAATGGCGAGTTTCCCCGAGAGGCCTATTTTCCATGTTTAACAAGGGCGCAAGCATTATGCTTCACCGTCACTCTCTCCGAAGCCGTTGTCCACTCCATCATCTGGCTCCACTTGCTCTTGAGCCTCCATTACAGCTTCAAAGCATGCTATAATACCGTTGTAAAGGTATGTTAGAAACTCGTATTCCTCTGGAAATGCAGCGAACAAATTGATCGCGGAGACCTCTAGATGGTGTACTATCGCATCTATATTCATGCCGATGCAAGCATGAAGCGCATATTCAATGCAATCGCGCATTTCCTCAAAAGCAGCCATGTTCATTATGGAATTGTCAGAGACAGAATGAAGACTATAGTTGACCTGGTCTTGACGGAAAGATGACACGCAACCCCGATGTCGCGCTACACATTCCAATGAGGCGCCCAGCGCGGGCTGACGTCACAGCTTGTTGATCCCAAGCTGCAGAGTGCTGGGTCGTGTTCAGGAAGTAGTCCACACATTATAAATACATTGCAGGAATAGAATCTCAACAACAGCCCACACAAACGATTCCATAGAATATGCTTCGATTGAGAACAAGCAATAAGGTAAAATAAAATGTGTATATGTAATCTTAAACTTCCATATCGTTTCTCTTTACCCATGTCCTCACGGTATCGGGAAACCCCTTCCAAGACACCTGGAATCTTTCACCACGCTTTCGATGAATTTTATTTACCAAGTATGTATTAGGGTATTTTGTAATTTGAATTTCTGAAGCATAAAAAACACCTTGTATTTTATTTCCATGCATATCACTCAAGTTATACACACGCGGAAAGCTGAACCTCATAGCTGTTACTTTAAACACTTCGTGAGACCAATTCGGTGTAAACCCCTTTTCAAAAACTTTCTTGTTTCGTGACACGCGTACATGATCCCCCACACGAGCCTTAGGTTTTCTAGGGTCAATTGTCTTTACATATTTGTAAACACTTTGTAGCAAAGAGTCATCCTTCACTTGATTCGGAGCCATGCCAATGGTGCGGTGGAATCTGTTATTGTAGACATGTAGAACTTGTGGTAAAATTTTAAGCCACTTATAATTTCCTTGAGCTGAAAACTCGCGAAAAAGCAGCAATTTTAGAGATCTATTAAACCGCTCTACCACACTTGCTTTAATCTCACTGTGAGTGGAATAATGATTAATATTTTTTCTTTTCATAAGAGCTCTGAAAGTTGAGTTATAAAATTCTGTTCCTGCATCACTTTGAATACTTTTAAAACTTCCTGCTAATTTCAAAATACTTCTCATGGCAGCAGTAACCATCACACCTGTCTTTTGTTTAACTGGAACTGCATAAGCACGTTTGCTGTACACATCTATGGCAGTCAGGATGTACTTGTAACCACTGTTCACTTTACTGTATGGTATCATTTCTACCAAATCAATCTGTAGTAAATCATGGAGTCCATATGTTAAAACCTTTCTGCGAGGAAATATAATACGTTTGCCTCGGTGAAGCTCGTATGCAATCCCACGCTGTGCGTCGCTCAATTTGCAATGTATCCTGATTCTTGTAACTCTTCAAGTATCGAAAGGATTTCGTTATTGTGTCCGGTGTGGCCAGAAGCCTGCGAGGCCATTAACAACCTGAGTCGATCTACTATCTCATTCGGATCATTCCAATAAATGAACTCTCGTTTACGACCTAAATCCAATGTTTTATGTAACAATCCACTTCCTCGTTGCTGCGAACCAATATGTGGAAACAGTTGCTTAATGATATCAAATTTCGCATGTGACGTGCTTTTATAGAGATTTGTTGCAGGATCATTCTTTTTAAAATAAGCATTTGTAAGCTCTAGTAGATTACCATATTGTTTAAGGGCCGATTCCGAGTACGTATGCGGCTCTCTGCGAAATAAAAGTTCAAATAAACCAGGAGCAGGTTGTATTAGTTCATCTTTAACGCGAATCATATTGTTATCGTGAAAAAATTCTTCCGTGTCCCCTAAAAACCAGCGGTTATGTCGTTTAGATACACCATAGGTTCCATCACCAGAGCGAAGGTTGTAGTTCTGCAAATAAGACTGCACTCCACCTAAAGAATCATCATATGGAACACCGTGATGTTTTAAAGGAATAGCGTTCGAGTCATCACTGTCGCTTGATTCTAAATATTGTTTCACAGTAGCTTCTTCCGCAGAATCCTGCTTCACAGTATCGATAGACTGTGCGAGCGATGTAGTAGGTCCAAGTTTATCCAAACGCGAATTAACAGACTTGAATATTTCTTCATTAATTGCATCCCTCTCCAAACGAGCTCGTTTGGCAAGTAGATACTTTGCACGAACATTTTCTATGACGCGCTCCAACTTACTAGCCTCAAGAGCCATGACTGCAGAGTTAGCGATAGCATATCACCCTTTTATATACAACTAGCATCAATACGTGAGTGATCTAGGCATGTCTAGAGCTTGATGGTTTTGGAGGTGCTGGTTTTGGAGGTGCTGGTTTTGGAGGTGCTGGTTTTGGAGGTGTTGGTTTTGGAGGTGCTGGTTTTGAAGATGCTGTTTTTGCAGGTGCTGGTTTTGGAGGTGAAGGTTTCTTAGACAACACACCGCGAGAATATTCATCAGGAGTAATCGTCAAAACACCAACAGTGCGATTCATTTGTGAAAGCTGTTGTACAATTCCAGCATTAATTTTCAATACCATCTCAACCATGTTAGCATTTAGTGCATCATTTAGTTCCTCTAAAAATGTTTGTGCGAATAAATCTAACCTGCTCTCCAACGAGGTGCACATATCACCCAACTTTGTCGACACAGCTGAAAGACTTTCATTTAATTGAGCAATTAAATGCTGTTCTTTAGCCTCCATATTGCGCAAGAACTCCATAATCCCCACTTGCACATCTCTTGTTACAGTAAGTGATCTGTTGATATCTGTAACTTGTCGTGTCATACCATCAGTCATCGAATGCAAAGCATGTGTAAAAGCCCCGCTTACTGCGTCAACATACTTCTTATTAGCAGCATCACCATCTTGTTTAGGATCACCAACTCTCTTCAAATGTTTCCAGCTTAAGTCGCAGTCCCCTTCACGAGTAAACGTCATGCATGAGTCGTGCGATCGTTTAAGTCCACCACCACCGAACTTTGACATCATGATTCATGAACCTATCACAATAAACTGATCAAAACCACATCTGTAACGCCCTTAATGTAGAGGAAAATCTTTAGCTATCACAATGAAACCATGCTCATTAGGACTGTTCCAACAGTGACCGCAAAGAGTTTTAAATCTCTCAAAGCTCATATCTGTACCGACATGGTCGGAAAACACATGTTTTAGATTAAGATCGTCCATTTTAAACAAAATTATTAGATTACAATTATCTCGCACTAATTGCTTTCGGGTTTGGGTATAAGTTTGTACCAAGTAGAAACAGTCGATCTTGTGGTGTCGCCCCATAGAATAATACTTTTGAACAATGCTTTGTTTATCACAAGCAACATCATCGAAGATTAGCACAGAGTTGGGGAGGGCTTGACTGGGGTCTAAAACATCAGCATTTTCTCGAAATTAAAAAAATTTCACTCCCCCGACATTTTCCAGCACATGGGCTAAACGTTTATATTTTGGTTGTTCTAGGGACTTGCTATATAAATACACATTCTCAAAACGTATCCCATTGGGGTGTTCTAGAAGTGAAAGAATAAGACAAGTTTTGCCAGAATTCGAAGGACCTGACACTATACACCGTATGGTATTTGGTAACAGAGATCCATGACGTTCTTCAGTTTTACTAAACACATCATCATCAATTAGTGAAATTGGTAAAGCGAGCTGTTGTTGAACAACCTCCATTCTTAATACTAAACCTAAACACTATAAAACAGTCATCCTTATAGTGAAACCACTCAGTGTCTTGATATGTCTTGTATGAGACGGAAGAGAGGTTCAGGCTTAGTTAATTCTGCTATAAATAAGCTACCATTCGAGGCACATCTTCCGGGCTACAATTTCTGTGGACCTGGCACGAGACTAGCCGAGAGACTAGCAAGAGGTGATCGTGGTGTGAATGCACTAGATGAGGCGTGTCGTCTTCACGATATTGTGTATGCGAATAGTAATAACTTGTCTGAAAGACATAAAGCGGATAAAATATTAGCTGACACGGCCGAGAAGATTAGAAAGTCTCCCGAAACTAAATTTGGACAGAGAGTATCCGCGTGGACCGTTAACAAGATTATGAGAGTGAAACGTAAGCTTGGTGCAGGTTTAAGATTTTCATCATCATCAAAGAAGAGAAACCGTAAATCTGTCAGGAAAGCCCTGGGGAAGAAGGGTGGTCTATTACCATTTATATTTCCAGCACTCGCTGCATTAGGCAGCTTAATTGGTGGAGCTGCGGGTGTTGCTAAAACTGTTTCCGATGTCCGGAGTCAGGCACGTATGCAAGCGATAGCACGTGCAGCAAAAAACGGTTCAGGACTTTATCTACGCCCCTATCCACAGTCGGGTGGTGGGGGAAAGCGAAGAGGAAGAAGAAGAAAGAAAAATCGCGGGAGCAGGAAGCGATAATCAAAAACTTACCAAAGCGAGCTCTTACAAACCTCGAGTTAATGAAGGCGATAAAAGAATTGAAAATACCATACTTTAGACAAATATACATGCGCGATTCGCTACCTAAGAAACCATTGCGTAATGAAAGTGCTATTTTGAATCTAGACTCATCCAAAGGACCGGGAACGCATTGGACTGCTTATGTCAAGACCGGTCCTAACGTTGAATATTACGATAGCTTCGGAGACTTGCCTCCACCAGTGGAACTGATACGATATTTAAACAAGTGCAACATAACCTATAATTATGACAGGCAACAAAAGTTGCATTCATGGAATTGCGGTCACTTATGCTTAAGATTTTTAGTATCAATATATAAGAAGCATTAGTGTTATCATAAGCCACATATGCGACAGAGTGTTTATAGAGAGACCACACACAACGCGAGACGCAGTGTAAACTAGACAAAATGTCAATAACATTAATTTTAACTGGAAAGAGCTCGATTATGAGAACCTACTACTTCCCTCCCTTGCAATTGGATGGAGAGTGGACAATGGCATTGATCGATCTGACAACATATAACTCGATACCGAACATTGATGAAAATAATCAAGTTTTTCGATACATCGCAAACAATGAACATCATGAAATGAAATTACCAACAGGTACATATGAAATAAGTGACATGGAAGCTTACATAAAACAGAACCTACCTGCAGATTCAACATTTCTATTATGAGGCAACCCCAACACTTTACAGTGCATAATGTTCAGCAACAATATACATGTGGATTTTAGTGGAAAAAATACATTAGGTGAAATGCTTGGATTTTCTTCTCAAGTATACAAAGCAGGTGAGCTGCATGAATCGACAAATCCTGTAAATATATTCCCCGTGAATGTTCTACGAATTACAAGCAATGCTGTGGGACACACATACTTGAATGGTAAATTAAACAATACTATTCATGAATTTTCCCCCATAGTACCTCCGGGATATAAGATAAATGAACGACCTACCACGCTCATTTATGTCCCAGTTACCGTTCAATCGATATCGGAGCTCGACATTCAAATAGTCGATCAGGAAGGACGCTTAGTTAACCTAAGAAAGGAAGAAATAACTCTAAGACTGCATTTGAAAAAACAATGGGAGTGAAATATTTTTCTAAGCATAAATGGAGCGGTTCAGGTGTGTCCTTATCCAGTAGACGACGAGACATCAAGCGGCTAACATCTGTTAACGTGAGATTCCTTAAAAAACTTGGATTTAGAGTTTATCCTCATGGAGAACACCGTTCTTGAAGTCGAGCAAGCACCACAATTTGAGGATTCTATTTCAAAAACTGAACTGCATATTTACAAACCATACTTAAATGGACCCTATGCCCCCAACTCTGAAATCCGTATAGTGATTCAAAATCATGATGCATACACAAACATCTCAAAATCCTTTTTGCGTATACGTGGAAAACTCGTAAAGGCAGACGGACGGAAACCGGACCATGCAAAGATTATAAACAATGGTGTATTACATATGATCAATCGGATAGGATTTGAACTGAACGGCGTTCTTATAGACCAGACCAGATCACTAGGAGTGGTATCTACAGTGAAGAATTATCTTTCACGAACTCGTGATGAATACGCCATCAGCAAAATGGAGGGATGGTGTCTCGAGGAAAACTATAGCTTGCCTCTAACAGCCGATGGTGTTTTCGAAATCTGTGTTCCGCTAAGCCATCTCCTCGGCTTTGCTGAGGATTATCACCGTATACTTCTAAACTCCAAACAAGAGTTAATTATAGTTTTAGAAAATACGTACATTAACTCGATCGTAGATGCGAGTGCGCAGCCTCAAGAAGTTAATTTAACCATAAACTCTATCGATTGGGCCGTACCACACATCCAAGTGTCTCCAGCGGAACGCACGCGACTGCTTAAGCTTGTGGAGAAAAGCAGAAATATAGATATAGCATTTAGATCTTGGTCTGTTGAAACATATCCCAGCATGCCACAAGCACAAAATGTCAGCTGGTCAGTAAAGACAAGCTTCTCGATGGAAAAACCACGATACATTATAGTCGGCTTTCAATCGGCTAAACATAATGTAATGGCTGCCGATAAATCGAGGTTTGACCACTGCAACATAAAGAATATAAAACTATTCTTGAATTCAGAAAGTTATCCATACACGGATTTGGACATAAACTTCGACAATGGATTTTACTTAATCGCATATGATATGTATTCAAATTTTCAAGAGTCTTACTATGGAAAGCAGAATGCACCTTTGCTTGACCCTCATCAGTTTAAGGAACTGGCTACGTTATTCATGTTTGATGTAAGCCGTCAAGCTGAGAAAATACCTTCGAATATCATAGATTGCAAGTTGGAGATCACAAGCTCAGACAACCTACCGATCTTAACACAAGCATTTGCAATAATATTGCACGACAGACTTGTCTCCTATAATCCACGAGACAAAGCTGTTAAAATACTGAGTTAAGCATAGTAGAGGCTCAGTCGTGTCTCAGTCACCATGAAGTATGTTAATCTGCAAGGATTTTTCTCTCAGTATGGCTTTATTACCAAGGAACTTAGCATTGCTGACTCTGAGGGGAACATAATTACGCGAACATTCAAACCGCCGTTTGAGTGGAGAGACATTAGTCGTAAATACCGGAGAAGTAATGCGTGGCTCACTAAAAATTTTCATAGTTTAAAATGGGAACACGGATTGTTTCCCTACAACAGTCTTTCCACCATCTTGACAACTCACTTGAGTGGAACTGTAATAGTTGCTGGAAGCGAACAGAAAAGATGGTTGGGTAAACACTGTCTCAAACACATGCACATAGTGGATGCACAAGAGGAATATGGCTGCCCGGCTTTCAAAAAATTAGACATAATGTATGCTCAAAATCGTGACAGCATAAGACCTGTATCGTCTCGCCGTAACGTCGCATTGCTTAGGGCTTGGATGCTAGAACACAGCGATCCTGGAATGTTGGATGACGTGCTCGAAATGGAATCAACAACAAGCGAAGCAACGGTAAACATGTCTGGACTGGAGGCGCTATAAATTGAGGTCATCGTCCCGGGGTACGACAGTCAGCGTACAGTTCGCGGTCGTGCGGGCGTAGACTCACTATATATTCAAGAAAAATGACGTTCGATCCATCGGCACGCTACGCAGACGTGTCACCCGGCTTTCGTCGTGTGGCATACCTTACCGGAGATGGAGAGTTCCACCTCATAGTCTGCAACTTCAATCATCACTGGAGCACCGATTGCGATCTGGAGGCTCCGGACTTTATTGAGACGCCCTGCAATCAGGTAGATTGTGTTGTGCACTACTTGAGACCCGACAGTAAATTTCCTACTACCTTAGAAGAACTTAAGGCAGCAGCCGCTACTGAAACTATAACCTCAGAACCAGATTATTCTGCAGTAAGGTGTGATTTGAGACGCAGCACGAACCCAGAGACAGTTGTGCATTGGGAGGAGCAGTGTGATGGTTATGTTCACAACACAACTTATGAAAACAGTGTTTGCTACGAGACATGTAGTTTCCTTCAGTGTAAACTTTATCGATTCACCCCATTCGCTTAAGTTTGAGAGCTAAGACAATACCTATGTCAGTCATGTTATCACCGCGATTCCATGATATAACTCAAAGCCAAGAAGATGCCGTAATAGATGAATTGTGGGCACCGAGCATCTTAACATGGGATGAAGCGACAAGATATTTTAATTATCCTCCTGATCCACGATCTAAAGAAATGAAGCCTTCGACTTTGTTTGACAATACCGAAAATAGATATCTTTACAAACGTGCAAGTCTGAACTGTGTTGAATTTCATGTAGAGTTCTATGAATTTGATATTGGATTGAGTAGTCTTCGATACGTTTATTTCGAACTTTGTCGCGAAAATACTCATTTCCGACTGAGGTGGCACGCTGATAGACCATACAAGTCCGTGACTCTCTTGACTGTTTTCGACTGTCAGCATAAAGACTGTGTAATAAATCTTAGTCATCCAATGGCAAAGTTTCCCTGTACTATTGATG
This sequence comes from Bacillus rossius redtenbacheri, assembly GCF_032445375.1. Lineage (NCBI taxonomy): Eukaryota > Metazoa > Arthropoda > Insecta > Phasmatodea > Bacillidae > Bacillus > Bacillus rossius. The sequence continues at coordinate 258,993,545 of NC_086330.1, read as the reverse complement.
AGCTCAAGACATCCCGTGACAGAGACTATGAAAGTACTTTCTCCGAATGGTGTACCGGAATTAAACACTATCGCCATAATCCCGCTACATGCATGTGGAACCCACCTCACGACACGCCTTGCAGTAATCATTTGTGTTCCTTGTCGAGAGGTCGTTTATTACGAGAAAACAAATTCTCGGTGTCGACGCATCTAAGTAAGCAACTATGGGGATATAGATAATGGACTGTTCTACGAGATGCTCTACTCTATGGAATTTCGTAATCAATTTATTCATTCGGATGGGCAATATATTTTTAAATAGGATCGCCGCTTCCTGGGTCGACAGTCGAGCTGAAACTGTGTCGGTGTGAGGATCTGTGCCAAGCAAGATGTCTAACTTTCATTCAAGCAAGAAATACGTGAGTGTAAATCCTGGTCTAGGCAGTGTTGATTACAGCGAGTGGAGTCAAGAGAATTTAAAACACATATCGGAAAGCTGTGACGGCATGTTTCACTCGAAACAAATACTCGACCCAGGACCTCAAGACATACCATTTGAATTAATTAACTGCTCGGGTTATGGACAATGTATTGTTAACATGCTTCGACACGATACAGTGCTGCCTGCCACGAGTGAAGACGTCTACGCACACGCATTCAACCAGACAGCTACCCAATCGGTTCAGGTTATCCCTGAATGCATTCAAATCAGCCCTGATTCGCCAACATCCATCATACCTGTAGCTGAGCCAATCACCGAGGCGACACCGAAGTCCACCAGACGACAGCGAAAGCCTGCTGCCTCTCGCAAGAGTCGAACCAGAGATCTCAGTCATTTAGTACCGGTGAGTCAAGATGTCGGAGTTCAAACAGAGTCTAGTGCTTCCATACAAAGAACTGACGAGATGGCCCGGGTAGCAGTGCGCTCATTACTTCTAGAATTATTAAGCAAAGTATAATTGAATTTTTGTCACTTTGTGTATGTAAATGTTTCAGCTGAATACGTAAATATAATATTCTTTGTGTGTAAGGAAATGTTCAAGTTAGCATTCAAATCTTTTTTTTATCGTCACTTTAATATTCTTTGTATGTAAATGTTCAGGTTTGTATGCAAACATTATGTGTGATTTTCTTGTAATATTTCAGTTTTGCATAAAGTTTTAAAATAAATTGTTAAAAGCATAATGCATATCTTATTACCGAAACTGTTTGTAACTTAAGTAAAGAACGTGTAGGTTACTGTATTTTTTATTAATGCTCTTTTCAATTATATAATTTTCTGGTTTAGTATAATTAAAAAAAAAATGTATTCAAATTATCCATCAGTCTCTGCGCCCGCACGTTCACGAAATGTATGTTGACTACAATAAAACTAATGTGTAACCTCTGATTTATTGTTATGATTTAAGTATTCCTCTGATATAAAATAAAAGCTAGCATTGAAACGTCCTGCCTTCCTGGGCCGACCAGCGGGTTGACGTGCGCGAGCCCGTGGATGAAGCTCTCTATTTTCAGAGAAAGGAATTTGTTTTTCCAGACAACTGTCGTCGCACCTAAGAAGTGTCTATATGCTGTCACAGACTTGGTTGACAGTTTCTGCAATCGTTGTAATGCATTACAACGATTGCAGAAATATGTTTTCAGTAAGCTATAATAAAAAAAAAACATTAATTAAATTTTAATTCTGAAAAAAAGTGAATGGTAGAAAATCTACTTTCTAAAACAAAAAAAAAACATATAGTTTAACTAGTTTTCCATGATCACCATATTATTAAATGATTTTACCAAATATAATCTACTCAACTTTCTTAAATTAATAATTTTCAGTTTATAACTGTCATCTAAAGCCGACACACAGAGTAGGCGATTCCGCGAGAATTCAGGTCATCGCCCGACGCAGATTTATATATATATACACCTGCCACAGAGGTCGGAAACGTCATTTGATCGCAGCCAGCCCTCGCCAGCCCTCGATACCTCCTCCGCAGAGAGACGTTCTTCTCCAGATAAGGTATGTGTCCTGTCAGTTCTGTCTGACAACACGAGATGGAGTACAGTAAACGCAACATAACTCCGAGCCTGGGTGACGGTGAGAAAATGGATGTGTGTATGTGAGTCACGACATTGGGGAAGGCAGACGTGGCGCGGCATCGAGCGATAATGCTTAACTTGATAACCGGGGCTACACGCTACTGCACAGAGTGAAAACGTAGTCCTCGGTGAAATCCGACGAATACGTTCGTTAACACATCCGTGGTACTTACTAAACGTTTTCGTTTACAGTTTGAATCTGAGGTTTGTGTGCATGTAGTGTATCACTTTTGTTCAGAGCCAGTGTTATATATTTAGTGCAGTAATTCAGTAAAGTACAACTTTATACATAAAATGCCTCCAGTGTTGTCAAAAGTTAAGAGTAATATACTGCACTCGCAGACGCAGGAAATCGTGTATAACGTTCTGCAGTTTATGGAAAATGAAGCGCGATTACAGGAACCCTCCATTTCACTAGAGAAAGCACAGCTGAGAACAGCTAAGGCGACGGGTGTGTCTCGCACGACTGTACAAACAATTAAAAGGGAGGCTAAGAGGAATGAAGCTGGTGAAGGAACATCTTCCGAGACGCCCAACAAGAAGCGAAAGAAAACATGTAAACACGAACTGGACACCTTTGATGAAGCTGTGGTACGACGTACTGTGTAAAATTTTTACTTACTTGAAAAACGTGTGCCGTCTGTCGAAACTGTACGACATAAACTAAAGAATTACATAAATTACCAAGGTGGCAATACAACCTTAAGGACGACTTTGAAGAAGCTAAGATTCAGGTGGCAGAAAACCAAATCGCAGTGCTTACTTTTAATAGAAAAATCAGATATTCGGCAAAAACGTATAGAATATCTCAAGAGTATGCTTCAATATAGAAACGATGAACGCACAATTATATACATGGATGAGTCGTATATATTGTCGTCTCATATAAAAAATAAAATGTGGAGTGACATGTCCTCAAATGGTTTACTAGTGCCTGTCGCGAAGGGTCAAGGATTAATAATGATTCACGCAGGTGGCGAAAAAGGTTTTATCCCAAATGCTCTTGCAATGTGGAAGTCGCACCAAGCAACAGGGGATTATCACAAAAACATGAATAAAGATAATTATGAAAAATGGCTCACCGAACAATTAATACCAAATCTTCCACCAAACAGTGTTGTTGTGATAGATAATGCTCCCTATCACAATGTAAAAATAAATAAAACGCCTACCTCCAGCTCGACAAAATTGGAAATGCAGCAGTGGTTAAGTAAGGAGAATATTTCCTTTACTAGCGACATGCTCAAACCAAACTTGTATAACCTCATAAAGAAGCACAAACCTTCGCAAGTGCAGTACTCGGCAGACAGACTATTGGTAAATAGTGGCCACACATTACTTCGTCTGCCCCCTTATCATCCGGATTTGAATCCGATAGAAAGCATACGGGCTAAAGTTAAAGGAGAAGTCGCTTCAAGAAATGTTACTTGCAATTTGGCAAATGTAAAAAAAACTTTGCGAGGAGATATTCCACCGATTGGGTCCAGAAGATTGGATACCGATTTGCAATCACGTCAAGACACTCGAGAACGAATACTGGGATAAGGATGTGCGTTTTGACATTGAAATTGATAAAGTGATTGTTCAGTTAGGTGATGCAAACAGTGACAGCAGTGACGTTTACACATCAGACTCTTCGGATGGAACAGTCAGTGGCGTTGAAGAACTGAGATAGTGCTTGGAACGTCAGTGGTAAGTGGTCAATGTTTTCTGATTTTCTCTACCTGATGTGCAAGGACACCGTATCTGCTTATACCCCCTCCTCATCCACCTGACCCCCCCACATGTGTTGCAGTCCCTACTCCTCGTGTGTGACGTAGCTCAAGCTCGGAGTTATATTGCGCCTAGTGTACATTCGTTTCGTTAAAACACGTTCGCGCACTGTGTTTACAGTTCTTATTTAACAATATGTCCACTATTTTAAATAAATAAACACGTTAAAACGGTCGAATTAAGCAATAACTAAATCCATGTATTTATATTACTTAAATTGTGTATTATCACGGAAAAATTACTAAACTCTATTTTTTTTTGTTGCGATTATATCACTTTGAATATTATTCCTGTTTTCGCTTATTTATTAATGATTGAGAATCAACTTGTTTTCATAATTATTTTTACAACAGGATGCGTGTATTTAATATTTCTTTAATACATCTTTCATTCTGTTACTAAACACTATGCGCGATTTATAAAAACAACAACCATTCAGAGCTCGTTCTTTGCTTGCAAACAGTTAAATAAATTTTGTCAAACTTTAAACAATATTAAGCGTGATATGAAGTTGATATACATTTGTTTTCAATACAGTATGTTCCATGTAAATAATAATTCTCTACATTCTCAGAATATACCGACATATAATTAATTTCTTGCACATTGTTTACATGTCTTAAACATTTTATATTTCTACATTATTTACAACTTGAAATACTTCACAAATAAATATTACAAGAAGTTTTCTCATGACATACAATTATTTCATATTTACACTTATTTTTTCAATACAAATTTTTTACACATATTATGGAAAATAATAAGTGCTGATACAGCTGTTGGTTTCAGTATATTAGAGCAAGCATCTTTTATTTTTTTTTCAGGTTCTAACTTGTTGAGCGTATCCTTCTTTATTTTTTTTAAATTCCTTTTATAATAATGTCTTCTCCATACTCTAATAAGCGTGCTAGATTTGAGGAAAGCGAGCCTTCGATGTCTGAGCTCGATGAATCATCTATTGATTCATTGATTTCATCTTCATCATCATTTGAGTCAGTGATTTTATCGTCGGCTGATGATTCATCCAACCTAGAGATCGAAGACACGCCACCTCCCTCTTTGCCTAGCCTGAAGCCCGTCGCTTTAGATTCCGCATTCCAGGGTCGACTTGTTGATTCCAGAATCGCGAATGATATTCCCCAGCCCGACCCTAACATTAATAGATTTCTCTCCAGGTGCAGGGAACCCTTTCTGGACGTAGTGGGTGGCGTTCTCCGCCCATTCAAAATTTATCTTACATTGGCCGCGGTATTTATTAAGGAGGATCCTGTGCAGGGGCCCATCAGTGAAAGCTTCCACTTCGCCTCCAAAAGTATCCCTGTTTTGTTAAATGAGGACCTAGCAGAAATTTTCAGTTTCACATTAGTTTCTGTGCTTATGGAGCATGTAAGTGAGTTTGCTTTGCGCGGGTCTGGATGGATGTTGAGTCATGTAAAACATCTCGACATGCATGTCTCTGCATACCGACCATTCACGGTGGGGGCCGCGCATACAAAGTTGCCTGCATTTTTGTCTAACCGCAAAGCTTGTGTAAACATCGAGACTGACCGTGAGATGTGCTTTCTGTATGCCGTTATGGCAGGAGAGACGCCGGCGGCTGGGATGGTTACTCGTACTGGATCGTATCCTAATCCTCTCGAGGTTTTTGATACGACCGGTATGACGTTCCCCATGACACTGCATCAGGTTAAGATCTTTGAGAGTCTCAATAATATTTCCGTGAACATTTATTCTTGCGTGAGTGATCAGGGAACGATTATTGACGAGGATTTTAACAAACCCACTGATGCAAGTATCCAGCCGATTTGCATTACCTCTATGCGATGTGATCGCCATGTGAATATTTTGGCTATTCGTGCGTCTGGTGCTCCCGCTCATCTCCATTTCGTAGCTATTAAGAATTTGTCCCGCTTGCTTTCTTCTCAACTCTCGCGTGATCAACATACAAAGTGGGTTTGCGAGCGCTGTCTTCAGTATTTCCATACTGCGGACAAGTTGAACTCCCACACTGATTTGTGCAGCCAACACACGGCCGTTCGGTCAGTATTCCCGACTGAGGAGACCAAATGGCTCGAGTTCACAAATGTATCCAAGAAGGAACGTATGGGCTTTGTCGCTTATTGCGATACAGAGACCTACTTGAAACCGATGTCCACCTGTTTACCGGAGGCCGATGCCTCCAGCACCACGACGGTGAACGAGCACGTGCCTATATTAGTTTGTTCGTACGATGCTTCGCTTACCAGATATGCGCACTTTGAAGGGGAGAATTGTGTTGCCGACATGGTCTCTACCTTGATTGATATGACTAAGTGGGTGTGCGCGATTTATGCTAAGACCGCTCCCATGAAAGCCCAGACTCGTGCTGTTGCTGCGCGGTTGGCGAGTCAGACACATTGCCATATATGTAATAAGACACTAGGTGACAAGTCAGTGTTGGACCATGACCACCTGACCGGTGAGATTCGTGGCTATGCGCATTCTAAGTGTAATCTTGCATTTAGACTGCAGAAGAACCAACTGGTGGCTATTTTCCACAACCTTCAGAATTATGACGCCCACTTTTTGATGAGACCATTAGTCTCACATCATATTGCACAACCTGACGGTTCCTCCATTTTGGAGAACCCCGGGAAGGTCAGGGTTATAGGCACGTCTCTTGAAAGTTACAAGAGCATAACAAAGTACATACCGATTACCGGTAATGATGCGAGAGGAGGTACTCTAACAGTGCGTTTAAGATTCATTGACTCTCTTAACTTCCTAACTTCATCTCTGGATACTCTGGCAGGTAATCTCTCGCCTGCTCAGCTGAGCCTCACTCGTGTCCAGTTTCCAGAAGACGCACAGTTTTATCTACCTCGTAGGAAAGGGGTGTTCCCATACGATTTCGTCACTAGTATGGCAGAACTGCAGACGACTTCACTACCCCCTAGGGAAGCATTTCATAATGCTCTTAGTGGGACTGACGTGAGTGACGGGGACTATGCTCACGCTAGATCTGCGTGGAACGTTTTCCGCTGTAAGACTTTGAACGATTACGCGTTGCAGTATTTGAAGGTGGATACGTGTTTGTTGGCTGACGTGTTCGAGAATTTCCGTTCAGTTTGTTGCCAGTCCTATGGCTTAGATCCGACGCACTACATTACGGCCCCATCACTTGCGTGGGACGGTTTTTTGAGCAAGTCTGAGGTGTGTCTGGAATTAGTCACCGATCCAGATATCTATCTTTTCTTGGAGAATGCTGTTCGGGGTGGGATCACCAACGTTAGTCGGCGCTATGCGAAGGCTAACAATGTTTACATGAGCAATTATGACTCCAGCCTGCTGTCTTCCTACATCTGTTATTTCGATGTAAATTCTCTCTATGGTCATACGATGCTTGGTAAGCTTCCAGTGGGCAACTTCCAGTGGGTGCAGGAACTCGAATATGCAAACTGGAACTTTAGCACCATGGACACTGATGGTGACTGCTCATGTTTTATAGAGGTGGATCTATCCTTTCCGCGTGAATGTCATGACCGGCTATCAGACCTGCCGCTTGCACCCGTGAATGGCGTACCGGTGAACGGCAATATGTCAAAGGTCTTATTGACACTTGAACCGCGAAAGAACTATGTTTTACATGCAAAAACACTGCAGCACTACCTTATGTACGGGGCCGTTCTTGACAATGTTCATCGTGTTTTGCGCTTTGAACAAAAATCCTGGATGGCGTCGTACGTACGGTATAATCTGAATTGCCGTGCTCAGGCAGCGAACCCCTTTGAGAAATCCTTCTATAAATTAATGAATAATTCCGTTTTTGGCAAATCTTCGCAGTCGCCGCGTAGGGAGCGTGACATACGTGTGGTTTCGCGGTACGATACCATATATGGTGCGGCAGAGTTGATAGGTCGTCCGTCATTTAAGGCAAGGCGGATCGTCGATGAGAATCTGGTCCTCATTGAGTTAGCCAAAGGTTCGGTAACCTTCAACAAACCCCTTACACTGGTGTGGCCATCTTAGATTTATCCAAATTGCATCTCTATGATTTCCACTATAATATATGCAGGTTAAGTTTCCCTTTCCATCTCTGCACCTGCTTTACTCAGATACCGATTCTCTTCTGTACCACATCGAGTGTCGCGATGTGTATTCTTCGATTCTCCCCGATTTGGCTTCTCGATTCGACACTTCGAATTATGCTCCAGATAATGTTCAAAGGTTTCCATCAGTCAACCACGGCATGACTGGTGTCATGAAGGATGAAGCCGCTGGACGCATCATTACTGAGTATGTTGGTCTTCGCCCCAAACTTTATGCATACAAGATGGACGATGGTGCTTTTACGCTTAAAGCCAAGGGTGTGAAGGCCAGTGTACTCAGCTCGCTACTTTTTGAGCAATATCTGGATTGCTTGCAAACAAATTCACGGGTGTGGGGGACTCAATATCTTTTTCGTTCACGAAATCTCATTGTTTGTACTGAACGCGTGACTAAGGTGGCGTTGTCATCAGGTGACGACAAGCGGAGCATTTCCGATGATGGAATTAGCACGCTTCCATGGGGACATTACCGTCTAGATCCCTGAACCTGAGTTCCCCCACATAATAAGAGATTCTAACTTTTTTTTTTATTTTATAATTTTCCAGTTTTTTTTTTTTTGTACTATCCTCATACCTTGGTACGCTCAATAAGCATTGCTGCTCCGAGTCGAGTTGTAGGAAAACAACAGCGCTCCAAACTCCTCCTCCGCTCGGAGTGGCCAACTGGGTAGATGGCAACCAACTTCGATTCATTGCCTCCCCTTCACCCATTAAACATTAAGAATGTTGGACAGAACTCATGCACTACTGTACTGCGCATGTGGAGATAAAACCATCGGTATGTTTAACATGTAGAGATTGCACTCATCTTATTTACACGGTTCAGATAGTGAATCTGATAGTTTTCATTAAATGCTAGTCTGTTTAATAATTTAAAGTAAATTTCAGTCTATCCTGATTTTAAATGCTAATGTGGTTAAACTTTGTTGCATGTCATCTTTCCGTCAAGACCCGGTCAACTATAGTCTTCATTCTGTCTCTGACAATTCCATAATGAACATGGCTGCTTTTGAGGAAATTCGCGATTGCATTGACTATACGCTTCATGCTTGCATCGGCATGAATATAGATGCGATAGTACACCATATAGAGGTCTCCGCGATCAATTTGTTCGCTGCATTTCCAGAGGAATACGAGTTTCTAACATACCTTTACAACGGTATTATAGCATGCCTTGAAGCTGTAATGGAGGCTCAAGAGAAAGTGGAGCCAGATGATGGAGTGGACAGCGGCTTCGGAGAGAGTGACGGTGAAGCATAATGCTTGCGCCCTTGTTAAACATGGAAAATAGGCCTCTCGGGGAAACTCACCATGTATAAAAAAAAAGGAGTTAACGCATCTAATGCTGTACCTCCTGAGACATAGTCTCTAAGGTGATGTGGAAAGCAGCATACCACTATAAATTCAAAGACAAGTTTTTTTTTTTTTCAGCTTACACTCCAGAGAATCTTCTGCCACGTCGAGACGAAGAGAATGAGACTACACATCATAGTTATAAATTCACTATCACTAAATAATAATAATGAGCTTACACTATTATTAAATGCATTACAGGAAAGCTAACACTAAAGTATGCCTATAAGAAAAAATTTCTTATGCCTGCTTCTGATGCATATAAAGGAATACATATCATGATCATTCAATATGGTGCACTCTGTGCATGTAAGGGAACAATCTTTTCGGTGCACTCTGTGCATGTATTGGAACGAGTCCTTGGGTGTATCATGTCCTTCCAAGATGGTGGGGCTATTGAATCCAAGATGGTGGAGAATTGTTTAAAGGTTGTAATATTTTTTAAATTTAAATATCGCGCCCTCTGGTAGCAACACTTGTTACTACATATATCGATTAGCATTCGACCTATCGAATGGTGCTGCGCCCTGGCAGCGGAAATATGAAATAAAAGTAAATATATCGATTAGCATTCGACCTATCGAATGGTGCTGCGCCCTGGCAGCTGAAATATGAAATAAAGATGGCGACAGTGGCACACTCTGGTAGCCAACTTGAGAATCAAGATGACGGCGCCTCTGGCAACTAATTTTTGAATTTGCCGCGCGATACTAGCGACATCTACCAGCCAACTTGAGAACCAAGATGGCGGCGCCTCTGGCAACTAATTTTTTGAATTTAGCGCCATCTGGTAGTCTGTGCTGGAATTAAAGATGGCGGCTGTATAATAATTTTTAATTTCAAATGTGGCGCCTTAGGTATGCATTAAGGAAGGCAAAAACACCCTCCCCCATTTATCATAAACTTGCCGTCAGTACGTAGCATATATAGATTATTTATTCCACCATATTCCAATTGGTCTCGTGGTCTAGTGGTCAAGGCGTCCGCCTCGTAACCACGACATCCTGGACGTTTTCACGTCCCATGGATCGAATCCTAGCCTTGGCACTGAAAATATTTTAGTTAAAATAAAATAATACCTGCTGCTACCTGGTGGCGACCAACAGAACTATATGACGTCACACAAGATGGCGGCCTCCAGCAGACGAAACAAGATGGCGACCAGGAAAAATCAAGATGGCAGCCTCCAGCAGACGAAACAAGATGGCGGCCAGAAGAAATCAAGATGGCGGCCTCCAGCAGACGACACAGAATCATGACGTCATGATTCGAAGTTGGTGGAAATTTCTAGAAATACAAAATGGCGGATTTGCGAATTTGCGATTTGCGGATTTGCGGATTTGCGGATTTGCGGATTTGCGGATTTGCGGATTTGCGGATCTCCGGATTAGCCACTGGATTAGCGCATAAAAAACTGGATTTGCACATAAAAAACCATAAAAATGCGTAAAAAACCATAAAAAATGGGATTATCCCCGGATTACCCCGCTCCCCCCTCGTCTATGTTCCAGAGTCGGCACGCTCTCCCTACTTTCATAGCCAAATGAAGTGAGCAAAACAAACAATAATGGGAGATGGTGGGTGAGACCTAGACTTGAAACACCTCTAGCCTGTGGTTTCTCGTCAGGTGGATGGCGGCGTCGGGCCTGGTTTCGACCAGGGACGTGACTATGGTTGAAGGAGAGGAGGGAGCAGACGTGGGGAGAAGGGCCATTTTTATTATAGATCTTTACTTATATATCCTAGTGTTAGGAAAAACATGTTGAAGGGAAGATAAACTAAATTATTTCTATTGAACTATAAAGGTAAATATATATTTTTCGCGTAACATCCAACTTGCGATGGTATGCCTGGCAACGCTGCCGAGGTCACTGAGAGGGAACTCCCCACACGACCTTGGACGGTCACAACAGTTCTCAACCCTGGCCCGCTCCGTCCAAGCACCAGGGGTCTGAACTATCTTCAGCTGATCACAACCACAACCATGTAGTTTCATTTTCCCGGGAATATATTAATTTTTTTCAAGTTTGAAGCATTTCTTTTCTGTCATTTAAGTCAGTTCTTCTGCTTGAGATTATATAATATCGTGAACTGTTTAAATTGATATTGATTTTCATTTTAATCATAAATATGTCAAAAACAGTCTGCTGAAAAATTCAAAAGCTTAAGAATGAGAAAAAGATAACCAATTTTCTTCTTTGTTATCATCAGGACTTAATGTTAAATACGGGAGGAAATAAATTAAGTTATTAACTAAGTTGAATACCTAATGTAACAATGATGTTTTAAATGTTTCTTTTTTATGTAATTTATTGTTATAGAAAAGTATTCCACTATAATTGAACTAGAACCACATTTATTTCTAATACTTAGTTTTACACAACTTTTTTATGGTCCGTAGTCAATCAAAGGAAACTTATAGTTTGCTGCACGTGTATGTCAGTAATATATTTTAAATTCAACGCTCTGTTTTGCGATTAGGATGAATCTTGAAATTTTTGTTAATAAAATTAATGTAGGCTACTATTTACAGTATTATCGATTTGTAGGTATATCATAATAACATCCTTGGAGAAGTACATTGATCGTAGCTGCTTGTATTTTTATTCATTTAAGAAACGTATTTCTGAGCGAGTATGGTTTACTATTAATACACAGAAATTCTAGATATTTGGTGTGAATGCTGCTAGCTTTTCACCGGAGGCAGAGTCCTGCGTTGGCCAACTTAATTGCCTGTACCATTTATTTGCTTCCTCCATCAATAGATGGAAGGCTCTAGTAAAACAGCAAAGAAATGCCAGATGGTCTACTTAGGGTGAAGCTGTAGCTGTAATATATTAGAATCTAGTAAAAATAACAGATTCTTTTAATGATCTCAGGATCAGCTTAATAACAACAGCTGAAAAAATGGAAGCAACTTCTCTTCTAAGAAATGTCAAAATGTTTGAACACATTGTCCTCCCCCGGTTTTTGTACGGGATTAAGCCGTACTGACATTGTCTATAAACTATTACAAAAGACAGGACCTTACTTTTGAAATTGGAATCAGAAAGGCCAACAGTTCCATTAATGCAATCGGAGAAGCAAAAGAACTAGCGGAAAAGTTTGACTTAGATCGTCATTTTAAAGAAGTACGTGGGAGGAAGAAGCGGATGTTTGATTAAAAGGGTGAAGGTGAAAGCTATTAATTGTCGGAAGTAAAAAGTTCCAAGTGTTTATTTTACAAAGAATAGATCGGATTCTGAATGAAAAAAGGTTTAAAGCCATTCAAAACATTAATAGTTAATTTGGTTTCCTCAATAGAATTCGGTTTGAAACAATTAATGAAGAAGAATTGAAAAACCAGGTACTTGATTTAGCTACAACCACATATAAAGAAGACTTAAGCAGGGACTAGCTGGTGATTTTAGTTGAAAGTTTTAAGTATCATGAAATGAAAGTAACTCTATCAAACTAAGTATCATTAAAATTTACCTCAGAAACTTAACAAGACAGCAACAACTAGTCAATCTGAGCATCATATCAATAGAACACGGGTTAGTCTCAAACCTGCCTTTGCGAACATTGTAAATAGGTTTACAACTAAAAAGCCTGTAAAGTTAAGTTTTTGTTGAATATTTCTGTGTTTTAATTAATTTTTCTCACGCTTTGTCAATACATTAAGAGACTGTATTAAATATCTAAGTAAAATAATCAAAATAACAATTTGAGTAGAATATCTTATTCCATATATTAGCGCTATTTGTCATAATTAAATATAATTTTCTATCCATTTAACCAGCTTACTCATATTACGATATCATTTGTTTAACCTTTTCATTTCATTTGCAGCATTTATTATAAGTATAAAAGAATAAACCAAATATTCGACTCTAAGATTACTTGTCATTTCAATATCCCAGAATTAATTTTGTATTTTTTTTTTCTTTGAACTAAAAATGAAATGACTGCAAATAAATATATTCACTTACCATCTAAGTTGAATAAAAAGTACTTGGAATATTGGGATTAATATTTGTTGGCGATATTAAGGGTTTAGGTTTGGTTGTTTTGTAAACCAATGTAGGGGGGGGGGGGGGGGAGTGAAAACCAGCCCAGCCACGTCCCTGTGTCGGCAGATTACGAGGAGATCACTGTGATCCCGAAGGGCAGCACCAACATCCATGTGGCGGAGAAGGAGCCATCCTACAACATCATCTCCGTGGCCAATGAGGATGGCACCTACTACCTGAACGCCGACTTGTGGGTATCTCCGCCTGTCGCCCACCGCGTGGCACCTAGTGTCGTGACCCTGCACTGGTTCATCCCAGCGGGATCGACTCCGAACTAAACATGGCCATCAGCTCGTCTCCAATGCCTAGTCGTTCCTCAACATCCTCATTCATCAACCCTTATTCATTAACCCTCATTGGCCTCATTGACGAAGAGATGTCAAAACATAAAATATTCATTCACCAGTGTATCAGTTACTTGAAAATATCTATTTTTTTAAATAGCAGAAATTTCGTATGGTGAAAAATACTCAGCAGGACATTTGAAGTAATTATATTTTAATTTAATCGTGTGTTAATCGTGTTATTTGCACTCTCAAAAATAGTGATGTGTGCGAAACAGATATTTTCTTATTTCAATTTCAAATCAAAGTATCTTGAATGCATGTTCTTGTTCTTAGTGTGTTTGGTACATGGCGTTAATTGAATTTTGAATGAATTCCCGATCTATACACATACATACTAACTAAATGTGTATTGAGACAGACGAATTTCGAAATTTCAGTTATAAACGTAGTTAATTTTCATAATTTGAGTTCTAGCAAAGTCTGTTTTACGATAAAGAAATTTATTATTTGAATATCCTAACCGAGAACCGACAGGTAAGATATCGGTACTATAGACAAATAATTTTTATATAATTTAAAGAGCATTATTTGACACTAATATCAAAGCTGCTTCCACACATCGCCACTATTTCAGGAAGGGACATCCCACAGCCCTACAGTAATGTTCATGGGCCAAGCAGGCCTCGGATGTAGTGATAACATTGATGGGTTGCGTTCCCGAACACGTGTCGTAAACGACAGTGACCCAGTAATCAGCAATAATCCACAGCCCCAGCTACAGGACAGTGGGGAATTAGATCAGATAAGCAGGGAAACTCAACGGGGTTAATCTGCAGCAACAATGACATTGGTTTTGCCGAGTTGATTTAATGAATTTTTTTGTTGTGCTGTGGTTATTAATGTTAACTGTGTCGACCAAGTTGGTGTGATTAAACAGAGAATTCTTCAAATATTCAGTAATCATACAGTAACATTGCCAATAAACTTTAAGAACAGGTAATATTTTGGTCTCCATGCAAGTGCGAATTCAGAGGATGGGATGGTCCAAAAGGCAGTTCCCCTTCTTTTCACACTCAAATATAAGTTTAACGCGCTTTTATTACTAGAGATATGAAACTGTAGGTATAGGGTTGAGGCACCGATCAAACAGAAGAGGGTTCAAGTGTCCTGTAACTAAGTGATGATCAGGCATGCAGTGTATGTAAAAAGCACTTTAAAAAGTAATGACCATTTTTTTTTTACTTTCAAACCTTGTTATTTATAACCCTTGCAGTAATAGTTGGTTAGATAAAAATTTATTTCAACAAAATTTTTAGTCAATATTTAGAAAGTTAAACAAAAATAAGAATGGATTCGGTAGTGTACACGATAGGGAAGTTCTATTCATTTTCTTATTCAAACCTCAGTCAGTTTGTTTTTTCTATCCCTTGCATTAATGGTTTGTGTTATCAAAAATTGATTCAGACAAAAGTTTAGATAAAAGTTATAATATTTACAAACAATTTGAACGGATTTAATAGTGTGGCTCAAAAGGTAGTTGTGAATTTTTTGTCATTCAACCCCTGTTTATTCCACCCCTTGCATTCATGGTAATTCATGTAAATAAATTATTTCTGATCAGTGTTCTAGATAATAATTCAAGGTATTATAATAAATTAGAACGAATTTGATAGTGTACATGGTACGTAAATTATATTTTTTTTTTTTACTTTTCCACCCTTGGTTTTTCAACCCCTTGCAGCAAAGGCTCATTTTATCAAAAATTGTTTCAGACAAAAGATTTAGATAAAAATTATAAGAATTACAAACAATTTGAACTGATTCGATTGTCCTTACTAAGAGAGTTATAAATTTTATTGTTTTCCAACTATTGTTTTTTCCACCCCTTGCAGTTATAGTTGGTAAAATAAAAATATATTTTCGGGCGAAAATGTAGATAATAATTTTATGTATTCTAATAAAAATAAATTGAATTTATAGTGTACAAGATACGGATTTTATGATCATTTTGTTATTTTAAAACCCTTTTTTAACCCTTTGGAGCAATGGTTAGTCTTATCAAAAATTGTATTTGACAAAAAGTTTTAGATACAAATTATAAAATTTACAAACACTTTGAACGAATTCGTTTGTATGCCTACGAACAGAGTTATGATTTCTTTTGTCCTCCAAACCTTGTTTTTTTACACCCCTTGCAGTTATGGTTGGTCGAATCAAAAATGCTTTAAGACAAAAGATTTTCCACAATTAGATTTTATGTATCAGTTTGGAAGTGGTTTGTAAAAATTGCGGCAGTTACCGTGTCCACAAAAAAAAAATATATATATATATATGGTTACGATATACCTAATGTGGGAAGAACTGGGTTCGTATGGGATAGCCCAATTAAATTTTATTACAGTATTATTGATTGCTAATATTTACCTTAATAAAAAAAATTGTACTTAAAAAAATGTCCGATCACAAATCACTGGCACTTAAAAATGTTTATTCTCAACTCACTCAATGTCTGTCAAGTTCCGCAGTTCGCACTCCTCACTGGAGCTAGGCTCAACAGTGATTCGCCCCTTACCACACACACAGTCTCGCACCACTCAGTCGCCGCACTCTTACGATCCAGTCGAGATCCACGTCGCGCCACTTTCAGGGTGGGTCCCTCACCCTCTTCACCGGTGTCGCACTCCGGAACTGTCGCGGAGCACGCGGAGCTCTTGTCACACTGGTCGCGGGACTTGTCGCGGAACTCCTCCGGAGGCCGGCGTCGCTGCTTAAGTACCTGAGGGGCGACCTTCTTGAACCGACGAGAGTGGCAATAACGAGTCGCGTCATCCCGGGCCTACCCGACACCCAAAACATCGAGAATAGCGTCGCTTGTTCACGCGGCGGCCCGCGGAATTCCCCAAGGCCGCTCAATGATAGATAACAGCTTCGAGGCAGGACGATGCATGGGGGTGCTAGGCGGGGGAGGGGGTAGCGACGACCCTTGTAATCCGGCCAGGCACGCGTGGCATGTCTTACGTCAATGGATGGCGCGTGACGTCAGTGGCCGTGCGGGGCCACCAGCCAGCTGCCTGGCATCGCGGTCTGGGCTCTCGCGTTCGTAACTATATATATATATATATATATATATATATCTTTTTTATTTGAATGGTTTTAGGGTTATGGACCATGAAACGAAAAACCATACAAAACTTTTCCGGAAGTTGCACCATGGTAACAGCTATCATAGGTATTATTTCTTCAAAATCTACCTTAAAGTATCCACTGAAGAACTTCGCAACCCACCAAGGCGACACAAGTTCAACTCCTGCCAGGGTCGAACCAGATATTTTGGAAGAAAGATACTCGACAGATATTTCCGTGAGACCTTTGATTTTCTTGGAGTGCTCACATTTTCTCCACCAATGAGTTTCATTAATACTCTAGCTAAAATTTGAGCCATTATCTGCTTCTAATGATCCCTGTGTCAACGATACGTAAACTACAAATTTAATTAATCTCTTTAGTGAGGCTCTTTGTGGACAGCCACACGTTCAAGGCAGCGGGACATCCCTGATGAAAGTTGACTGTGAATTACGTCGGTTGTGATTGGTGCTCATTCCAGGTGCTAGGTAGGATCTCAGATCCTTACTACATCAGCTTAAAGTTCCACACTGGTGGTCAGCGGCGATAGTCCGTCGCCCGGTACTTTCTTGCGGGCTCCGGTGTTCGATGCCCGAGTCCGGCACTCGGTCCCCGGAGTCTGCTGTATGCGATGATAGCCCAGCTGCAGCTAGGAATGGCTTCGGCGGAACCGCTTCATTAAGAAGATAGGAAATATCGCATCGTGCATGAATGACGAGAATATAATAAACAATAATAGAATCTGAACGAATTGACAGAATTCGATCTGGTTTTTTTTTTTATTTTATTTTTTTGCTAGATATTTTCATTATGTAGACCTGGATGTACATAAATAGTCAATACAATGTATAGTTAGGGAAAGATTGCAAATAGTTTTTCATAAAATAAGGGCTTGAAAGAAAAAATTAAAAACGCATGAAAAAAATATGGCTGAACAATTATTAAAATCTCAAAATAAAAACGTCTGAATCAAACTAACCTTAGAACGGAATATGTTTTAAATGATTTTCTATTTAAATTACATAATAAAATGCAAAATAATTTTAAATAAACTTTAAATTGTAACATATTTTTGGTTCTAAGATTGGGTTAAAAATTTTCTTATCTAATTTTAATAATTTTGCAGCCATATTATTTTCACATATGTACCTATATATTTTGGTTTCATGCCTTTATTTTATGAAAAATTGTTTGCTTTTTTTTTTTTTTTTTTTTTTTTAGCTATAGGATGTAGCTTATTGACGATTACTGTGCATCCAGGTGTCTGAAATGAAAATATTCAGCCGACAAAACAAAACTTTATCGAATTTTGTCAAGTAATTCAGATTCTGTAATAGTTTTTATAATGTGGTCATCTCTCCAGCTGAGCTTGATGCTGGCCTGCTAGCGGTCACGCACCTTCAGCCGAGACCCAGCAGAGCCGGCTGTGTCGTCTGAAGTGTGCTGGTTGTTCCGACAGCGAGGAGGAGAGCGACGGCGAGATTGACTTCGGGGGCGTGAAGGGGGTGTACAACCACCCAGTGGAGGACAAGGAGGACCTCTTCATCAAAGGCCCTACGACCACCAACCTCGTGCTTTACGTAAGTACGGTGGTGTCAGCCTCGCACATTCCCACAACTCGCCTGTAGCAGACCAGCAGAGAAGGCAACAAGTTGCGACTTCGCGGTGACTTGTAGGCCTGACTCTAAATCCTTCTACATAGCCCAGCATGCCTCAGTGGTATTTGTTTATTGTGGGTTGAAGTTACACCTAAAGCATGGATGTGTTTGGGATAGTTCATTCAAAAGCGAAGCCAACTAAGCATTACACATAAGTTGTAAAAAACTTTATTTATGAAAAAAATATATGCAGACATTTTTTTCTCACTCAAACAAATGTTATATTAAATCAACAACAAAATGACTGTTACAAATAATATTTTATTGATATGTTTTGTTTATTTTGCCACTAATATTTACTGTAGGTAAACCATAATTTTGGTTGGTGATACAAATTTTTGTTTTTAGAAATAGAACGAACTTCGTCATTAAGTAAGTTTGTGACTACAATTATGAAAATACAAGCTTACTTTTCATGCCAATTTACATTTCGAAAAGAGTTTTTTGGCAGTAACATATATTTTCAGTGACTAAGAATGAAACAAACTTTTTGTTGTAACACGAAAGAAGTTTTGTAGTATTATGTGGGGATGTTGGTATCATAAAATCAAACAATACGAATTAGATTTTTTGTTATCTTGCTATTTGTTTGAAAGAAGTCAAATCGACAGAAATTTATATTCATTTGGCCAAAAAATAATTTACCAATATTTCTTGGATTTCTCGTATAATGCCAAATTACGAGGCTTGTAAATAAATTAGTAGCAACGTCACCTAGAATGTCGCAGAACATCGGGCATGCACAAACAGGATATCGGAGCAGTGAGGTGGCGCTGTTGTCGATGTGTAGAATACATACAAACGTCGATCAAGTAGAAGGGGTATTTGCTGCGTGGCGTTGAAGTAGACAATGTCAATTCTACCGCTCTAAAGCATGTTTACAAAGGGTGATCAGTAGTCGTGAATGGTTGCCCGTGGAAAAAATGTATCGCAATGTTATCTAGGAATCTGAAGCCTGTGGTGCGAATGCATTACCGTATAGTACGGTTGAACGATGGGTCTAAGCGATTCGTGCTGGTCGGATTTAGACTATGGATTTGCACCGCACAGGTCGGTCATCCATTCCTCAACATCACATTGACATCGTGAGCGGTCTCCTTTCCATAGACTGTCGATTAACTGTTTGGGAAATATCTGCTGAAGTTTGGCTCAGTCAGCAAACGGTTTGGCACATACTGAAGGAAAGACCTACCAATAGGAAAATTGTGTCCCGCTGGGTTCCACATCGACTCACTGACATAAAATGGCCCGGTATGCACTGGCTGGTAGCCACCTCGACAGATACCACATTGACGGAGACACATTTCTGCAATGTATTGTTGCCATTCATGAGATGTGGGCTCGAGCCTATGAGCCTGAATTAACGTGTCAATCAAATGAATGGCGTTACTCAGGTTCGTTGCATCCACAGAAGTTTCGACAGGAACCCAGTCCGGTGAAGGTAATTCAGACTGTAACATACGACTACGAGGGTGTCATTCTTACGAATGCTGTGCCTCAAGGAGAAACTGTCAATGCAGTCTACTGTTGCCGATTTCTACAGCACCATCTGCGCCCAACTAAACGGCCCAAACATCGACGTTTATTGCGAGACAATACCCCTATCTTGTTGAATGACAATGCTCGTAATCATGTTGCACAAGCTGTAAATGGTCTTTTGCGACGGTGGTTTTGGGAGGTGTTTGGAACACCCTCCGTACTCACCTGACATGAGTCCTTGTGACTACGACCTATTTCCTAAGTTGAAAGAACCCCTTCGAGGTATCCGATTTCCTGATGTGCCGTCTATGATCAAAGCAGTAGGAACGCTCCGTCGGTGACATCAACAGACAACACCTTGCCAACGGTATCCTACGGCTTCCTGGTTTCTGGCAAAAAGGTACAAGACTGTGCTGGTAATTTTATTGAAGGAAAGTAATGTTCGTTTGCATGTACACAAATTAAAGTCTTTTTTTTCAGTTATGTTGCCATTACTTTATTTACAACCCTCGTATATTAGGCACTTTTTATATTGATTAAACATTTTTTTCAAGAATCTTGGCATTATTTTGTCCGCCAGAAGAGCCTCCCCTGCAGTTAATTTCAATGCCGTATTTATTTAAGTTTTTCCTGGTTTCGAAATCTCACTTCAGGTAAATTATGGGATAAGTTCTTACGTACTGTAAATCATAGTCGATTTTTCCTCTAACACCTGATTTAGGTTTTTACATGTTAACTTTTTTTATGGCAGCACTGTCGACGAGAAGCAAAGCCAACGTAACAAAATAAACTATAAACTTTCTTACACTTATCCTTAAGGCCTTGTTACAATGTCAAATTTTCGCTTCAACACCATCCAATATGTTGTGTCAAATAGTCACTAGTGCAGACATATTAGTTTCACAAGTGGGATGACTAAAATTTATATCAAATATTGTGTATAGAAGACGGGTTCTAAAATATTTTGGATGTTGGATGCAGGGCAGCAACTAGAGCCTCTGGCACCCGGGGCATGAATGGATTCGTGCGCCCCCCCCCCCTCTTTTTTTGCACATACCACACCAATAAAGCGGGGGGTCTGGGGGCCCTCCCACGGAAAAATGGTGCTATTTAAGCATTTTCGGTACCTACATGTAACAGTTTCTGTGCTACTGTAACTTCCATGTATGAACCCACTAGTAGGAATTACAATGCAAGCTATTTCGGCGCCCCCACAGCTTTGCGCCCGGGGCGTACGCCCCGCTTGCCCCCCCCCCCCCCCCTAGTTGCGGCCCTGGTTGGATGCAATCGTCCAATCAAAATCGTGCCTAGCGAAAACGGAAATGACATCCATTTCCGATGTAACGAACTTAAAAATTGCGAAGAACACATCGGCGATTAAAGAGGTTATTAAAGTGAAAGAAGTAAAATGAAATTAATATCAATGATGTATGAAAAATCATTTTAACTGTAAAAGAATAAATCATATTTCTTTAACTTTAAAAAATAACTGAAAATATATTTTACTATGTAACGAGTTACATTTCTACATGTTAAAAAATTTCAAAATACACAAATAGTATAACAAGTTTAAAAATTCCATCCAGCACTTATATTCATTATTTAATTTCAAAATGAGACTAAAATTGAAAAGTTTGAGATAGTTCAGACCAAAAATAAACTTTGATAGTAGTGTCACGTGATTTATAACACATTTTAAGTTATCTGTTCAAATTTATTTGATGGCAAAAATTGGAAGCCATGTTCCATCCACTACTACACCTCCAACTCTATTGTCAAATAATAGTTGTAGACAAATATTTGACCGTGTTACAAAGGTTTTAGCAATCTTAATCAAAAACCTTAAATACTCTCATATTGATTTTAGACAAATATTTATTCATTTCGAGCGAATATTTATTTCCAAATGTGTATGCAATAATCATCGTTTGGAACCCAAGGCTCTGTCTCCGGGGTATTATGTTTTTAATTATTTCTCCTCGTGCTTTTTCTTGTCCTGCTCCTCTTCCTTTCTTTACCGCAGCCGGCTCCTCACATTACTTGTGATCTTCTACATCCATAGCCTTCCTCCAGTGATGCTCTTGTATTTTATATTCTTTTACTGGCCAATTCTTTTCAAACACCTCAGTATTTCAACACAATCTTATGTTACCACTTTTTTCTCTTGTTTCTCGTCTTGACTTTTGACATATTCGTCTCATTTGACAGAAATATCATACGTGAAGCCTGCACTCTGTTTCCACCGCTAACCGGTAGGCCCTAAATTTCATGCATTTTTGTAAGAATGATAGTTTTTGTCTTGTTTTTTGTTCTAGGACTGTCAGTATAATATTCGAGTGAAATAATTAATTCTAATACCCTATCAGTGCCTGGTTAGAAGGAACTTGAGTGGAATTCACAATTACCATTTCTCAAATGACGAAGATCATAACAATAATTAATTTCGTTTCGAGGCGTTTCATACATTAAAAAATTAAATCATGTTCCTGGTGTTGAATGTTGTTTAGTGAGTTGAATTAATAGTATGTCAGTAAAAAACATAACTTTAAAAACTCATTTTTTTTATTAGTTTATGTTAAGTGTCCATGGCATTATAAGGATAGTAGTTTTGACAGCAATAAAAAGGATATATTCTAACACACAATCAAAAGTTTAAATATTCCATTTTAATTTTTCTGTAATGTCAAAAAACTTTCATTTAAAATTTATTGTTTAAACTGCCTTTAGTTTCAAGTTACAGATAAAATAATTTTCGTTCTTCAAAGAAATATATATATATATTTGTTTGATACCAGTGGCTTCCAGGTCCATTCTTCCTGCAAAAACACTTCAGGATATAGAAAACTTTTGACTTTGTTTGAGAAATAATTAGATAATATTCTTAGTATCTGTACTGAAAATATATTCAATAATATTTTCCCCTGGAGCTTAGCTTTTTAAAAAGGAATCTGTTATGTAATGTGTTCTCAATGTATAACGCGGGAAAGCGCCCTAGGGAAAAATTTGCTACATCGGTACATATATGAAACATTGCAATTACCTTGCAACATCACACAGACACTTCTTAAAAGCCATGCGGTACGTTAGTGACCGTGGTGCCACGTGCCTGCGGTACGTTAGGGACCGTGGTACCGTGTGCTTGCAGTACGTGTGGTACGGGCGGCACGAGAACCCGGGCGTGACGTACAGCTTCTACCAGCCGGTGTCGTCGAGCCGCGCGGGGCCGTGGAGGACCGCCCAGGTCAGCGAGCGAGATGAGGACTACGACACTGGAAGTACCAAGGACAGGAAGAGCAGCAAGGGCAGCAAGGGCAGCAAGGCAGCCAGCAGCGCGGCCTCCCGCAGCCCTGCCGCCAGCAGCGACAAGTACTCGTGGGAGCTGCTGCAGTGGAACGACTGCAGCGTCAACTGCGGTGGCGGCAGTCAGGTGCGGGGACACCAGGGGCGCACATTTCGTGGTCGTGACACCAGATATGGTGTCTTTCAAGATACATGCATTATATTTTATAACTTGCAGAAAAATTAGTATACTTTAAAAACTGGTTGAAAATCTGGTACAATCCCATAGTGCAGGGGTCGACAGACTTTCACGTGAGACGAGCCAAATATTAAGTACTAAACAGATTCTCCAAATTTTTATCGAGCCGCCAAATGTTTTATCTCTGTGTCCATATGGAATTTTAAGACGATAAAATAAAGAATTAAAATCAAAAAAAATTATTTACAAATTCAAAATAAAGTCTTAAAAGTAAAGGTCACTTAAGAAAAAAACACATAAATGTGAAAAAAAATTGTAGTTATTAATAGAGCTCTACTGATAAAACAATAAAACATAACTTATTTAACTAATTGAATATTAAAATAAAAACACCGGGCGAGTGCGGTGGTGGGCAGTGATGGTAGGAGCGCGCAGTTTGGAATATGCCCTGTGATTGGGCCGTTTGATTTTGTTTGGCAATTTTTTTTTATGCTCTGGCAGCGCAGTGAGTTGTACAGCCGTACAATCCTAGCAAAGAGTCGCGTACCGCTCACGAGCCGCGGTCTGCCGACCCCTGCCATAGTGCTTTAAATATTCGTATCCTGCCCTGCAAAACGTTACCAGCCTAATTGGAACTGCTGTTGGACTACATGGTAGTATGATGTTGGAAAATGAGAAGACACATCGAGACATGGAGATGTCACAAGAGTAGACAATTACAAATAAGAGGGTGAAAAAATGATTCACCGTTACCGTGTATAAGTAGAGATTGTGGGAGTATTTAACAGGAAGTTAAAATATTGTAAAACATTATGAATTGCTTCACTTTATGACTTATTGTGTAAGAAAACAGTTTATAATAGTTTGTGAATATTTTGTAAAATACTGAACTTTGTTAGCAATACTGCTTGCATTTATCCATGAAGTGGGAACAAACTCGTACATTTAAAATTATTGGCTATCAAAACTTTTTCATTGTATAGAAACAGTATGGTGCCATTATAATATTAGAATTTATTTCTAACAATAGTTGGATACTTTTATTATGAGTTTTGATGTTTTCTTTTTTCATTGATTTTACCCTTTTCTTCTCTGTTAAAAAAAAATAGAGCTGGAAACGGAATTACAACTGAAAACCGTATAGGGTCAGATATATTTCAAAATGCATCATGTAATATACATATATCAGCAGCATTCAAAAAAATCAAAGATTAGCTCAGTGCAAGGTCATTCATTCTTTTTCCAAAACTCTAAAGGTGGGTATTCGGTCATTTGAACACAGGATCAATTTAATTAAAATTCAATTACATTTTACTCACTTATTTTACTAACCTGACTCAATCCCTTTAATAAAAATTGCCGATTCTGGTTAACTATAGCCCCTGTTTACTTCGATTGATCTATAGATCATTCGTTTTATCTCCTTACCACCATTCATGAATGGGAAACATTCAGTTTTGTATGATAGTCATAATGGGCAAAAAGCAACATTCTATATTTCTATACAGGTATAAAATTAATTGCTGGTACAGGTTATGTCCCAGGGCAAATGTCCCAAGACTAAAGTTGGTAGTTAATGTTGTTGGGTGTCATAAATGTGGTTAGCATTGACGTGTCTGGGATTTTTCATCCAACCAATGTAGCTGAAGAGAAGGGGTGACTACAGACTAAACAAGATTAATTATGTGTCTCTAGCTCTCCCATTGCTGGCTTCAAGCGTGTCTTTTTCTCTAAATGGCAAAGGAAATAATGTAATTAACCACACAGTATCTTTCATATGAACCCAAATAGAGGCTGACCTCGAATTGAGTCGAACCCCTACTTTGGGATGTCCCCTCCACCAAAAAATAATCAATTTATTTTTCTTCTACATCAGAATCACTTTCACAATCTCGTGTTTCCAGATTCTTCCCCACTCTCAGAATCTCAATTAGCATGCTGCTGCAAAGTTGTTAGTCTTTATGATACAGTGTACAATATTGAGGTTGTAATTACTATTAGATGTGGTTCTTCCTTGTTTTGGAACCTGAGCTGCAGATGACACATTTTTTGATCCAATCACAAGTAAGAGGTAGATAAGTGTAAATCCTACGAGAAACTTAAATGTTAAGTTCGGTTTTGCGCAACATACCATTGAGGTTAGTGTTAGAAGGAAAATATTTTGGAACGTAAACCAGCACACCAGCATGAAAAATAAAAATTCTTAGGGTGTATTCCTTTAGCTAAAATAAACTACTTGTTAGTACTTTTTTTCAGACTTGCGTGCATTTATAAGCAGTGGAACACATCTTGCAACATATTTTCTTTGTAGGCTGGTTATCTTACAACCAAATATTCTTCTGCTTACATATTTTTCCCCATTTGTTGATAGATAAAAACATATGCACAGACTGAAATGGATTTTACTCTAATATATTAAACATTGGTCATCAAAACACATGACAATGCAAAGTAAAAAATTATTTAAACACTGTTTTATGGATGGTCAAGTATATTTGCCATGTATTGCTTTTCTTAGTTTTTGTTTCAAGTCTGATTGAATTTTTCTTGAGGTGCGATTTCAGGACGATCCCTGTATTCGTGAGCGTTTTTTGGGAATAAATATCTCGGCATCTATTCGAGTTTATATGGTAGCAGCTAAGCTGAAACTCCATGAGATACATGGTTACTCAGTTTCATACCTTTAGAGAAATATATTAAACAAAAACAAAATAACTGTGGGAAAAAATAGCAGTATGAGGAGGCTGTCCATCTGTGGTTTTCAGCTTTCATCATTATTGCAAAACTCCCTAAGTCAGCCAGTATCATTGATATCCCTTGCCCTACATCCTTGGACAGTCATTATGGCAAGTATTTAAATAATTTCAAAACAATAATAGTTGCTATAAACTAATCAATGAACAAAGAGTAACATTACATTCATCTCTGGTCTGCATCTCATGGCGACTGCTGGGATATAAGTGGCCCAGGAAGGTATGATACTGGCAATCAATATTAACTAAAATGCAAAACATTTCTTCAAAACCTTTTTATTTACAATTATTTGACCATGAATGTACTAATAATGTTTTGAATATATTTTCCCTTAAAATATACCTGTCATTTGACCACCACCCTGACCAATGCAACAACAGTTATGTTAGTTGTATGATCCAAACTGATGAGTCTAAGCCTATGCTGTCCACTAACTATCATTCTGTCTCCACCCCTGATGTTTTCGTGAGTTGGCGTCTTTGCATATATTAAAGTGCCTGCAAATTATGTAAGCGACCATGCTAGCCACATGAGGTCATCAGTCTGCATTCCTTTTCGCAACACCCTACACTAAAGCGTTACTAAGAGTTCTTGTTTGCAGTGTTCGCTTGTTTGTCATGCTCATGCAGCAAGAGTCCTCAGTTTGTTCCCAGCATACTAGCATGAGTTCATGAGATTTTCGTAGCCAACTATAATCTTGAAGGTCCATTCACTTTAAGACTTCATGTAGAGTTTTATGCTCGCATAAGTAGCGGTCTGATGGAGAGCTTCCAATGTGCCAGCTAGTTTCACTGGGTAGGCATAGTTCTGAATGGCAGTATATCACTAACCAAGATATAAATCTAGCATTAAATGTCCATAGGAGGTATGACGATACGACAGAACATTTCTCCTCCTTCATTTTTTAACAAGCCATATCCACCCTGTCAGAGGCAACCCAGTGACTCTGATTCACCCTCTCACTCCAGAAGTTCAACATTGAGGCCTCCTGTCATTTCTGAAAGTTTTACAGATGCAACACATGCTTCGTAATTAATGTTACATGCCCCTCCATCTCGGTTAAATCATCTTCCAGTAGGCAAGCTACAGAGGTGGCAGCATTAGAGTGGTGCCTGGAAATCTGGTAATCCAGAATGAGTCATCAGTTCGGGTGTGTCATATCAACAACTTTATTGAGTTAAGAAAGATAAATCCCCCATCTCCTCTTTTGACTCTACAACATTTGGGTTAAGCATTTCCGAATATATTGTCTACTATCTGTTAAGCATTTCTCAGAAGCTAGTTACCTGCAGTTCGAAAGGTAGATGGTCTATGTCTGCATTATGGGGAGCATAGTGGGACATGATTAACATGTCTATGTCCAACAATCGCAACATCATTGGTATCGCTACCACTTATTCGGCCTGGATGATGTAAACTCGTAGTGTGGGCAGTGGTGAGGAATGTTTTGCAATCTCTATACTAATACCCAAAGAAGTCCCCAAGTGGTTATTCAACCGAATGTCATTTTAATAGATTTTATTTTGACACCAACTGTCCATTGGGACAAGGAAGTTGGCCTGCCTCAGCCTTCTGGTGAACACGTTGGATTATTTAACCATTTTGCTATACCTTCATATTAATTACCTTGTAAAATTAACAATTGGTGTTTTGAGACCTTAGTTTCCAGATTACAGTTCTAATTAGAGTTACTTTTATTGCAGGATTCTTCAGTGTACACATTCTGCCAGGTGCTGATGTGTCACCACCTAGTTCTTCTTCTGGCACTAGGTTTAGCCTTCCACCATGTCCGAGGATGGTCCTTCATCCACCTCACCTTCGGCTGGCAGCAGCAAATTGTTACCCTGCACCACTCCGATAGGAGTCAGTCCCAAAATGGTGTTGTACCATTGGAACCAGAACAAAGCCTTTGCCAGGTATTCATCCTATTGAGTGTGTGTGTTTCCATTGCAAAGCCGCAGTTAAATCTTCAGCTCATTGTGTCTTTCAGTTAGGTTTCCTCGAGGGTGATTGGAGATAGTGGGGGCAGTGCCCTAACAGCCAGAAGTGGCACAGCTCCTGCCTACAATGCCCCACAAACTAGTAGTATTCAGTTTTACTTAACAGTATTGTTGTGTACCACAATGGTAGTTACTTAGACAAGATCGTTGGGTAGGCATCTACTCACAGAGATAACTACCAAGAAATTAATTTCCTTAGGCATACTGTAGTATTGTCATTACATTATGGTTTCGTATGTAGCTAACATTTCCTCGGGGGTTGTTGCTCCTCCCAAACTGCTCACCATTTTCTTGCACAACTGCATATGTAATAGTCCAGGTTATAATCCTTTATAGCTGATCTAGTCTGGCTTGCTTTAATTTGGTAATGGGTGAACCAGAATGTGTTAATTCTCACTATTTCTCAATGACAAAGGATTTGGTTAAGCATGTGCATACCCTGCATCATTGGGCTCGATGTCCTCTGCCCCAAACTATTGTCGGGTTTTCGAGGAAGTCAGTTACGCCACTCACACTCTTCTTTCTACGAAAGTTATAGAGTTGATTGCAAATTCGTTATTGTCTTTACCCATCTCAGGCTCATGTGAAGCTACAAAGTTGAACAAGTAAAACAAGAACAACACTGGTAAATACCACTGTTACCACGAGGAGGCAGAGGGTTACCTTGGCTATAGATAAGCTACAATGTCACATCATACACCCTTTTTATGATCCTGTTGGGTTCGGTCTCAGATACTAATGCTGGCAACCTCAGGTGACAGGTTCCACTCCCAGTTTCATTTGATTGCAGCCGCCCCACCAAGGCGATGAATTTTTGCTCGTTACTATGGTACTTACATTATAGTAGGCCAAACTTGGTACTCACCATATACACAACATTTTATTTGTCATTATCATTAATTATCAAACAACTAATGTATCTCTAGAAATTGGTTGTAACTGCATGTGGCACAATGTGAAATTGATCTTGATTTCGAAAGTACTGTGTTCTGCATGTTTCCATTCAGGGAAAGGAACTTCCTGGATTCTACTTTAGCACTTCTTAAGGGCGCATATCAGAGCACAACAAAGCCAACCATCCTTAACAGCAGGGCCAGATATTGATGATAATCCTTCAAAATCACAGATCATATGTGATATCATAGAGTTGAGCAGTCACAAATCTTCTGATGTATCTCTCCAAGATGTGAACCATTATGACCCAACAACATAAACTTAAAATATAACTGGTGAATTTGAATATTAACAAGCATTGTTTTCTTCCAATATTCGTAGTGCATTGGAACTTGCTAGTAGCTCAAGCGCACATACAAAAAGTTTAATTTTATAATATTATAAAACCCAGAAAAAAAACCTTATTTTGGGGGGGGGGGGGAATTATCCACTTAATCATGTTTAAAAAACAGAAATATATACATAATCATTAAGAACAGTCTTTATTCAGGGCCAGCATGTGTAGAGCTGTGTTCTCTATTACAGAACTCAATCACTAGATCGAGGAGAAATTCCTGTAAGTTACCTGTTCCCCGATCAATCTGTCTCTAGAATTTATATCTGTGTGACAGCGAATATGCAGATTGACCATTGATTGTGGTTGTTTGATGAGTAATAACATGGTCGTAAAAACTTAAATATTCATCCATAGTAAGTTCCATACCACCTCATGGTAAGGACTCGAAACACATAATATAGATCTAGTAGGTCGATCGGATGATAATAAAAGAGCCCATTTCTTAGATAGGTTTTAAATTAGTATGTTTATGCTTAACAGCTTAAGGCGATGGGACCTCTAAGGTAATAGTGGGCTGCGAACCACTGGGATACAAACTCAGTGTTCATTACTTGACTTGTAAACCCTCATAAACAGAGAGAAGCAGGCAGCCTTGCATTGTTTGTCACTTCCCCATCTCAGGGTTTACTGTGTGGCAATTGCCTCAATCGAAGCCCAGTTAGCAATTGCCAGTCCAGTAACACTATTCTTCCCGTGGCTCAAAGACGTATATGGTTGTGGTGTGTATCATCTGGCTTGC
The DNA here is from genome assembly GCF_032445375.1 of Bacillus rossius redtenbacheri. NCBI lineage: Eukaryota > Metazoa > Arthropoda > Insecta > Phasmatodea > Bacillidae > Bacillus > Bacillus rossius. The sequence continues at coordinate 258,963,395 of NC_086330.1, read as the reverse complement.
AGCCACATAGCCACAACTTCGACAGTTATGATGCTGTAAGTTGTGTTTACCTGCTCAGTACCCCGCACCAGGTACATTGTACCCTCTGGCAGTAGATCCTAGGCCATAAAGACTTGGCTGGCAACAGTGTCAAAGAGTGGTGCAGCTGGCCATCGGGGACTCCCTAGATAATGGGCTCCAGAATCCTTATTTCATTGTATTTGTGTAGTGAAGCTGCTGGTGCTAACAGCCATCAGGCCAGAGCTAGCAATGAGTGAATTTCCACAACCACTGCTATGCTTGGTATTTCTGGTGTGGTGGGTGGTCATTTCGCAATCCTAATTTGCTAAATTTTCTTTTGAAGCACTCCATGAAAATTAATTTAATGGGCACTTGTGTAAACAGTCATTTCAATCATTGATTTGCGTATTTATAATATTCATCATTCGTAAAATAAATTGCAACAGCACAGTTTTGTTTTGCATAGATTGCAAGCCCTTGTCTGTTGTGAAAGTGAGCAAAATGAATGACTTGGGTTGGTGTGCACGCCAGGAGGTGGCACCCTCGTGTGTGGCGGAGAGCCACGGCAAGGTGGACGACAGGTTCTGCGAGGGCCTGACAAAGCCAGAGAGTGTCAGACGTGTTTGCAACCAGCGGGAATGCCAGGCGAGGTAAGTTTTTCCCGATGTTTTTGCTGATAGAACTGTCAACAATTTTTGTCTTGGACCGTTGACATGTTTAGCACTTTGTTGAGGTCATAAAGCCACATACGTGTGTGTGTTTGCATTTCAATTCATTACATGTTGCCTACTTTTAATATAAATTCAACTTTCAATTCAATTATTTTAACAAAAACAAACAAAACTATTTAATACCACACAAATTTAATGTAAATACATGCATTGGCAGGGGCGCAAATCTGTAGGATTCTGAAGTGCGGCCCATGGAAATTCCCATAGAGGCCCACACAGCCTGAGATTTTTGCACATGGGTTTTAACCAACTCAAGTCATCGCTGAATGGGTGCTTTTATGTTGTATACTACCCATATTCTGGCCTATATGCATGAAATATGCAGAAAACATTTAAAACATACCTAATGTTTTCCATAAAACCATAGTTTTGAAGTTTATTTTAATCAAACCTGTTTGCAAGCCCAAGCGAACCCACTCAGTGGGGGCTTCTTAATTTCAGTGGAGGCCCGGGATACCTTACACCCCCCTTTTTTTTCTAACTGGATCTACTTCAATGCCAATTGGAAAACCATACATATATAAACAAATGGTTTCATTGTTTACATTAGCTGGTTAGGAATGTTCTATTGACAAATCTAAAGCTTTTGTTAGCACTATCTGTAAAAAAACTGTATCGCTCTCACCATCCACCCTGCAACTGTCATAAACACTGCATGAAAATAATGATATGAGAGTAGTATGTATTGGTATGTCCTGCGCCAGGGTCCAGGCGGTGGAGCCGGAAGACGGTCCGCCATCTTGGATTGTGACATCATGACGGACATCTTGGATGACAGTGACCTTTACCTTGGCCCTGGAGGCCATTTTGGATCCGCCATCTTGGATCCGCCATATTTAAATCAAGCGCCCCACTCACTCTTGATGAAATTTTCATAATGGTCGCCATATTGATTTTTTCTGTTCCGCTGGAGGCCACCATCTTGAATGCCGTCGACATTGTTTCCGCTGTTTGTTCCTAGAGAGCACCAGCGTCACTCTTGATTTTTTTTCTGTTCCACTGGAGGCCGCCATCTTGGATACCGTCGACTTTGTTTCTGCTGTTTGTTCCAAAAGAGCGCCAGCGTCACTGTCTCATACAATAAGGCCGATGTTCCATTACCTACCATAGCTATTATGGTCTTTATAGACATATAAAATTTTATTTTTTATGCAAAATACTTTGGAAGCACTGTTATTCGAACCATCGCAGCTCTGATCCCTAGGTTGGAAAACATACACCTTTAACCGCACGGCCATCGAGACATTTACCGGACTGAGAATTAAATAAGGTATATATAAAAATAACAGGCATATTCGAACTTGTAATTTTTTTAGTTTGAAGTAATAATATCATCACCTGTTCGAGACAGAACCACCATCTTGTATTAAGATGTAACTGTTGAATTATCGTTACGGTCGCCATATTGAAAATCTGTAATTTTTATGCTAGAAATTCCGAAAAAATTCCAAAAAAATAATTTAAAAACTGCCTACTTCAAATGTTTAGTTATTTAAACGATTTCGGTCCTCGGTTCGATTTCCGGCGAGAGTAAATCAGTAATTTATTATTATATTTAAAAAATTCTCAATAAAAAGTAATAAAAATGTATTTTGTCGCACGCGACATTCTGAATTATGACACCACTTGTATCAATTTCCGTTACGACCGCCATCTTGAAAATCTTTATTTATTATCCGATTTTAATGAAAAAATTCCAAAATTCATTAAATAAATTTGTGATCAATATACTGAATGATTCGATCGATTCCTTTCCTTGGTTCGATCCCTGACTGACACAAAACAACTATAATATAAAAAAATACCACAAAAGTGATAGGTTTGAAAAAATAAAAACACTGAAAGCTCTTTTAAAAAAAAATTATTACATAAACTTTACACTACTACAAGTACAAAAAAAAAAACAGACAAATTACTTAAGTCTTGTTGATTTCTCGATTTCTGCATCTGCCACCCACGAATTAAAGCTAGGTGGAAAGTCCCATAAGTTCACGTAGGATCGTCCATTTCTTCGTTTTATAATCTTCTCCACCAAGTATGTATCAGGATACAATGTAGACTGGATCTCTTCGGCATAGAAGCCGCCAGGAATAGGTTTGTTGTCCAAATCCTCGAGGTAGTAGGTCCTAGGCTCTGATTCACGAAAATGTGTCACACGGAAAAGTTTGGGACTCCAGTTCGCAGTGAAACCTTTCTCTAAGATACCTTTCTGCTTGGAGATTCGCACAATGTCAACGACGTTATCTTTAAACTTTCGTGGATCTTACTTCTTTGTATTGGAACACACTTTTCTAAGCAGGCGATTGTCCTTTACTTCCTTTGGCTTCATTTTCGTGGTAGAATGCACTGTGGAATTATACTCGCTTATTAGTTTCGACATCATGTCAAGCCACTTGTAATTTCCGTTAACCGTGAACTGTCACCACAACTTGAAATGCAAAGTTCTGTTAAACCTTTCGACAATGGAGGCTTTGACGTTACTAAATGAAGAGTAGTGTTTGATGCCATACTTCTTCATCAAAGCCTTGAAAGTTGCATTGTAAATTCTTTCCCGAGGTCCATTTGAAGGTGCGACGGTACACGACCATCATGCAAAATATTGTCCATGGCCTTGGCTACTTCAGTTGCAGTCTTTGATGTTACAGGTCTAGCCCAGGCTTACTTGCTATAAACATCGCTGACTGTCAACATTTACTTAAAAACTTTATTCAATCGGGAATACGGTAACCATCTCAACAAGGCCAGCCTGGAATAAATCATCAATTCCACGAACTATAACCTTGCGACAGAGGTATTTTTGTCCAGCAGGAGCATGAAGTTCGCGAGCGATTCCGGTTCGACTCAATGTATGTAGCCGGCTTCCCTCACTTCTTCAAGTATGGAGACTATTTCGTTGATGTGCGAATAGTTTCTTACACTTAGCGAAGAATTTATAATTCTAAGGCGATCAACTAATTCATTGTGGTCGTCCCAATATACATATTCAAATATATGACCACTTTGTAGCTTTTTTAAACCTTCATTATGTATTGTTAGTTCACTGAAGAGATTAGCGAGAATGTCGATTTTTTCATGATATTCATCTTTATATACACCATTATCTGGATCGTTATCACGAAATCACGAAAAGGTGCATTGGTTAGATCTAGCAGTTTTTTTACTCTTGTAAGTCTTTGTGAGAATATATTTTAGGCTGCCTGCGAAACAGCAATTCATACAGGCTTATAGTCCCACACGTTTTGAACTCTTCTACGCGCACGATATTTTATGGTAGAAAGTCTAATTCTTTAGCACCAAGAAACCACTTATTATGTTTTCTGTACACGCCATAGGTCGTGTCATTATTCCGACTCGTAAACGATATCAGGTATGGTCGGATCATTGCATTAACTTGGTGTCCCTTTTTCGGTATTTTTATCTTGTGCATGGACTCTGTACTCATTAAGTCCTCTTCTTCTCGATCTAGTTCATACTTTCTCTTTTTTACAGTTGGCATTTCATCTTCAACTTCTGTCTTGACATTGATGGCTGGTTCTTCCTTATTTTTAAGTTCGTCGAGGCGACTGGTGATTGGTTAAAATATTTCTTCATTTGCCATCTCACATGCAAGTCTGGTTCGTCTAGCAAATAGATATGTTTCACGAACAGATTGTATAGCTCGACGAAGGTCACTGGCCAGGTCCGACATTGTACTGGCTGAAAACATATCGCAAGACCTCCTTTTATACTTTTTTATTTGTTCGCAGAAACTTCTTTCTTGGTTTTGGCTAAATCTGAATTTGTTGACAAGTGAGTTAGTGATGCTTTCAGACTACTTTGAAGTCCTCAAATCGTCACGTCTTTGCGCATTCGATACTTCAATCATGTCGCGAATGCGATAATCCGAGGCTTCCACGTGCTGGTCAATTGCAACGAGATACTCTAGTAATTCGTTTTTCACACTTTCTACTTTTTGAGCCAGTAGCGAAAATTATTTGCGGATAACATCATCATGAGACTTGAGAGCAGTACGTAAGTCTCGACTGCTACGGCCGAATTTTGAAATGATATGACCCATGTTTGACGATAAACTGATTGAAACTTCGTTTGTACCTGCCCTTATACAGAGGCCAGTCTTTAACTATAACTAGGAATCCATGTACGTCATTCCAACATAAGGAGCACATGTCTTTAAATTCCTAGAATGACATGTTGGTATTTACGTGGTTGTCATAAGCGTGACGTTAATTAAGTTCGTCCATGCGAAAAAGTACTATGACATTCGCATTGTCTCGAAGGAGATGTTTTGGAATACGACTGTACATCTGACACAGGTAAAAGCAGTCTATTCTGGCGTGTCTGCCCATGGAAAAGTACTCTTGTATTATGCCTTGCTTCTCGCACATTACTTCGTCGAAAACATACACGGAATTGGCTTTCGTTTCGCTTGAAGGTACCACATCCGCATTATCATTAAATGGAAAATACTCCAGACCATCCACCGATTGTTGAACCATAGCTAGGCGCTGGTATTTTGGCTGTTGCAACGATTTGGAAAAGAGGTAAACATTTCCGAACCTAAGACCGTTTGGCTCCTCTAATAAACTCAGTATAACGCACGTTTTACCGCAGTTGGACGGACCCGCCATTATGCCTCATACGGCAGAAGACAAAAGTAATCCATGTCGTGTTTCACGACTGCTAGATTCATCGCCTTGCGTAATGCGCACGGAAAATCACACTTCTTGCTTGACGACTTGCATTGTACTGACGAAATTGTACAAAATCAAACACATTTATACTTTCTGGTCAGTTGTGCGCAATGACTCGAAAAGGTAGAACAAAAAACACATCGGGCAGGACTCGTGAACTCGCTGATAAACAATCTGCCATTCGTGCTACACATTCCCGGCTACAGATTCTGCGGCCCCGGCACTAAACTACCGAAAAGATTAGCTCGCGGTGACGTGGGCATTAATTCTCTCGACGAAAAGTGCAAGCAGCATGATATTGCATACACACTCAGCAAGGATCTGGAATGCAGGCACCGGGCCGACGAGATATTCGCACAGGAAGCCGAAGATATAAGTAAATCGTCGAACGCGGGACTAGGAGAGAAAATCGCTGCCTGGGGCGTTTACAAAATCATGAAGGCAAAGACCAAATTAGGACTGGGTGCTCGTCGAGCCAGGTCCATTAAGTCAAAGACTAACTCACGCAAGGCCAAACGCAAGACTGGTGCAGGCGTGTAAAAATTACAGACTCTCGACAAGAAGATTATAGGAGGATTTCTTCCATTGCTTTTGCATGCATTGGGTGCTCTCGGCAGCCTTATCGGTGCAACGAGCGGTATAGTGCGGGCAGTAAACACTTCGAAGAATGACGAAAGCAGTTAAAAGAAGCACAACGACACAACGCCAACATGGAAGCCATTGCCATGGGTAAAAAAGAAGTGGTGCAGGACTCTACTTACAACCTCACAAATCAGGTCGAGCCATGAGAACGAAACGAATGAAAAAATCCTAAGTTCTTTGCCGAAACGTCCACTCACCAACGTAGATTTAATCAAGTACGCACGCAAACTGTAAATACCAAATTTCCGAGGCGTTTTTATGCGAGAAACTTTGCCCAGCAAGCTAAAGACACGTGAGCATGGCATAATTAATTTAGACACGTCGAAAGGTCGTGGCACGCACTGGGTGGCTTATGTAAGGACTGGAAAAATTGCCGAGTACTACGATAGTTTTGGAAATTTACAGCCTCCGCCAGAACTTAGGCGGTACCTGGGCCATACCACTACATTGTTCTACAATTACGAAACCGAACAGTCACCTAATAAAACAAATTGCGGACACTCGTGTCTTCGCTTTTTAACTAAAAAAAATTAGCTGACAAAAACAATTGCTACTTAAAGGTTCTACAGATATTAAAATTTATTAGTCATGTCGATAACACTTACCTTGAAAGGTCACGCATCAGAGCTGCGGGCGGTTCATTTCCCGCCTCTGGATTTAGACGGAGAATGGTGTATCGGACTCGTAGATTTTCAAACGTAGAATGCCATACCAAATATCGAATACAAAAATAGAAAGATCTGCTTCCTGAAAAGCGATGGGACCGCTCATGAAATACGGTTACCTGTTGGCTCTTACGAAATTGACGACATTGCAAATTTCATCAGGGATATGTTACCACAAGATGTATACTTTCAACTGCATGAAAATCCAAACATTCAAAAAAGCATTCTAACATGCAGTTAATATGACGACTTTACGAATCCTTGTACCATGTCAATGTCATAAGATTAAACTGTAATTTGGCAAGTGGAGCGTATCTCAACCGAAGACTAAGCAACATGCTGCACGAGTTTTCGCCGATGGTCCCGCCAGGATATAAACTGGTTGAGGTACCGCAAAGTATCATTTACGTTCCAGTCGTCGTGAAGTGCGCACATGAAGTCGTCGTCAGAATCGTTGACCAGCGAGGACGATTGGTGAATTTTCAACACGAAGAAATTACATTACGTCAGCACTTGAAGCGTTGGGCATAAGGTTCGTAACACCGAACAGTTATAAAAGAAATCGCATTGGCGTGAATAAGAACAGTTCTCTAACAGACTTCGGTGCATTAACACCTGACAGCATAAAGTATCTTCTTAGTATTGGACAAGTGCCGAATAAATATGGAAGACGAAATCCTCAAAGTGGAAGATCCGGTCATTTTTGATGACAGCATTACGAAAATGGAATTGCACGAGTACCAGCTCTTCCTGCTCGTACCGTACGCACTACCATCAGAAGTCAGCATTGCTGTACACTACCAAGATATCTGTACTTTACCTTCGCAGTCATTTCTAGGTATAAGAGGCACGCTGACAAAAGCGGATGGTACACATCCGACATCGACGTCAATATCCTGCAATAGGATTCTTCACCTAATCGAGCGAATTGCATATGTACTCATTGGCGTCGAGGTATACCAGACGAGAGATGTAGGCATAACATCTGCTATGAAAAATTACCTTTTGCTCACGCCAAATGAACTGTCTGCTGCAAAGATGACCGGTTGGGCTCTCGAGGATGAATATAAGCTTCCGGTTTATGCCGAAGGAAAGTTCGAATTTTGTGTTACTCTGTCCATGCTTCTTGTATTCGCTGAGGACTACAAGAATATAATCATTAATTCGAAACAAGAGCTCGTACTGCTTCTAGCCAACACGCACATTAATGCAATTGTCACCGCTGCAGAAAACCCTGAAGATGTCTCGCTAACACTGCAGTCTATCGAGTGGCTGCTGCCCCACATCCAAGTGAGCACCGTTGAACGAGTCAAGATGTTGAAGAACATAGAAAATGGCAAGAACTTCGAAGTGCCATTCCGATCCTGGAGCCTGGAAACTTATCCAGGCTTGCCTCATAGTCAGCGTAAAATTGGATAGTAAAGTCCAGCTTCGCTACGGAAAAACCAAGATACATCATCGTCGGGCTTCAGACCGGAAGACATCTCAATGCAGGAGTAAGTCGCTCCTTATTCGATAACTGTCAAATACGTAATGTAAAAATATTTTTAAACAGCGAAAGATATCCATATGTTTATACGAACATGGACTTTGAAAGTGGAAGATTTCTTCTCGCATATCAAATGTACGCCAAGTTTCAGCAAGCTTACTATGGGCGGAGTCAGTCACCGATATTGAGTCTCGACAGTTTCAAGAACAAAGCACCGTTAATGGTGTTTGACGTTCCAAACAGGATGATCGAATCAAATCAAACATCATCGATTGTAGAATCGAGATAACGACTAGCGGAAATATTCCACCAAACACCTGTGCTTTTTGTCTGATACTTCACGATCGGCTTGCATCGTACAATTGTCGAGACAAACTTGTGAAAATTCTGACATAAATACTGTTTCGTTTTCGATAATAATTCAGTTACGACCGAGCATTGCTAGCGACAAGATGTACTGCAACCTGCAAGGTTTCCAGAGTCAAAATGGATTCGTGCTCAAGGAAATTAGCGTCACCTCCGGAGACAAGACTCGAACACGTACGTTCCGACCTCCGTATCCTTGGAAACTACTAGACGGTAAAAGCAAATGGTCGTATGAATGGCTATGTAAATATTATCGAGCACTAGAGTGGGACGAAGGGAAAATTCGGTACCACCAATTGAAAAACACTATTGAAGATTTACTAGACCAAAACGAAGTAATTTACGTTGCCGGACCTGAACAGAAGAAATGGCTGAGCAAGTGGTGTGAAGCACCTGTTGAAATTGTAGACCTACAGACCGACTACGGCTGTCCTTCCCTGCGCAAGCTTAGTGCAATATATGACTCACAACCACGCAACAAGTTTGAACGTGTCTGTGCTTCTACAAACTCGCAGCTAATGCAGAAATGGCATACACAGTGTTAGTAGGAGCCTTCATATATAAAAGGCGTACATCCGTTCGTGCCTTCAGTTGACATTTGACCTGCAAGAAGATGTTTACGTTTCATCCTGCTAATGTGTACGTGAGTGTACGACCTAGCTTCAGCAGTGTCGCGTACAGCTACTGGGATTCCGGGTATCTATGTACATATACAGAAACCTGTGATGGAGGCGCTCAGCATTGACGGTTTGCGCACTTTCCTGTGTCCTACAAACCGACTCAGCAGCTATTAGATTGTTGCGAACCTGGAAACTGTCCCGTCTATCACATGAGACCACACACAATCCTTCCTGCCAGCATCGCTGAGGTAGTCGCCTCGTCTGCACGTGCAATACCAAAAATGGGCGTGTTGCAACCTGTTGCGACCTGTGATGCTTCTACACAGACGTCCAAACGACGTGCGTCTTGTTGTCGAAGTTCAGGCAGTGAATCTGTCCCAACTAGCACTGAGCCAAAGCCCAGGCACAGATGTGGTCACAGACGTCATCGACCATGTCTCGCTAGAGATGTTGACGTCGCAGAAGATGACCAGCTGGAAACCTATGTTCCTGATCCCGTGACCTGCGAACCAGTTGGAACCGGAGTCGACGAGGCATTTGGAACCTGAGTCGACGAGGCAGTTTATGCGTCATTAAAGACTTTGCTTGCGAAAATGCTTAATTCCTTAACCTAATATGTATTTGTGTAACTTTTATAAATAAATGTGTAAAACTTGAACTTGTGTGTTTTTATTTCTATAATGTTATGGTACCTAATAAAAATTATATTTTTAATACAGACAATTTTTTGACTCATGTAGTATACCAGTAGACCGCGGGTATATAAGCGAGATTCAGACGACTGGACCCTCAGTCCACCTCTGGCCGCGGTGCAGTATGGACAAGTTTTTCGATGGTTCGAATCACAGTGCTTCCAATGTATTTTGCATAAAAAATAAAATTTAATATGTCTATAAGGACCATAATAGCTATGGTAGGTAATGGAACATCGGCCTTATGTGATGAGACAGAGCGAAGCTGGCGCTCTCTAGGAACAAACAGCAGAAAAAAAGTCGACGGTATCCAAGATGGCGGCCTCCAGCGTAACAGAAAAAAATCAATATGGCGACCATTATGAAAAGTTCATCAAGAGTGAGTGGGGCGCTCGATTTAAATATGGAGGTTCCAAGATGGCGGATGAAAAATGGTCTCCGGGGTCAAGGTCAAGGTCAAAGGTCAAGGTCACTGTCATCCAATATGGACGCCGTGACGTCACTATCCAAGATGGCGGACCGGCTCCCGGCTCCACCGCCTGGAGCCTGGCGCAGGACATACCAATACATACTACTTTTGTGCAGTTTTTCACATATGGTATTTTGACATAACTGCGCTGTTACAACAAAAATGTTGGGTTGAACTTATGTTGTACAAAGTCATGCTTTGAGGGGTTCACCTTGTCAGGTGTTTATAGTGCGATATCGCCTCTAAGCGCAAGGCTGTGGACTGTCACGCCACCTTCTCGTTGTTCCTAGGTAACTATGAGGTCGGCTTACTAACCATTACATTACATGGTCGAGAAAAAAAGTTAAATGTGTAATGCAAGTTCTTGAGTAGTTTCAAGAATCTGTACCGGATGTTTCATGCCTAAAAATTATCCTGAAAACACACATTGCAACCATTTTAAAATTTCTAAAAACACAGATTATAATTATGAGTACAGAACTAAATATTTAATCACCCTCAGCGTATTCTTAAATTATTTTCATAAACTGACACCACTCGGATGTATTGAACAGTTTTTAAATTCCGTGTTTGTTTTCTGAAGCACTGTACACCGCATGTATTCCCAGGTAGGCGTTGATCCTAAGTGGTATATGCTATACTATTGAGTGCTTTTTCTCTGAAACTTATTTTGAAGAAAATATTATTTTTAATTAATTTTTATAGTAAATGATGAAAAGCTGCGTTTTGTTTTTTTAATTAAAATTACATACTGATAATTAGTTCGTTGGTTATTTGTAAATAGACAACATTAACGAGAGTTAATAATATATTTAAAACATACAGCAATTTTTATTTGAACTTTCTTTTTTTAATATTCAATAAATATTTCATAAGCATGCAACAGGTAACAAGTAATATCACAGCCGGACCTCCTTATGTCAGACATTAAACAGCTGCATTTTATGTTTGTGCCATAATTATTGTGAAAAAAATGTAATTTTATGAAATAATTAAAAGTTGTTCTTCTTACATTTATTGCATTCCTTCATTGCTTCCACGGAAGTGACACCAAAAACAATTACAATATAATTAAAGCTAGTGGTTACTTCTACACTGCTGTCAGTACAGTAGTTAATAGCAAACCGTCGTATGCAGTGAACTTGAGGAGGATTCAACCTGCTCATACAGCATGCATATGCACTGACCCTTTTATGTTGCAGTTATGTTCGCCATATAATGCCCATTAGTTGGGAGAAAGAGAATCCTGCAAGACTACTGTGCTAAGTTAAAGTGCAGGCTGTCTGAGCGTCCACTATCGCTTAAACGAAACATGAAATCTTAAGCAAACCACGTTTTTACTTTACCACTGGTGGTGCGTAGGGTCGTACCATCGTGCTTTAACTCTGTCCAAAACGTCACATATTGTTTCTTAATTAAACTATATGGAAGGAATGAAAGAAGGTGCATTATTTTTTTTTGAAATTATTGTGATATATAAATTAATAGGTTTATCATAATTATATTTGGGGTGAGTTTCTAGATATGCTGATCTAATTGCAAACTCAGTCCAATCAAGTTTACCTGAACACTTGAAAACAACTTGAAAATCTTAAACAACCATGAAGTGGCAATGAAAGAACGTGTTCAGTTTGGGTGTAAGCAGTTATAAAGCGACAGAAGCAAAAGAGCCTTTTCCGGCGGGCCTCTGCGCATCAACAGCCTCCCCCTACCACGGTGGGAATGGAGGGGCGGCAAACCAAACAATCACGCATGAGTCTGCTGTTTCCACAATGCATGTTAAAGTAACAAATGGCAACTAATGAGATTGCATTTCAATTTTATGAAATATTACTTGAATTATAAAATATATTATGCTTCGAGATCATAGCACGGACATAATTTACATAAATAATAAAAATCAACGACATGTTATGATAGAACACTATATGTTATTTTACTTGAATCTATTTTTAACGTATTTAAAACATAAGCAAACATGACTACCACCGCAGCCAAGAAGTCGGTTTCTATTGGTCGCACGGAGAATTGCCGAAATAATATGTACGGATCCGTCTCTGTTTACGTGGAATTGTAGTACGGACCTTACACGAGCTGCAAAGGCGTAACTCGTGCATTTAATTTTTTTCGTGTTTGACTGCACTCTTGGTCACTTAATCACGTCCCAGAATTTTTAAATTGGTATTCTAGATAAGATGGTGTCATTACAAACAGTCTATGTCCCCTTATGGCATAGTGTTTATTTTTTCATTTTTATGTTTTATCTTATGATGGTGATCTGATTGAAAATTAATGTACCAATTGGTTGTTCAAACCACAAATATTTGAAACTTTATATATTCATGTAACGATTTGTTGTTCAGACCTCAAATATTAGAAACTATATAATATAGGTTATATATAAATATTTGCGGTTCAAACAACGAATTGGTACATGAATTTTCAATCAAATCACCATCATAAAATTCCAATGCATAGCTGAAGAGACTTATATGCACCGAGAGAGCTAAAATAACATACATGGCTAATAAAATTATATTTGCGCCTGGATTATACCGAAGTAGTTTATTTTTCATTATACATTATTCAAAACAATGAAAAAGGCGTATAAAATTACCACTAGGCCTATCTGTAAACAAGAGGGAATGAAGCTAACAAACAATTAAACTACTCACCTATTCTGAATCACAAAGACTGCTTTTCTCACTGTCTGTATCGCTTGCAGTTTCCCTGTCACTTGAACCTTCCACATTTATTATTTTATCATTTTCAATGTCAACTGTCCCGTAACTGTTCACATAGTCCCCTTCAAAATTGTTCACGTGCTTGCAACACTCTTTCCATTTGTCCACAGAACAGCTGATGAACAACTACTGACAATTTTTTTTTTTTGCCATCTAGCGATAAAGAGATTCCTTCGCGAATTTTGTTTTTGATGTCTGCCCATACCAGCTTAATTTGGTTCAGATCAGCATGTCATGGAGGCAGACGAATGACATCGCGGTCACATTCCGGGATTAACGAATCTATTTTAAATTGTTTTGTTGCTCGCGCACGTTTTACCCAAAGCTTAAGACTCGCCTTTGTCGTTGTTGAAGAGAATGAAATATTGTTGTTTGTCAGCCACTTTTCCATGTATTGTTTAAAGAATGATACTGTAGGTTTTTTTGTTATGCTGCACATTATAAATGCAGATGTCCAGTACAACAACACATTTTTTAAAGCTTAATTTGGCAGTAATTTAATTTTCACCCTCGTTGAAAATTTGTCAAAAATATATCGTTGTGTTAATCTTCAGATTTGTGTTTTGACTTTAAAATAAGTGAAGCATTGGGACAAAGCGTTCTTTCACCACCTGCATGCATAAAAATTAATCGCAGACCTTCCCCAGTGGATTTTGTTACGCCTATTTCCGTATTCCGACTGCCAACTTGAACTTTGCTGTGTATAGCAAAATAAATTACTTTTCTGCTAGCCTAATGAAACTCGCATACCCCTCCAAGCAGCTATTTTCTGCTTTTCAATAAAAATCTTTCTCTTCGATTGACATATTTTTCCAACGGAACCCTAGCTTCTTCAATAATTTTCGCGAGCATTCCCTGCTACATTTCAAAATGCCATCTTCTTGCAAAATCTTATTAAACTTCATTAATGTAGGAACAGATTTTCTTACAGTATAAAACTCGTGAATTTTTCTCCGCACAGCACCACATGTAGAATCGTCTACTTTGAATATTTTCCTGTGCTCTATTTTCTTACCCTTCTGTGTCAAAAATGTCAAATTGTGTTTACTCTTTGCTTTACCTTGACTATGATTCGTTTAACTGTTGATATTGAGATACCTGTTGCAGCACTCGTTGTTTCAGACACATTGTACGTCAATTTATAAAAAAAAAATGTTAGTTTACTGAAATGTGTTGCAACATTGTAAACTATCTCCCGAGCTTGTCCCTGCATTGGCGTGCCAGGTTTAAAACGCGATTTATATCCCGAATTAGAAGCAATTACGTATATCTGTAAGTAATTAGGACTGCCAGACAGCCGAGCGCGATCGGTGTAATCAGCCTGGAAGCAGGTGCGTTACTATCTCCTCCCCTACTCGACGTGCTCGTCACGTGATCACACGGTCACCTAGGGATCTGCGTATGTTCTTAACGTCTAACAGAATGTCCAATATTTGCAAATTATGGCTAGTAAATTAATTTTGTTTTCTTATAGATATGTGCATTAAAATAAGCACCAGCTTGTAAGTAACAAATTTTACATCCCCAATAATAATGTAATAGTTTTCCCTTGCTCGGTTCATCCCTTAACGTAACTTGACTTATGAAAATGCTTTTAGGCTTTTGTTCGCATGGCTGTTCTGTACTAATGCAACTTCTGCAACTAAAAGTGTAGCGGGTGTAGAAAGGAAAAGGTAGAGAGTATTTAATTGGTAACTGTATCATTAGAATGCATAGGTGTTAGTAAAGAAATAATACATTTGCTAATATTGTGTTGTTGTTTATAACCCACAATAAAGTTTGAAGTAAAATGTATTATTTTTAAGAAATAAAATATGTTAATTCTCCATTTATAAATTAAGCATTTATGACAAATAATTTGCTTGGATATATAAAATAATTGTATGTATTTATTTTTATCTTAAAAATTTGTTTACATAACTATTATGCCTGCCTGAATATAAAACATATTATTTACAAATTGCTTTTCTCATGTTTTGTAATGAATAATCATTGTTTCAGAGCTACTTCACGAAACCCGATATTCAAATCACCAATTCCTCCACACACACACACACACACACACACACACACCAAATGGAACGTACACACAGGAAACGGAACACACAGGAAACGGAACGTACAGGAAACGGAACGTACACACAGTACACACAGGATACGTAACGAACACACAGGAAACGGAATGATCACACATACAGTAGCTGAAACACATGCTTAGTTAGAAATCAGAATACAAGAAATAAAACATACTTTTTTTAAATATAAATAATTCATTTATTTTTATATAGTACACACATGACAGTTAATCAAGTGATTTTTGTGTAGCCAGCTTTCCGCAGTTCTTTAAGCATGGACGATACTTCCTCGATATGCGAGTAGTTTCCTCTACGAACAGATGCCACCAACAGTCTTAGCCGGTCAACCAATGTTTGGATCTTTCCATGATGTGTAATCAATCTCTTCTGCCACCATATTCCTTGCACGTTTATAATAAATGTTATGATCTCTGATGTCTTCCGTTTTAACACCAACCTCAGGGTAACTTTCATCATCAAGCCAGCGATCATCACAAGCTTGATCAGATTTATTTATTATAACACAACGTTTCCATCGTTTCGGTCTCAGGACATCGCCACATTCTTCGATTTTGTCAGCTCTAGGTGCTTCATCACAGTCTATGCCTTTGTCAACAGCCTCAGAGTCACTGTAACAATCACTGTAGAAGACATCCTCTTCACCCAGATTACCGTATGAATTCGCTATCGATGATGTCGAAGTGTCTTCATCGTCTTCATGTTTCCTTTTTAGGAGTCCATCATTTTTACAGAGTATGGAGGATCTACTGAATATAGGCTTGAATGTATTCTCAATTTTCACGGTGTTGATACTTCCATTAGTTTCAGTCTTCCCGAAGCCATCAGCATCCTTCAATTTATGTTCTTCGGTCACGATCGTGTGAGCTAATACCATCACGCTCAGGACAAGGAAAATTATTGTTGTAATGCAGATCACTCTTCTTTAGTCTAGTGGATCCATCGATGTCCTCTATGCCGTAAGTAGGCTTGGCTTTACATGTTTTATCATGTCTTATTAAGCTGTCAATTCGTGTTAATAATCTGCTACATCGATTACAGCTTAACATTTTGCGTAGTGGGTGTTTAGCACAATCATTCTTCCCATGACGTCTAGCATTCCTTCTCATATCAAAATCCTTGCCACAGTATCTACAGCGGCTTCCTTCCGATTCAACTGCAGATAACAAACCATGATCCATGGTAGATACAAACTGTCAGTTTTTCCAATTGTAACCATTACTTAAATAGAATTTTTTTAAATATTTCATCAGCGAGAGTTAAGTTATCTAATGCAAAGCAAATTGATGCAAGTAGTTCTGGCTGTCATCAACAGATGTCAACACATTTTGCTTGCAGGTAAATATTATTTATTTTATGTGGGATGCGGGATGCTCACTTACGTTCGCAACAGTAGGATGGCTTCGCTAAGCACCAAGGAGAAGGAAGTTCGTCTTTCTTATTTGTGATTTTCATATGTCTCAGAGCTTATTATTATATATGACTTAGTAATGGTTTTGTCGTTCGAAAACCACCTGATAAAAATATTACAAGTCATGATTTAGTAGCAGAAAATCTATTAATTAAATTTAACTCTGAATAAAATGACATAACACATAAAGTAAATAATCCTTCTTGCATAAAACGGTTTCTCAGAAACAACCAGAAGTACTTGGAGAAACCACAGGAATAATCAGGAGCACACAGAGAAAACCATCAAAATATATTGACAAGAATAATCGGAGCACACGGAGAAAACCGTCACACATATTTCTTTGATATCAATCAATCACAGATAAATAATAATAATAATAAAAATAAAACAACAAAAAAATACAAAAAATTCTGTTTGTGCTAGAACTCTATGTTTGTTCTACAAATGAGAAGTTCACAAGGACAGAACCTGTGGTCCGAAGACGCATGGTGTATATGTATTGATGGTTTTGTACATGAACATTTTAAAGGTTATTATAAGTATCAAAAACTAGACTTTCATGTAAGGCATAGCGGCACTGCATTTATTTAGTTGGTCAGGTATATTGTCTTGAGTTGTTTTCCTTAGAGTGAATGATTAATAAATTCCACGAAAGGTAATGGAAAACAGAATATTAAATATATTTAATATTTAGTTACACCTGACACTGGTCAAGAATCTAACCGAGGACAGGAATCCATCGATTCAATATGTAAATTAATGAGTGATTTTTTCGGTTACTTTTGGAATTTTTCCCGAATGTCTAGCTAAATAATTACATGATTTCAAGATGGTATCCAAATTTATGAGTGGCGGGCACCTCAGTAATAATAAATGATTATGGCACTCTAGCGGGTTAGAATAAAACTAGCATGGTGGTAATGCACTCTATAAGATGAGTACACACACAAGATGGTGTCCTCCAGCAGACGAAAACAAGATGGTTGCGATCTCCTCTAGCAGGCGATAGCTCCTGGTAGCATGTTCTGAACACAAAATTTCGGATCCATGATGGTTGTAAAAGTCAAGGTCAAATTTCAAGGTCAAGGTAAATTTACAAAGTAAATATTAAATTTTAAGGTCAAGGTCTAAGTTCAATGCCAGCAGTCGAGGTCAAAGGTATGGTGAACAGAAAATTATACTAACATGGCATCGGCACACTCTAGCAGACGAAAACAAGATGGCGGCCTCCAGCGGACGAAGACAAGGTGGCGGACATGACGTCATACCAGTTGACGATATATATACCTTGGTGGTGTGAGGTCAGTCTAGGTAACTTCCATGGAGGAAGAATCTGTTGTTTTTTTATTTTTTGCTCTTACCGGTTTCGTACCAAGAATGGGAATTGATCAAATCAATCAGTATTTTAATGATTTATTTTTTGATGAATTTTAAACTTTTTTCTTTAAAATCGGATAATAAATAAAGTTTTTCAAGATGGCGTCTGTAACAATAATTGATACAGTGGTGACAATTCAAAATGACGGGTGTGATGTAAGATGTTATTATTACTTTATATTAAGAAGTTTTTAATATATTAATAAATTACTGGTTTACTCTCGCTGGGAATCAAACCGAGGACCGAAAACAATTAAGTAACTAAACATTTGAAGTATGCAATTTTTAAAATATTTTTTGTAATTTTTTCGGAATTACTAGCATTAAAATTACGGATTTTCAAGATGGCAGCCGTAACGATAATTGAAACAGTTACATCTTTATACAAGATGGCGGTCGTAACGAAAAGTGTAACTAAGACATCGAACTCAACCAAGATGGTGGGCGTAACGAAACATGCGACATTTATTTAATCCAATATGGCGACCGTAACAATATGTGCAATGGTGAATTTTTAGTAATATTCATTAAATTTTTATTATTCATTCGATTGATTAATTTTTTTGATTATTTTTAAAAAATTCCTTTTTTTCTAACATACAAATTATGTGTTTTCAAGATGGCGGACATGGCATCCTACTAGATGACGATATATATATCTTGACAAAAGTGGTGGGAGATTAGTCTGTCGGTGGCTTGCGTGGAGGAAGGACCTCTCGTTTTTTTATCTTTTGCTATTACCGGTTTCGAACCGAGGACTCCGAGCTCCCTGTCGTAAATGTATGTTTTTTTAATATTTTTATTAAAATTTAAATAATTGAATTTTTTATAAATTTTAATTTTTTTTCATTAAAATCGGATAATAAATAAAGATTTTCAAGATGGTGGCCGTAACGGAAATGGCAACGGTGACGTCATATGCCATGATTACATAATACATGATGACGTCAGAGGCTTATCGGAGGCGGTAGACATGGATGCTTAAGCCTCTATATGGACATTAAGTTCTTTCTAAGGCAAAATGACTTTTGAGGTTTTTCGAAATCCTAATTTTTGAATTTTCGAGGAAGAAAACGAGAATTTTTCCCTCGAAAACGGGAAATTTTGAGTCATTTTGAGTCATTTTAGAAGGATTTTTGAGGATTTTTTGAGTCCAATATGGCCGCCGTGACGTCAGAGCAATCTGTCATTGACCTGGCACAGGTACCAGCGCCTGGCGACTGTGCCAGGACATACATTCCTATACTACTATCATAGTATGGAGATTA
Source organism: Bacillus rossius redtenbacheri (assembly GCF_032445375.1). Lineage (NCBI taxonomy): Eukaryota > Metazoa > Arthropoda > Insecta > Phasmatodea > Bacillidae > Bacillus > Bacillus rossius. The sequence goes on along the minus strand of NC_086330.1, from coordinate 258,944,134 downwards.
ATAAAATCCCGTCCAAGTATGCAGTAAAAAACGACATTATGCTGTGATTGAAGAACAACGGGGTTGAATACAACGAGAGCATGCGCAAAGTAAATTTGTACAAGCTTGGAGAACTGCATAACCCCCCCAAAAAACATACAGAATAGACTGTAAAATCAATCAGTTTGTTCACACGGTACTCAGACTGCCTCCTTACATGTGTGATCTAAATGTAATCGAGTTAGCATGGGGAAAAATCAAGAGACTAGTTAGAGAGAAGAATGTCACTGGCGATTTATCACTTACGAAATTTAAATACTTGACAAAAGCTTCAATGTCATCAGTGACAAAAGAAGACTAGGCGGGAATTTGTAGACACGTGCAGCACGTCGAGGAAGAATATTGGAAGAAGGATGGAATTATTCCGGACGTGATAGACAGTATTATTGTTAACTTGGATAGTGACGAGAATGACTCTGAAACTGATAGTGACGAGTCATCATGTGCTGCAGTGCCCAGTGATAATATCGAAGTCAGCACTGGTGCGGCCGTTAGAAAAATGTTAAGAAAGAGTGAAGTGATATGTTTTATTTATGTCTGAAAAACCATTATTATGTAAACTGCGGTATACAATTACAAATATTACAATATAGATGTTTCGTCCACTGCATGTCTTATATTCATACTTGCTGCCCTCAACACACTTCTACATACTTCTGTCTGTGAAACTGGAATCTAGTATTAATTGTGAGTTCATGTCTTACTATAACTTTCGTAGCTGTACTTTGAAGCATGTGAAAAGTATCGAAGCATGCCTTATTTTGTGTTATCGCATTGTAGAAGTGATTAGGAATTCTTTGTTAAGTAAACACATGGATGGTAAGAAACGACATTGTATTGTATTCGTTGAGTCGAGTCAATGTTTACACTTTGCACTGTATCACACACTCCCTTGACTCCGTGTCCCTCGTGACGTCAGTGCTCCTCTTCGCGGCCGCATTCCTGGCAGGGATCTTCCCATCAGTCACGGACCCACCATTAGAATGGTGTGGTTGCAGTGACTTGAATCAGTGTGGTCACATCTGTATAATTACATTACCGGTCAGAAGTTAAGCCACTAAGATAACTGGTTGAACAATTATTAAAAGTAATAATACTGTTTACTATTACTATTCTTAGTTTTGTTAATTACGATTCAAATAAGTTGTATGGCTGTGATGCTACACCCGACATAGAAACACACATGTAGTTCTTGCTTCAATAGTACCTATTTGGACATCCCTGTCGTAGAGGATAGAGCCTGAGCATGTTGTGTAATGATCTGCAGGAGGGGGGGGGGAGTTTGCAGTGTAGACAGCCTGCCCTGGGGCGAAGGATAGCCGAAAATTATTTTGTCTGGTACCTACGTTTATTGCGGTTAAGGGGGAGGGATAGGGCGCTAATCACAATTTCTGTCCTGAGCGAAGGAAAGATTAGATCCGACATATGGAAAGACACTAAAATTCATAGCGTGGCCACAACTTCTGCATAATTACATGGTTACCCGATAAAACATTTTTTTTTTTTCATCTCATGATCCACGCCATGTAAATGAATGTGTTTCGTGGTAAGAATGTGTTTAACGATTGAGATTCTAAATCATAGTAACTTACCATCATCAGACTTGGTCAAACAGCACTTCTGCAATGTGTCGCGACGGCAAGGTGATAGCATGTCGTCCCTAGCTCCGTATTACAAGTACAGTGGTAGCTGTGGTTGCTGAGGTGGAGGGTGTGGTCGCGCTGCGCAGGTGGCGCGTGGGGCCCTGGAGGCGCTGCTGCCGCGCGCGCGGCGACCTGGGCTTCCAGATGAGGTCGCTGGCGTGTCTGCAGGAGCCGCAGCGCGTAGGCGGCGAGGAGATGGCCGTGGACGAGCACCGGTGCGCGGAACAGAGGCCGTCCACGGTGCGCCGCTGCGACAACCCCCAGTACTGCCACAGGTGTGTGCCCGCCCCTGCCACTGACACTGCTTCTTGCTTCTGCTGCAGCCCCTGCCACTATCACTGCTGTCTGCTTCTGCTACAGCCCCTGCCACTGTCACCGCTGTCTGCTTCTGCTGCAGCCTCTGCCACTATCACCGCTGTCTGCTTATGCTGCAGCCTCTGCCACTATCACAGCTGTCTGCTTCTGCTGCAGACCCTGCCACTATCACTTCTGTCTGCTACTGCTGCAGCCCCTGCCACTATCACCGCTGTCTACTTCTGCTGCAGCCCCTGCCACTATCACTGCTGTCTGCTTCTGCTGCAGCCTCTGCCACTATCACCGCTGTCTGCTTCTGCTGCAGCCTCTGCCACTATCACCGCTGTCTGCTTCTGCTGCAGCCCCTGCCACTATCACCGCTGTCTGCATCTGCTACAACCCCTGCCACTATCACTGCCTCTACCTCTACCACTGTCCCTGCTACTAACTTTGCCAGCCAACAAGGCTTGTCAAAGATAATGCTTAATACATCCGGCCCTTACATCCGTTACGCCAAGAGACGGTTGCTACTTAGCACGATTCACTATATCATGTTATACGGTGCGGAAATACGGGGTGATCAGCTCGCCCATGAGAAATACAGAAGAATGTTAGCCTCAATCCAAAGATTGGCCGCCCTCCGAGTAGCCTGCGCCTACCGCACAGTATCGGAAGCGACGTCACTCGTCATCACTAAAACTGTACCGGTAGACCTCATGGCGAAGGAACGAAAAAGACTCCACGAGCAACTTGTCGCATGTACTCTTGACAACAGCTCCCGAGTGCTCGGGTGGAAACGGACGCTCAGAGAATGGAAATGCAGATGGCGGAACGCAGACACTGGAAGATGGACGGTAAAGCTAATTCCAGAGTACATGCAGAACACATGCAGAAATCAACTTCTACATAACGCAGATAGTCACAAGGAATGTTTTTTTCAATGCATATCTACACCGCATGGGACTTATAGATAGCCCATCGTGTAAATATTGCTTGACTACCACCGACGACGCCAGCCACATCTTTTTTACTGCTGCAGATGGGCAGTAGAAAGGGGTGCCACCGAAAAAAACCAATGTAGCAAAATTAAAACCTGAAAATATAATTCCCCTCATGACCAGCCCTGAGCCGAAGTGGGAGGCGATCATGGACTTCGCCGAGGCAGTGCTTAAAGCTAAGAAGGAAGATCAACTGTCGACAGTAAACGCCTAGACGCGCATCCAGGGCCAGGCTGAAGTGATGCGAAAGCGGTTCCCGATCTGGCTCTCTTCCCACAGGAAGTGGAGAAAGGGGACTGTTTTTAGTCAGTAAAAATCTGACACAACCAACAACTCCATCCTTGTTGGTGAGTAGTATATAATAGGGGCTCCGGAAACTGGGTCCAGGGAGTGGCAGTGGCGGAGTCGACCGCCATATTGGATTGTGACGTCACGGCGGCCATCTTAGATGAGTGTAACGGGACACAGCGTAACAGGACAAGTAGGACATTGACCTTTGACCCTCAAAATCCGCCAAAATTGGGCAAAAATTGCCCAAAATTCCCCAAAATTCGCCAAAATTTCCATTTATGTGGAAAAAAATTCCGCCAAAAAATCCCAAAAAATTCCTCAATTCAAAAATTTATCTTTTCGAGGGAAATATTCCCGTTTCGAGGGAAAATTTCCCGTTTTTAGTCCTTAAAAATCCCAGCAGCTAGAAATGTCCATATGTAGGCTTAAGCATCCATGTCGACAGCCTCCGATAAGCCTCTGACGTCATCATGGATTATGACGTCACCGTTGCAATTTTCGTTATGGCCGCCATCTTTAAAATCTTTATTTATTATCCGATTTTAATGAATTATTTTTTAAATTTATAAAAAAATTCAAATAATAAAATTTTAATAAAAAATATTTAAAAATTGTACTTTTACGAACCTAGTAAGGGCAAAAAAATTTAAAATGGCGACCGATCCTTCCCCCGTGGTGACTGCTGGCAGACTGACTCCCACCACTTTTTTTCAAAGCATATATAACAACATCTAGTATGACGTCATGTCCGTCATCCTGAAAATCCGTAATTTTAATGCTAGAGATTCGGGAAAAAATTTAAAAATCATTAAAAAAATTAATCAACCTAATTAAATAATAAAAAAATCCTTAAAACCACCGTTGCACTTTTCGTGTCGACTGCCATCTTGGCTTCATCCACTGGAGGTCACCATCTTGTTTTCGTCCGCTAGAGTGTGCTGATAACATGTTAGAATAATTTTCTGTTCACCATACCTTTAACCTCGACTGTTGGCATTGAACTTTGACTATGAACTTGAACTTTGGCCTTGATCTTAAAATCCAACCTTGACCTTTAAATCCAACCTTGACCTTGAACTTTGACCTTTACCTTTAACTTTGACTTTGACCTTGAACTTTAACCTTGACCTTGACCTTGTCGACCATCATGGATCCGACAATTTATGTTCAGTACATGCTACCAGGAGCTACCACCTGCTGGAGTACGCCATCTTGTGTGTGTACTCGTATTATAGAGTACATTTCCATCTGGTTAATTTTATTCTAACCCGCTACAGTGCAGTAATCATTTATTATGGAGGGACCCCTGACATCTTGAAATTCGGCCGCCATCTTGAAAACATGATATAATGTAGCTAGAAAAGCGGGAAAAAAACCAAAATTTATTAAATAAATCACTCATTAACTTACATATCGATTCGATCCGCTCCAGTCCTTGGTTCGATCCTCGATCGATGCAATAATGTTTAATTTTATGAAAAAATAATAATAGCTTCAATAAACCATGTTCAACATTATTAAAGAGACTTTACTCCTCTACTACCATCATCCTATCAGATATCAAGACCACCCTATTGGAAATTCGTAATTGTAATGCTAGAGATTCGGGAAAAAGTTCAAAATTCATTAAATAAATTTGTAATCTATGTACTGATTGATTAGATCGACTAAGGTCCTTGGTTCGATCCCTGGCCGATACAAAACAATTTTAATTTTAAAAAAGTACCAGAAAAGTGTAAGGTTCGAGAAATAAAACACCACAAAGTCTTTTACAAACATAATATTTACTACACAATTACAATCCTACTACAGAATCACTTGCGAAAGCCAGCAATCTTATAAACATTTAGCCCTGCATAGACGTGCAACGACTACTTCTTAGCTCCAACAGCTCCAAATGCTCCAAATGGCTCCAACAGCTTCAACAGCTCCAAATGCTCCAACTGCCTTTTCTTTCAACAGCTCCAATGATATTGGGCTACAATGCTACGAGTCTAAGAGACTACGAGGCTACAAGGCTACGAGTCTAAAAGGATCTAGCTGGTTCCAAGTTATACATGGCTGCGAGACTGCATGACTAAAAGACCGCATAGCTACGAAAACTACATGTCTATGAAGCTACAAGGATACAAGTCTACTCGGCTCCAACACGCAATGTACGCAATTTACACGCAATGAATGTAATGATTACACAGTACACACAGGAAACGAAACGAAGAAAAAATACACACACAGGAAAAAAACGAAATGTACACACAGTACACACACACACAGGAAACTGAACGTACACACAGTACACACAGGAAACTGAACGTACACACAGTACACACAGGAAACGGAACGTACACACAGTACACATAGGAAACGGAACGTACACACAGTACACACACAGGAAACGGAACGTACACACAGTACACACAAGAAATGGAACGTACACACAGTACACACACAGGAAACAGAACGTACACACAGTACACACACAGGAAACGGAACGTACAAACAGTACACACAGGAAAAGAAACAGTACACACAGGAAACGGAACGTACACACAGTACACACAGGAAACGGAACGTACACACAATACACACAGAAAACGGAACGTACACACAGTACACACACAGGAAACGGAACGTACACACAGTACACATAGGAAACGGAAAGTACACACAGTACACACAGAAAACGGAACGTACACACAGTACACACAGGAAACGGAACGTACACACAGTACACACAGGAAACGGAACGTACACACACATACAGTAGCGGAAACACACACAGGCTTAGTTGGAAATCAGAATACAAGAAATAAAAATATTAAATTTTTACTTTCAATATTTTATTACTTCTCAACATTACACAAATACAAGTAAAAGAAGCCATTATTGTATGTAGCCAGCTTTCCTCAGTTCTTTGAGTATGAAGGATATTTCTTCAATGCACGGATAGTTTCCTGCACAAAGCAAACCATGTAGAAGTCTTAGCCGGTCAACCAATATGTTTGGATCTTTCCATGATGTGTAATCAATTTCTTCTACCACCATCTTACTTGCTTGTTTATTATAAATACTTTTAGTATCACAATCGTCCCAGTTATCATAAAAAGCATTATCAGATTTATTTATTATAACACGACGTTTCCATCGTTTCGGTCTCAGGATATCGCCACATTCTTCGATCTTGTCAACTCTAGGTGCTTCATCACAGTCTATGCCTTTGTCAACAGCCTCAGAGTCACTGTAACAATCACTGTAGAAGACATCCTCTTCACCCAGATTACCGTATGAATTCGCTTTCGATGATGTCGAAGTGTCTTCATGGTCTTCATGTTTTCTTTTTAGGAGTCCATCATTTTTACAAAGAATGGAGGATCTACTGAATATAGGCTTGAATGTATTCTCACTTTTCACGGTGTTGATACTTCCATTAGTTTCAGTCTTCCCGAAGCCATTAGCATCCTTCAATTTATGTTCTTACTCACGATCGGGTGAGCTCATACCATCACGCTCAGGACAAGGAAAATTATTGTCATAATGCAGATCACTCTTCTTTAGTCTAGTGGATCCATCGGTGTCCTCTATGCCGTAAGTAGTCTTGACTTTACATGTTTAACCATGTCTTTTTAAGCTGTCAATTCGTTTTAATAATCTGCTACAATGATTACAGCTTAACATGTTGCGTAGTGGGTTCCTAGCACAATCATTCTTCTCATGACGTCTAGCATTCCTTCTCATGACAAAATCCTTGCCACAGTATCTACAGCGGCTTCCTTCCTATTCAGCTGCAGATTACAAACCATGATCCATGGTAGCTTCTGTGACTAATGTTAGATACAAACTGTCAGTTTTTTCTAATTGGAACCATTTCTTAATAAATTTTTTTAAATATTTCATCAGCGAGAGTTAAGTTATCTAATGCAAAGCAAATTGATGCAAGTAGTTCTGGATGTCATCAACAGATGTCGCCACGTGTTGCTTGCAGGTAAATAATATCTATTTCATTAATGCGGGATGCGGAATGCTCACTATCAATCCCAAAGAAAGATTGGCTTCGCTAGACTCCAAGGAGAAGGAAGTTCGTCCTTCCTGTTAGTGCTTCTTAGATTTCTCAGAGATTGTTATTATTCGATTGAGTAATGATTTTTTTTTTAATTTCTACCTGATAAAAATATTACAAGTGTTGATTAAGTAGCAGAAGTTCACTAATTAAATGCAACCTTGAATAAAAATGACATGCCTCATTAAGTAAAAAAATCCTTCATGCAGAGATCAATTTCTCATCAGTAACCAGAAGCACTCGGAGAAAACCATCAGATGTCTAGTCGGGAATAATCAGTAGCACCCAGAGAAAACCATCAAAATTTTGTCAAGAATAATCAGGAGCACACGGAGAAATCCACCATAATATTGTCAAGAATAATCGGAAGTACTCGGAGAAAACCATCAGATGTCTAGTCAGGAATAATCAGAAGCACCCAGAGAAAACCATTAAAATATTGTCAAGAATAATATGGAGCACCCGGAGAAAACTACCATAATATTGACAAGAATTATCAGGAGCACACGGAGAAATCCACCATAATATTGTCAAGAATAAACGGGAGCACACGGAGAAAACCACCATAATATTGACAAGAATAATCGGAAGCACACGGAGAAAACCGCCACAAGTTTTCTTTGATTAAAAAAAATAAAAAAATAAAAATAATAAAAAATTTAAAAAAAGGAAAAAAATTCAAACATTCTGCTAGCTTGTGAACTTATCTTTGATGTGCAAAGTTAGAGTTCTAGTACAAGCCAGAATCAGTTTTTGAATTTTTGCGTTTTTATTTTTAATTTTTTATTAATTTTTTTTTATTATGATATCAAAGAAAACTTATTGCGGTTTTCTCCGTGTGCTTCCGATTATTTTTGTCAATATTATGGTGGATTACTCCGTGTGCTCCTGATAATTCTTGTCAATATTATGGTAGTTTTCTCCGGGTGCTCCATATTATTCTTGACAATATTTTAATGGTTTTCTCTGGGTGCTTCTGATTATTCCTGACTAGACATCTGATGGTTTTCTCCGAGTACTTCCGATTATTCTTGACAATATTATGGTGGATTTCTCCGTGTGCTCCTGATTATTCTTGACAAAATTTTGATGGTTTTCTCTGGGTGCTACTGATTATTCCCGACTAGACATCTGATGGTTTTCTCCGAGTGCTTCTGGTTACTGATGAGAAATTGATCTCTGCATGAAGGATTTTTTTACTTAATGAGGCATGTCATTTTTATTCAAGATTGCATTTAATTAGTGAACTTCTGCTACTTAATCAACACTTGTAATATTTTTATCAGATGGAAATTTAAAAAAAAAAAAAATCATTACTCAATCGAATAATAATAATCTCTGAGAAATCTAAGAAGCACTAACAGGAAGGACGAACTTCCTTCTCCTTGGAGTATAGCGAAGCCAATCTTTCTTTGGGATAGATGGTGAGCATTCCGCATCCCGCATTAATGAAATAGATATTATTTACCTGCAAGCAACACGTGGCGACATCTGTTGATGACATCCAGAACTACTTGCATCAATTTGCTTTGCATTAGATAACTTAACTCTCGCTGATGAAATATTTAAAAAAATTTATTTAAGAAATGGTTCCAATTGGAGAAAACTGACAGTTTGTATCTAACATTAGTCACAGAAGCTACCATGGATCATGGTTTGTTTTCTGCAGCTGAATCGGAAGGAAGCCTCTGTAGATACTGTGGCAAGGATTTTGTGATGAGAAGGAATGCTAGACTTCATGAGAAGAATGATTGTGCCAGAAACCCACTACGCAACATGTTAAGCTGTAATCGTTGTAGCAGGTTGTTAACACGAATTGACAGCTTAAAAAGACATGGTAGAACATATAAGTCAAGACTACTTACGGCATAGAGGACACCGATGGATCCACTAGACTAAAGAAGAGTGATCTGCATTACGACAATAATTTTCCTTGTCCTGAGCGTGATGGTATTAGCTCACCCGATCGTGAGGATGAACATAAATTGAAGGATGCTAATGGCTTCGGGAAGACTGAAACTAATGGAAGTATCAACACCGTGAAAAGTGAGAATACATTCAAGCCTATATTCAGTAGATCCTCCATTCTTTGTAAAAATGATGGACTCCTAAAAAGAAAACATGAAGACCATGAAGACACTTCGACATCATCGAAAGCGAATTCATACGGTAATCTGGGTGAAGAGGATGTCTTCTACAGTGATTGTTACAGTGACTCTGAGGCTGTTGACAAAGGCATAGACTGTGATAAAGCACCCAGAGCTGACAAGATCGAAGAATGTGGCGATGTCCTGAGACCGAAACGATGGAAACGTCGTGTTATAATAAATAAATCTGATAATGCTTATTATGATCACTGGGACGATTGTGATATTAAAAGTATTTATAATAAACAAGCAAGTAAGATGGTGGTAGAAGAAATTGATTACACATCATGGAAAGATCCAAACATATTGGTTGACCGGCTAAGACTTCTACATGACTCGCTTTGTGCAGGAAACTATCCGTGCATCAAAGAAATATCCTTCATACTCAAAGAACTGAGGAAAGCTGGCTATAAACAATAATGGCTTCTTTTACTTGTATTTGTGTAATGTTGAGAAGTAATAAAATATTGAAAGTAAAAATTTAATGTTTTCATTTCTTGTATTCTGATTTCCAACTAAGCCTGTGTGTGTTTCCGCTACTGTATGTGTGTGTACGTTCCGTTTCCTGTGTGTACTGTGTGTACGTTCTGTTTCCTTGTGTACTGTGTGTACGTTCCGTTTCCTGTGTGTGTACTGTGTGTACGTTCCGTTTCATATGTGTACTGTGTGTACGTTCCGTTTCCTGTGTGTGTACTGTGTGTACGTTCCGTTTCCTGTGTGTATTGTGTGTACGTTCCGTTTCCTGTGTGTCCTGTGTGTACGTTCCGTTTCCTGTGTGTACTGTTTGTACGTTCCGTTTCCTGTGTGTGTACTGTGTGTACGTGATGTTTCCTGTGTGTGTACTGTGTGTACGTTCCGTTTCCTGTGTGTACTGTGTGTACGTTCCTTTTCCAGTGTGTACTGTAAATGTTCAGTTTCCTGTGTGTACGTTTAGTTTCCTGTGTGGACTGTGTGTACGTTAAGTTTCCTGTGTGTGTGTGTACTGTGTTTACATTCCGTTTTTTTCCTGTGTGTGTATTTTTTCTTCATTTCGTTTCCTGTGTGTACTGTGTAATCATTACATTCATTGCGTGTAAATTGCGTACATTGCGTGTTGGAGCCGAGTAGACTTGTATCCTTGTAGCTTCATAGACATGTAGTTTCGTAGCCATGCGGTCTTTTAGTCATGCAGTCTCGCAGCCATGTATAACTTGGAACCAGCTAGATCCTTTTAGACTCGTAGCCTTGTAGCCTCGTAGTCTCTTAGACTCGTAGCATTGTAGCCCAATATCATTGGAGCTGTTGAAAGAAAAGGCAGTTGGAGCATTTGGAGCTGTTGGAGCTGTTGGAGCCATTTGGAGCATTTGGAGCTGTTGGAGCTAAGAAGTAGTCGTTGCACGTCTATGCAGGGCTAAATGTTTATAAGATTGCTGTCTTTCGCAAGTTATTCTGTAGTAGGATAGTAATTGTGTAATAAATATTATGTTTGTAAAAGACTTTGTGGTGTTTTATTTCACGAACCTTACACTTTTCTGGTACTTTTTTAAAATTAAAGTTGTTTTGTATCGGCCAGGGATCGAACCAAGGACCTTAGTCGATCTAATCAATCAGTACATAGATTACAAATTTATTTAATGAATTTTGAACTTTTTCCCGAATCTCTAGCATTACAATTACGAATTTCTAATATGGTGGTCTTTATGTCTGATAGGATGATGGTAGTAGAGGAGTAAAGTCTCTTTAATAATGTTGAACATGGTTTATTGAAGCTATTATTATTTTTTCATAAAATTAAACATTATTGCATCGATCGAGGATCGAACCAAGGACTGGAGCGGATCGAATCGATATGTAAGTTAATGAGTGATTTATTTAATAAATTTTGGTTTTTTTTCCGCTTTTCTAGCTACATTATATCATGATTTCAAGATGGCGGCCGAATTTCAAGATGTCGGGGGTCCCTCCATAATAAATGATTACTGCACTGTAGCGGGTTAGAATAAAATTAACCAGATGGAAATGTACTCTATAATACGAGTACACACACAAGATGGCGTACTCCAGCAGGTGGTAGCTCCTGGTAGTATGTACTGAACATAAAATGTCGGATCCATGATGGTCGACAAGGTCAAGGTCAAATTTCAAGGTCAAGGTCAAAGTTAAAGGTAAAGGTCAAAGTTCAAGGTCAAGTCAAAGTTCAATGCCATCAGTCGAGGTTAAAAGTATGGTGAACAGAAAATTATTCTAACATGGTATCAGCACACTCTAGCGGACGAAAACTATATGGTGACCTCCAGTGGATTAAGCCAAGATGGCAGTCGTCACGAAAAGTGCAACGGTGGTTTTAAGGATTTTTTATTATTTATTTAGGTTGATTATTTTTTTTAGTGATTTTTAACTTTTTTCCCGAATCTCTAGCATTAAAATTACGGATTTTCAAGATGGCGGACATGACGTCATACTAGATGTTGTTATATATGCTTTGAAAAAAAGTGGTGGGAGACAGTCTGCCAGCAGTCACCACGGGGGAAGGATCGGTCGTTATTTTTAATTTTTTTTGCCCTCACCGGGTTCGAACCGAGGACTCAGAGCTCCGTGTCGTAAAAGTACAATTTTTAAATATTTTTTTTATTTTATTATTTGAATTTTTTTTATAATTTTTAAATAAAATTTCATTAAAATCGGATAGTAAATAAAGATTTTAAAGATGGCGGCCATAACGAAAATTGCAACGGTGACTTCATAATCAATGATGAGGTCAGAGGCTTATCGGAGGCTGTCGACATGGATGCTTAAGCTTACATATGGACATTTCTAGCTGCTGGGATTTTTAAGGACTAAAAACGGGAAATTTTCCCTCGAAACGGGATTTTTTCCCTTTGAAAAGAGAAATTTTTGAATTGAGGAATTTTTTGGGATTTTTTGGCGGAATTTTTTTCCACATAAATGGAAATTTTGGCGAATTTTGAGGAATTTTGGGCAATTTTTGCCCAATTTTGGCGGATTTTGAGGGTCAAAGGTCAATGTCCTACTTGTCCCGTTACACTGTGTCCCGTTACACTCATCCAAGATGGCCACCGTGACGTCACAATCCAAGATGGCGGTCGACTCCGCCACAGCCACGCCCCGGACCCAGTTTCCGGAGCCCCTATTATATACTACTTTGGTGTATTTTGAAGATTTTTCAACCTCTTAAAAAAACTACCTTTGCCTCTTATACTGTCCCTGCCTTTGACACTGGCCATGCAACTCTCCTTGACAATTGTCCCTGGCAATGGAAATGCCAGTATCCCAGATAGTGCCCCTGCTCATGTCAATTTCACTCATACTGCTGTTACATAGACCTGACAAAGGGGTGAGTTAGGTGAAAACACGAAAATGATAAAGGAGATGTGTTGAACAAAAACACAAATTAACTACAACAAATAATGCCCATACAAATTAGGAGAATGACACTTGATATTATAATGGTCTTGCTCAGGGATGGCATAGTTCTAGATTAAGCTCGTTAATAAACTCTGTGATGGTTACTGCAACATACAAGAGGTAGAGTATACCAACTGACGGCATTATCATAATAACTTAGCCAGTATCTCCCTTATTTGAATTTAATAAAAAATTGATAAATATTACTGGTGCTCATAAAATAAGCGAGAGAATCAATACTAAGCTCTCTTATACAAATGCAACTCTATGATGCAATACTAATGATCACTTTACATCCACAGAGCTTAATCGCGGCTAACTTCATAAAGGAAAGGGCGAATAATTAATACATCAATATAAAATAGTGATCACTACAGCTCTGCCGAAAATTGTATTTAAAATTACAGGGTGAAACAAACTCTTGATGGTAAACACCACCCGAATAGCGGGAATATTGAATACGCGTGGTCACTCACATGAAACGACATAGCGTCGGTCACGAGTGCCAACTCGCTACTGCAACTCCTCGCTCTCCATCAGGGGTCTCCACTCGTTCCGAGACTCGCCAGCCAGGAGGCGAGTTCTTGAGTGGTTGGGTGTCGACTACGAATGGTACCGCCAACCCACATGGGTGGCTTCTTGAATATCAGCATACGTCACCATGTCTATCAGACATGCCACCATAACCATCCGCTCCCCCGTGTAGACCTAAGAGCGAGTGTCCTCGCAGGTTTCTCTTAATCTAGACACAACTGACTATAATGGTCCACTATAATTGACAACAATACATCTACGGATCATATGGTTTTTATTCGCTCCAATGCCACTCAAGCCGAGAAACAGTTCATACATAAACATGTATCTCTAGATAACACACGTGAGAGCAATGTTGCAAATGGCACTTTAAGCACCACTCAGTTTAAGGCAACTATGTCCGAAACCTAATCCAATGCCTTTGCGTAAAAAATATCCTGGTTACTATTGGTAAATTATGGTCAAGTCCGTGCTTACACCGAACCTCACGGCCTTGCGCCGACAAGCTCGACGATTACAGCCGCCGCAAATGTCACTTAAACTCTCAACGTCCATACATCCATATGTTACGCTAGGCGCCCACGTTACGACCAGCCGAGCGACAAAACTACTAAGTCCCAGCTGGACTTTTAAATATTTCAGTCACCCGCTGTAACTATCTGTAAATGTTTTTATCTCCAACTTCAACTCTCGCACGAATATTTATATCACAAAACTTAGGGTGGGGCTATTTGGGTCGTGGAGCTATTTGAGTCGAAATAAGACTTTCGGCTACTGCGCAATAACTCCGCGTATCATCGGCACGGACTGGACTTCAGAAGCGAGAAGAATGTTGTGCTGAGCAGACGGACATGTTGTGTGCGGATGTTATGTGATATTTTGTGTACGGACGGGCGGCGAACGGCGCAAGGTAATCATCTCACTGTCTTGAAATATTAAACTCTAACTTTAATACCCAGGGAAATAGTGATATCGAAGTGTGACGTGAAACTTTATCGTGTTATATGTCAAACGAAAGAAGAAGAATTTGTGAGTCTCTTAGTATATTCACAGCAAGAATTATTTTTAATAAATTGAATATTTTGCTAATTTTGTGATTTAAAGTAATTGGGAGTATTTTAGTAGTTTTTCTGGGGCTATTTGGGTCAACAATAGGGCTATTTGGGTCAACACAAAAGAGATTGTTGTGATACCAAGGATATATTTATTAAATGTAAAGATGGTTTTTGCTATTATTTATTATATTACATTACATTAATATGAAAAAGTTTTGTTGCACTCCATATTATGTAATTTTATCTCACTGTTGTTTTTTTTTTTTCAAATGGTTCGCACTTACAAAAGGACTGGTGTATATTTAAAGTGGACAAGTGAGCTTAATTTATCATCCTAAGCTGTCTTGGGATGCCGTTTAATCGTGAGTCCAGCAGCAGTTCTTTTCAGCATACCATATGAAACTTTGAGGAGAAGTGTATATACAGAAAGACTTCGACAATCGTACAGTGAGCATCACCTCCAAGAATATTTTTCAAGAAAGAAAAAAAAATTGGCCACCCAACAGTGTTAAGTGACGAACAAGAGAAGGAACTTGTTTTGAGACTGATAAACTTATCCAACCGAGGATTAGGATGTGATTCTAAAGGAGTGTGTCGTGCTGTTTACAAGTATGTTGTGTCAAATAGTATAAAACATCCACGGGGAGAATCTGGAATCGCAGGGAAAGATTGGTTCCTTTCATTTATGAAAAGACATCCTGAATTATCATTGAGAAAACCCGAAGGACTTTCAAAGGCTCATGCTGCAGGGGTGAATAAAGGTGCGGTTAATGACTTTTATTCTTTGCTTCAAACTACAACTCATAAAATTGGAGTCAACTGTAAACCTCAGAACATTTATAATGTTGATGAAACTGGCCTACCTATGAACAATAGACCAGTCAAAATTGTAGCTCGAAAAGGGAAAAGAGAAGTAACATCTATCACCAGTTTAGAACGTGGGGAAAATGTTACAATAGTTGCAGCATGCAGTGCAAGTGATCAGTATATTCCACCAATGGTGATATTTAAGGGTGTTCGTTTCCGACAAGAGTATATTGAGCACATGCCATCAGTAATGGTACTTAAAATGTCGGAGTCTGGGTACATAAACGAGGAAATATTTCTCTTTTGGTTAAAACATTTTTATGTTTTTAGGGTTCCCGGAAAATGTCTTCTCGTGCTGGATGGACATTCTTCTCACTGCTCCCTCGAATGCTTGGAGTTTTGTGAACAAAATGACATTGAAATTCTTTGTCTGCCCCCACACACAACTCATGTGCTTCAACCCATGGACAGAACTGTGTTTAAGACTCTCAAAACACACTATCATGCTGAAGCCACGCAGTATATCCATAGCCAACAAGGTGGAAAATTCAGCAAGTTCAATTTTGGGGAACTGTTCAAAAATCCCTGGCTCAGAACTGCAACGCCAGCTCTTTCATAGAAAGGTTTTCAATGTACAGGAATACATCCATACAATCCTGAAATAGTCCCGGAAGAGAAATTTTTACCACTATTCTACACACAGCAAGAACCACCTGGGCTAGAGAACTCTATTACATCGACTCCAATTTCTGGAGAATCTGCTTCTACACAAAAAGATCGTGATTCCTCCGAGATATCTACTGTAACTTTAACCACGAAGCAGTTGTCTTCAAATTCTCCAGATTTTTCACGGATTCTCTCAACGTCAGTTAAAACAAATAGTAACAAAAAACAAGGAAGCAGAAAACAAAAAACTTGAATTTTGACATCAAAAGATAATATTTCTGACTGTAGAGCAAAGAGGCAAATAAAACTATTGAAAGGACAACCATGCAAGAAACTGAAGAAAAATTCCAGTGCAAGAAGTGTTCACTGTCCAGATTTACGTGAAATATCTACAAATTCATCTTCTGGGGATGATCCAAACGAATTATCAATGCACTGCGAAGGAACTGATAACACACAATGTAGTTTTTGTAGTCTACATTATAACTCCTTGGAATCGCTGAAGAAAAGTGACTAGATAGCTTGTCAGCAATGTGCTCGCTGGTATCATGAAGTTTGTGTTGGAGCTGTCGGTCAGAAAATGTTTGTTTGTGGGAAATGCATTTAATGCCTATGGAAACCCGTGTTTCTGTTTACTTTTTAAACATAGTCTTAGTGGACATTTTATTTAGTAGGAAACATTTGTACGCGAAAGATTGCCTAAAGGGACTTGCAGATAACTTCGAAGCACAATTTATGTTATTTAACAGCTCATTTACTCCAGAACAAATTATAATTTTAACGACTCAAATAGCCCCTTGTGAAACCCAAATAGCCCCAAATATTCTATTATTGACATATTTTACAATAGGTTTGACTTTTATTTCTGTAGTATGCATTATGATAGATACGACTTCTATAACTGAGATGCGTGTAATTCAATAAGTGCAATTACAATGTTTAACAAAAATAAATTTTTAAAATCGATTTAAGATGTAAAATTTTTGATTTTAATGTTGGGGTACTCAAATAGCCCCACCCTACCCTACCCAACCCATTGCTCCGAAGACCTGGCGGCGGTCGGGCAGCGTAGCGTTGCGGTGCGGGTCGGAGCGACGGCGGGCGTCTTCCTCGTAGGTCTCAGGCGAGCGGCTGCCCTCTGAAGGCCGAGCTGGGGCCTTAAGTACCCTCAGGCATGGCCGCTACGACAGCCTAGAACATTCTTCCACGGTCTCCTAGCTGCTCGCGACAATGGCCAACTTCCGGCCACGTCGACTCAGTTTTTTTTCTAGTGGAAGCTTTTTTCTACACGGGACACCTTTTTCGTTGCAGTCTACCCGGTAGCCTAACTTGCATGGAAGGCCCCTATGTTAGAACAAGTACAAGACGCAGAAAAACACATCAAAAGTAAGGGGGTGCGCTCAGGGCACAACACTCTTATTAATACTGCCACAGCCCGTACACTGTTGATGTCACTGTCACTGTTCCTGCCACCATGTAACGCCTCCTTCACCTGTCTGTCCACATTATTGTAGTTGCCATATTATTCATTAATTTAGGTGGAGTGTAGGTTAAGCTGTGCAGTAGAAAATGTTTGTGGTCAACATCTATGATGTCTGCAAACATGTTACACCTATGCTTGACTATTCTGCATCATATAGGCAAACCGGCAAAGGAAATAGGCATTGCCTTCATGTAAACATAATGTACATGTAAACTTCTTTAATTAGGTTACTGTATACAAGCTTTTAATCAACAAAGGTTATATTTAAAATCATTCGAAATAAAAAACTGTATTCGAAAACCTATTGCCCATTGCACAGTTCGTGCATAATGGAAACTAGCAAAACTAATATATGCCTATGTATTAACTTTACAGCATAATGCATATTTTGTGACAAAGGAAAAGAATTAAATAGTGGAAAGAGGGGAGGAATTTAATTCACATACCAATAGGATAGCTCTTTTTTGAATTTGCATCAGCTGTTCTTGATTTTTATGCTTTTTATTAATGTAATATTATAAATATGTAATATTTGAGTAGATATACTTAAATTTTGAAGAGCAAATCTCACAACTATTAACCAAAACCGGTAATAATAGCTCATGTAATTATATAAAAAAAATGGTATATGAAATAACATAAATATTATAACAAACTAAATTGTCTTCACTTTAGGTGATTTATGCTCAATTGGTTAACTTTTCTTACCATTGGACAAATCCCTTAATTACAGCCAAAAGTTTTTACGATGAAATGTATTCTAGTTTCTCTTTCTGTTAAGAGGAATATTTCTGATATGTGATGATTATGTTCTAATGAATAATGGGAGCTACAGCAATCATTTTCTCTTCACCCAAGTAAGAACAGTTTTTTGCGCTGATTAGAGCCAATATATTGGGGAGTTTATTTTGGTCTGTAGGGGCCGAATGCACAGATTCCACTAAAACTCTAGTGGCCACTAGTACTTCCTCTAGTGGAGATTCCGAACAACCCTATATTTCGTACCTTTAAAATGTTCTAGTGTCAGCCCGGCTGGGATTAATTGTATCTAGTGTGGGAGGCCACTAGATATGAAAACAGTCGAGACCCGAATTTAATGATGTCTAATATAACGTCACAACCGTAGCCAATAGGAAACTAGTAAGGTCATGAGATTTTATTTTAAAATATTCTTTTACAAAATTTTACAAATTTTAGCAAACATTGTTTATAATATTAAATTTTGTGTGTCCACGTGGTTAGCTAAAATGTTGAGTGTTTATGTATATGCCATATCGTGCTGTTTGTACTTGTATTTATTCTAATAAACTGTTTATCTGTGTGATAGTTAACCAATTTATTCTTGAATTTCAATTACGATACCTGCCGACAGGTTCTAAGAAGTCGGGTGGCGAAATTATGTCGTACGGTCAATATTTATTTACTTTTGCAAACAGGGGTAGGTCCAGAAGCTAAAAATATTATAAGAATGGGTTGTAAATGGAAGGGGTCGGGGCTCGTGGTCAGATTTGTTTTCTCTAAAAAAAAGTCATTTTAAAAGAAGTTGTGATCAGAAAGGGTATCATCCGCTTCTTCCTTTAACCCCTTAGATATACTTCTGACTAAAAATGCAACAATTTTTTTACAAATACTTTTGGCTTCCTTATAAACGCTAATGTGTTAAGCCAGTACAACACACTCATGTTCACTTACCTTTTATTCCTTTATAAACTGACTGATCCTTTGACACGTTTAAGCATACAACTGTGAATTAAATATCTCTGTTAATCATTGCAAATACACGTGTTACATGCTGACCACCTACACAAGCACAAGAAAAGTTATATATACCTACCAAAAGAAAATTTACTGCGTGTTTTCAGAACCCTCACGTGAGATAACCTCACGATCATCCAACTACAACACTTGTCTCAAAATTCATAAAACAAATCCATAATTTAAAGATAATATTCATGTTTAAATTATACTAAAAATTTATGAGACTGAAAAGATTAATTATTATCGTTATTCGTAAAAAGCTGCATTTACACGCGTGGTCCTTAATAAAAACAAACATCTAACAAATTGTATAACTGTAAAAATATCAGTTATTTATTTCCTAGGAACTATTTATTCCAAGAAACATTCTGAAAGTAACATAACCAACAAAAACAACCAGCAGAAAAAAAAAATATTTAAAACCGCGATTCTGCAGAAAACCCCCACTAGATACAATCTAGTGTGTTCACTCGGCTGAACATTCGAATTTTTAAGCCACTAGAGTATTCTGTGCGTACGGCCCGAAATGTATAAAAAATGAATACACATTTTTGCGTAATTTTAAAGACAATATTGCCTTTAAATTTTCTATCACAAAATAACTACTAGAACTAGACTTTGTTCATTACAATCACTCAACTGGCATGCACAGTGAGCAAAAGTTTAAGTACCAAACGATTGTAGTGGACAGTTGATTTTCCACTGTCGACTGTATAAACTGCGCATGACATGTTTGCTATAAAAAGAACACGCCTTATTGCAGTGAGGCAGTGCTAACCTCGACCTGGTGCAACGTGTCGCAGGTTCCGACGCTACACCGGGGCGGCATGGCGCTCCTCGCAGAAGAAGGACCCCGCCAGCAAGGCGGCGGCCCGAGACAGCTACCAGCCCGGGGCTGGGCCCGCGGCCGACTACACGGAGGTGGACTACAACGACGACTCGCCTTTGTTCTGGGGCGACCTGCAAGACAGCTCCCAGGGACTGCAGCCCGAAGCCCCAGAGGGGTCGTGGGTGGAGGACCCTGCGGCCATGTGCGACGAGGGCGAGGGTGCCTTGAGGCGCGAGGGGCGTGCTCCCGGGGCCAGCAACACCACCAGGATAGTGCTGGACCTCGCCCCGCCGCCCTTCCTAGTGGAGGTTCCGCTGGTGAAGAAGAAGTCCGAGCTGCGGCTGTCGGAACGCACCAAGGAGGACATGGGCGACAAGGTGCCCGACATGGCGCACGCCGAGTCGCTGGTGCCGGACAGCAGCAAGGCGAGGAACTATACTGACGAGGCGGCCGTCAGGAAGATGAACGAGCTGCGGCCGGTGCAGAATGGTGCTTAGCTCTGGATTGCGGAGTCTGTTTGTGCTAGTACCTACCCTTCTAGTTACAAAACTTCAAAAAATATTTAATATATTTTACCAAATATTTTCTAAGCAAGAAATATATTCAGGAGGGTAGTTCTATGTTCAACGTTGTTTTTATAAAATGTGTGGAATTAAAACTTAAGTAAACCAAGTTTGTTTTATAACCGATAGTATTTAAACATGGTTTTAAACAAGATGCTAAGTATTCGGTGTTATTCTGTCCACAGTGATAAACTTGATCTCGAGATTTTATGTTATGCAGTTTTTTAAACTGTTTTTCAAAGGGTTTCTTAGTGGGTCTTAATCTGCCATTGGTTTAAAAGTACAAAATTAATTTAATGAAAGCAATATTTTGAGGCTATATTGATGAAATATTCAGCGCTGTATTCTAAAACGTTCGGGAAAAGTAGCGAATAAGCTATGCCTTGTGGGGATAGGGGAGACCGGGGTCGAAAGTAACATTTTTCACATTTGCATTGTTTTATACCACACATTACCATATACAAGATATGTATGTACTAAATATGAAAGTTTGGACATCATGTTACCTGAAAAAAAATATAACAGGGTTTACTCCTTATTTGAAACAATTCTGTAACAATAAATAAGTTGAAAAATGTATTGTTACTATTGACCCCATAATAGGGTCAATTGTAACAGGGGTCGGGTCAATTGTAACACTGGCACATTTAACATTACAATCACTATATCAGTATGAAATTAGGCAATATGTACAGATTTCTCAAACAATATCTTTCAAAAACTCAAATATTAAATTTCTTGGGAAAATAAAATATAAAAGAAACATATTAAAGTTAATTAGAACAGTCATTACACACGTAAAATGAGGAATTGTCATCAGTGCATGCGATGTGTGGCCACAGGTGGCAGCTTGTACATTGAATCCATTCTTCCTGTGGACGAATGTTGCTGAACTTTTCCATACACACCAAGCAGAGACAACCATCTTCATCATTTTGATTAAGAGTCAGAATAGGTCTACGACTTTTATCTTCTCATGTAGTTTTCCTTGATTTTATCTCTTTGTCTACGCCTCTTCTACCCAATATAGGCACATAGCTCTTTCTTTTTGCTTTCTCCTCTAGTATGTTCTTTTCTGGCATATCAGTGAGAATAGAACTTCTACCTCTTTTCCTGCCACGGGATGATGCACTCTTTGGTCTCTGTCCTGCCTTCGAATAGTGGCGGACACTCTCTGGTGAAAATTTGGTCGCTCCCAATCCTGATGTTCCTGGCTGGGGTGTGGGGGATTCCCGCTCAGGAGTGGTTGCCTGTGGGTGGTCCACAGAAGATTGTGGGGTTCCAATTTCTCTTTCCAAAACATCGTGGATACTCACATCTTCAAGTAAATTTTGATCTGTAACAGATGCTGGGGAAAAGTCAGATTCTTGAAAAGCACTTCTGTTGAAAGGCCAAATGCCAGAAACATGAAAGCCACTTATAATATTTTTAGGAGATGCAGCTTCAGGGAGTGCAGAGAAAACTACTTCAGGAATGTCATAAATTGTAATTCTTTTCCCAGGATGAGAATTGAGAAAAGAGTCCATAGCTCGGGATAAATATTTCTTCAGTGGACCTTAAACACTACGGTCTAATGGTTGTAGCTTGTGGGAACAGTGGGGTGGAAATGAGAGTAAAACGATCCCGTTATCTCTGCAGAAGTCTATCACTGGAAGAGACAAATGTGACTCATGATTGCCTAATAACACTAGCACTTTTCTTTCAATTGTAGGGCGAACATGGTGTGCAAAATGTTTCATGAATAATAGAAAATCACTTCCTTGCATCCATCCAGACTTCTTGGCGGTTCCTATGCAACCAGTAGGGCCACCTCAGACAAAATATTCATGATAATTTACGCGAGGAAATATAAACATTGGCGGGACTGAATTTCCCGTACCATTTACACAAAAACACATTGTAACGAGGCTACCCCGTTCAGCAGAAGTAATTGCACCAATTTGTTTCTTTCCCTTAGCAGCCACAATTTTATTCGAAGCTTGTACTGTGGTGATTCCAGTTTCGTCAATATTATTCAAATGCTGAGCTTCAAATTTGTATTTAGGAAGAACACTTTCATACTTATTCATAAATGACTTCACATTGGCTTTATTAAAATTCATAGCCCTTGCCAAACTGGTTGCCTCTGGTTTGCGAACAGTCAAATCTTTGTTACGCTTGAGGTAACTAGTGAACCAATCCACCCCAGCTAACCCTGTTTCTGTCCAACTAGATGGAACTTTTACATGCTTAACGGCACATTCATATGCTAGCTTTCTAAATTATCTAGGAGTAAGTCCAAAATACAGATCAGCAAAATTTCTTATATATTTGTTGAGTGTTTGTTCTTGCTCGCCTGTGAATACCTTATTGTGGTTTGTATCCAGTTATCGGCCTAGGCAATTGTTTCTTCAAAGCAGCACGTACGTTTTTTTACAAGTCTGTACAGGCTTACATGACAAAGTCAAATTGCTTTGCTACTGACCTAACTGATTTTCCTTTTTCTATTACTTCATGAGAGGCTGCATCCATAACAGCCTGAGGAATACCTCAGTTAGTTGTCCTGATTCGAACCCTTGGCATTCTGCAAAACAGTAAAAATAAATCATAACCCTAACATTTTCTTCATATATTGTCAAGGCTAAATTGTACGCTAGAAAAAAAAACAAAGATATAGCTTATATCGGGACGTAACATTAAAAAAAACTATCAAAAGAGATACCATAAAATTTTTGGTTTAAATAAATTATGTGAAATGTTCACTGTTTAATTGTACAACTACGCAAAGGATTGTAAATAACAAAAAACACACCAATAACTTCTTATGTATTCTCCTGTAGTCTATTTAAGTACTACATATTGATTTATTCCAGCATGAAAATACTTTAACGCGGTGATATTTTTTTTACCGCAATGGAATAATCTTAAACACTTTGTTTGAGATAATGCGTACGATGGGGACGATTGTAACATGTTACAACCGTCCCCGAAGTACGTGTTACAATCGTCCCCAAACCATTTAAGAAGAAAATAAAATGTACAATTCGCATCCATTATGTTTAACTCCTTTTCTATTATAGCCACAATAAACTACATTCAATTCTCTTAAAAATTAATTATCAATGAAAACTTTTACTCTAACCGCATAATTATATAAAAGAAATAAAGCAATGAATTTAATTTACTTACCTGATCAACAATCTTCCGCGCTGAATAGCAAACACACGACTAGCGTTAGATCTTCGAGAACGTGTTACGCGTTAGTGTTCTTGAAGGGGTACTCACTGCCATATAACGGTATTTTTCTGAACTAACTCTGCGACATATTCTATGGATGTTACAATCGACCCTCGTTACATTCGACCCCGGTCTCCCCTACAACCTTAAACGAACTCGCGAGCCTTATTCTAGAATGTGTCCAAACCTAATCCTCGTTAAGGTAAGAGAAAGGTAACAGTTTTAATAAATGGTGCCCTGCACGAGGCTAGAAACTTGTTTCTATACATTCTAGCGGACGTTTCACAACCGTCGATACAATTATTTGAATTTTCTTAAGTCATCTTTAAGTTGCGAAATTCTCTTGTTATAACGATTAAAGTGTACGAAATGTTTTCCAGGATAGTTCCGCTACCATAAAGTTTCATCTGGCACACCTATATGTTTGGTACGTCCCCCGATATACACGAAATTGAATATATGCGAGTTAATGGCGCCAGACGCGGGTCCGCCATCTGAACGAAATCACGGAAAAATTGAGCTCTGCGCATGGGCTGAATTTGGGAAAGAGTTCGGGAATGGATTGGACACCGAAATCCGTTCCCTAAAAATTAGGGACTGGTCGTGTCCTCTCGTGTTCTAATAATATGGTTAGGGTACAACTGTAGCATATTCAACACCTAAACCCCAATATTTGTGTCTTGGAATACAGGCTTCAAATTACTTACCAGCTATGAAGAGAGTGTAATTAATTTCTAGCCACGTGAATAACACCCTTTTTTGCATTAGTGACATAGGGGTCTATGACATTAGTGAATAGTTCCTTAATTTTCTTGTGTTTCGATTATATAAGTTTCGTCACTACTTCACAGTGGCGCTTCAGTGCACTGTCTCTTTCCTAAGGATGATAAAACTTATACAGCAGTGATTAGGAAAGGATAGATGGATGCACCTTTAGCTGTTAATTGTAAAGCCTTCCCCCCCCCCTCCCCCCCCTTTTTTCTTCTGATTTTCACATACTAATATGACAGACTTTTGTTTGTATTTGTATCAGCTGTTCTAGTCTGCTTTTATTAAAGACCGTAGTTAAGCTGTTCGGAGAAAAATTATATCAAACTATTACTATTTAATATGTTTATATATATTAAAAGTCCAAAACGAATCTTCATAATACAAGTGAAATGATATGAGTTGATATTTTCTCCAATTTAACCTCGTATACAGGTACAGCTGATAATTTTGTTAACAAACGGCGGCCATATTGGTATGTCTAGTACATTGAAATCCCCCTCTACTTTTGGCTTAACCCCCACTCGTCAAAAATCGGACCTTATGCTCCATTTGTATATTTCTCTAATCTCTGTTCTACAGACCTTAACTGCGTGTTCATACATGTGGTTTATATATCAACTTTTCTTACCTAAAAAAAATTTAAAAAAAACAGTCTGATTTTTAGGTAAAAAAAAATATATATTAGATAGAATGGGAAGCAGAGCAAAGGTGCATTGACACAATAATGGGTTATAAGATACTACCAATCATCATTAACTGGGGTAGGTAGGCTTTTTAAGACTCAATCATTTATTTTCCTATTTTCCTATACGCAAAGCGATTGAAACCCAGATACACCAATTAGTTTTAATACCTATTTAGCCATAATAATTTTCTATTGATTAATTTTAAAAATTTGTATTTTTTTACCTTATTAAAAATTTTTAATGATTACCTGCTGAGTAGTATATGATAGCCGGTCCTGAAACTGGCTTCTGGCTGTGGAGCGGGGAGCCGAGCCACATCTCTGACGTCACGTCCATCTCTGACGTCACGGCGGCCATCTTGGACCCAAAATTCCTCAAAATTCCTCAAAATTGACTCAAAATTCCTCAAAATTGACTCAAAATGACTCAAAATTTCCCGTTTTAAGAAAAAAAATTCCCGTTTTCGAGGGAAAAATTCCCGTTTCGATGGAAAATTAGGATTTCGAAAAACCACAAATGTCTTTTGCCTTAGAAAGAACACAAATTCCTAAAACTGGCTTAAGCATCCTTAACTCAAGCCAGCGTTAAGCCATTTATAGGATTATGACGTCACCGTTGCAATTTTCGTTACGTCCGCCATCTTGAAAATCCACAATTTTTATGTTAGAAAATCGGGAAAAATTTTAAAAATCATTAAAAAAATTATTTAATCGAATTAAAAAAATATTAAAAACCACTGTTGCAGTTATCGTTACGGTTGCCATCTTGGATTATATAAATGTTACATATTTCGTTACACCCGCCATCTTGGTAGAGTACCATGTCATTCTTACACTTTACGTTACGACCACCATATTGGATCCTATTAATGTTGCAATTATCGTTATGGTCGCCATCTTTAAATTTGGACGCCATCTTGGAAATCCGTAGTTTTTATGTTAGAAAATCGGGAAATATTCCAAAATTCATCAAAAAATTAATGTATTTAAATTCTGCATGATTATATCGATGTACATCCTTGGTTCGATTCCCGACGAGAGTAAACGGTCGATCCTTCCTCCATGAAAGCTACCTAGACTGATCTACCACCACCAGTACCAAGGTTTATATCATCAACTGGTATGACATCATGTCCACCATCTTGTCTTCATCCGCTGGAGTCCACCATCTTGTTTTCGTCTGCTAGAGTGTGCCGATACCATGTAGTATAATTATCTGGTCACCATACTTTTGTCCTCAACTGTTGACATTGATCATTGACCTTGGCCTTTGACCTTGACCTTTAAATTGGACCTTGACCTTGAAATTTGACCTTGACCTTGAAATTTGACCTTGACCTTGAAATTTGACCTTGACCTTGAAATTTGACTTTGTCCTTGAAATTTGACTTTGTCCTTGTCGACCATCATGGATCCGACATTTTATGTTCAGTACATGCTACCAGGAGCTACCACCTGCCAGAGTACTCCATCTTGTGTGTGTACTTGTATTATGGAGTACATTTCCATCTGGTTAATTTTATTCTAACCCGCTACAGTGCAGTAATCATTTATTACCGAGGTGCCCCCGCCATCTTGAAATTCGACCGCCATCTTGAAATCATGTAATAATGTAGCTAGAAAAGCGGGAAAAAATCCAAAATTCATTAAATAAATCACTCATTAACTTACATATTGATTCGATCCGCTCCCGTCCTTGGTTCGATACCCGATCGATGCAATAATGTTTAGTTTTATGAAAAAATAATAATTTCAATATACCATGTTCATCATTCTTAAAGAGACTTTAAAACCTCTACTAACATCATCCTATCAGACATCAAGACCACCATATTGGAAATTCATAATTGTAATGTTAGAGATTCGTGAAAAAGTTCAAAATTCATTAAATAAATTTGTAATCTATATACTGATTGATTAAATCGACTAAGGTCCTTGGTTCGATCCCTGGCCGATACAAATCAACTTTAATTTTAAAAAAGTACCAGAAAAGTGTAAGGTTCGAGAAATAAAACACCTCAAAGTCTTTTACAAACATAATATTTATTACACAATTTCTATCCTACTACAGAATCACTTGCGAAAGCCAGCAATCTTATAAACATTTAGCCCTGCATAGACGTGCATCGACTACTTCTTAGCTCCAAATGGCTACAAATGCTTCAAAAGGCTCCAAATGCTCCAACAGCTCCAAAAAAAGGCTCCAAATGCTCCAATAACCACCAAATGCTTAACACAGCTCCAAATGGCTCCAAATGCTCCAAACGGCCTCCAAATGCTTGACAGCCTCCAAATGCTTGACTGCTCCAAACGGCTCCAAATGCTCCAAATGTCTCCAAATTGCTTCAAATGCTCCAAACGGCTCCAAATGCTCCAAATTGCTCCAAATGTTCCAAACGGCTCCAAATGCTCCAAATGCTCCAAATGCTCCAAACAGCTCCAAATGCTCCAAACGGCTCCAAAAGCTCCAAATGTCTCCAAATGCTCCAAACGGCTCCAAATGCTCCAAATGTCTCCAAAAGGCTCCAAATGCTCCAAACGGCTCCAAATTGCTCCAAATGCTCCAAACGGCTCCAAATGCTCCAAATTGCTCCAAATGCTCCAAACGGCTCCAAATGCTCCAAACGGCTCCAAATGCTCCAAATGCTCCAAATGTCTCCAAAAGGCTCCAAATGCTTCAAAAGGCTCCAATTGCTCCAAATGGCCTCCAAATGCTCCAAATGGCTCCAAATGCTCCAAATGGCTCCAAATGCTCCAAATGGCTCCAACAGCTCCAAAAGGCTCCAAATGCTTCAAAAGGCTCCAATTGTTCCAAGAGCTCCATCTTCAATTGATTCCAACTGATTCCAATTACTTTTCTTATCGAACTTGGCATGGTTACTAACATGTCTTTATTAGTATACATTTTGACTGGCAGTGGTAACGTATTTTGCACCTTTAAGTTATAAGTTTTATTTAGAAATCAGATTTCGATAAATGGTAGATACCATTTGGAAAGAAAATATATTAATTTATCTTCAAGTTTATACACATTTAATTTAAGCCATTATTGTATGTAGCCAGCTTCCCTCAGTTCTTTGAGTATGAAGGATATTTCTTTAATGTTCGAATAGTTTCCTGCACAAAGCGATCCATGTAGTAGTCGTAGCCTGTCAACCAATATGTTAGGATCTTCCCATGAGGTATAATCAAACTCTTCTGCTGCGTTCATCATCCTTGCATGTTTATAATAAATATTATTATCTCTGGTGTCTATCGTTTTAACACCAACCTCAAGGTCACTTTCGTCATCGTGACAGTGATTATCACAAGCTTGATCAGGATAATTTATTTTATTACGACGTTTCCATCGTTTTGGTCTCAAACCACCATCACAGTCTTCGCTCTTGCATGCTTTTGGTGCTTCAGCACAGTACTCAATCATGTCAGCCTTAGATGTGTCAGCACAGTCTTCGTTCACGCCAGCTTCTGATGTGTCACCACAGTCTTCAATCATGTCAGCACCACAAACTTGATCAGGATAATTTATTTTATTACGTCGTTTCCATCGTTTTGGTCTCAGACCGCCATCACAGTCTTCGATCTTGCCTGCTTTAGGTGCTTCAGTACAGTACTCAATCATGTCAGCCTTAGATGTGTCAGCACAGTCTTCGTTCACGCCAGCTTCTGATGTGTCACCACAGTCTTCAATCATGTCAGCACCACAAACTTGATCAGGTTAATTTATTTTATTACGTCGTTTCCATCGTTTTGGTCTCAGACCGCCATCACAGTCTTCGATCTTACCTGCTTTAGGTGCTTCAGTACAGTACTCAATCATGTCAGCCTCAGATGTGTCACCACAATCTTCAATCATGCACGCTTCAGATGATTCATCATAGTCTTCGACCTTGTAAGCTTCAGATGGTTCTCCATCTTTCTCATTTTCATGGAGACGACTAGATATTGGAGTAAATATATTTTCATTTCTAATGTGGTTACAACTTCCTTCGTTTGTTTTAGATTTTAAATTATTATCTTGATCTAGATCAGTAGCATTAGCTTTTTCGCCTTCGTTCCTCTTCCGCGATGTTGTAGCCCAGTCTTCGTTATCTTTATTCATCTTAATTGTACAGGTCTTGTAATGTCTATCCAAGTAATATCTTCTACCAAAGGATTTCTGACACTGACTGCAATGAAATGGTTTTTGACAAGGACCCAAATTACACTCGCTTCTCTCATGTCGTTTAGCATTCTTTCTCAAGGTAAACACCTTGCTACAGTATCTACAGTGATGACGTTTCGATACAGCGTCAGATCCTAAATCGGAATTCATATTAGTTACCGAGACTAATGCCAGATGCAAACTAAGAGTTTTAAATTAGATATATTACTTAAATAGAATTTTTTAATTATTTCATCAGCGAGAATTAATTTATCTCATTCAAAGGTACTTTTTGCAAGTAGTTCTGCTTTTCAACAACAGATGTCGCCACATGTTACTTGCAGGTAAATAATATTTAGTTCTTTTATGCGGGATGCGGGATGCTCACTAACG
This sequence comes from Bacillus rossius redtenbacheri, assembly GCF_032445375.1. Taxonomy (NCBI): domain Eukaryota; kingdom Metazoa; phylum Arthropoda; class Insecta; order Phasmatodea; family Bacillidae; genus Bacillus; species Bacillus rossius. The sequence continues at coordinate 258,914,356 of NC_086330.1, read as the reverse complement.
ATCGAAATAGAACGATGGCTTCGCTAGACCCCAAGGAGAAGGAAGTTCGTCCATCCTGTTAGTGCTTCTTAGATTTCTCAGAAATTATTTGACTGAGTAATGATAATTTTTTTTTTTTTTAATTTCCGCCTGATAAAAATATTACAAGTAATGATTGAGTAGCAGAAGTTCACTAATTATATGCAACCTTGAATAAAAAATGACATGCTTCATTAAGTAAAAAAATCCTTCATGCAGAGATAAATTCCTCATCAGTAACCAGAAGCACTCGGAGAAAACCATCAGATGTATAGTCAGGAATAATCAGAAGCACCCAGTGAAAACCATCAAAATATTGTCAAGAATAATCAGGAGCACACGGAGAAATCCATCAAAATATTGTCGAGAATAATCAGGAGCACACGGAGAAATCCACCATAATACTGTCAAGAATAAACGGGAGCACACGGAGAAAACCGCCATAATATTGACAAGAATAATCGGAAGCACACGGAGAAAACCGCCACAAGTTTTCTTTGATATCATAAAATTTCAGGAAAAAATAATAAAAAATAAAATAAAAAATACATAAAATTCTGGCTTGTACTAGAACTATATCTTTGCTCAACAATGAAAAGTTCACAAGCTAGCAGAATCTGTTTATGTATTTTTTATTTTATTTTTTATTATTTTTTCCTGAAATTTTATGATATCAAAGAAAACTTGTGGCGGTTTTCTCCGTGTGCTTCCGATTATTCTTGTCAATATTATGGCGGTTTTCTCCGTGTGCTCCCGTTTATTCTTGACAGTATTATGGTGGATTTCTCCGTGTGCTCCTGATTATTCTTGACAATATTTTGATGGGTTTCTCCGTGTGCTCCTGATTATTCTTGACAATATTTTGATGGTTTTCACTGGGTGCTTCTGATTATTCCTGACTATACATCTGATGGTTTTCTCCGAGTGCTTCTGGTTACTGATGAGGAATTTATCTCTGCATGAAGGATTTTTTTACTTAATGAAGCATGTCATTTTTTATTCAAGGTTGCATATAATTAGTGAACTTCTGCTACTCAATCATTACTTGTAATATTTTTATCAGGCGGAAATTAAAAAAAAAAAAATTATCATTACTCAGTCAAATAATTTCTGAGAAATCTAAGAAGCACTAACAGGATGGACGAACTTCCTTCTCCTTGGGGTCTAGCGAAGCCATCGTTCTATTTCGATCGTTAGTGAGCATCCCGCATCCCGCATAAAAGAACTAAATATTATTTACCTGCAAGTAACATGTGGCGACATCTGTTGTTGAAAAGCAGAACTACTTGCAAAAAGTACCTTTGAATGAGATAAATTAATTCTCGCTGATGAAATAATTAAAAAATTCTATTTAAGTAATATATCTAATTTAAAACTCTTAGTTTGCATCTGGCATTAGTCTCGGTAACTAATATGAATTCCGATTTAGGATCTGACGCTGTATCGAAACGTCATCACTGTAGATACTGTAGCAAGGTGTTTACCTTGAGAAAGAATGCTAAACGACATGAGAGAAGCGAGTGTAATTTGGGTCCTTGTCAAAAACCATTTCATTGCAGTCAGTGTCAGAAATCCTTTGGTAGAAGATATTACTTGGATAAACATTACAAGACCTGTACAATTAAGATGAATAAAGATAACGAAGACTGGGCTACAACATCGCGGAAGAGGAACGAAGGCGAAAAAGCTAATGCTACTGATCTAGATCAAGATAATAATTTAAAATCTAAAACAAACGAAGGAAGTTGTAACCACATTAGAAATGAAAATATATTTACTCCAATATCTAGTCGTCTCCATGAAAATGAGAAAGATGGAGAACCATCTGAAGCTTACAAGGTCGAAGACTATGATGAATCATCTGAAGCGTGCATGATTGAAGATTGTGGTGACACATCTGAGGCTGACATGATTGAGTACTGTACTGAAGCACCTAAAGCAGGTAAGATCGAAGACTGTGATGGCGGTCTGAGACCAAAACGATGGAAACGACGTAATAAAATAAATTAACCTGATCAAGTTTGTGGTGCTGACATGATTGAAGACTGTGGTGACACATCAGAAGCTGGCGTGAACGAAGACTGTGCTGACACATCTAAGGCTGACATGATTGAGTACTGTACTGAAGCACCTAAAGCAGGCAAGATCGAAGACTGTGATGGCGGTCTGAGACCAAAACGATGGAAACGACGTAATAAAATAAATTATCCTGATCAAGTTTGTGGTGCTGACATGATTGAAGACTGTGGTGACACATCAGAAGCTGGCGTGAACGAAGACTGTGCTGACACATCTAAGGCTGACATGATTGAGTACTGTGCTGAAGCACCAAAAGCATGCAAGAGCGAAGACTGTGATGGTGGTTTGAGACCAAAACGATGGAAACGTCGTAATAAAATAAATTATCCTGATCAAGCTTGTGATAATCACTGTCACGATGACGAAAGTGACCTTGAGGTTGGTGTTAAAACGATAGACACCAGAGATAATAATATTTATTATAAACATGCAAGGATGATGAACGCAGCAGAAGAGTTTGATTATACCTCATGGGAAGATCCTAACATATTGGTTGACAGGCTACGACTACTACATGGATCGCTTTGTGCAGGAAACTATTCGAACATTAAAGAAATATCCTTCATACTCAAAGAACTGAGGGAAGCTGGCTACATACAATAATGGCTTAAATTAAATGTGTATAAACTTGAAGATAAATTAATATATTTTCTTTCCAAATGGTATCTACCATTTATCGAAATCTGATTTCTAAATAAAACTTATAACTTAAAGGTGCAAAATACGTTACCACTGCCAGTCAAAATGTATACTAATAAAGACATGTTAGTAACCATGCCAAGTTCGATAAGAAAAGTAATTGGAATCAGTTGGAATCAATTGAAGATGGAGCTCTTGGAACAATTGGAGCCTTTTGAAGCATTTGGAGCCTTTTGGAGCTGTTGGAGCCATTTGGAGCATTTGGAGCCATTTGGAGCATTTGGAGCCATTTGGAGCATTTGGAGGCCGTTTGGAGCAATTGGAGCCTTTTGAAGCATTTGGAGCCTTTTGGAGACATTTGGAGCATTTGGAGCATTTGGAGCCGTTTGGAGCATTTGGAGCCGTTTGGAGCATTTGGAGCAATTTGGAGCATTTGGAGCCGTTTGGAGCATTTGGAGCAATTTGGAGCCGTTTGGAGCATTTGGAGCCTTTTGGAGACATTTGGAGCATTTGGAGCCGTTTGGAGCATTTGGAGACATTTGGAGCTTTTGGAGCCGTTTGGAGCATTTGGAGCTGTTTGGAGCATTTGGAGCATTTGGAGCCGTTTGGAACATTTGGAGCAATTTGGAGCATTTGGAGCCGTTTGGAGCATTTGAAGCAATTTGGAGACATTTGGAGCATTTGGAGCCGTTTGGAGCAGTCAAGCATTTGGAGGCTGTCAAGCATTTGGAGGCCGTTTGGAGCATTTGGAGCCATTTGGAGCTGTGTTAAGCATTTGGTGGTTATTGGAGCATTTGGAGCCTTTTTTTGGAGCTGTTGGAGCATTTGGAGCCTTTTGAAGCATTTGTAGCCATTTGGAGCTAAGAAGTAGTCGATGCACGTCTATGCAGGGCTAAATGTTTATAAGATTGCTGGCTTTCGCAAGTGATTCTGTAGTAGGATAGAAATTGTGTAATAAATATTATGTTTGTAAAAGACTTTGAGGTGTTTTATTTCTCGAACCTTACACTTTTCTGGTACTTTTTTAAAATTAAAGTTGATTTGTATCGGCCAGGGATCGAACCAAGGACCTTAGTCGATTTAATCAATCAGTATATAGATTACAAATTTATTTAATGAATTTTGAACTTTTTCACGAATCTCTAACATTACAATTATGAATTTCCAATATGGTGGTCTTGATGTCTGATAGGATGATGTTAGTAGAGGTTTTAAAGTCTCTTTAAGAATGATGAACATGGTATATTGAAATTATTATTTTTTCATAAAATTAAACATTATTGCATCGATCGGGTATCGAACCAAGGACGGGAGCGGATCGAATCAATATGTAAGTTAATGAGTGATTTATTTAATGAATTTTGGATTTTTTCCCGCTTTTCTAGCTACATTATTACATGATTTCAAGATGGCGGTCGAATTTCAAGATGGCGGGGGCACCTCGGTAATAAATGATTACTGCACTGTAGCGGGTTAGAATAAAATTAACCAGATGGAAATGTACTCCATAATACAAGTACACACACAAGATGGAGTACTCTGGCAGGGGGTAGCTCCTGGTAGCATGTACTGAACATAAAATGTCGGATCCATGATGGTCGACAAGGACAGAGTCAAATTTCAAGGACAAAGTCAAATTTCAAGGTCAAGGTCAAATTTCAAGGTCAAGGTCAAATTTCAAGGTCAAGGTCAAATTTCAAGGTCAAGGTCAAATTTCAAGGTCAAGGTCAAATTTAAAGGTCAAGGTCAAAGGCCAAGGTCAATGATCAATGTCAACAGTTGAGGACAAAAGTATGGTGACCAGATAATTATACTACATGGTATCGGCACACTCTAGCAGACGAAAACAAGATGGTGGACTCCAGCGGATGAAGACAAGATGGTGGACATGATGTCATACCAGTTGATGATATAAACCTTGGTACTGGTGGTGGTAGATCAGTCTAGGTAGCTTTCATGGAGGAAGGATCGACCGTTTACTCTCGTCGGGAATCGAACCAAGGATGTACATCGATATAATCATGCAGAATTTAAATACATTAATTTTTTGATGAATTTTGGAATATTTCCCGATTTTCTAACATAAAAACTACGGATTTCCAAGATGGCGTCCAAATTTAAAGATGGCGACCATAACGATAATTGCAACATTAATAGGATCCAATATGGTGGTCGTAACGTAAAGTGTAAGAATGACATGGTACTCAACCAAGATGGCGGGTGTAACGAAATATGTAACATTTATATAATCCAAGATGGCAACCGTAACGATAACTGCAACAGTGGTTTTTAATATTTTTTTAATTCGATTAAATAATTTTTTTAATGATTTTTAAAATTTTTCCCGATTTTCTAACATAAAAATTGTGGATTTTCAAGATGGCGGACGTAACGAAAATTGCAACGGTGACGTCATAATCCTATAAATGGCTTAACGCTGGCTTGAGTTAAGGATGCTTAAGCCAGTTTTAGGAATTTGTGTTCTTTCTAAGGCAAAAGACATTTGTGGTTTTTCGAAATCCTAATTTTCCATCGAAACGGGAATTTTTCCCTCGAAAACGGGAATTTTTTTTCTTAAAACGGGAAATTTTGAGTCATTTTGAGTCAATTTTGAGGAATTTTGAGTCAATTTTGAGGAATTTTGAGGAATTTTGGGTCCAAGATGGCCGCCGTGACGTCAGAGATGGACGTGACGTCAGAGATGTGGCTCGGCTCCCCGCTCCACAGCCAGAAGCCAGTTTCAGGACCGGCTATCATATACTACTCTGCTGGACTGTTCACTATATCTTAACTATCTTAGGACGGTATTCCAAAACGTTCGGTAAATGTAGCAAATAAGCACTGCCTTGTTGGGATACAACCGTAACCTAACTCGCGAGCCGTATTCCAGAATGTGTCCCAACCTAATCCCAGCAAGGTAACAGAAAATCAACCGTTTTAATAAACGGTGCCCTGCGCGAGGTTAGAAATTGATTTTAACGCATTCTAGTGGACTTTGGCAACCATTGATACAACTACAGCAAAAATTCTAGAGATAGCAGGACCATCGCACAAATTCAATAGTATTCTAATTTATTAAGTGCTTTTAAATGTGCGATAATGTCTTGTTATGATCATTAAAGTGTACAAAATGTATTCCAGGTTAGTTTTGCTACCACAAAGTTTTATTTGGCATACCAATATGTTGGATATGTCCCCCAATATTCACGAAATTGAATATATATTCAAGTTAATGGTGCCAGACGCAGGTCTGCCATCTGAACGAAATCAATGAAACAGTGACCTCTGCGCATGCTCGGAAATGGGGAAACAGTATCAGCAACGAAAAGGACACCAAAATCCGTTTCTTGAAAAGAAGGGACAGGCGGTGTATTATCGTGCATTACGAATACGGTTAGGGAACAGGTGAAGCATATTCCACACCTTAACCCTTATTTTTAAGTTTGGAATACTGGTCTTAGTGTTGACGTGATACTGCCCTAGCCAGTATACGAAGCCCAGGTCCCAGTACTGTCCGCTGCTGTAGGTGTGGACCCTGTGATGTCACGGCCGGCTACTGTAGTTCTGTGTTATAAAGATACTGTTTTTGTTTTGTTTTAAGACTCTAACAGCAAAAATGGTGGCCTTATTAATTCAAGTGTGTTTTATGTATACTTTTATAGTCAATCCAGATACAGACTATCAGAATTTAATATTTTAATTAATTAATTTTGTACAGACTGTGACAGTAAAGACCTGTCGTCACCCCCCTCCCCCATTACAGGCCCCTGTTGGCGGAAAGCACCTTCTTGTCCAGCACAAGCCCAGTCCACGCAAGTCAAGTGTAAACCTGTGCCATTATACAAAAGTAGTATAGTTTGGGGGATCCGGGCACTGGGTCCTGGGTGTGGTGACTGTGGTGGCGACCGCCATCTTGGATTGCGCGACATTTCTTGTCCTGTTTCTTCCATTTTTGCTCGCTCTTCGAGAATGATGATGGCGCTGTTTGTCACGTGTTATTGTTCTACTTTAGTGCATTTAGTGCGACGTTTAAAAAGTTTGTTTTAACTACTAAGTTAAGTTACTCGTTATGGCATTGAGTAAGTTAACAGTCTCGGACATAAAAACACTGGTGTTCTCTAATTTGTCATTGGAAAGGAAAATCGAAATAAAACAAGCAGGCAGGCCAATGCCTAAACTTACTATAGTGCAAGTGACTAAGTCAAAAAATAGGGAGTTCAGGAGAGAATTTAAGCAGGACATTTACGAGAAAAACTCGTGGATCTGTGGATTCGAAGAAACCAACCGGCTCTATTGTTTTCCCTGACTGCTCTTCGCGAAACGAAGTGGTGAATCTAGTTGGGTAAGTTTTGGCATCTTAGATTTGTCTCACTTAAGTCGATAAATAAAGAAGCATGAGAGTGCAGGAACACATTTGAATTCCGTCCTGGAGTTTCATCTTTTGGGGAAATTAGACATTCGCCAACAACTTGATAGTGCTTACCGTTTGAACATTCAACAACATAACGAGCAAGTTACAAAAAATCGTTATGTCTTGTCTAAAATTATAGATTGTATAAACTTTTGCGGGGAGTTTGAACTCGCGCTGCGAGGTCACGAGGAGACACAAGAATCTGCTAATCCTGGAAATTTTAGAGAGTTAGTTAATTTTTCAGCAGAATTAGACAAATCTTTGAAAGACCACCTTGCAAATGCAACTGTTTTCAAAGGGACTTGTAAAGAAATACAATACGATTTGCTAGATTGTATGCTTAAAGTCTGACAAAAATACATCAAAAAAGAAATTTCATGTACAAGTTTTGTTTCAGTAATTGCAGACGCAACGACAGACATATCATCTTTATTCCAATTGGTTATAGTTTTTCGCTATGTGTTAACGGGCAAGCAGTAAACGATTCTGGCAGTTTGTAATCCTCCAGGACATGATGCTGCGTCAATCGCAGAATGTATTCGCATTGTTTTGGAAATTATTGTTGACAAACCCGAGAAATTGATATCTCAGAGTTATGATGGGGCTAGTGTAATGAGTGGGCATCACAATGGTGTTCAGGCCATTATTCAACAAAATTATATATATGAGTAGATGTATTTAGTAGGTTCTGGGACAGGGGTGGGGGTGGGGTATACGGGGATTCAAGGTGGCCATATTGGATTACGTAACTTCCAGCGGCCATCTTGGATTCGACCTTGACCTTTGACCCCGACGACCATTTTGTTTTCTAGAACATAACACCATTTTGTTTTTCTAGAACATTCCTCCTTTTTTCTAGAACATGCCGCCATTTCGAGTTTCATCCGCCATCTTGAAAATATTTATTTATTATCCGATTTTAATGAAAAAAATTTAAAATATATAAAAAAATTAAATAATCAAACATTTTAAATAAAATTAAAAAAGTATATTATTTAATATAATTGTAATTTATAAACCCTGCGCATCGAACACCCCACTCCTCTACATTACGAATACACCATCTAGCACCCCACTCCTCTGTTACAATGATATCGTCATCAAACACCCCACCTATCCCTGTTATAATTTTTCGTTAAACCGCATTCTTTGAAATAAATTTATTATCAAAATAAAAAATATATACCATCGTTGTCGACCGAAGGCAGCCATCTTATTTAGTGGAGACCACTATCTTGATTTCATCTGATGGATGTTATCATAAAGTGTAGGTTTCTAAAGTAGGTTAATGTATGTAAGGTCGAGTTTCAATTCTCTACCAATAGTATTATGAACCTTATGGTAAAAAATCCACAAAATCCACAGTCATTATATTGTTATGGACCTTATAGACAAAAATCCACAAAATCCACAGTCATTTTATCGTTATGACCCTTATAGACAAAAATCCACAAAATCCGCAGTCATTTTGTTGCTGTAACCACCATTTTTTCTTAAAGTATTATCATTTATAGGTTTTAAGTAAAATATATGTTATCAATACTATCGTTGTGGATGCGATAGTTAAAGTAATGATAATTTTAAAAAAAACATTTATTACTCCATCTTAGCGGACCAGAAATTTTTCAGAGTCCTAACTCACAAGTAATATTCTCTTCTCATGTTTGCATACTCGTGTTTTAAAAGCTGCATGGAAGCATATATTTTTAATGTCTGCGTATAATTACATTCCTAAACAAGTTTATGTTTGCGTACATGTTTTCACTAACTCTTCCACGTAAAAATATCTTGGAAACAATAGCCAGTTACCTTGAAACATAAATTCAAAGAAATAAATAAATGAAAAGAACTTTTAATAACACAAAAACACAAATCACAAAAATATAAACAATCTAACTCCCAAATCGCTCGCGCAAAAGCATGTTCAGGAGCCGCACCTCGACGCTCAAGCCACCGAGCACATACTCTAGGCTGTCGTAGCGCCCGTTGAAGTCCTCTTCCAACATTCGTAGTCTCTCGCCCAGCCCGGCACACCCCCACACGCTCACTTGCCTGCGGCCACTCTCCGAAGGTGTGCCCCACCCACACTGTGATAGCGGGGTAGGGGTTGCAGCCTAACTGGGTGTAGACAGTGATGTAGACGTTGACGGTGTTGACACCACTGATGTCGGTAATGTGCGGCGACCCGCAAGCTCCATCAACGGCGTCAGCCCCCCATCCAGGTGTGGTGTAGCCGACGGAGCTGTCCCATCCGCAGGAGGCGTCTGCCGCCCAACTCCAATCGGGATGAGGGGTGGTGGCGGTCCGCTCGCCCCAGTCCGAATGGTAGCATGCTGCTGTCGTACAGCAGCAATGGGGATGAGTGGTGGTGGTGGTCCAAAAACCGGCTGTGACGTCTGCGTCGACGAGAGGTCCAGCGGTGAGCAGTCCAGCTCAGGAGCCCGCCCCCACGGATCCTCCCGTGTCCAGCAGCGGCCTTGGCGACGACACCGCTCGATCCCCGACCAGGGGGTTTATTCTAAGTTTCTCTGAAAAGAGTTTCCGATCGTGATGCCACGATTATCGGAAGCTTTCTACAATTTGGTATCCTAAGTTACTTTCATCAACTCGGAACCTTTCGATTCTCGGAAGCCAACGATCGGCATGTTTCGAGTATACAATTGCTGTCGAAAAACCTTTGCCGATCGGGAATTAGCAGCCAGTTGAAATCATGGCGGATGCACGATTTATGTGTACACTAATAGTTAAACATTGCCGAAAATAGTACATTTTTTTGGCATGATCTATTTTTATGATATTTTACGTAGGTGTCAATTGTGTTTAATATTTTGTAAAATGAAATGTTTTCCCAGTAGCATTGAATATGTATGATTTTGGGGCGTTATTCAAGTAGTTGACTTAACAGTCACGAGAGGGCAGCAGGGCTTGTGGGAGTGCGAGGCAGTAGCGCGCGCTGCGGTGAGTAGGACTACAACAACACTTAATCGGAATTAAGTTTCGCGTCCATTACCGTTTCCCGAGTGGTAACAGTAATTACTGAAGATATTTGTACATTTATTATGTATAAAATATTGATCCATAATACATGAACAAATATCTTCAGTAATTACTTTTACCACTCAGGAAACCGTAGTGGACGCGAAACTTAATTCTGATAAAGCGTTGTAGTAGTCCTACCGGCCACTGCGCGCTTCTGCCTCGCACTTCCGCAAGCCCTGCCATCTCGTGACTGTTAGGCCAACTAGAATAACGCCCCAAAAACACGAAAGTATTTCTTCATATGGAAGCGACTTCTATCCAATCAAAGAAATTGAAAAATTACATATGTAAGTAGTGATCCAGATACATAATAACTAAGTGGGAATGTAAAGACGTTCTTTCTATAATAACAATATTATAACGAATATTTTATGCAAGTAAATTGAAAAATAACCCAACTTTCAAAATACATTTTCATAAATTATTCGCCTGTTTCAGATATCAAAAGTTTCAACAATAACTCAGCGTGTGTATTTTGTTGCAGTCGTGGAATTCGATAAAAATTTTCTCCGCAAGAATTCGGGGTGCTGCTCCATAAAATAAACCAACATTTTAATTTGCCTCTCACTCACACGAGATCGCCAGCAGCCATTATTTCAATAATACAATGACCGAGGACCGACCACGTGCAAACAACTCTTAACATTTCACTTCAAATATCCCGTAAAAATAATTTAAGAAATAAACATTTTTCGCTTGCTCGAGCACTTTTAAAATTACTTAAGATTTTTATAAATACTTTTATCAACATTGAAACATCGGGAAAGTATATTGTCTTATAAACTCTGTGTTTTTATTTATAAATTTGTTAGAAATATGAAGTGTTTTTTGTTGTTATGTTGCAGTTTTCAAATCTCATCTTCGCTGCCAGAAAAATTTTAGAGGGGGAAATCGTAACCCGAACTTTGCCGAGATAGTTAGGGCTCGTAACGATACCGCGCTTAGAATAGCAATTTCAGTACCTTTCGATTACGATCGTTCGGAACCGTGTGTTGCCGATGCTATATGTCGGAATCGATATCGAAATGTTCCGATAGAAAACGCTGGAAACTTAGAATAAACCCCCAGTTGTGGAGATAGGTCTCCTAGCTTATGGTGCCGTAGTCCTCCTCCCCGTCACTAGAAATGGTGATTATTTCGCCCTCCTCCGCACTCGACCAGCCATGCATGAAGTCGCTTCCGTGAATAGACATAGCGGTTTTTTAAACAAATATTGATCAGTATCCTGCAACAAACTGAAGCGTGCCGCCGCCGTTCGTCATCACTGGGGCGAAGCCCCTCAGCGCGGGGGAGGCACAAGCCCCTTGCGGGGCTCTTGTCCTCCCTTTTGTCATCATACAGGTTATTGAAGGGTTAGGGGAATGAACCCCCTCCCCCTCTTGTCAAATTCGTGGTGTTGGCTGGAAGCGAGCACACTCCCAGCTGATCTTCGAACAGGGGAAAATTTTTGCCACCTTTCCCCCGGGTTTCCTTTTGGTTGTCTCCCCCCCCCTCTGACCACTGAGGCTGAGGGAGTGAGCAGGATTACCCACCTGCTCATTTGCCCTGAAACTGTCAAATTTTGAATATTTGTGGGTCTTTGTGGTAATCAGTTTAATTAAGCTTAAGCCGAAAATTATTTTTGCAAGCTAGTCGGTAATCGTGGAGTGCGACCACGTTTCCTTCATGTTAATACAAGAATTAATGAATTAGTTATTGGTTAATCAGTTAATTAAATTAGATAATTAATCTGTGTGGAATTTAATTGAAGTTAACAGGCCAGACTGTGACGAAGTCGGTGCTTCGTTTGTTGTAGAGGGAAATTGTTGCGGGCCAATTTTGCGCTCAGTTTTCCTTATTTAATATTACTTATTAATTCGCGTGCGGATTTGGACATAATAAATCTATTTCCTGTGTGTTGTAAATAATTTTATGAGTGTATTTGCGTGAACGAGAATAAATCCGCGTGTTGTGGGGATGAAAAACTGGCTAGGAAATGGCGAAGTCGGTGCTTCGCTCTGATTGGCTGCTGGTATTTGGCTCTAGCCAATCACAGCGCAGTCCGCTCTGCGGGCTGGCCGCGGTGTTTACTGTGAAATTAATACGCGGTGCTGGGTTCCCGTGGCTTGGGGACAGGTATTTACGGTATTGTCATGGAATTAGCGACCTTATTCGCAGCCCGTGAAGGACGTCAGGGCCTGAACGAGCAGGAGGGTTTTCATAGAGGGATCTGAGACTGTATTGGCGAGGAGCATGTATGGTTTGAGGTGTGTCATGAAGGAGGCGAAGTTGGTTTCGCGAAGGAATTTTAGAAGGTCCTGTAGGTCGGAGAGTGCGGACGGAATGCCAGTACAGTCGCCACGAGAGGATGGTCCTTGGGGGGGGGGGGGGGGGGGCGGGGAGTGGAGGGGCGGGCTGAGGAGTCGTCTGTTGGTGTGCTATTGCTGGCCGCCTGTGCAAAAGAAAATGTGGGCCGAACTGGTTTTGCAGGTGGAGCTGACGTGAGGAACGGAAAGCTGGCTGGCGTGACCTGAGGGATATTTTGCTTGAGTTTTTCAGCTCGTGCGGCTGCGAGATCCTGTCTGGCCTGGAGTTGCTGGAGATATACCGGGCAAAGTTTTGAATTTCCCTCGTGAATTCCTTTCCCCTTGCAATTTGCACAGTTGGGGTTTTTGTCGACATTTGGACAGGCGGCGTGGGTGTGGGGCCCGGCGCAGTGTTGACATCGTGTTGCCAGGCGGCAGAAGTTTTTAGTGTGCGAAAATTGCCAGCAGTTTTTTCACTGAGCGACGTCAGTTGCCCGTTTTCTGTATTGTGTGATGACGACTTTCGTCATGTTGATGATTGATAGTTTCGTGAGAGGCGGCAGTGTGTCGTTCTTACTCGCTGTTACGCAGAAGCGGGGAAGGGGCTCCTCCCAGGAGTGCGTTGGGTCAACAGGGTCAGTGACTCGTGCCTTGAACTGGTAGACGAGGACTGAGTACACGCGCGCCTCGAGGTCCTCTTTGATGGCGGCTGTGGGAGTTTGTTTAGGCATCTTGATAACCACCTTCTGTGGCAGCTCTGAGGCCGTGCTGAAGGTGTAGTACGGCACAGGGGCAGAGTCGAGATACTGCTTGACCAGTTGGTATGCTTGCTCGTGCTCGCACGCGATCTGAAGCCCCTCCCGCACAAGGGCTAATTGTGCGCCGCCAGGGGCCAAGGCTCGCACGCGAGTGACGAGCTGATTGTAGAGGCTAGTGTCAGGAACAACCAGCCTCAGAGCGTGTTTATTCACTTTTCTGGCGCGCGGGTTAGCAGGTTGTGCTGCAGTGCCCTGTGTGCCAGGAGGGCCTTGTGACGTCATGTCCTGTGCGGACACTACAGCTGTCGCGGGCTCACGCGTGTTCTGATTGGTTGTGTGTGTGGATTCAAGAGCTGACCCTGCCGAGGGGGTGGAGGGGGGACCCGCTGTGTCAGCGAGCGGCTCGTAGCGGTTCGAAACCGCTATTGGCTGAGGCGTGGTCACCTGCGGGATTTTTCGCTGACGTTTGTGTTGCTGTTGCCACTCAGTGGTTGTCTCGGGGTGCTCCCTTTCCATCTTTGCTTTATCACGCAAGTATGCCGCTTACAAATCCGCTGGGACAGTGAGGGAGTTAACGGAGGACCTGGAGGCAACAGATTCACAGTCTGAATCGGGATAGGTTGCTGTGTCCATGTTTGTTTCTGTGCTGTCCTGGGAGGAGGCGAGTAGAGTCAGAGTTCCGTGCCGAACTGGCTGAGAGCTGCCGCCAGGATAGACTGCGCCGGGTGTTTGTTTGATTGGCATGGACCTGGCTGGGAGTCCCTGCTCATTCATTCCACCAACCCCCCTCAGGGCCGGCCCTAAGGCCCGGTCGCGGGAGGGGCATGAAGCCACGGGTGTGTCCTGTGTTCGGTGTTCTTTAGGGGCGGTCTAATACAAGTGTTGTAAACCTATTCCGGTGAAAGAGGACTCGCCGCTGACCCAAACGGGCTAGGCTCGAGGTGGCCGTTCGGGATTTATAACCTCCCTCAGGCCGGCTGTCACTCTTGTGTCCGCGAGCTAAAGAATCGAAGCGATGCGCAGAGAGGAGGCAGGGCCGCACTCCGACGATGCTCACGACTCGGTAGCTGTGATGGAAGTGTGACTGAAGCGTGCGATTTTTTTTTTCCTAGCCTAAGTTAATTCTAAGTGTGTAGGGGAGGGTCCAGGTTAGGGGAGGACCTAAGTGTGTCTCAGGCCGAAGCCTATACACTCTACCATGCGGGTTTTTAACCATGCAGGACAAGGGCGCGTGCATCCTGTGCTTATTGGGGTTTACTGGCCAGCCATGGCTGCGATTGGCGCCATGACTGACGCCCCATTGGTCGCCTAGCTTAAAAGCTAGCTAATGTGACCCAGGTAAAACCTTCATAGACACAGGGAAAACCCTGGGCCGGTTCATGCGGGGATCAAATAACATGCATTAAGCAAGCAGGTAACTACTGGACAAAAGGGAAGAAGGGTCCAGGTAAGAAGAGTTGGAGGGGCTGAAAAATCAACCATGCTGTAGTTGGGTGCTTGGGCCTTGCGGCCCGCATTTAAAGTTGGGAGCTCCTGGGTTATTATTAACCAGGGGCGCAAGCGCCCCCAGGGGCGGGCGACTTCACTCGTCAGCCCAGCCACAGCTGCCCAGGCAGCCACAGTTAAAACAGAAGTGGGCAGACGAGCCAGTAAACCGGCTCGAACTGCGGGCGCACGGAGCGAAAGGCAGTCTGACGTTGCGCCATCTTCATCTTCCTTCTTCAGGTTAACAGCAGTACTTTTCAAGCCAGGGTGGGGGGAGGGAACCAACCTCGCCACCCAAAATCCCCGAGACGGTTTAAGGTCGCGCCGCTCGAGGCTACTGCTGCCACAGCTACAGCAGCCCCAGCTGAAGGTTCCTGATGTCTTCCTTCGGAGTTCCGATGCATTTCAATTCCGTTGCGCGCGCTGCAGTTCACAGCTCCACAAGTTCCAGCCCGCAGTTCGTCTACACTTCGCATTTTTTCAGCACATCGAGCTCCCCTGCGGTGCCTTCGCCGACGAAGCTGCTTCCTGCCACGCGCCGAGCTACATTCAGGCTACCTTTCACCCCGATAGCCGTAATAACGACTCCACAGGCCGGCCATTGGTCCGCGGACTGCTATTGGTTATTCACAGCCACCCCAGCAAGATTGCAACTCTCGAGCTGGGCTCCCGTATCCGCCACCCGCGGGACGCGGTCGGTAGCAGTTGGCGCTGCTAGGCCGCCCCCAGCACGCACACAAATCCCACACGCACTGCCAGCCTTCGGTTACCCAATAGGGCGCAGGGAACTCCCAGCCAACAGACCGCGAGAGAGATGCGATTTTTTTTTTCCTAACCTAACTAAAACTAAGTGTATTTGGGAGGGGTCCGGGTTAGGGAGGGACCTAAGTGCGTCTCAGGCCGAAGCCTATACACCTTAGTCATGCTGGGATTAGCCATGCAGGGAGAGGGTCGCATGCATCGTGTGCTAGGAGGGGATTGGCCAGCCATGGCAGCGATTGGCGCCATGACTAACTCCCCTCACTCTTAACTCTAGACTAAACTACTAGATAAGTTGGGCCCAGGTAAAACCTGCATAGACACAGGGAAAACCCTGGGCACTTTCATGCGGGATGCCAAATTTCATGCATTAATTTCAGGCAGGTTCAATACGGGAGAAAGAAGGATGGTTCAGGAAGAAGAGTTGGTCAGAGCAGAAAGAGTCTACCATGCGGGGTTTGGGCGCTTGGACTTAAATGTCCGCATTGTTTGTTGTTCTGCAGTTCTGGATCTTCTGACCAGGGATGCGAGCGCCCCTGGTGGTGGCTGGCCACACTGGGCCACCCACTCCGCCTCCAGTAGCACCTAAACTAAAAGAAAATTAGAACACCTTACTTACTAAACATACACAAACAAAACATATTTCACTATGTGTACGCTCTGCTAGTGCGGAGCGTAGGCTACATTATTTAAGATATTTTAAAGCTAATAACTTAATATGAATTAAACTATTATATTTTTGGTATTTTATTTTATTTTTTTTTGTTTTTATTATTTTTAATTTTTCTCTCTTAGCCTAATATATTATATTACTTTATATAGTATCTTAATATCTACGCACTTAAATATACTGGTAGAACTGCCAACATATAAAGTCACAGGCGAATGGGAACAGAGCACTCGTATTATTGTTTTAAATATTCAATATTTTAAGTAGCCATGCCCTGCAGCAGTGGTACCCATCGGAAAGCAGCATGCCACTCGTATCGGCATCCCCATCTCGATCGGTGTTTATTTGCACTAACTATCCGGGCAAACACGTATCACAGGACACGACTTCTACCACTAATTTTAAATTATATCGTCGCGACGCACCACAGGCCTACCATGCCCGGCAGCAAGCAGCATGCCACTCGTATCGGCATCCCCAGCTCGATTGGTGTTTACTTTCACTGAATGCGAGGGCAGAGGGCAGGTTCAATGCAGTACGACACTCTTTGTCGCTACGTTTGGTAGCCTAACTATTTATTATTGTAATTAAGTATAAATTAACTTGAAGTTACATTTTAATTCGCGAGTAGTATTTTCATTGGCCGGACGAGTCGGCCAACCACAGCGCAGCTACGGGGGCCTGTGAGCCAGGATTGAAACCGGCATTTTATATATCCGATGCAAATCCGGATCATTGTCGCCAAGGGAGGAAATAAACGGATTTTCACTTAATTTACATTTATCATAGAATTTCTGAGTAGTCCTAACATAATAATCCTTTAATAATTCGAGTTTTAGCTCCCTATGCATGGCCCTGACGGGACAATACACAGGTGCTTCAGTCGCGATACGAATGCTCTTGTTCTGTATTCTCTGTAGCTTTTTCAGATGGGATTCTGCTGCTGTTGCCCACACTGGTGCCGCATAGGTAATAATGGGTTTAATTAGCGCGTTATATATTGTTAATCCGTTTTTAACTGAGCTACCTCGTCGTCGACTCATGACTGGATAGAGTGTCATTAATCTCGTGAATGCCGCCTTTCTTTTTGCTTCTATATGGTCGCGCCATAGTAATTTACGATCCATATGTACGCCTAAATATTTTACTACGTTTTTGTGCGGTATTTCTGCATTGAATAGCGTTAATTGCGGCCTATTTTCTAGTGGCGGGAGATGTTTCCGCGTAAAAACAATGGCTTCGGACTTTGTAGGATTAACTTTAATTCGCCATTTCGTGCACCATTTTTCTAGCGAGTTTAACGCAGTTTGAAGCCTTTCTGTTGCAAGTTTAAGTTGCGTGACCTACTAAACAATACTGTATCGTCGGCGTATAGGCCAAACTGTACTAGGCGATGCTCAGGTTTAGGCATGTCGTGTATGTAAATGTTAAATAAAACGGGTCCCAGTATGCTACCTTGCGGAACGCCTGCTCTGATTCGTTTCTCGTCTGACAGTGCCCCCTCTGTAGTGACTCTGAACGAGCGATTGGCTAAATACGAGGCTAATAATTTTATATAGCAGTCGGGGAAATCGGCTTGGTATAGTTTATAGATTAAGCCTGCGTGGAAGACTCTATCAAAAGCTTTCTCTACATCTAGAAACGTTGCTACATTATAACTGTTCCATGTAAACGCTGTTACTATTTCTTCCGTCATGCGTACTATTTGTTGTGTAGTGGAATGCGCGCTGCGAAATCCGAATTGTTCATTCGGCAATATGTTACGTTCTTTAATATGAGTATTGAGTCGTTGCAAAATTATGTACTCAGCTACCTTTGACATTATACTTAGTAAGCTAATTGGCCGATAGTTTTGTGGCATTGTTTTATCTTTACCAGGCTTATGAAATACCATTACGTTGGCCTGTTTCTATTGTGAAGGGAAATATTGCAATTTAAACATGGCATTTATTAATTCAGCTAAGTACTCTAGAATTTCATCAGGCAGTTTCTTAAGGACAACTGCCTGTATGCCATCTATTCCCGGAGCTTTACGCGGTTTCATACGTTTAATAGCCTGCTTAACTTCCTGCGATTGAGTTAGATAAGGCTCTGAAGTTAAAGGCTGATTTAGTTTTATTCTTAATTCCCTATATATCATTGCATTAAATATTGGGTCGCAGGGCTCGATATTAGGTTTAAATGCTTCTTCTAATGTGTCCGCGAATGCCTGTGCTTTATCTATTGGTGTATAAGCGACTCCAGTATGGGTTTGTAATGGAGGAATTTTATCTGTCTTGTGGAGGAACCGCTTTGTCATACTCCAGGTGCTACCATCTTGCACCCGGAGCTGGGAGACTTTCGCCTCCCATTGGCTGTCCCTCCACAGAGTTATCTCATCGGAAATTATTCTTTGTAATTCATTAATACGCGCTTTAATGTCACGCTGTCTACGCCTAGTATGTTCGCGCCTTAGTCTACTTTTCTGTGATATTAAGTCCCTTATGTATGCCCGCAGCTCTCCCTGCTTAAATTAAACTTAACCTCCTTTTCTGGGATGCACGAGTTTATTGCAGTTTGTATATTTATTGTGAGTTCTGTTACTGCTGTTTCAATACTTTCTTTAGTTTCTAGGTTGGCAGCATCGGCTGCGGGCACGTTATCTAATAGATGCGTCTGATAGCCTCGCCAGTCAGCTTTTTTATAGTCTTTGATTTTTCTCGGCGGATTGGTATGTCAGTGTCCGCGTCATCGAAAATTAAATGTACTGGGAAGTGGTCAGACGACATTTCATGGACGACTCTGAGTTCGAATCCCGTTTGGACTCTCTTATTTAAAACGATATCTAGTATGTCGGGGGTTTGCCTTAGTGCTCCGCTATCGTGTGTGGGCTCTGAGGGAGCATAAACTTGATAATTTTTATTAGACTCATGCCGTTGCAGCAGGAAGCCATTGGCTGTGTTGCTCCGACAGTTCCAATCCTTATGCTTGGCATTAATATCGCCAACTGCTAAAAATGCAGGAGCTGAGCCATATAATATGTCCAGCTCATTCAGAGTGAGAGACCTACCCGGCCGTGCATACATGGAAATAAGTACTATGTGTTGGTTGTTGATTTTAATATTTATTGCAACAGTTTCTAATTCATTAAATGCAGGTAAATAAAATTCTGTGTGCCTAATGCTTTTGTGGACCACTAAGGCCACCCCTCCGCTTCTGGTGTCACGGTCGCGCCTGTAAACATTATAGTTTGATATCGTTAATCTATCTGTTGGTATTAGGTGAGTCTCATTGATGGCCGCGATTTTAATCTTATATTTTAGTAAATGATCTGTAAACTCGATTATTTTGTTTCTAATTCCTCGTGCATTCCAGTAGAGGATGGTACCTAAACTACTGTCTACGGGATTAGTGTTCGTGACAGGACCTAAATTATGGGTGTGCGGCATTGAAGCTGGCCGCTAGTGTCTGCACGAAGCCCATGGTGGCTTGTATCTTTTCCTCAAGGGACATGGCCGCGTCGCACCAGATGGCCATGAGTTGGCACATCGGCTCAAGGGCCTGGGACAGGTTTGGGTCCTCAATAAATGTTTTGGACTGGCCCACGACCTTTAGAAATGCCTTAGGGTCGGGACCTGGCTTACGTGTGGAGCTGGGCTGCAGCGGAGCAGTTGGCAACACTGCAGGCGCTGACTCGATCTGCATTCCAGTGTCCTCGTGCTCGTGATTCACCCGGGGCGCCAGTGGGATTGGCTTCGTGCGTGGTGCGATAGGGGGAAGGGGGGCGGGGTGCTGCGGGGCAGGCTGTACCTGCCTTGGAGCAGGCTGTTCCTCCGGGGCCCTCTTCCCCTTTCCATTTTTATGTCCCGAATGGTGTTTTTTCGGGGCTCTCTGGGGCTGTGGCTGCCCTCTGGGCCTCCAAGAGTTGGCCACAACAGGGTATTCCAACTCGTACCTGTCGTCCAGCACCGAGTACTGGTTGGGGCTCTGCCACTGTTGAGGAGCAGGGCAGCTGGGGCCGCGCCATACCTGTCTGGGGGGCTGGGGCTGGTAGCTGGACGAGCCAGCTTGTTGTGACTGAAAGTGTGTTTGCGCCGCAGCTGCAGCTCGCTTGTTTTCGCGAATTGCATGCTTTGACTGCAGCTCCCTTTCCTTGCGTTCCTCCTGCGGGAGATAGCGCCAGTTTTCACGCTTGTAAGCCTGGCACCCTCTGTAGTTGGCGCAGTGCGGGCCCTTGCAGCTCGCGCACTTTGCCTTGTTCCTGTCCCCTCCCTCGGGGCAATTCTCTGTTTTATGGCCCTTGCTGCACCAGCGGCACACAGGAGATGCTCTGCAGCCTTTCGTGGGATGCCCAAAACGCTGGCAGTTGCCACACTGCATGGGACCTTTCGGGTGGCGGTAGTCCTCGACACGAATGCTGAGGTTACAGAATGTTTTTATGGCGTAAATCCTATCTGAGTTTACGGCCTTCGGGAGCTCGACCACAAGTTTATTTATTGGGCGTCTGGTTTGCCTGTTGCATAGGAACCAGAAGTTCTGTACGGGCAGGCCCATTTTTACGAACTCTGCCTGGATAAATTCTTTGTCGATGCTGCTGTGCACCCGACAAAAGACGAATTTATTAGGGATCTCGTCTGGCTGCAGTAGAAAAGAGTGCTGCACACCTGCCTGCTCTAATGCCTGTACTGCACGATGGTAGTCCTCTATCGTGGCAGCGTGGATCATTAATTGATCGTGGCCTCAACTTACGCACGTCCATGTCATATGGAGAGCTGCGTCCAGTCTTTGAATATATATACTTTATAGAAGTCGCCAGCCCAGGCTAAAATTTCTAACACGGTTTGAGGTAGTTGGTTGATTCACCGCCGCAATCGCCACCATCTCTAGGGCATCGACTTGTGGTGGTCCCTAGCGGACAAGTGTCCAACTCTTCAAACACCCCTTCCTCACCCTCCCTCAAACACGCGTTGTCCTCCACCCACCCTCCACCACACCTAACATCCCTACAGTTTTGTGACGCACAAACTCCCGTTGAACGACCTTGAGCTGCCGTGAATGTTTCGCCATGGCGAGCATTTCACAGTTCCTTCCCCAGATTTTGGTTTCAGGTGCGATGCGGTTGAGTATATTCGTTCTGTAAGCGGTGTTCTTAGTTTTCGAGGAACGATGGAAAATTTCAGAATGGGCAAGAAATGTGATTACACTGGTTGTTTTAATACGAGAAACAGTACCACGGGTATATCTATGTTCAGTTTCCCAGTGAAAGACAAGGATCGGTAAATTTTTTACTTACTAGGCTATTTCAGAAGTGTAGTTTAAGGACCAAGAGGTTGTGATTATGAAAGTAAAATAGGTTCGCTCAATGATTAAAATGGTTTGTTTTTACTACGACACACGTGCTTCCGTGAGGTTATAGTCTAAGCATATGCAAAAATTTCTTTGGTTTTAGTTTCATCGTCAAGTAGGAAAGGAAAAAAGAAGGGGGAAGCTTTGGCTTTTTTTATTATATCTATAGCTTTATGGTAACCAAATATAGAAAATAACCCGCGGATTAATTGTAATTCTGTACTTAAGTTTACATAAATATTGTTTAAATTTAAAATAAGAGTCGTAAGTGTTTTTAAACTCTAATTATCACTGAGCTGTGGTTGTTGTTGAACAGTTTATATTTTCCCCCTCATTAACTGAGTTTGTGATTCGTAGCCCTATATTATTCTTAAAAGTTAATAGCTATGACGTCTGTTATTGAAATATGTAGTCGTCAGTATAATGAGTGCCTGGTTCAGACTTTATCATTTATCATTGAATTTATATTTTATTCATTCACATTTCATTTCCCGGTCCTTTCAACAGAGCTAACTGAGGTGATATCTTATTTGTCTCATGCATGATATTTTTGCCGGTGCAGTGTGTATTTTGCATAACTTTCTTACACATCGAAATATTGTGTGTATATGACAAACAACAGGGTGGTTATTAAATCGATGCGTTTATAAGCTAATAACAATACCTACCATATGGTTAGTTAGTGTTAACTTTAAATAGAATAATGCCCTCAAAGTTTTAAGACTATTTTCTTCGAAAGTAGATTACTATATTCCTTTCCTATCATTCGGAATAATTTCACAGGATTAAAAAAAATCTACATATTAGTTTTAATGCTTAGCGTAAAACACTAGCTTGAAAAGTTAGTAATAAATAGCTTTAACTGTTTATTAAAATTCCGAAGAATAACAATGGAAGTTGCTTTTAGCTTATAATTCACTGCCAAGATTATGATAGGGGAAAATATCAATCCCTACAGTTAATTGCTTAAATTGGTAAATATAACCTTTTTTTCTCTTTGAAAAAAGAAAGCCCTCAAGAAATTTAGCCTTTACTAAACTTCATAGGGAAATAATGTGAACAAATTATTTACTCGAGCAATAATTTATTAGAGAAAAGTAATACTTTCTGTGATTTCACAAGACAATTATTAACATATTTTATTCTCGTTCACCTCCACGTGAAGTGTGTTGTTATGTTGAGGAAATTAAATTCTTGCAAAACAAAACAAAATTACTTTTGTAGTCACAACTGTTATGAGTTACGCATGATGACCCTGCCGTATGGTGTATGTAAATTTTTACAATGTAATTTACGTCAAATAACGCAAAGTAAATAATTTGTGACGCTGAAATTCACGATTAGGTATAAGGTTGAAACAATAAAATTCTACCTTCAACCGTACACATGTAAGAAACACAAAGGTTTATGCGACACTCAAGTTTAACGAACACTTAAGTTTGTGCCCTATCCAACATGAAAATATAAAATATTGTTCGGCGTTTTCCCCATTATGTTGACATACCTTCAAATTTACCAATACAAAAAAAAACACGTAACAGTCATGATAATTATGTTAGGACCGTAGTAAAAATGGAAAATGATTGTGCTAATGTTGCATTTTACGATTTTTATTATTAACAATAATAAATTGAAAGTATTTACATTATTAGTGTGAATTAAATGAGAACAATGGCGTGGTTCAAATATCAACACAAAGGTTTTTTTTTTCCCTCATTTCGTTTGGCGCATCAATATATAACTTATGTGTTTTTCAACACCAAAATCTTGCAGACGTGTAAATGTGTAATTATTTTCGTTTTAATAATATGTGATTATTTTACTAACCTACTGAAAGAATTTCATCACAGCCTAGTAATACACTACGCATAAGTAATATTTATTCTTGCATGTTGAGACAGAATAATATTTTTAGCAGTAATTTACTTCAATGTACGCATATTTTAATGTACGTATTACTTGAGAAGGTTATTTTAATGATGACATAGTAGGTACACTGTGGTTACTGATATTGATTGATAAAAACAGGTTCTAATGACAATTTTTTTATTTAGATGTATTGAATTGATTTTGAAAAGTGGTAACGACAAACTTCTGGAACTATCAGACAACAAACTTAGAAACCGTGTGATATGCGCTGATCACTTTGAAGTGAACCAATTCAAAAATGAACTTAAGAAGTCATTAAATTATTTTGCCGTTCCTCGAATGTTCACACTATGCAAATCCCCGCCACTAACAGAACAGAGCTTCAACACAGAGGAGACTGCTTCCAGTCCTTGTTCTTTGACACTCCATGAAGAACATATTTCAGAAGCTGACCCCCAAATAAATCAGTCACATGATAAATCTCAGACAAATTGGGTTCCTCTCGGACGAGATGCTGTACAGATAGAAACGGGAGAGAGTTTTAAAGAACTCGCACCATTGGAATCAGGTGACAATACACCGAGAAAAGCCAAACTAAGAGCTAAACTACGCAAGAAAATGCTATTACTAAATAGGAAACGCAGCCAATTACATTTCAAGCGCAAGAAAAAATACAAATTACCAGTAGCTGACTTATTACTTCAACTGAATGAGCATTTATCGGGTCACCCATTGACTTTGTTAAAGATGCAGTTGAATCACAAAAGACGGGTACCTTGGGAGCTGGATGAAAAAGAGTTTGCAATGGCAACATTTTACAGATCACCATCATTGTACAGAACTTGGTTGAAGCAGGGTTTCAAGCTACCAAGTGAAAAAACTATCCGCAAATGGGTAAATATAATGAATCTTTCACCTGGAATTACAAATGAGGTCAAAGAAAAACTGAAACTAAAGGTAGACTGCATGTCGGAAAAAGAGAAGGAATGCATTTTGATTTTTGATGAAATGGCCATCAAAAAATGGCTGTCATATAATTCAAAATTTGACGAAGAAGAGGGCAGGCAAGACTTAGGTGCACTAGGACGGGATAAGAGTTTCGCTTCACAGGCTCTTGTATTTATGGTGAGAGGTCTTTTTTACTCATGGAAAATGCCTTTTTCATATTATTTATCTTGTGGTACAGTAAGACATTATGATTTGATGATTTTAATGGATCTTGTTTTGGAAGCACTTACCGAAATTGGTTTGCATGTGCGTGCAATGGCTTGTGATCAAGGCACTTCAAATCAAAAAGTAGTAGAATGATTAGGTGTCAGTGAAGATAAGCCTTATTTTATGTTCAAGCAAAGTAAAATATTTGTTGTTTTTGATGTGCCACACCTTATAAAATGTGTCAGAAACAATCTTATGGCGAACGACTTTGTCGTCGATGGAGAAGTTGTGACGTGGAGAGCCATAACAAATTTGGCTTCTTGTGATTCAAAGAGAAATCTTGCTAGGGCAGTTCCTAAGCTCAGTCAACGTCATGTCATGCCAAATGCTTTTGATAAGATGAATGTAAAATTGGCGGCACAAATATTCAGTCATTCTGTTTCTTCTGCACTCATGGCACAAGCGACCGTATATAGCGATTACGAAAATCAACAAAAAACAATAGCGACTTCACATTTTGTTGAAAAAAATAAACAATCTTTTTGACAACTTAAATAGTAGATCAACAAATGATCCCAATCCACACCGACAGCCACTTTCAAATGAAAACCATCTAGTGTTAAAAAACATGCAGGAATCAATAGCTTGGATAAGTCAGTGGACATTGAAAGACAAGAAAAATAAATGCCCCCCAACATTCAAGAATTTCCGCCTAACTTTGAAAAGTATTTTGCTTCTATGGGAAGATCTAAGCCACGAAGGAGTTCACTTTTTACTGACATCTAGGCTTCACCAAGATCCTCTAGAAAGCCTATTTTCTGTAATACGGCAGCGCGTTGGATATGGGAGAAGCCCGTCATCACAGCAATTTAGACAAGCCCTACAACACAACATGTCTGTGAGATTAATAATTCCACCACAGTCCGCAAATTGTGAAGGAGACGATGATAATATACTTCTGGCTTCTGGTTTATCAACCACCAACACAAACAACAATGGAGTTGGCAGTGCCATTTCAGATCGTTTAGCAGGTAGGTAATCACATTTTTACTGTTATATTTTAAAAAGTTTTGAACTTGGTGAAATGTTTGTACATTATATATTTATAGCTTTCTTATAAAGTGCCAGTATCAGCCTATATCATTTATTAGATGAAATCCATGCTAAAAAATGAGCCAATCATGGTCAACTAAACAAAGTATGTTTGGTAAAAATTATTTTCTAAAGATTATTTCATTACACCACCTACGCCCAGACATTGTCCACACATAAATCACAAGCTCATACACTTGTTATTTCCTTCCCCCTGGTTGATCCTGCCAGTAGTCATATGATTGTCTCAAAGATTAAGCCATGCATGTCTAAGTGCAAGTCAAATTAAGGCGAAACCGGTGAATGGCTCATTAAATCAGTTATGGTTCCTTAGCGCATACCACTTTACTTTGATAACTCTGATAATTCTAGAGCTAATACATGCAGTTCTGAGTCCCGACCAGATATTGAAGGGATGTTTTTGTTAGACCAAAACAAGTAGGCTTTTTATAAGTTTTCGAATATGCAATGCGTTACTTTTTTTAACTGTTGTTCACATAATTACAACTTTAATTTTAGGTACTTCTTCGAGCTGCCTGACTGACGTTTGCGGAGATGACAGTACTTGTGAAAAATACGAGGAACTATCCGCAAAAAACATGCCCAGCTACGTCATCAGCAAAAACATTTCAGGTAAATCTCAAGACTGCTTTAATGTGCTAACACTCTTCAGAGTCAGCTATACAATTTTATTAGGCGTGTATTGATCTTATTGCAATAACCTCACAGGCAACTGCATCAGCTACAATTAGCTTGTTCGGTTATCGCGTTCATACAGCGCACTACCGTTGGCAATGAATACCATCAGTTCAAAATATGAAGTATACAGCACGAGTGTGCTGAAGTGCATGAACAACTGGGCTAACAGTGTTATAATATTTTACATTTTTACACCAAATGTTAAATGTCAGTTGACAAAATAAAAATAACCATTTCCCAAAGAGCAAATGAAATCAGTCACCATTCTCCGTTACATTGGAAACTAGGAAACTAAGACTTGCTTTTTTATAAAGAACAAAAAAAATTAGTATAGATGTATTTCATTTGTACCATGTTTCAATTTAAATAAATGTCTTTTATTATTTTTTCCAGCTCACGGTCAATTAACAATGCACGAGGAGAGCACAGATGCACTAGAAGATTGTGCGGTGTATTATTTTGCTGGATACATCGCAAAAAAGTGCTTGGACAAATTCCACTGCCAAATTTGTGAAGGCTCTCTGATTAACAGTAGCAATGTTTCACAGAAGTACAAAGCGCTGAACTATTTTAAAACCTACGTTTGTAATAAAGCTGTTAACCCACATAACCTAACAGAAAGTCATCTAACATCAGCGTCCAACAGTCTCAATGATATAACAAGATTTCAGTTGCGGCTGTTTAGTCAGTACTACGAAAATATTTGTTTCAAAAGAAGACTTTCTGCTTTAATGCAAGCATGCATTAGGGAAGAAACATAATCAGCGTTCCCAAAGTGGTTCGACACGTGCGGCAATCACAAAGAGTTTCTTTTACGGACTTTGGTGCGCTGCCGTATTTTCCATCAGGTGAAATGGAGCTCGAGACAAGAACGTGATGCAAAACGAAACAATACAAATGTGAAAGAAAATAGTAAACTGAAAAAACTTAAACACCAGTAATATGTATGATGACGCTACATGAGTGAACCATTGTTTTTCAACTAAATATATTTGTATAAGTAGTACGTGTGTGTGGTGGTTTGCAATATGTTCTACGCTGGCGTTGTCATTTAATATCTTAATTTTTCTGACAGTGGTTTACTTCAAATATGACAAATTACAGCTGCTAAATCACTCATTCGCAGTATTATTAGTTGAAACTGTACTGGACATCGTAATAGGTATGACCCATTTGTTTATAACAATCAACGAAAATAATAATGTAAGATGTTTGGAGATTCACGTGTCATAAAAAATAACTCGTACGAAACTGTAGAGTTCACGTGATTCGCGGTGAGCTGTTACATAGATATTCCACGCACAGAAAGTGAATTGTTATTATTTTAATAACATTTTATTATATTTATTGTTATTTGTTTATTTTTCCCGTGTTAAATGCTCTGTATTTGTATTTGGACGTATCTACGTGTGCTACACTCTATGACGTAGCCCGAGCTTACATTTGAGCAACAATTGGCAAGACCCCTCTAGAGCACAATTGACTTTAACAGCAAAATAAACTTTTTCTACGTATTTTATATAACAGTGTATTCATTATTTGAAATAATGACATTTTAAATTTGTGACATTTTGATATTTTCAGACGTTTTGTTGGAAGTCGGTATTTGTTTTAATGTGTAAATTTCCGTTAATGGTGTTTTTGCCAATTGGAGGTCGAGTTACAAAAGTTAACAGTTTTAGAACTTAATTATTAAAAAAAAGTTATGTAATTGTGGCGGCGTTGTTGAAATTGCCCGGGTTTCAATCCCGTATATATCTGGAAATCCTCGAAGCTAAATTAGATCATCCATGTGTAAGGATGTTTAAATCGTATAAATAAATATATGTAATAAATACAGGGCACATCAGCACAGATGTGTAATTAGAAGTGAATCATGTGTACTGTTACAGCATTCATTTTTCCAGCACAGAATTATTATATTCGTTATTTTCAATATTTACACTGTTTTGAGCGTTTATTTAATAATACTATTATGTTCTATGCTTAGAGAAAGCCGTATCTATCTCATGTAATCTCTAGGCTAAGGCAGGCCTTGCTAGGTCAACAATGCTGCTGGCATGTCCATTGTTAAACCATAATATATTAGCGTGAATTTTCAGCTTCTGTAATATATCACATTTATGTTAACTTTTATATTTATAAATATTTATTATTAATCTAAAGAATATTTGCACAATAATTGTTTTTATTAACAGTCCTGTTTGTCTGTTGTGAAATTAACCGTTGTTGTAAGTTTGAAGTATCAGTCAATCAGAGGCCACTTTTTTTAGGACCCAGACGCTTACGGGCGTAAATGAGAGTAAAAATAGGAACGTTTTTGACGGTGTCCCTTGGGAGACGCGAGCTAGACTAGCTCTAAGAAATTAACTTATTTTAGCTACATTAGACCATCCAAGTCTACGTTTTAACGACGTAGTATAAATATATGTAAATAAGGAAGGGCTTATTCTGACGGATAAAGCAATTAGGAGTGTAATAAGGAATGTGTTACAGTCCTGTACGCGTACTAACAAAATTCTTAAGCCCTGACTCCAAAATAAATTGAACTGTGTAATTAGTCCACCACCCCGTAGCAACATAAATAGACTGAAAACGTTATCTATTGGTTGAAATCAAATGACTATTGAGCTTAAATATTAATTCTCCAATGTAAATATATTACACCCAGAAGTTAACTGGGAGGGGACTTTCGTGCTAAAGACTATCATTTTTTGACTGAGCGAAGCTGAGGCATAATTAAAAATCAGAAAATAAACTGTAATTTTACATACAGTATTTTTTTATATATAAAATAATTTCGACATTTGGTCATGCGTGTGAATTTACGTGAGAGAACGAACATGAACTGAATGGACCGTTGAGTAAACTTGTGCGCAACCTAATTCCTGTTGTTTCTTAATTTTGTTGTCCCTAAAGAGGAGTTCATTGCTAAATTATATTGTCTTATGGATGCATAAATATGGGATGCTCACTATTGAAATTGTAATCATTTGTTCCCGCACAACCCATAATTCTTATTTTCTGTTATTGAATAAATTTTATCCTGTATTAGTTTTATGTTATTTGTTTGTTTTTTATTTGAAGTAAGTAGTGTTGCAAAGTTGTATGTATATATTTAAACAATATCTGTGTCGAAACTCATGGTACACGGATACGTATAAGGTTTTTGACAGAAATTGCAACCAACAAGCAGAGACTAACAAAACTGCAAGTACACGAACAGGTATACACACCAGTCAAGAAAACTTCCTTACAGAAAACTTACTCACACATGACATGAGTAAGAACTGACTCATATTCTCCGTCGTAATAAATATAGTTTAAAAAACTAAATAAACATGCTTTTAAAGATTATCAAACTAAAAAGTAAAAAATAATTTTAAAATTAAATTTATGACAATAGTATATAAGCAATACTAGTATAAATGAGAAAAAAGCTTGAGGCGCTTTGTGCCATATTTTTTGAATATTAAGCGCCCCATGCATTTTTTTTTTTCGGCGTGGCCGGGAGTAGAACCCACGATCGCTGAATCCGTAAGCTGACGTCACAGAAGTCGCGCGCCTTAGACCGCTCGGCTAACGAACGTAATGAAATGGGTGGGACATTTTACAGTGATCAGTCACTCACTCTTAGTCGAAAGAGTTACAGACGGACAGACAGAGTTACAGACGGACAGACAAACATACAGGTGAAGCTAATATAAAGCATGTAAAAAGACCGTTTCCTGAACCAAATATCATAATATCCTGTTGTCTACGAATAAAAATACTGATTATTTTAAGAACTAAGTAATGCCATCCAAAGACAAACTTTATAATTCAATTTGCTGACTTCCGCTATTGTGACCGAATTGTGACGTTACATATTGTTCCCTAGCACCCTAGAATTTTATCTCGATGGTCAAAGCTTGGCGCGTGGAGCGACCGTCCCGTAGGTGTGTTTTCTAATACTTTATAATGGTATGTTATTTCCGTAGAGCGTGCGGGGTAGAAACCTGCAGATGTTTGTAAGGCAGCCGGAGGGGGTCAGGGGAATGAACAAACCGGTTTTGTCGCTGACGCTTGACCATGGGGGGGGGGAGGGGGGAATGACAGCGGGCGACAGTGCTGCGCTCTATCGTGCAAATAACCACCTAAGACGATACAAGGCGTTACGGCAGCGCACTGCAGCGGCGAAGTTCCCAAGCTGCTCATTTTGCGCTCTTGAAAAACGTAGAGTAAATCCTATCCGCTCGCGACTTCTATAATACAGTAATACAGTATATATATTCAAAGGTCCAGTGCAGCTTTGATGACCGGGTAGCTGTGGCCTTGGTCTACAAATACAAACAGGGGTTTTACCTGTACTTTCTTTGCCTGAGGGGCAGGGTTCTGTGGCGCAGAGATCGTGCCTGTATTTGCACTCGCAGTCGGCTGGCTGGCTGAGGCGCCACCCTGTCGCCGCGGTTGTTTTACGCGCACGCTCAGCGTGCTGGCGCGTGATGGCGGGGTTGGTGAGGGGGGGACGCAGCCTGTCACGTTTTTCCCCTGTTTTCACCTTCTTGCTCGAGAAAGTGATGAATCCGTCATCGCTGCTCATCTCTGCCTCGTCCTCGCTCGGCAAGGGCACATTAATTCCCTCCATCTGTATCTCTGTACTGTTATCTCTCTGTACTGTTATCTCTCTGTACAGTAGACATCCTACAACACACTCGCACCCACTGACCAACAAACCTGAAATTAATCGAGGTTTGCGGCTAGGCTGTAGGGGCAGCTACGCCCCGGGCGTTTTGTGTGCTTACACTCTTAGCCTATATTCTCTATACCACCTCTGGCCTGTGTACAAGTGCACAGGCTATACTAGTGCGCGGAGCTCCTCTTCTCACGTCCGTCCTCTCTCGCGTTCCTGCTGATGCCTTCCGAGAGAGAGATGCGCACGTCCCGAGAGACGACCACCGACCTGAAGCGTGCTAATTTTTTTTTTTTTTTTCCTAACCTAACTAAAACTAAGTGTATTTTGTTTGGGAGGTATCTGGGTTAGGGAAGACTCTAGGTGCGTCCCAGGCCGAAGCCCTTACGCCTAATCATGCTGGTTTAAGCCATGCAGAAAGGGAGGCATGCATCGTGTGCTTTGTTCGGGGATTGGCCAACCATGGCAGCAATTGGCGCCATGGCTAACTCCCCTATCTTAATTCTAGACTAATTACTAGATAAGTTGGGCCCAGGTAAAACCTGCATAGACACAGGGAAAACCCTGGGCACTTTCATGCGGGATGCAAAATATCATGCATTATTAGCAGGCAGGTTGAGTACAGGAAAAGAAGGATGGTCCTGGAAGAAGAGTTGGGCAGATAGAAAAATTCTACTAAGCAATTTGGGAGCTTGGACCTTTTGTCCGCATTTGTTTTGGTGGGCACTGGTCTTTAGGGGCAACATGTTGTTGTTCCCACCAAGCTGCCAGTCAGCTCGCGTACCTAAAATAAAAGAAGAGTGATATGTTGTGTACGCACGGTGTTGTTCATTGCATTAATTAACCGCGAGTATTGGCACTGGGTCGTACTCCGGAACAGGCATAGCTTCAGGTCGCCTGTCGCCAAGATGGCAGTCGGTCAGTTAGAGAAATTACCTGATCCGTCATTGCAAGACCCTAGCCGCAACATCTACGCTATGAAGCTACGAGTAATTAATTTGTATTGTGTTACCCGCAAGTTGATGTGTCGGGACACACTCTGGAGAGGACATAGCTTCAGATCGCCTGTCGCCAGCAAAAGGCAGTCGGTCGGTTTGAAGCATGCTTCCAGCCGTCTATGGTATTTATGCTATCCCTTCCCCACACTCCTTGACAGCCCTGTCCAAGCGCGCGCTTCCCGTGACGTACAACCTCTGACGCACCTACCCCCTACACCCCTGCCTCCTCGACCCTAATAGCCCGAGCCTGTCGCTACACGATCCTAGCCTCCAAATATCATTTTAAGTACCACCCACAATTGTTCCGGCGCTAAAGAAAAAGGTTTAAACAGTACGGAAATAAATAAAAAACATTTATTTAAGTCATACATTTATTAGCATAAATTTACAACATGTATTTATTAAACATAAAATAATTACATCACATTACATTAAAACATCAGTATTTTTTATCCAACTGTTTTCAGATTTATCAAATCCTAACCACTTCACAAACAGCCTATCATCTTTTCGTCTCAATACTTTCTCTGCCAAATAATCATTCGGGTACTTGGTAGGCAGATTTTCTTCCGCATAGAATCCACCGCGTATCGCCGAACCTCGTAAATCTTCCAAGTAGTAACATCTCGAACGTAAATTACGTATTTTAAAAACACGGAATATTTCTGTAGACCAGTTAGGTGTAGGCTATACCCTTTTTCAAAATTATGTTTATATTTTGAAATGCGTATAAATTCTCCGACTTGTGCTTTAGGTTTTTTTACCTCTAGTTTATTCATAATTAGAATAAACGGTTTTAAGTAGTGAGTCATATTTTACATTAACAGGTGCCATACAGATTATTCGATGTTTTCTGTTGTTATCGTCATTTAATAATGTCGGTAACATATCAATCCACTTATAACTTCATTTTGCTGTGAACTCCCTCCACATGGCTTTCTTTAAAGTATGATTAAAACGTTCTACAACCTATGCTTTTATCTCTGTGAATGTGGAATAATGGTTTATTGCATGTATTTTCATAAGAGCCTGGAAAAACTATTATAGAATTCTTTTTCCTGCGTCTGTCTGCAAATTCTTAGGTGATGAACTTAATTTAAAAACATGTTCTATGGCTATAGCCACATCATTCGCGTTTTTACTCTTAACAGGCTCTGTCCACGCTCGTTTAGAATAGACATCTATAACAGTAAGCAGATACTTGTACCCGACATTCACTTTAGAATAAGGAATCATTTCAACCAAATCCGCCTGAAATAAGTCTAAAAGCCCTAATGTCAGAACACTTCGTCTAGGAAAAATATGTCTCGTCGGCTTATGTAATTCTTTTGCAATAGCTCGACGACTAATTTCGAGATGTATCCAGTAGTATAGGAATGTAGCTCCGAGCCCAGGCTTCAGGCTGTGGAGCCGGAGCCGGTGTCCGCCATATTGGATTGTGATTTCACGGCGGCCATCTTGGATGGTTGTGACCTTGACCCCGGCGGCCATTTTGGATCCGCCATCTTGTATCCGCCATTTTGGATGACGTCATTTTGTTTTCTCGAACATTCCGGCGTTGTGTTTTCCGCCATATTGGATGATGACGTCACCATTTCAATTTTCGTTACGGCCGCCATCTTTAACTTTTTTATTTATTATCCGATTTTAATGAAAAATTTTTAAAATTTATAAAAAAAATCAATTAATAAAATTTTAATAAAATATTTAAAAAAAACATACATTTACGACACGGAGTTCGGAGTACTCGGTTCGAACCCCGTGAGGGCAAAAAAAATAAAAATGGCAACCGATCCTTCCCCCGTGGTGGGTGCTGGCAGACTGACCCCCACCACTTATGTCAAAGTATATATATCGTCACCTAGTATGACGTCATGTCCGCCATCTTGTCTTCGATGCTGGAAGCCATCATCATTGTATCGTCGGCGAGAGTGCGCTGACGCCATGTTAGTTTAATTCTTATCCGCTAGAGTGCAGTAATCATTTATTACTGTGACACCCGACATCTTGAAATTTGGACGCCATCTTGAAAATCCGTAATTATTTAGCTAGAAATTCGGGAAAAGTTCCAAAATTCATTAAATAAATCACTCATTAATTTACATATTGATTCGATCCGCTCCTGTCCTCGGTTCGATACCCGATCGATGCAATAATGTTTAATTTTATGTAAAAAATAATAATTTCAATAAACCATGTTCAACATTCTTAAAGAGATTTTGAATCCTCTACTACCATCATCCTATCAGACATCAAGACCAACATATTGGTAATTCATAATTTTAATGCTAGAGATTCGGGAAAAAGTTAAAAATTCATTAAATAAATTTGTAATCTATATACTGATTGATTAGATCGACTAAGGTCTCTGGTTCGATCCCTGGCCGATACAAAACAACTTTAATATTTTAAAAAAAGTACCACTAAAGTGACAGGTTTGAGAAAATAAAAACACCGCAAGTTCTTTTTTAAAAATACCTTTATTACACAAATACTAAACTACTACAAGTACAACAAATACACAGACAAATTACTAAAGTTTTGTGGATTCCTTGATTCAAACAGTCTTCTTAATGGACGAAGTAAGTCTTTTACATGTTCGTAAATGTCTATTCAGTTTATCTGGTCGACATATTGGTACACCACAATTTTCACACAAAGACGAATTATCGACTTCATTAAAAGGACAGTGATATATTTCGTGTCGTTGTGCACTTTGAATATTTGCCAATGTTTTTTTACAAAATATACAGCTTGATTCCGATGAATGTACAGCCAGTCTATCACAATTCCTGAGGTGCCGTTTTAATCTTCCGTATTGTACAAACTTGCTTAAACACCTGTTGCACTGATATTTAATGCGTTCAGAGTTATTACTACAATTGTGTATTACATAATCCCGTAATTTCAAGTTTTTGATCTTCTCACAGTACGTGCAGTCGGGTGATGGAACACGCTGGATGCTCCTTCCTTCATCAATGACATTGGAACTGTTGACAACCATTGTAACACTGCTGACATGTTAACTTCTGAAGCCGTTGAGGTCTGCTCTGCAGAAGATGTTGCACGCGTCAAAATCTCCTGCTGTGCTGAGAGAGCAGGTGTAGCTGTAGACATCGTTGTCATCGTGCTCTGCACTGATGATGGTAGACATTCGATCCAGGTTGGTGTAGATAGTGGCAATGTTGCCATCGAGTTCTCAAGAATAGCTAGATACCGGTCTATTATGTTATACAAGTCTAACTATCCGTTCCGTTCATCACCGCAGTCAGAAGCGGACTGAAGTTCATATCACCAGGGTCTCACTTATATAGTCTCATCAGCTGGTACAACACATGAGTCAAAACAATAACCATGTTCATTATACTTGCACTTAACTTTCTCGGAGCATTTTTTATAATGATGATGTAAGCTATCGAGACGTGAAATTAGTTTATTACATTTTATACACTGAAACATTATTCTTTGAGCATTATTCTGACAGCTGCTTCTTTCATGTCTGCGCGCATTTGTAGGTTTAGTAAAAGATGCGCCACAATATTTGCATTGATGCGCTGTACGCTCTTCATTAATCGATGTTTGGAATGCAGATGGTGAAACTTCAGCTGATGGTGGAACAGCACGTATCGTTGTCTCCTCTGCAGTCGGTATCGGGATCTCCGACTCCATCATCGTTGCTGCCATTGAGGTCCCCGCTGCTGACGGTAAACAGTCTATTGCGGTCGACATAACTAAACCTCACGAAACTACCTGAAGAGAGCAAGTCCGTACTGCACCGCGGTCAGAGGTGAACTGCGGGTCCAGTCGTCTGAACCTCGCTTATATACCTGCGGTCTACTGGTATACTACATGAGTCAAAATATTGTCTGTATTTAAAATTATTTTTTTATTAGGTACCTAACAATTATAGAAATAAAAAACACACAAGTTCAAGTTTTATACATTTATTTATAAAATTTACACAAATACACATTAGGTTAAGGAATCAAGCATTTTCACAAGCAAAGTCTTTAATGCCGCACGCACTGTATCATCGACTCCGGTTCCAACTGGTTCGTTGACTCCGGTTCCAACTGGTTCGCCGGTCACGGGATCAGGAACACAGGTTTCCAGCTGGTCATCTTCTGCGACGTCGACAACTCCGACAAGACATGGTCGATGACGTCTGTGACCACGTCTATGCCTGGGCTTTGGCTCAGTGCTAGTTGGGACAGATTCACTGCCTGAACTGCGACGACGAGACGCACACCGTTTGGACGTCTGCGTAGAAGCATCACAGGTCGCAACAGGTTGCAACAATTCCATGTTTGGTGTTGCACATGCAGACGAGGCGACTACCTCAGCGATGCTAGCAGGAAGGATTGTGTGTGGTCTCATGTGATAGACGGCACAGTTTCCAGGTTCGCAACAATCTACCAGCTGCTGAGTCGGTTCGTAGGACACAGGAAAGTGCGCAAACTGCCAATGCTGAGCGCCTCCATCACAGGTTTCTGTATATGTACGTAGATACCCGGAATCCCAGTAGCTGTACTCGACACTGCTGAAGCTAGGTCTTTCGCTCACGTACACGTTAGCAGGATGAAACGTAAACATCTTCTTGCAGGTCGAACGACAACTGAAGGCACGTATGTATGTATGTCATTTATATATGCAGGCTCCTACTAACACTGTTCGTGCCATTTCTGCATTAACTGCGAGTTTGTACAGGCACAGACACGTTCAAACTTGTCACGTGGCTGCACATCGTATATTGCACTAAGCTTGCGCAGGGAAGGACAGCCGTAGTCGGTCTGTAGGTCTACAATTACAACTGACGCATCACACAACTTGCTCAGCCATTTCTTCTGTTCAGGTCCGGCAACGTAGATTATTTCGTTTTGAACTAGTAAATCTTCAATAGTGTTTTTCACTTCGTGGTACGGAATTTTTCCTTCGTCCCACTCTAGTCCGTGATAATATTTACATAGCCATTCATTTGACCGTTTACTTTTTTCGTCTATTAGTTTCCACAGATACAGAGGTCGGAAAGTGCGTGTTCGAGTCTTGTATCCGGAGGTGACTCTAATTTCCTTCAGCACGAACCCATTTGGACTCTGGAAACCTTGCAGGTTGCAGTACATCTTGTCACTAGCAATGCTCGGTCGTAACTAAATTATTATCGAAAACGAAACACTATTTATGTCAGAATTTTCACAAGTTTGTCTCGACAATTGTACGATGCAAGCCGATCGTGAAGTATCAGACAAAAAGCATAGGTGTTTGGTGGAATACTTCCGCTAGTCGTTATCTCGATCCTACAGTCGATGATGTTTGATTTGATTCGATCATCCTGTTTGGAAACGTCAAACACCATTAATGGAGCCTTGTTCTTGAAACTGTCGGGACCCAGTATCGGTGACTGTCTCCGTCCATAGTAATCTTGCTGAAACTTGGCATACATTTGATATGCTAGAAGAAATCTTCCACTTTCAAAATCCATGTTCATGTCAACGTACGGATAACTTTCGCTGTTTAAAAATATTTTTACATTGTGTATTTGACAGTTATCGAATATGGAGCGACTTACTCCTGCATTGAGCTGTCTTCCGGTCTGAAGCCTAACGATGATGTATCTTGGGTTTTCCGTAGCGAAGCTGGACTTTACTATCCAATTGATACGCTGACTATGAGGCAAGCCAGTATAAGTTACCAGGCTCCAGGATCGGAATGGCACATCGAAGTTCTTGCCATTTTCTATGTTCTTCAACATCTTGACTCGTTCAACGGTGCTCACTTGGATGTGGGGCAGCATCCACTCGATAGACTGTAGTGTTAGCGAGACATCTTGAGGGTTTTCTGCAGCGGCGACAATTGCATTAATGTGCGTGTTGGCTAGAAGCAGTACGAGCTCTTGTTTCGAATTAATGATTATATGCTTGTAGTCCTCAGCGAATCCAAGAAGCATGGACAGAGGAACACAAACTTCTAACTTCCCTTCGCCATAAACCGGAAGCTTATATTCATCCTCGAGAGCCCAACCGGCCATCTTTGCAGCAGACAGTTCATTTGGTGTGAGCGAGGTAATTTTTCATAGCAGATGTTATGCCTACATCTCTCGTCTGGTCTACCTCGATGCCATTGAATACATATGTAATGCGCTCGATTAGGTGAAGAATACCATTGCAGGATATTGATGTCGTTGTCGGGTGCGTACCATCCGCTTTTGTCAACGTGCCTCTTATTCGTAGAATGACTGTGAGGGTAAAGTACAATTATCTTGGTGCTATACAGCAATGCGTACTTCCGATGGTAGTGCGTACGGTCCGAGCAGGAAAGGTTGGTACTCGTGCAATTCCATTTTCGTAATGCTGTCCTCAAAATTGACCGGATCTTCCACGTTGAGGATTTCGTCTTCCATATTTATTCGGCACTTGTCCAATACTGAGAATATACTTTATGCTGTCAGGTGTTAATTCACCGATGTCTGGTAGAGAACTGTTCTTATTCACGACAATACGATTTCTTTTATAACTGTTCGGTGTTACGAACTTTATGCCCATCGCTTCAAGTGCAGACGTAATGTAATATCTTCGTCTTGAAAATTCACCAATCGTCCTCGCTGGTCAACGATTCTGACGACGACTTCGTGTGCACACTTCACGACGACTGGAACGTAAATGATACTTTGCGGTACTTCGACCAGTTTATATCCTGGCGGGACCATCGGCGAAAACTCGTGCAGCATGTTGCTTAGTCTTCCGTTGAGATACGTTCCACTTGCCAAATTACAGTTTATTCTTATGACATTCACAGGCAAAATGTTTACTGCGCGCGTAGATTCGTACGTTCTTCCTGTATCATACACCTTTGATTCGAATCCGAGCATCGTACCTATGGTGCCAGGTTTCGTAAAGTCGACATTTTCAGTGCATGTTATAATACTTTTTTGAGTGTTTGGATTTCCACGCAGTTGAAAGTCTACATCCTGTGGTAACATATCCCTGATATAATTTGCAATGTCGTCAATTTCGTAAGAGTCAACAGGTAACCGTATTTCATTAGCGGTCCCATCGCTTTTCAGGAAGCAGATCTTGCAATTTTCTTCGTCGATATTCGGTATGGCATTATACGTTTGAAAATCTACGAATCCGATACACCATTCTCCATTTAAATACAGAGGCGGGAAATGGACCGCCCGCAGCTCAGATGCGTGACCTGTCAAGGTAAGTGTTATCGACATGACTAATAAATTATTATCACTGCACAACCTTTAAGTAGAAATTTTTATTTGTCAGCTAATTTTTGTTTGTTAAAAAGCGAAGAAACGAGTGCCTGCAGTTTGTTTGATTAGGCCTCTGTTCCGTTTCGTAATTGCAAAACAACGTAGTTGACCGGCCCAGGTACTGTCGCAGTTCTTGCAGAGGCCGTAAATTTCCAAAACTATTGTAGTACTCGGCCATTTTTCCAGACTTTACATAGGCCACCCAGTGCGTGCCGCGAACCGCCGACGTGTCTAAATTAATGATGGCACGTTAGTGCGTTTTTGGCTTGCTGGGCAAAGTGTCTCGCATAAACACGCTGCGGAAATTTGGTATTTTAAGTTTGCGTGCGTACTTTATTAAATCTACGTTGGTGAGCGGTCGTTTCGGCAAAGAACTTAGGATTTTTTCATTCGTTTCTTTCTCATGCCACGACCTGTCTTGTGAGGCCGTAAGTACAGTCCTGCGCCGTTATTTTTACCGATGGCAATGGCTTCCATGCTGGAATTGTGTCGCTGTGCTTCTTTTAACTGCTTGCGTTCATTCTTCGAAGTGTTAACTGCCCGCACTATACCACTCGTTGCACCTATGAGGCCGCCGAGAGCACCCAATGCAGGCAAAAGCAAAGGAAGAAATCCTCCTATAATCTTCTTGTCGAGAGTCTGTAATTTTTTTTGGCTTTTTGCACGCCTGCACCATTCTTGCGTTTGGTCCTGCGTGAGTTAGTCTATGACTTGATGGAGCTGGCTCGACGAGCACCCAGTCCTAATTTCGTCTTTGTCTTCATGATTTTAGATACGCCCCACGCTGCGATTTTCTCTCCTAGTCCCGCGTTCGACGATTTACTTATATCGTCAGCTTCCTGTGCCAATATCTCGTCTGCCCGGTGCCTGGATTCCAGATCCTTGCTTAATGAATATGCGATATCGTGTTGTTTGCACTTTTCGTCCAGAGAATTAATACCCACGACACCGCGAGCTAACCTTTTTGCTAGTTTAGTGCCGGGGCCGCAGAATCTGTAGCCGGGAATGTGTTGCTCGAATGGTAGATTGTTTATCAGCGAGTTCACGAGTCCTGCACCGATGTGTTTTTTGTTCTTACCTCTTAGAGTCATTACGCACAACTGACCAGAAAGTATAAATGTGTTTGATTTTATACAATTACTTTAGTACAATGCAGGTCGTCAAGCAAGACGTGTGTTTGCCCGTGCGCATTACGCAAGACGATGTATTTAGTGCGCGTGAAACACGGCATAGCTTACTGTTGCCTTCTGCCGTACGTTGCATAATGGCGGGTCCGTCCAACTGCGGCAAAATGTGCGTTCTGCTGAGTTTACTGGAGGAGCCAAACGGTCTTCGGTTCGAGAACGTTTACTTGTATTCCAAGTCATTGCAACAGCCAAAGTACCAGCGCCTAGCTACTGTTCTACGCTCGGTGGATGGTCTGGAGTATTTTCCGTTTAGCGATAATACCGATGTTGTACCTCCAAGCGAAACAAAAGCTAATTCCGTGTTTGTTTTCGACGATGTAATGTGCGAGAAACAAGGCATAATACAAGAGTACTTTTCTATGAGCAGACACGTTAAAGTAGACTGTGTATATCTGTGTCAGACGTACAGTCGTATACCAAAACATCTCCTAAGAGACAACGCAAATGTCATATTACTTTTTCGCATGGACGAACTTAATTTACGTCACGCTTATGAGGATTACGTAAACACCGACATTACATTCCAGGAATTCAAAACATGTGCTCCTTTTTGGAAAAAAGAACACGGATTCCTAGTTATAGTCAAACACTGGCCTCTATATAAGGGCAGGTACAGATGAGGTTTCGATCAGTTTATCGTCAAACATGAGTCATAGCATTTCCAAATTTGGACGCAGCAGTCGAGACTTACGTACTGCTCTCAAGTCTCATGACTACGATATCCGCAAATACATTATACTACTGGCTCAAAAGGTAGAAAGTGTGAAAAAGGAATTACTAGAGTATCTCGTTGCCATCGACCAGCGTGTGGAAGCCTCGGATTCTCGCATTCGCGACATGATCGAAGTATCGAATGCACAAAGACGTGACGATTTGAGGACTTTTCAAAGTAGTCTGATAGCATCACTATCTCACTTGTCAACAAATTCAGATTTAGCCAAACACAAGAAAGAAGTTTCTGCGAACGAATAAAAAAGTATAAAAGGAGGTCTTGCAATAAGTTTTCAGCCAGTACAATGTCGGACCTGGCCAGTGACCTTCATCGAGCTATACAGTCTGTTCGTGAAAAATATCTACTTGCTAGACGAACCAGACTTGCACGTGAGATGGCAAATGAGGAGATATTTAAATCAATCACTAGTCGCCTCGACGAACTTAAAAACAAGGAAGAACCAGCCATCATTGTGAAGACAGAAGTTGAAGATGAAATGCCCACTGTAAAGAAGAGAAAGTATGAACCGGATCGAGAAGAAGAGGACTTAACAAGTACAGAGTCCATGCACAAGAAGAAAATACCGAAAAAGGGACATCAAGTTAATGCAATGGTCCGACCATACCTGATATCGTTTACGAGCCGGAATAATGACACGACCTACGGAGTGTACAGAAAACATAATAAGTGGTTCCTCGGTGCTATAGAAATAGACTTTCTACCAGGAAATATTGTGCGCGTAGAAGCGTTCAAAACGCGCAGGACTCCGGGTCTGTACGAATTGCTGTTTCGCAGGGAGCCTAAAGGATATTCTCACAAATACTTACAAGAGTACAAAAAACTGCTAGAGCTAACCAATGCACATTTTCGCGATAACGATCCAGATAGTGGTGTACATAAAGACGAAGATCATGAAAAAATCGACATTCTCGCTAATCTCTTCAGTGAACTAACAATACATGGCGAAGATTTAAAAAAGCTAGAAAGTGGTCAGATATTTGACTATGTATATTGGGACGACCCCAATGAATTAGTTGATTGCCTTAGAATTCTACATGCTTCGCTTAGTGAAGGAAACTATTCGCACATCAACGAAATAGTCTCCATACTTGAAGAACTGAGGGAAGCTGGCTACATACAATGAGTCGAACCGGAATCGCTCGCGAACTTCATGCTCCTGCTAGACGAAACTACCTTCGTCGCAAAGTCATAGTTCATGGAATTGATGATTTATTCCAGGCGGACCTTGTTGAGATGATACCATATTCCCGATTGAATAAAGGTTTCAAGTACATGTTGACAGTCATCGATGTTTATAGCAAGTTCGTTTGGGCTAGACCTGTCAAATCAAAGACTGCAACTGAAGTAGCCAAGGCCATGAACAATATTTTGCGTGATGGACGTGTACCGTCGCACCTGCAAACGGACCTCGAGAAAGAATTCTACAATGCAACCTTCATGGCTTTGATGAAGAAGTATGGCATCAAACACTACTCTACATTTAGTAACGTCAAAGCCTCCGTTGTCGAAAGGTTTAACAGAACTTTGCGTTCCAAGATGTGGCGACAGTTCACGGCTAACGGAAATTACAAGTGGCTTTACATATTGCCGAAACTAATAAGCGAGTATAATTCCACGGTGCATTCTACCACGAAAATGAAGCCAAAGGATGTAACGGACAATCGCCTGCTTAGAAAAGTGTGTTCCAATAAAAAGAAGAAAGATCCACGAAAGCGTAAAGCAAATGTCGGTGACATTGTACGAATCTCCAAGCAGAAAGGTATCTTCAAGAAAGGTTTCACTGCGAACTGGAGTCCTGAACTTTTCTGTGTGACACATGTTCGTGAATCAGAGCCTAGGACCTACTACCTCGAAGATTTGGACCACAAACCTATCCATGGCGGCTTCTATGCCGAAGAGATTCAGCCTACATTGCATCCCGATACGTACTTGGTGGAGAAGATTATAAAACGAAGAAAAGGACGGTCCTACATCAAGTGGTTGGGCTTTCCACCTCGCTTTAATTCGTGGGTGGCTGATGCAGAAATCAAGGAATCCACAAAACTTTAGTAATTTGTCTGTGTATTTTTTGTACTTGTAGTAGTGTAGTATTTGTGTAATAAAGGTTTTTTTTAAAAAAAG
Organism: Bacillus rossius redtenbacheri; assembly: GCF_032445375.1. NCBI lineage: Eukaryota > Metazoa > Arthropoda > Insecta > Phasmatodea > Bacillidae > Bacillus > Bacillus rossius. Next base: position 258,871,101 of record NC_086330.1, on the reverse strand, counting down.
AACTTGCGGTGTTTTTATTTTCTCAAACCTGTTACTTTAGTGGTACTTTTTTTAAAATATTAAAGTTGTTTTGTATCGGCCAGGGATCGAACCAGGGACCTTAGCCGATCTAATCAATAAGTATATAGATTACAAATTTATTTAATGAATTTTGAACTTTTTCCTGAATCTCTAGCATTAAAATTATGAATTACCAATATGTTGGTCTTGATGTCTGATAGGATGATGGTAGTAGAGGATTTAAAGTCTCTTTAAGAATGTTGAATATGGTTTTTTTGAAATTATTATTTTTTACATAAAATTAAACATTATTGCATCGATCAGGTATAGAACCGAGGACAGGAGCGGATCGAATCAATATGTAAATTAATGAGTGATTTATTTAATGAATTTTGGAACTTTTCCCGAATTTCTAGCTAAATAATTACGGATTTTCAAGATGGCGTCCAAATTTCAAGATGTCGGGTGTCACAGTAATAAATGATTACTGCACTCTAGCGGATAAGAATTAAACTAACATGGCATCAGCACACTCTCGTCGACGATACAATGATGATGGCTTCTAGCATCGAAGACAAGATGGCTGACATGGTGTCATGCTAACTGGCGATATATATGCTATGAACGAAGTGGTGGGGGTCAGTCTGCCAGCGTCCACTGTGAGGGAAGGATCGGTCGCCTTTTTTTTTTGCCCTCACCGGGTTCGAACCGAGGACTCCGAACTCCATGTCGTAAAAGTACATTTTTTAAATATTTTTTATTAAAATTTTATTATTTAAATTTTTTTATAAATTTTAAAAAAAATTTTCACTAAAATCGGATAATAAATAAAAAAGTTAAAGATGGCGACCAT